>NC_031974.2:29391316-30093816 GCF_001858045.2 Oreochromis niloticus
GTTGACTGTTGGCTTTATTTTGAAGCAGTGCATGCAAGAGCTGTTGAAGTGTGATAAATGCAGGGATTAGTGGCGTGATTTGCCTGACATGTTTACAACATAGCAGGTGCATGTAATGATAACTCTGATATTTATACTATTCAGTGTCCACACCCATGCAATCTTAAGTAGTAACTTTGATCCCCCTTGTGTAACCTGGCAGGACGGCGAGCTCTTTGAACTCTGTGTCACATGGAAATAAAGCCTGCAAGCGAATCGTTCAGCTATTAATATTGTGATTCGTTTTATCAACCTTTCCCCACCCCACACCCAAGGAAAATGAGCTGAACAGAACAGATAAATCTATCAATAATACATTTGTTGATTCATTTTTGTAATGTGGAATTATTCAAAATGAAAGCCTCAGAAACTGACTGTGCAAACCACAGACTGTGGGTGTGATGGAAAAAGTTCTGAGAAAAGGTCCATATGAATAGGCTGCTTTGGTGTTAATGAAATTAACAACAGCTGCACAAGAGGATCAGCAATGAGTTAAACCCCCAAAACTGGTGGTTTTACAGGTGAAGACCGCTCAGATTTTTTCTCTCCTCATCTTTTCTGACTATTTCGTTTCCTAGTTTTGGTATCATGAGGGATACCTGGACCCTACAGAGGTTGCATAGGTAGTCCAAATCTTCCAGGATGGTACATCATTACATCCCAGAAGTTTTGCAGTGTCTCCCAGCACAGTCTCAAGAGCAGGAGACAGACAGTTACTGTAGCAGAGCTGGACAGGACTGTAGAAGGTCCTTAACCAACCAGCAGAGGCATTTGCATCATGGGATGAAATTCTTAGATGAATATGATGACTAATTTAGCATTTCTGGTGCCAGCTGACTTAAGCCGTGCTCTGGTGTTCCCAGACATTTATTACTTTCTAAAATTATTCTAGGTGTCTAAAATTCAACTTAAATCCAGAGTATGTGACATGGAAATATCCATACCCTAAGCTTCTGTGTCACAGTGCTGAGCAAACAATCACGTTCTCGATTCCTAGTGTTCGGAATATAAAGTTTCAAAATGATGCTTTTGGGTCACATTTGTCTATAAATCATAACAATTATGGTTTAGGTTACGCTAAACTGCTCTCCGACTCATTTTCACACGTGACATTTCTCTTTAAGACCTTGTTAATACCTATGACTCATGTTTCCACTTCTTCAAGAAACTGAAAGCTTACTTTGTCGGACGGTGAAAAACTAACATACAGTAGGCTCTTGTGTGGACTGATTTGTGAGTGCAAAGTGGATTTGTCAGGCCACATAGCCAGGCCAAAAGAGAATGAATTCCAAACTTTAGCATGAACCCGGTTCTTATAACAGAGGCTAGAGTTGAATAAGACTGGATCTTGGACCCTCTGAACTTAAATTATTACTTATTATTTTGCTAGATTTCTACACACGCTCCCTCTGTCTGTCACTTCCTTGATTGCGCTCACTGTTTTCCCATCTCTTGTTCCTCCTTTTCCTTCAGTTCACACTGTTTCGTCTCTGCATTCACCACTGCTGTCTCAGCTGTGCCCCATATGATGTCTGTGATAAGTCCATTTTGTAATTTGCTGTGTTTTCAAAGCCATTATTACAGCTTGTTTATATACTGAAGCTGACTCTTGGCCTCACCATGATGGAAGACAATTAGTAGGAAGCCCAGTTTGTGGAGCCCTGTGTGGTACTATTAGGAAACAGAATAACAAATCATGGCAGAGGCAGACAGAGTGGATAATAGCTGGAGTCATGCACACACACACACACACACACACAGCTTTTTACTTCTTGTATCTCACTGAGGACATTCACCAACATAATTCATTCCTTTGCCCTTTACCCCTGACTTTAACATAATAATAATTATAATAATAACATTTAGAATACATGGATGTCACAGAAGCAGACCAGAATAAATATGTTCTGCCCCGTGTAACTGTTTTTGTTTTTATACACAAAACTGAACATAAAACAATCTGCTGGACATGGACAGCAGCATGATTGAGAGGTGACAAGATATCTGCTTTACACCGCGTCCCAAATTATTATGCAAATGATAATTTTCTCTGTTTTTCCTAAATAGTCGATTCAAATGACAGTCGGCATAATTTTCGAGTCATCGACCAATAGAGTATAATTCAAATGTTACTGAACAAAACTCCCAATGAAAACAGTATGTTTTTCAAAAATAAAAAACTTAAAATGCACTGTTCCAAATTATTACGCACACAGAGTTTCAAAAGATTTTATAGGTTGTAGAGAATTGAAAATGGTCATTTGTTGAATTTGCAGCATTAGTAGATTGAAATCAAAAGCTATTTCAATCAAAAACATCTTAACAGGTCAAGTTACATATTAACATAAGACCCATTATTTGATAGCAGTTTTACAATTCTTGCATCCATGGAACTTGTAAGTTTTTGGAAAGTTTCTACTTGAATGTCTTTGCAGGATGTCAGAATAGCCTCCCAGAGCTGCTGTTTGGATGTGAACTGCCTCACACCCTCATATTGTTTTTGCTTGAGGATGCTCCAAAGGTCCTCAATAGGATTGAGGTCGGGGAAGAATGGGGACCACACCATGAGTTCCTCTCCTTTTACGCCGATAGCAGCCAATGATGCAGAGGTATTCCTTGTAGCATGAGATGGTGCATTGTCTTGCATGAAGATGGTTGTGTTGCAGAAGGCACAGTTCTTCTCTTTCTACCATGGAAGAAAGTGGTCAGTCAGAAACTCCACATACTTTGCAGAGGTCATTTTCACACCTTCAGGGACCCTAAAGGGCGGGACCAGCTCTCTCCCTGTGATTCCGGCATGACTCCACCACCTCCTTGCTGACGATGCAGCCTTGTTGGGACATGGTGGCCGCCCACCAACCATCCACCACTGCATCCATCTGGACCATCCAGGGTTGCACTGCACTCATCAGTGACCAAGACTGTTTGGAAATTAGTCTTCATGTAGTTCTGGGCCCACTGCAGCCATTTCTGCTTGTGAGAATTGGTTAGAGGTGGCCGAATAGAAGGTTTATGCACAACTGCAAGTCGCTGGAGGATCCTACACCTTGATGTTCGCAGGGCTCCAGAGGCACCAGCAGCTTCAAATATGTGTTTGCTGCTTTGTAATGGCCTTTTAGCAGCTGCTCTCTTAATCTGATGTATTTGTCTGGCAGAAACCTTCATCATTGTGTCTTTATCTGCACGAACCCGTGTGCTCTGACTCAGCCACAAATCTCTTAACATTATGGTGATCATGCTTACGTTTTCGTGAAATATCTAAGGTTTTCATTACATGTCCAAGGCATTCAACTATTTCACGCTTTTCAGCAGCAGAAAGATAATTTTTCCTTCCTATATTGCTTGAAAATGGTGGTCTGCTTAATAATGTGGAACATCCTTCTCTAGTAGTTTTACCTTTAATTGGGCTCACCTGGCAAACTAATGATCACGGGTGTCAGAGATTGTTTTCAGTGATACAAAGAGTCCTGAGACACAATTCCATCCATGGGTTTAATTAAAAAAACAACTTATTTAATCTTTATGACACTTAAACACAATTTGCATAATAATTTGGAATGCGGTGTAATGTACTGGATATTCTTAAGTGGATTTGCAGGGCTCGAAAAATTCTTTATTATAACATCATTGTAAATCACGGACATGATGGTGTTGGACCCTTTAATTTGAATGTTAACGTTACATTTTGTAGATGGGACACAGGCGTGGTTGCTGAATAGCCCAATGACATTCCTACGTTACATTAGCTTAAACCTTTATGTAATGTTAGCCATTGTAAACAGTTGTGATAGAAATTATTTCACACTGGAAATGCCAGCAGAGCAACAGCCACAGTTGTTCTAGTCACCATCTCCCACATGTAGGGGAGACCGGGGATAGTTGTAACGTGGGTCAGTTGTAACACTTCCAATTTCTCCAATTAGGGCTAAGTTTCAAATGATGTGACTCATCCTGTGCATGCCCAATTCAGTTCTGCTATTACATGTGAAAAATCAGCACATTTTGTCAAACACAGACAATTTAACACGAAAAAAAGTAATTTGTATGCCAAAAAGTAAGTTTTTCTACTTTATTTCAATTTCTAATAGCATTATCTGCTTTGCAGTTAAACTCATCAAACTTAAATTATGTTATTTGTATGTCTATGGGGATATATTTTGTGTAGGAAGACCAACCAAAATTAATGAAATATTCAGTTGCAGAAAATTCCATAATTTGTCTTTTTTGGGGGGTTGGAATATGTTCAAAAGCTAGATTTCTGCATTCTGTCACACACACATAGCTACATAAATGGCTCTAAGTGCATTCATGTGTTGAATAAACAAAGATTACATATTAATGTTTTGTTAGTACCCTTATTTCATTGTGTTACATTTCACCCCAGGATATTGTAGCGGGTCAGGGCTGTTTTGGGGGTTTTGTTATTATAGTTATGTTTCTGTTGTCATGGTGATGAGTGACGCGCTCTCTCGGCGACTGTTTTTCCGGTGAGAGAGCGCCTTTTTTTGTTGTTATGTTGTTGTTGCCGCGCTGAGGAGGGAGGTAGCGGCAGTGTTCTGGGCCGGTTGTAAATAAACGGGTGCTCCCAAAGAAACCTCTGTCTCCTCCGTGTCTGAGCTCGCCACATTGGTGTCAGAAGTGGGATTAGCTCACCCCCGCCATAATGGAGAGAGACATTCGGAGGCTGGAGCAAGCTGTCGAGGAGAGCATCCGCTGCTTGGGAAGCTGGCGATTGAGGAGAGAGGAAGCGAGTGGCCATGTAAGTCCCCGACGGGTCCGACGGCGCGAGCGCACCGCGGCGGCGGCCCGTCGCGACAGACGCTGGGGCAATGCTTCATGGGCTGCCTCTGTCGACCGACACACCAATCCCCCGACAGCGAGCAGTGATGCCTGCAACGCCAGCTAAGGTACCGAAATACAACGGGCTAACCCCGCTAGAGCCCTACCTCTCACAAGTACGGCTAGCCGCGAGGCATAATGGCTGGAGCGACGAAGAGGCTGCTACACACCTAGCACTAGCATTGGAAGGAGATGCACTGCAGGTACTCCTTGACCTAGCCCCGTCAGAGCAGCATGAGCTCCAGGCCCTCACCATAGCAATCGAGAGGCGATTCGGGCAGCGGCACTCCACTGATCAGAGTAGAGAGCAGCTGACCAACCGGAGCCGTCAGCCGGGGGAGAGCCTGGGCACCTTTGCAGCGGACGTGTTGCTGCATGCTCGTCGTGGCTACCCAGAGTTCCCAGCAGCAGCCCGTGAGGAGCTTAGCCTGCATGCTTTTCTGCGAGGACTTTTTCCAGAGCGATTACGCCAACACGTCCGCCTGGCCATGCCTCAAACTCTCCGTGAGGCACTCCTTGAGGCTGAACGGGCCGAGCTGGTTTTCACCTCGCAACCTAACCAGCAGGTGCCCCCCCCAAACCACCCCCAAATCAGAGTCACAGACTGCGACGGGGAGGGGGAGGTTGTCGAGATATGCCAGCTGCAACCCTCGGTGCCCCGGAAGTGTCCTCGTCGACCGACCGACTGCTGCTACCGGTGCGATGAGCCTGGCCACGTGGCGCGCGACTGCCCAGCCCCTGCCCCGAAGACCAGGACCACGCAGCCTCAGGGAAACGGGGAGGGAGCGGTGTAGCGAGGGGACCACCGCTCCAGCTTCCTGCCCCCCTCCAAGGATGATGCACGGTGGTGGGCCGAGTTGGGCACCTCAAGGGACTCTACCTGAGCTGCTGTGTTGAGGACCAGCCATGCCAGGCCCTGGTGGACACGGGGTCTACCATTTCCCTGATACGACCTGGCATGCTCCCTGGAACGTCCGGGCCATTGGTGCAGGGTTGGTCGCCCACCGACACCCAGTTGATGACAGTGACGGGTGAGAGGGCTGATATGCGGGGGAAGAAACCGTTGCGGATCCGAGTGAAGGATCTGGAGCTGGTGCACGACTTCTGACTTGCTCACATTCAAGACCAGTGCATCATCGGCCTTGATCTGCTGACCCGCTGGGGGGCCTGCGTCGACACCGCAAGTGGGCGATCACTCTTGGCACAGAGACTCTTGCCCTCCAGTGCGGTCAAAAGCAGGGAGTGGAGGGGACCAGAGCCAGACGAGACAGGCATCGGGCCGCTGCCGCTCAGCAGATTTCAGGTGCCGGTGGCTCCGGGTCATCTCTACTCACCTCAGCCCCGGCCTCTCAGCCCGACAAATCTCCCTCGACCGAGACAACCGAGGCTGTTGGTGAGCTGTGGCAGCACAGCAGCGTAGGTCTCAACGTTGACCAGCGCCAGCGGTTGAAGTGCCTCCTGGACGGGAATGTGGACATCTTTGCCGCCAGTGACAAAGACTGCAGGCAGACGGGGCTGGTCCAGCACACCATCGACACCGGCTCTGCTCAACCCATCTGTCTGCGCCCACACCGGCTGCCCCTCTCAAAACGGCAGGTGGCGGAGGAAAAGATCCATGAGATGGCTGCGGCTGGGGTGATCGAGCCGTCCAACAGCCCATGGGCAGCACCCGTGGTCCTGGTGGGGAAGAAGGATGGCAGCCCGAGGTTCTGCGTGGATTTTCGCCGTCTCAATGCAGTCACCAAGAAGGACTCGTACCCACTTCCACGGATCGACGAGGCCCTGGATTACGTTACCGGCTCCAGCTGGTTCAGCTCCCTCGACCTACGCAGCGGCTACTGGCAGGTGGAGCTAGCCCCCGAAGCAAGGCCTAAGACTGCATTCACCATTGGACAGGGGCTGTGGCAGTTCAGGGTCATGCCATTTGGGCTCTGCAATGCGCCGGCGACGTTTGAGAGGCTGATGGAGAGGGTGCTTGTGAACATCCCTCGTAGCCGCTGTGTTGTGTACCTGGATGACCTGTTGGTGCACGGTGGCGACTTCGACAGTGCACTGTCTCACCTGAGCAAGGTCTTCAGTGCCATCCGTCGAGCTGGGCTGCGGCTCAACCCTGCGAAGTGCCGGCTGTTGGCGAGAGAGACTATGTTTTGGGCCATGTGATCAGCGCTCAAGGTATCGCCACCGATTCCGCAAAGGTGGCTGCGGTCCGGGACTGGCCGACTCCCTCGAATGTCAAAGAACTGCGGAGCTTCCTGGGCCTAGCCTCCTACTACCGTCGGTTCATCAAGGGGTTCGCGACGATAGCCAGCCCCTCCACCGCCTGCCTGACAAGGGCCAGCCGTTTGGCTGGGGTGATGCCTGCGCTGCGGCTTTTGCACAGCTGAAGGGGCCCTCACCAGAGCCCCAGTTCTGGCCTACCCCGACGCCCGGCAACCTTTCATTGTGGACACTGACGCTAGCAATGTAGGAGTCGGGGCGGTACTTTCCCAGCAGGGCGAGGCCGGAGAACGAGTGGTGGCATACTTCAGCCGTGCTCTGGGGCGAGCCGAGAGGAACTACTGCGTGACCCGGCTGGAGCTGCTGGCCGTAGTGCTAGCGGTGCGGCACTTCCGGCCATACCTGCACGGCTGCCGGTTCCTCGACCGGCCGCCGTGTCGAGGAACCGGCAAAAGTATGGTTTGCATCCAGACCCCAGTCTGTGGTTGGGTTGAAGCAATAAAAGCACTTTAATTAAGGCTGTGTAGAGAAGGTGGTCTTTCTTTAAATTTATTTAAATCAAGACTTGGTGTGGTGGTCTGCTTTAATACAGAAAAGGTTTACAGTAACACAGTGATTGCTAAAACAGAGCTTTAATACTTAAATCATAAATTAAGAGCATTTCTTAATGATAGCAATACAAACTTCTGAGTGAAATTACATTTCACAACATATTTGATGTTAGATTTTAAGAAAAAGCTTCAGGGACCAAAAGTGGCATGCGGCCACATTAATAACATCGCCATGTTTAGCCTGTGGTAAATGGCTTTAGTTCACTACATCATAATATTATAGAAGTAGTGATTTTACAATATTTTAAAAGTAACTCTTCCCACCTGGACGAATAGAGAGGAAACACGTTATACTGCTGAGCAGTCAGTGTTTACTCACATAGATTTTCACTCTTTGGATTAAATAAAGTCTACCAACATAGTTTTAACAATATAAGGGCTCCAGTCAAGCTGACTGAGTTCGGTTATTTAGTCTCACCTAATATAGCGTGTGTGTGTGACAGTCTCATGAAGCACCAAGGGGAATCAGGGGGCTGATTTCAGTGTCTCTGTTCTAATCACTAAACATGCAAACTGACCAACTGTCCTGTCTTGTTAGCCTGAGGTCTATTCCACTCACATATCTGTCCTGGCCACATCCCCAAAGAAGCAGCATCCGTCTAGGAACAACGGCTGTTTTTTCTCCTCCGGGACAGGCTGGTGCCAGGGAGAGCGCTGTGGGTAAACCTCTCACCCCCCACCACCCGGCAAACAAACCACAAACAAACCCGCCAGGGCCCCAGGCACCAATACAACCACCAGCCCCAGCCCCTCAGTCTGCCTGAGTCAGCTGGCTGGCTCTGTGTGTGTGTGTGTGTGTGTGTGTGTGTGTGTGTGTGTGTGTGTGTGTGTGTGTGAGAGAGAGATTGTTCAGGGTTAAAAGAAAAAAAAAAAGAAAAAAAACTTGCCCATACAGAGGTCTTTATAAAAATATCAGGAGCTACATGACTGGACTTTTTTGTTGAGAAAAAAAAAGATGTAATTTGGTTGTCAAATCTGTAATATTACAAAAAGACATTACTGATATATTGATAGCTAGAATGTGTACTTGTTCAAAGCTGTTTACTGGTATGAATTGAAGGTGAGCAGAAGGGCTACATACCTTGGATGCATGAACGTTCATTTCTTCTGGTCTTTGCACTCATGCCTATATTTTTTTTTTAGCATGTTAAAGCTTCCAAACAGCAGTGCACAGAAACAAATGAGGCAAAAGGCACCAGTTTTGCAGTTATTTGGTCAAGTATGATGTAAGTTTTTAAACTTTAATGGGACTTTAGAAAGTCTACAAGATCAACAAAATGTTTATATATCTTTCAATCTCTGTGTGTGATAAAGCCATCTAATAGTTTTTGAGCTTTTTCAGTCTGAACCAAAGTGGTATGCTGACCAGCAAAATGTCTGTGACCAGCAAAGCAGCACACAAAGAATAATGTATTTTTTCTTTCCCCAACCCTCCAACTTACAGCTAAACTAGGAGCATCTTGCTCAACTCTGTGGTTGAATGAAAGCTGAATTACATAAGGTGTTGAGTTTACACTCTGCTCCACTGTAGGCCAATAAAACAACTCATTACAAGCTTACATGGCTCTCACAAAAGGACTGTGTGGCTATGTCAGGCTTTTGTAATGGCGACCTTGAAAATGCATCTTCAGCTATTAACATGTAAGGGGAAAAGTGTGTTTAGTCTCACTGTTTCCTCAGCACTATTTCAGGGTGGGTCGAGTTATCCCCTTTATTGTATATTACAGAGAGCAAATAAAGTGTAATTAGGCATCACAGCGTCAAGGCCACCAACAGTGCTGCCCAGGCGCAGTAAATATGTAATTTCATTTTCAGCTTTGCTTACGCTTTCTTAATTTATACCCAGAAATAATTCCAGAAAGTTTCCCAACATGTACTTTATATCCCAAATCAGCTGGCTTAAAGGAGGATGCTGCAGTAGAGAAGAATCATTTGCTTTGTAGCACTGTGATATCTCACGTAACAGTTGCTTTTCTTCATTACGTGTGAACCATGAATTGTATCTGTGCATGTCACAGCTGGCAAAGAGATGTTACAAACAGTGATTAGCTCTAACACGAGGGAAGCATAATTAATCAAAATTACTCCTGACGGTTGCTCAACACCGCTCTGCGTAAAATAAGTGGAGCATGAATACGGCTGTGGTTGGAAGCGCCGGAGGAGAATCCGGGGATGGTACTTCCCGAGGATATCGCAGCTTAGCTTTCCTAAAATTAAACAAAGGAATAAATATTTAAACGGGTTTTTCTGCTTGCACTTTGACTGCCCGTGTGACGCAGGTGGGCATGTAGCCAGATGCAGGCATCACGCCCTTAACTCCAGTGCCTGTGGGGGGGTGAGAGGGCAAGGAGGGATTTTGGAAACTAATGTTCACTTGGCCCATCTAATGAAGCATTTAATACACAGCCCTGGGAATGCAGAACAAGCATGAATCATGCAGCAATTAAACCATGCTCCAACATCTACTGGAAAAAAAAGAGAAAAAAATCCACGGTGCTGCTGTGAGCTCGAGACGGGCCTTAGAAATACACAGGAGCGATGTGTCAAGGAAAAACCATGCGTGTAAAGGATCTGATGGTAAAAGAGCTGATGTGCATGTTGTGGGTATTTCTGTTTACAGTGCGTTTATGAGGAGGTGGAGTGCAGAAATGGCTCAATAATAATTGCAGCAAGTTAGTTTCTGCCTGTTGGATGGGAGTTGCCGCAGCAAGGAAAAAACTGAGAGCCAGAACTTTAGAGAATCATATGAAAAAGATTCAAAAGCCAATTAATATACTTACTGTTAGTAAGTAGAAAAGCCTAGTGTGTCATTCAGTGGTTGAACAAGTTATAAAAAATTCAAAGACTATTTTACTTTCTCAGCCTATTCTTACACCCTATGCAATCTGACTACCTAATAATGAGATATTATGTGTTGTTCACATGAGTCTTGACTGACTAAATAAAATCTGAGATCCTAATACTTCTAAGTTATTTTATGCAGGATATAAAAACAACGACAGCAAGGACAAGAAATGGAATTCATTCCTTTTTAACATTTACATCACTCATGATTAATGTTTATTTTTTCTTTTTGTGAACGATCTCCAGCTTTGAACTGTGGAATAAAATTTGACGTGTTCCCTTCCATAAAGCATTGCTCAGTGCATCCACTGCTAAAGATACAATTCAAGGCTTGCACAGAGACAACCATTCACACAGGAAGTACTCGCAAGCTTCACACAGAGAGGTCCAAGCCTTAATTTGAACTCTGGACCGCATTACTGTGAGGTCACGGTACTAACAACCACACCACCAAGCTACTTAACATGATGTGGCCTAAATGATCACAATAACTTGCATGCTTGTAGATTAACCAAATCAGCCAGTGCTGTCTACTTGCTAGATTTCATAGCTTACAAGAATTATAAAGACAAACATAAAACAGTGGCGTTTTCATCATTTGAAATAATTCTAACCTGGTTACTCAATAGTTAATTTACAGCAGACAATATCAAACTGTTAATAATAGACTAAACACTTTATAATATCTCAAGGGACTTAATTAAGAATTAAGAATATGTGACATGAAATAAATAGAGTGTAGAAAAATAAAGTTTAAACTTTAACCTTTAAGGTAAGTAAAAATAATAACCAGCTTAAGTTATATGTAGTCAAAACATTTTAGCATTAAAGTCTTTAAGTAGCCACTATTCAGAATCATGGAGTCATATAGATGATTGTTGGATCTTAATTATTGATTCACTTCCTTCACCAAAGGAAAAATATGAGGTTATCTTACTTAAAAAAAAAAAAAAAAATCAAAGTTACACTGAAGATGGTCCGACCAATGAGAAAATGGCTGGATTAAAGCATATTGATCCTCCAACTGATCAGTCGAATCTGAACCTGCAGTTCTCTTAATAGTTTAGAATTTAGCAACAAACACAACTGCAACACAATTATTGCAATTCTTCTTCTAGAGCACTGAATCACACTGAGTATGATGCAGAATAAAAAACATAACCATATACTAAAGGAATTCAAATGTAATCAGGCACCTTGGAACGACCTTTCAATCATCCGAGCATAGACGTATAGGATGCTGTCTCAGCCACTGGATTTGTCCAAACTTAATAATCCTGGACTTTAAACCTTTTTTTTTTCTGTCATTTATTAAAAACAATGGCAGCTCATATATATTCTCAGTATTTGACATGTGTCATTCTAATAATTACAAATGAGCAGTCAAAGCCTTTGCAGAACCAAAGCACCCACCCAAGTCTTTCATAACTCATTCCTTGAACTTTTCCATACAGTGGAGAAAAGTTCCCACTTCCATTCCAGCACAAATTATTCTCCATCACTTTTAGTTTGTGGACGCTTATTAGAGCATGATAATATTTGTGCAAGTACCTGGATTGTGTGAGTTTCCCTTTTTTTACTTCCTTAATACATATCAAGCTGTTGCTGTCTGGCATTGACATGCCAGACAGCAACAATATAAACACTCCACTCTTGACATGGCACACAGCTTGCTAATATTTCCAGAAAGCTTCTTTTCACTTGATATTTAAATTTTCATTGAATTCATAATAAAACAATACCTGAATCCACCAATTGTGTGTATTCTGCTGAACCAGACGGGGAATTTTGAACCTAAATCCAGCGGAGCTGTTTTCAAAAGGACAGCAACGTATCTATTTCCAGTTAGAAAACCTCAAAGCCCAGACCAAGTCTAACAATAATGAGGGGAGTTTTACAAGTGTAGCAACAGCAGGGTTCTTTGGAGAGAAAACATTATGATTGCATTAGATGAGCTGGCACTCCAGAGTCAGCACTTCACTGTAGGGTTTTTGTTGTTGTTGTTTTTTCTTTGTGAACAGGCTCGCTCACGACCTCAGTCAACTGCAACTCGGCTGTGTGCTCTAAACATACAGGTCTGCTGTGTATTGTTCCTGAGCAATTGCACGACCATCCTGTGTCCGACACAATGGAAGCGACACAAACAGAAACCCGATATCCCTTTGAGCCGTGCACCGTCCAGTCAGCCTGATGGAGAGAAAGGCGGGGAGAGAGGGGTGAGGAGGGTGTGCAAGAGCAGAAGGAGCATTTATAACTAAACATCATATTTCATACCACATGTGATTCCCAGTTTTTCTTCCCTTAAAGAGGAACTCCAAGAGGAAAGGAATGCACAACTATCTTATCCAGCAGCTATTAGTTGCCATAGCTTAGTTTTATGATGACATAGAAGGAAATAAGTGCAGGTGAGACGCCACCCTGCTGGATTATTGATAATTGGGCGATATTTACAGTGCTCCTTTGCACTAATGGGTCAGTTGTATTTGCCTAGAGATAAGGCTTTATTGCTTTTATGGCAAGCAAGTAAAGCAATTACCAGTGCTAGGACAAACAGCCTGCTTTCCCTGTGTGTGTGTGTGTGTGTGTGTGTGTGTGTGTGTGTGTGTGTGTGTGTGTGTGTGTGTGTGTGTGTCAAAGTGGCCACAGACATCAGCTCACCTGCCAAATGCCATCTGTCTTGTCGCATGTTTAAGACTGCCATGCTGCTTAAAGGCTGATAGAAGTCCGATTTTATGGATGTCTTGGCTGAGTTTACGATCAGGCAGACTCTGAACTCCAAAGTCCGTTCTTGTGCTCAAAAGGAGAAGCTGACAGAACAGTCAAAGACTTTTTTTCTCCATGAGTAAGCTTTCATGCATTACTATCAGTATCCTGATTTCTATCCAGCATATCACAACCAGGATACTAGTCTGCATGTACACGAATGCCATGGTGGCTCAACTGTTTCGCCTTTACTCCTCATTTAACTGCTAAAGTCAGGGTTTCCACCAGAGTATTGCAACAAGACCCTCTGAACTGAGCACTGACATGTTCATATTGTTAAAATGAGTTTTTAGACAAGGAAACTTTATGTTAGGTCATGTTTTCCATTAGCTCACTGGTCTCATTAACCAACGTTACCCAGATAGCAACAGATTGCAAAGGACAGCTGAACTATGAGCAAGTTTGAAGCTGAAAAAGTAAAAAAAACCCCACAAAACAACACAAAAAAAACAGGCAAATTCTTTGACTTGATACTTTTTTACGGCATTTCTCAGCTGTACAGCTAATGTCCTTAACTATTCATTGCTGTATATGAACAAGGCTAATCGTCGTGCAGTGCAGTCTCACATGTGATTCCGTCAGTTCATGCAAGAAGTGGGAAGCAACCACCTGCATCGGTAGCAGTATACTGTGTGCACAATGATTAGGCTAGTGAGTATTTTGATCATATCATCATTTTCATGCATGTTTTCCAGCTCCTTGCTGTAAAAATTGAACACTTACTGGATATTACGTGATGTGTACTTATGTAATGAGGGAGGGTGTGGCCTAAAGAGAACAACACCCTTTTCCACGGTGTCAGTAATTATTAGGTTGCTTCTTTTCTCAGGCAAAATGGGCCAAAAAAAAGAACTCTGTGTAGGCAAAAATGGACTTTTAGAGGAATGCAGCACTCTTGAAATTGTAAAGATTGGTGTGTGATCATAGAACCATCAAATGTTTTGTTCAGTGCTCAGAGATATGGCCAAGGTAAGGAAGACTGCTGAACAAGACACATAAGCTGAAACACCAAGACTGGGCTAAGAAATATCTGAAGACAGATTTTTCAAAAGTTTTATGGACTCATGAGACGAGAATGACTCTAGATGGACTCGATGAATGAGCCTGTGGCTGGATTAGTAATGGGCACAGAGCTCGATTTAAATCAGACGCCAGCAATGTCGAGGGGGGGTAGTGGTATGGGGCTGGTTATGTTAAAGATTGGGGTTGAACATAAACTCAAAATCAGCTCCCAAACCTACCGCCAGTTTTGAGAAAACACTTTCTTCAAGCTGTGTTGCAGAAAAAAGTCTGCACCTTTCAAGAATCATTAAAGCTTTTACTTTCTGCAAAACTCTCCTGTCACTCCTTTCAACAAAATTGAACTTTGACCTCAGTAGGCTGTGATGATGCCCGCGTGGCCACTAGAAATGACGCATCAAGCAGGAAAAATGTTAGCTGTTAGATCATGGGAGGAAAATCTTTTCATGGAAAAAGGTTTCCATCTGAGTACATGCATCGGGTGTGTCTGTTAAAAGCAATGCAGCTTTTAGTAGTTAAAAAGTGTATGTAAACATAGCTTAGATTCATGGTTCTTCCAATTGCTCTACAGTTTGAAGTTTGAAAATGAGGAAAAGAGGAAAAGAAAATATCCTGCATCATCACAGTGGAAGTACTGAAAACCACTTCTTGCGTTCTGTCCTCTGCAGCGCCGGTGTGGTCAGTAAACAGTGCTATGTTAACTGAGTGCTTTGTTTCATCTACTTTTAATCACGTCCTTTCTTCCACACTCTCATGCTCTCCTCATTCTCATATAATGGTCTGCACGTCTGTTTTTTGGGGCTTTCTGTTTCTCTTCTTGCATTTTTTAAAACTTGCTGTTGTTCAGTCATTCCTCATGGCTTTCCAGACCAGATCATTCACGCATCGTCCCAATTTCCACTTTCCAACCTCCATCTGTCCTGAGCTCAACCACCACCAGCTAGTTCTTAAATTATGCATCAATAATAATCTACAAAAAGATTCTTAACTTTAGATTATTTTCTTACACATCAGAATCTGAACCTATTTCTTGATCAGTTTCCTACAGATCACACAGCCCCAAGAATATAAAATCCACACAGGGGGATTACCTTATCATGTAACTTTTAAAGAGGAACTTAAGGCTATACAGTTTTGTCAACTGGCTGATTTTTGTTAATGGAGTGAACCAGCTCCAGTTGGAGGTATGAGCTCATCTGAACCATACAAAGAGTTATTAACCAGTAACCAGTTTGGTGCACTTTACACTGACATGAAGGCCGCTCCCGCATGGAAAAAGTTCCAGACCCGGAGGCAGTTATAGGTTCGTCTTTGGGCTCAAACCATGCACTCTGCTGCTTGGGGAGTCTGCCTGTGTTTCATTTGGTAGTGTATGTGTTTGCGAGGAACAGCAGGAGTGGCAACATTGCACTTAGCTCAACTCAGCGTGAGGCGAGGGGCCACTCAGGCCCAAAAATGCTATCCTGACGACACTAATGCGCCCTATATATTTTTAGGCCTTTTAGGAAAGCTCTGTTCTGATGTACAAAACATAACAAAAGCCTGGTCAGCTAAATATTTAGATATGGACCCACACGATACCTAATTACTGCAAACATCACTGTCCTAACTCTGTGAGAGTCTGATAAACACCCACAGGAAGTTTTCCCTCAAAACTGACCTACCCCCTTTTTTAAAAAACATGAAGAAATCATGCTTTATAGTTTCATAACAGTCCCCCAGCAAACCTCTCAGTTCTTAATCGAAACGTGGCACAAGTGGAATTTTCTACTAGCGGACGTGACCACGGCAGAAGGGCTTTAAAACAAAGATGGTGTAAATGTGTGAGTCAGTTAACAGCTCCAGCTGAGCTATGCAAGGCCTCCGCACAACCTGCATTGATGTGAAAGTGTTGCCCCCCTCCTCAGTGACCCTGGAGCAAAGGGGAAGTGGGCTAAGAGGGGCACGCTGAGGGCCCAGGGTGTGATGGTTATCTCTGGGGTAGAATTACAGCGAGCAGTTGGGGCCGTTGTCGGGTGGTGGGCTCGGGGACTTTGCCGCCTTGTTTGTTCTCAGTTGGAGCCACGTTTTCTCCAAGGGTCCCTTGCTTCTGCTTGCCCTCCATCTCCTCCAATCCCACCTCACAGCTTAACATCCCGCCACACAGTCTGCTTCAGGGGAATGAGGAATGTACGCCAACTGCTGCCTCCGACCCAGACATCCATTCTGCTCGGCTCAAACACAGAAACATGATTTAAAGAGGATCGGGTAATGTTTTAAAGGTAAAAGGACTATAAATAAGTTCATCTTGTGTTCAAACTTCAAGTAATTTTTCATCATTACAAGTCCCAAAATGCTAATGTGTGATAGCTGTTACTAGTTTAAGAACTGTGCCTAAAACAAGTACTGATGAGGTAAAAAGTAAATATTTAAACACTCATTTTTTACCCAAGCAAGGATTGCATGAGTGGATGAACTGTAAAATGTGTGGTTTATATTTGCAAATCCAAAAAGATTTCCTGTATGACTGTATTTTCCCTCAGGTTTACATTTTAGCATCTTTCAGCACATTTTCTTTGTTTCTTTGTTGAGTGAATACTGGACTTGGACAGACAAATATTATGCTGTAAAAGTGTTACTGTTCTTTCATGTTAGGGTTATCAGCCCGAATGAACTGGGAAAGGGGTTCAGCATGTAAATGGTAAATGGCCTGTATTTATATAGCGCTTTACTAGTCCCTAAGGACCCCAAAGCGCTTTACATATCCAGTCATTCACCCATTCACACACACATTCACACACTGGTGATGGCAAGCTACGTTGTAGCCACAGCCACCCTGGGGCGCACTGACAGAGGCGAGGCTGCCGGATACTGGCGCCACCGGGCCCTCTGACCACCACCAGTAGGCAACGGGTGAAGTGTCTTGCCCAAGGACACAACGACTGAGACTGTCCAAGCCGGGGCTCGAACCGGCAACCTTCCGATTACAAGACGAACTGCCAACTCTTGAGCCACGATCGCCACGATGTAGTTATTTTTCAAAGGTTTTCAAGTAAATACGCATGGATTCGAGAGAAGGCGCAAATCACACCCTACTGGTAATTTAATTTAAACTAAAATCAATATATGTGAACATCTAAGCGTGATTTATGAGTGAGTGTTAGATCAAATGGTTTGTTAGGATGCTTTTTTTTTGCAGCACAGGCTCAGACAGTGCATGTCGGGGCCTGTCTGTTTGGGCAGAAGTCAGCGGCATCGTCTTTATCCTGAGAGCAACGTCTGATCTCCTCTCCTATCGTACCCACTCCTGAAAGGTAGCTGCTATTTGCTGGAAGGAGTACTGTGTGCATGATGTGTGTAAGAGCCAGGAGTCTGACATAGCCTCACACACAAAGACAGGGGCAAACCGTTTCTGTAGGACTAGTTTTAAATGGAAGAAGTCATCTTCATCCATTGGTTCCATTGTCTTTTTATTAATTTTATTTAATAAAAAATAAAATAAATTATTTATTTATTAAAGTTTTTCAGTCTTAGTTGACCCCCCACACCTTCCTCTTCCCAGTGTACAAAGTTAGTCTTCATGTTTTAGTTAGCTCTCCTGACCTGCATAAACTTGTTGCTTTCAGTAAAGCTGGGTACACAGAGGAATAAGTATAACACCACACTAATAAGCTGGAAACACCGAGGAGTGTCTTTGATAGACGTCACACCCCAGATTCTAAAGCCAACGTCCTCTGGGAATATTTTGTATAAGTGAAGCTTTCAAAAATGGACAAGATTCTGTTTTATGACTGATGAACAAAGGAATGAACTTTACACTTGTTGATCGGGAGCCAAAATACTATACCTCAAAAATGTCTTCAAAATATCTGTGAGTGTTTTGTGCTCCCAACAAGTTAAACTACTATATTGCTGTAATATTGTCTGATTGTTTGCTGCAGTGCCATCCTAAGGCCAGAATGTGTATAAAAAAATAGCAGCAACTTTGTATCCAGGCAATGTTGGTGTGAAAACAAAAAGTAGCAACAAAAGCTGAAAGAATGTTTTGAACCCTGTGTCCCCATCTTCTTTTTCTTTGAATTATAACAATTATAACAGTATATATGACAGCAAAGTTATATAAGTCTGATGAAAATGACAAGCATAGTATGCACTTTTCCCCACCTGCTTTTCAAGTCTCAGTTTATTTTCTATACATAAATCTGTCAAAGTACTTTAGATCTTTTAGAGAATGCGTTTATTTTTTTCCTCAGTGACAGTTTCCTGGAGCAAAGAAGAAAGAGGGTTTGCGAAATGATTTTTTCCCCGGGGGGATGTAAAATATAAAACTTAAACCCCCGGTTGTGTTTTGAGCCAAAAATTGCCACCGTTTCAGAGTATAAAAAGTATCATTAACTAATTAATGAATTCATAGAATCAGATTTTACAGGTCCCTCAAAATAACCCAAAAAACAAAATCATCATAGAAATAATTCTGATTGTCAGCCTGATCATCTATGTGAGAATTTTCTACAAATCTCAGGTCGGCAACTTCTTATTTTAACTTGTTAAGTTTGCAGTAATGCACCGGGCTTCTGTCTAAAACATCCTGCAGTTGGAAACTCTTGCTGTGAAGGTGACAGTTGTTGTGATTTTGCAGCATATAAATGAAAATAAATCATTGTCTGATGACATTTCAGGTCATATTTATACAGAAACACATAAAGCAAAGTGCACATGTACTTAATAAGAGGCTTTAAACCATTTCATTTGGTACAGCAATGATTGTGATTTTATTTTTTCATCGCATTACCCACTTGTAAAGATTTTTCCTTTTTTTTTCTTCCAGACTCGATTCTTAAAGACTGATGAACTGTAAAGTCCAGTGAAAATACATACTGCATTTATCCTTAGCTTAAAACCAGCCTTACTGCAACTACATGGAAAAATTAAAGTTGGTTATCAGCTTCTTTTACTATACAATAATTAGAAATGGGTCACTGACTGAAAAGCATAAAACTGTCTTCCTCCTGCAGTCAGCACACGCTGGTTGGTGCGGTGACCCATAAACCAAAACTCATGACCAAAAATCAGTGATCTAATGATCCTCGCTCTGCTTGACTGCTTAAGAAGTCAGAGATGGTGACATAAAGGCCATCATACTATTGACCCGCATTCCACTTTATATAACAGCCTTTACTCTGATAACATTTACAGCAGCTTGTTAACATCAGCACACAATCCACTCCAGCTCCTAAATGATCCACTGCTTTACAATTAAAAATCAACACTGACCACTCTCTGCTGGCTCTCGTAACACGCTGGAGAAAATGGTGTTGAGTTCGTGCCAGAGTTGTGTCGTATCAAGAGAGAAATATGGACAGAAAATAGTCGTCATATTCAGACTGTGACTCAGGAGGTTTACCCTGAGACAGCAAGTGTGATACCGCAGCCAGACTATGTCTTGGCAGCTGTACAGGGAGCGAGCATAAATCTAATCTGTCTGGATGTGGTGCACGGAGCCAACGGTTAACCAGCCCGCTGTTCAGCGATAGCTCTCAGATAGAGCAGGCTTGCAGGAAGCTGATTAGATACACTAAGAGTAAATAAGAAGCAGGCCAGTGCTCTCTGGCACCGAGCTGCAATTAGACTCTCAATTATCATATTAAAAACACAAGGAAGGAATGTGACTCCCATTTCTATTTTCATCTGTCTCAAACCGGGCCTATCTGCTGGATGCTAACAGGCTGAGCAGTCATTACTTGCTTCTCATAGACTGATGAGCTGTAAAGTTACTTTTAAGGTAATCCAATAGACTGAAACTAATGGATTTATAGTGACAGGACGGTGCATGTGTAGTTTTGTTTATAATAACTGAGGTTTATTACGGCATTGCAACGGTGAATTCATTACTGTCAGATGCAAACCGAGCCTCAATTTTTAGCACAAGCTTATTTGGAGCGATCAGAGCTTTGGGTTCAGGAGTTGCTGGAGGGCAGTAAGCTAAGGGACATAAAGTAATTCCCAGCAATTTTGTTTGTTGAGGTTGAGACTTCATGTTTGCTTGATTTGGGGTTTAGAAATGTGCTTTCGAGATTAGTTATTTGTATGTGGAAAACAGTTATGACTGCAAGCATTCCTCGAGTTTGCCAGCTTTTGAACTTCAGAGCGTTGATTAGTCAACACAAAGGGAAGCTTTCTGTCCAAAATGCAGAGTTTTAGCAGTTTCAGGGATTTTCGCAGCCTACCAAAAATGTGCCCGAGTCATATTTACAGTGCTGACCTCTGGGAGCTGACCCTTTCCTCCAGAAAGTCTTACTGGAAATCCCACTATAACCCCTTTGGCTGACTTGTTAAGAGCTCTCACTTCCTACCATTCCCAGGGGAGCTCTGGTCCTCGTGGTTTGGCCTAGCCTACCACTTTTTTTGTCTCATCTTTCTTCCTATCACTCTCCTCCCAAACCTCTCTGCCAGCTTGGACCGCAGGTGAGCAGTGACAGTGAGCTGTAGTGGGCAAAGCATGAGAAGATGCTTTTATAAAAGAGAGAGAGAGAAAAACCTGAACTTCTTTTGCTACCTCCGGTGTGTATTTGTCATACTCGGTGGTAGCAAGGCTACACTTAATGGCTTCTGCAGATATCCCTGAGTGAGGAGAATGAAGCAAAGCAAACAGGAAGAGACATAACACACAGGGCAGAGGTAACATCCTCCCATTCCTCAAACGGTGTTCGCTAATTGGCTTGGTGGCTTCAAGGCTTTTAGCACATGGAGAGAGACTGCTGGCTTCCTGATAGCGCAGTCAGCAGACACTGCAGCGTCATCCCTGACAGGAAGATATGGCAGCCAGCTGCAGTGCCACTAAAGCACTTTCACAGTTACAGCGCAAACACCAGTCATAGCTGTCTTCCAGCCAGGCAGTGTCAATTATTTTCATGTTTGTTTTAACTGGCTCCGACTCCCCCCAGACAGTTTCCATGTCGGGCCGGGGAGCTATTCTCTTTTCCCTCTCGGTATTTTGTGAGCCATGCAGGGCTCCTAAATTAGATGCTTCGGACTGGTTTTACTGCGGCCTATCATCTCCTCTTGGCATTGTTGCAGACGTCAGGCCCTGTAGCCCCTGTTTGGCCAGGATGAGGCGATGCTTTTGGAGAAGTCTCTTTCTCTCTCTTTAAAATTCATCATTCCTTTGGTTGAGAAGCCACAGCAGCTGTTTCAGTCCTGAGCCCGAAATGGACTTCCAGGATATGGTCTTCCCACCAAGTGATCTTTTTTCTTCGTGAGACACGTCTATGCAAACCCTTCCTTTGGTATTGCTCCGACTCATAATACCTCATCTGTCAGTTCTCGGTCTTAAGTGTTCATTTTGAGATGGCAGTGAATGATGATCTGGACAACAGAACGGAAAGGAAGAAACTTCCATAGAACTGGCAAAGGGCTGTGATTATAAGTTGTTACAAACAACAACAATCACAAAACAACACTTTAGACATGTGCATAAATCTCTGTGCCTATGCTGCATGGTTGAGGTCAGAGCACAGTGGATTGTGGGATGCCTGATGAGAGAGAGCTGAGCTGGCAGAGCAGACAGACATAAAGAGCAGAATGCAAGATAGAAATAAGAGACTGGAGCACAGAGCTAAAGAGGGAACAAGATAAAGGAGGGAGAGGTGGAGCAGATATCAAGAGAAAGTGGAGTGCTGAGCTGTGGACAGAGCACAAGAAGGATGACAAGGGAAGCAGGATGTTAGCTGCTACTGTCAGTCTGTGGAAGCTCAGCAACACCGAACTGCAGAGAGCCTTTATCTCCATACCTGATAAGACAGTAGCCACTTTCAGACGTGTGCAAATCCATATTCATGAAACACACACAGGAATCACCACATACATGTTCACCATACAGTATATACCCATTCTCATTCTCTTAACAATCACCAGGATGGCAGTAAAAAGTTTAAGCTTAGCATTAGCGTGGCATCTATTTAACAAAACCCAAAGGTAAATCTTATAACAGAAGGACTCTACAGACAAAATTTATGTAATTTATGATCTCTGGACGAATCATGCAGGTCTACAGATTGGTTGTCAACCCCGTAGCAACCACCAATTGCAAAGGGAAAATATGAATTCCACGACTGGTTTGCAAATGGTTGCCTGAGGTTGCTGCTGCTGCCAGGTGAAATCAGCTGCAATGACGTTCCTGCAGCAAAAACCTCATTGTGAGTACTTTGGTCTCTAGGAGATCGCCACAGTTGCCGTTGATTTTCATGCAAGACACTGACTTATGTGCAAATACTCACTGACTGATCACAGAGCAGTAATGAAACTTAAAACAAGTATTTGTAAGATTTCTAAAATATTTGTGTTTTCTTGTTTTTATGACAGGTGACCTAATACATTTGTTTTTTTGCCTTCTGCAGTCAAGCGACAACAAAAGGCTTGTGTGAATGCCATCAAAGGGTCCTGGCAGATGTCTAATAGATCAGGTATTGTTTATAATATTTGCTTTATCCTCACAAAAGTCTACATAAGACGACGTCACAGCTTTTGATTTATTCAGTCTAGTTTGTTGCTCTTCATTAAAGTTCTGTTTTACATGTGCAACTACATTTTCACCAAAAACTTTGACGAAACATACCTTATGACCAATTTCCTATAAAGAACTAAATGACAAAAATAAAAATAAATAAAAATAGAAGTATTTCACATGTTTTTCTCAGCAAATAAAAGCTAAACAGTAGCAGTGAAGACAGACAAGCTAGAACCTGTTTTAATCCAAAGTTCAGTAACCTCAGAATCTGTGGAATTACACTGCAGCTCCTGCACATTTTCTTTACTGCCCAAATATAGCTCTGTATTAGAAGACGCTAACTGCTGTTACGGCAGTTAGTTTATTAACTAAGTTTTATTAACTGAACTAAAAGAGAAAAGGATTAAAAGTGGTGAAAAACTATAAATATGCCAAATAAGGCAGTGTAACACATGTGGTTGTAAAGCTAACATTAGTTAAATAACATTTTATTTGGATATCATTCATATTTCTGTCAGAAGACACAAGTTATTTCTACAATTAACAATAGCTCTGTTCATTAAACAAATATCGCTGTAGTAATCTTTTCAAACCATTAGGTGTTTCTTTTCATGCTACACCAAAATACCGTAAAGTCCTTTGGTGACCAGTTCGGTCAGAATCATATTATTCATTAGTTGCTACTTTTCTGTAGGGAGGACTGATGCTAATGCTAATGCTCTGTGTGGATTAAAAAATACACACAAACTTGTCAGTCTAATATACTGTATAAGCGAATTACAAAAGAAATCACCAGTGCATGAACAACCTATCACCTGCTCCTCCAGTGTGCAAGTCAAAGTTTTCTTGGGATAGATACTTGGGCATGTTAGGTATTTTTAAAAGTGCGTCTATGAATATGTGTATGCGTGTGTTTGAATATGTGAATGTAACTTCTAGTGTAGCACACTGAGTGCTCAGTACGAATAAGTAAGTATAGTAGCCTACTTAACTTCTTTCCAAACATTTATCTAACCTTACTTTCCACTTTGATACATGACTGAAACTGTGGAAATTATTGCTTGGTAATAGGGCTAACAAATCAAAGTTGATCAGTGATGTTTACAAACCTGATACAGCTTCTGTAAGATTGTCTTCCCTGTTGTGACAATGAGAGGAGGACGCTCACAGGGGTAAAAAAAGGCAGACTGTCCTCATTTAGGTAGAGGAAAAGGTGTGTCCTGAAAAGACAGATGCATTTACACTCTTTTAAAGTTTAGTTGGCGCAGACCATCCGCTGGACTGGACACATAACATGACACATAACACATGAAGTAGCTAACCGTCTCAAATTGGCCAGAGGGGCCGATGGCGCGATATGGCAGCCTCGCTTCTGTCAGCCTGCCCCAGGGCAGCTGTGGCTACAACTGTAGCTTGCCTCCACCAGTGTGTGAATGTGAGCGTGAATGAATAATGTCATTGTAAAGCGCTTTGGGTGCCTTGAAAAGCGCTATAAAAATCCAATGCATTATTATTATTATTATTGTTAAATCAACATGGGCCTCCTGCTTGAACATATACACTGGTACCTGTTAAATTTCAGTATAATTTACCAAATATTTTTCAAGATAATTAAAAAAACACATTTTTAACTGAAAGTTGAAAGTCAAAATAAAACATATACACATATTTATTACTGAGTTACAAATAGAGTACCACCGGGAAACGCCAGTATTTTGCGCTATTAGGATTAGACTGTCCACTGATATTGTTGTTTCTGTGCTACATTTTGTCAATCTAGCATGAAAGTTTAATGAAATAGGATTTTTTTTTTTGCTCAAATATGGGAATTTTTCGTATTTTAACTAGCTAATATTTAAACCTTTTTTGATGTTTCTGTCCCATATTACAGATCCTGATTCATTTTGACCAGTGAAAATTTCAATCTTTTATCTTTAATAGTCTTTGATGTTTTCATATTTAAACATCACTGCAGATTTGTATTTTGAGAATGTATTTTCAAAAAATATATCTCTTGTAAACTCTTGTAAATTCATATGTTCAAATTATCATGCAAGTCAGAGATGGTCGAGCCGGACTAAAAGTTCTCAAAGTTGGCTGCTTTGAGAGGGATTGACCCATAGTTGAATTTTTCTCCCTCCCCAGATGTCTGCTCTAACATAGACCGACAATCATAATACTGACGACATCACAGGACCTACACAGTGGTGTTAAACCAGGTCCATATTCTCCTTCACAGACGCCCACTTTGTCACCCTCCAGCACGTACTGTGAAATGAAGGCACCATTTTAACCATTGCATCATGTGTCAAGTGTCAGAATTCATTAGCCTGAGGTCATTTACCTCATGTCTAGAGAGTAAGCATTTATAGTAAGCAGTTCAGATTGTTGAAATTCATTCATTTATATGTCAGCACTGGCACCCTCATCCCTACCATGGGGAATTAAATGGCTGTCTGAGCCCCCCTTTGAGGCCATAATTCTCTTTGTCCGAAGAGCAAACTTGGCTGTGATACCCAGGTGGGGTCCAGGAATGGAGACCCAGGCAGGACAGCTGGCAATGCCATGCTCATTCTTTCAATCCCTTCTGCCATCTTCGTCTCCCTCTGGGTGCAGGAAATCCCCCGGACCGTCCCGGGTGGGACTGAACCGTGGTTTTAATGAACACAGAAAGGCCCTTTTCCTGTTTACTGACGGCCCGACAGCGGGCGAACACACCTCTCTTTCAGCCCTCCCTTCCTTCTTATGACTATCCCTCCTTGCCTTGAGGCTGTTCTGGCCTCTCCCAGGGACATGCTGGTTTGTCCCTGCACAGGACTGTAGTCAGCAAAATGCTCAGACAAAGATCTCAGTGTTCAGGGATAAAGAAGAGCATGTGCAGTTAGTTTTTCTGCTAAAAATGAAGATGCATTTAATTGAGCGACTTAACTGCTTCTGTTGGAGACTAGGAAAAAAAGGAGACGTCAAGAGAAAAAGAAAATGTGATGCATAATGCATACTTTCATGGATTTATATTTAGCCAATCTAACCAGCTCCTCCCCCTCCTCTATTCTAACCCCAAGGAACCAAAATCACCCAGAATAAAAATAATTGGTGGTCTCGTCTCCAGTTCTGACTGGAATGAAGTCTGGATGGAAGAGGCTCAGATTTTGGCAGTCTTCTCCCCTCAAGTTTTATCCCGAGGAAGAGGAGATTTGGCCTCAGAGCGGGTAAACATGCCACAGTTTTAACCTCTATCACCCAACATCTCTGACATCCCTGCTGTGATAGATCCCTAACGTGGATCTATCACAGCACAACAAGCAGTTGCATTAAAAGCCACAGGGCAGGTCCGTGAGCACAGGGAAATGATGCTTCGTCTTTGACCTAAAATGGCGTCCAGTGTTTGATACATTTGACTGTATGTAACCAGACAAATACACGTGATCGTCAAGCACTCAGGAATAGCTTTCCCATGTCAGGATGCCCACTCAATTCAGGCCTTATCGTTAAACTCATCCAGAATGTTTGTTCATTGCTGATGTCTGTAGCAAGCTTTTTCCTCTTCCACTATCAGTGCAGGTGTGAGGGTTCATTTTAAACAGAAATCTGAGCATTTAGAGGAGTTCTGGATACATTACACAAATTTCATGGTTGAGAATACTTCTGAGATTTATAGCTAAAACCTTAAACTGTATGCTTGTCAGCCTCAGTTACAAATAAAATCTTGTTTAAGATTATGAAACACCACCCCTCAAATCATTGAAATTATTGGTGTGTCCCTGGAATTTTTTTATTTTCCACTGAGTTTTGTTTCTTAGACATTAGTGATGCTGCCCTACCATTGATACTACAGTCACACTAGTGCAACGGTGCAAGGCCAAAACTGTTATAAACATGAGCGATTAAACTGATCTTGTTGTCTTTGAAATGGTTGCTTCCAAGAGCCAGGTCTGCAACCACTTGCAGATGTCTTCAGAGCAATTGTGAAGCATCCATACAGACATAAAACATTGGATAGGGTCAATCTGTCATAATATAGTGATTAACTCTGATTAATTGTGCAAAACGTGATTGATGCAGGACATTGTTTTTATATAGGAATACAACAGGAATAAGTTGGTAACCAGTTTTAGTCAAGAACCCAACTGTAAAGAAGCACATTTCAGATGAGTTGCACTTATTGCTGCAGATTGACTCAGATGAAATGGGATGTGTTCAAAATGTGTCTATGCTTGGAAATTAAAAGTCATGCAAACTTTCAATAGTATGTTGGAGCGTGACATACTCTGAGGCGGATTGCAATTGTTTGGACGTTGTTTGACAAGGTTGCTTCCAGAAGCCAAATGTCGAAAAATTCCGTGCAATTGCTGGACGACCACTAATTTTTTTTTATCATCGTAAAGAGGCTAACCGGCAGTTTTGTGAGACCAGCAGTAGAGAAGCTCAGTTACTTTTTATATAATTAAAGGTACATGGGTATTTTATAATTAAAACAGTGACCGCATGGTTTAATTATACAGGGAGTGCAGAATTATTAGGCAAGTTGTATTTTTGAGGAATAATTTTATTATTGAACAACAACCATGTTCTCAATGAACCCAAAAAACACATTAATATCAAAGCTGAATGTTTTTGGAAGTAGTTTTTAGTTTGTTTTTAGTTATAGCTATTTTAGGGGGATATCTGTGTGTGCAGGTGACTATTACTGTGCATAATTATTAGGCAGCTTAACAAAAAACAAATATATACCCATTTCAATTATTTATTTTTACCAGTGAAACCAATATAACATCTCCACATTCACAAATATACATTTCTGACATTCAAAAACAAAACAAAAACAAATCAGCGACCAATATAGCCACCTTTCTTTGCAAGGACACTCAAAAGCCTGCCATCCATGGATTCTGTCAGTGTTTTGATCTGTTCACCATCAACATTGCGTGCAGCAGCAACCACAGCCTCCCAGACACTGTTCAGAGAGGTGTACTGTTTTCCCTCCTTGTAAATCTCACATTTGATGATGGACCACAGGTTCTCAATGGGGTTCAGATCAGGTGAACAAGGAGGCCATGTCATTAGTTTTTCTTCTTTTATACCCTTTCTTGCCAGCCACGCTGTGGAGTACTTGGACACGTGTGATGGAGCATTGTCCTGCATGAAAATCATGTTTTTCTTGAAGGATGCAGACTTCTTCCTGTACCACTGCTTGAAGAAGGTGTCTTCCAGAAACTGGCAGTAGGACTGGGAGTTGAGCTTGACTCCATCCTCAACCCGAAAAGGCCCCACAAGCTCATCTTTGATGATACCAGCCCAAACCAGTACTCCACCTCCACCTTGCTGGCGTCTGAGTCGGACTGGAGCTCTCTGCCCTTTACCAATCCAGCCACGGGCCCATCCATCTGGCCCATCAAGACTCACTCTCATTTCATCAGTCCATAAAACCTTAGAAAAATCAGTCTTGAGATATTTCTTGGCCCAGTCTTGACGTTTCAGCTTGTGTGTCTTGTTCAGTGGTGGTCGTCTTTCAGCCTTTCTTACCTCGGCCATGTCTCTGAGTATTGCACACCTTGTGCTTTTGGGCACTCCAGTGATGTTGCAGCTCTGAAATATGGCCAAACTGGTGGCAAGTGGCATCTTGGCAGTTGCACGCTTGACTTTTCTCAGTTCATGGGCAGTTATTTTGCGCCTTGGTTTTTCCACACGCTTCTTGCGACCCTGTTGACTATTTTGAATGAAACGCTTGATTGTTCGATGATCACACTTCAGAAGCTTTGCAATTTTAAGACTGCTGCATCCCTCTGCAAGATATCTCACTATTTTTGACTTTTCTGAGCCTGTCAAGTCCTTCTTTTGACCCATTTTGCCAAAGGAAAGGAAGTTGCCTAATAATTATGCACACCTGATATAAGGTGTTGATGTCATTAGACCACACCCCTTCTCATTACAGAGATGCACATCACCTAATATGCTTAATTGGTAGTAGGCTTTCGAGCCTATACAGCTTGGAGTAAGACAACATGCATGAAGAGGATGATGTGGACAAAATACTCATTTGCCTAATAATTCTGCACTCCCTGTACAAACCATTGGTAAAATGAGAAGTCCCCAGCCTAATCCCAAAATTTCAATGACCCTCTTAACAGGTTGTAAAAACAGCTATAATGCCAACTTTCAAGCTTTTGGCATGATTCATAATGATAAGGAATGCAGTTTATGTACACAGACCTGTCTGTGAAGAGGCTTGGGACTCATGAATGAAAGCAGTTGAATCATTTGACAAACATGACGTGCATCTCCCGTGTGAGAGAGTCGTGCTCATTTATGTACTTTGGACACAAAGAACTTCA
This sequence comes from Oreochromis niloticus, assembly GCF_001858045.2. NCBI lineage: Eukaryota > Metazoa > Chordata > Actinopteri > Cichliformes > Cichlidae > Oreochromis > Oreochromis niloticus. The sequence continues at coordinate 29,420,467 of NC_031974.2, forward strand.
TCAGTTATTTAATCAATTAGTCCTGACACAGACAGAGGACAGGCCAGGACCCAACAGTAAGTCACAATCTACTCTTTTAAAACTGAGTCATGTAATCTGTTACACTTATAGTCTTAGTCCAAGAGATGAGATGGTTACTGAATGGCTGAACCCTGAATGGCTACAACAATTGGTTATAATAGTTAATATAATATATGCTTTAATTGAAGCAATGCTTTAGAAGTTTACGTTAAATATATTGGAATTCTTTTTTTTGGCCTTTTTCTGGCTTTATTAGATAGGGACATTGAAGACAGACATGCAAAAAGGGTCCGTATGTCTTCCCCAAAAGTGAGACTTGAACCTGGGCGGGCCGCTCTCAGCCATACGGCATATTGTGTTGCTCATCCCAGAGAGTTAAACAAGCTCCCAAAACATACTGTAATCCTGTGTGTTTACAATTTTATATATATATATATATATATATATATAAGACAAAAAATGTGTAGGGTGTATAAGAAAAAAATTCCCCCTCTCACCCCTGCGGGCGGTCTATTCTTCAAGCTTGGGTCCTCTACCTGAACAGAGATCTCAGATGTTGTTCTTGGGATCTGCTGGAGGCACTCGCCTAGCTTTGGAGTCACTGCACCAAGTGCTCTGATTACCACTGGGACGACTGTTACCTTCACCCTACACATCTTCTAGAGCTTCTCTAGCTTCTCACGTTCCTTCTTCCTGATGTTGCCGTCATTCGGCATCGCTACGTTTGTCACTACGGCCGTCTCCCTCTCTCTCTCTCTCTCTCTCTCTCTCTCTCTCTCTCTATCTATCTATCTATCTATCTATACATACATATAGATAGATATATATATAGACCACTAAGACCACTTATTAGAAAATTCATTGATACAATAAATGCATAAACAGCATGTGTGTGTGTGTGTGTGTGTGTGTGTGTGTGTGTGTGTGTGTGTGTCCCTTCACAAATGAAAACAAATCCTTAATATCCCTGGGTGTGTCAGTTGTTTAACCAAAGAATATGTTGACTAAGGAAAAAATACAAAGCATTTGGTAATAACTGGCTGGATTTATGAAGCACAATGAGAGCAGTAAAGTCACTATTTCAGAAACATTTGTAAGGAACAATAACAAAAAGTAGAGCAAGTCAACTGCACAAAAGATGGAAAAAGACGCTCTTATTTTCTGTTTTTGCAAAGTGGAAACACTTAAATTCTATAACTCTTTCAAAATGGAGTCTCCTGTTGATTTATGAGCTATTTAGAAAAAACTATATCTATCATTGTTCATTCTGCCAACTCCTTACTTTCCATTCATGGCTCAAAAAAAAAAGTGAAGAAGTAAACATAATTGCCGGTTAGGCAACAGGCAACACAGAAACTGGGCCAGGGTGTGGAAGGCTGATGCGGAGGTGTCAAGCAAATTTGACAAACTTCACCAGCACGCCGTGAAAGTGTGCTGAACAGGGAGTGGTGGAAGGCATACTGGATGGAAAAGGAGGGCCCCTGCAGGACTTACAGCATTGTGATCAGCATAAGGAGTGTGATGACACTCTAGAGTATGTGTATATATATATATATATACATAGATATAGATATAGATATATAGATATCTATGTGTATATATATATATATATACATAGATATAGATATAGATATATAGATATATCTATATATATGTGGGTATATGTGTGTGTGTATATATATGTGAGTGTGTGTGTGTGTGTGTGATTGCACGTGGATTTTTGAATATGAGTGTGCTTGTGTGTCAGTTTCACCATGAGCCAGGCACCAGAGGAAAACAATGGGCTTTCCCTGAAGGAGGCAAAACAGAGGATTTATATTTCCCTTCTTACTCCCCCCACTCCATCCCGTCACCGCCTACAACATATTACTTACATATTGTACTGGAATGCTCTCTCACCGTGGAAAAGCTCTGGCAAAACCCTCACATCCCTCTCATGCAGAAAGCAGCGAGACTTGGATGCTTCCCTCAGCACTAGCGCCGCCACACACATAGCAAAAGTGAGCCGACCCCTCGCTGCGCTCCTCCCTTTTCCCTCTGCAGATGTTAAAGAACTGATGACTATACAGCAGTAGGCCTTCTCATTGTATTAACTACCTATGACTGCTGTTGTTTTCATAATTTGGCTGACATTTATTCTGTGTAAAAGCAGCTTTATGAGCTTATGCAAGGCCGAGCATAAAAGTTACAGCGGGGGGAAAAAAGGCATAAATCAGTTTGCTATATATGTGTTGGAAATCACAGGGTTTCACTAAATATTACAGCCGGTACTAAATTTGAAGCTAACAACACTGTGAGCATGTAAATGTCTGCAAAAGCACCTACATTAATTCATGTCAGAAGCTTGGATGGGAATGGCACTAAATTCTGTTACCACGAGTTTGAGAACCTGTGAGGGCTCATTCAAAAGAGTCACATTATTAGAAAAGTGCCTCTAAAAGTGTAGCTGTGTCCACACAGGAAATGTTTTCCAGCAACGTGGCATCCAGTCACCTTAGGAACTCAATGACATTCACCAACTTCAAGAGCGTATGGGCAAAAAAACTGCTCACAATGCAAAGTGGGCAGATCATGAGATGGCAAGCATTTAAAGTAACTACCAATAAGAGCACAGGATACATGTGATTGACAAATGACAGGGTATTAAATACATTAGAAGATTACCTAAGCAATGGGAGCCTGGAATCTTCACAAACAACCATCTTCAAAGCAACATGTAACAAGTGACTCGCTCCCTGTGTTGATGGAAAAAAACTAATAAGCCAACAGCGTAAATGTTACGTTTTATAGAGAAAATGCAAATTAGTCTATATATATATATGTATCTTTCACATATTATTTGGTTTCTGTGTCTGTTGTTGATGTTGGCCTTTGTGGCTCGGGCCCTGTCAGTTCTTAGCATGGGTGCCTGCACACTCACAATATTGACTTAAAGCATGATTAGAAATGTAATATTACATTTTCCCACGTTTGAAAGGTTAGTTTGTATTTCATATGAAAAGTAGCAGCCCTGAACTTGCCCAGGTGACAGTGCCAAATTTGAAAACCAAACCCTTCACAGCATTTCAAATTTCTCTTTCAGTAATGCCTGATCTGTCTAGTTTTCTTCTTTAGGTACGTGCATTCAAACAGGTGTCGTCTCTACTTCACACAACTGACTAAAAGTTCTGTTTTCTGGTGCTTTGACCAAGCAAAATGAGATCAAAAATCCCTCAAAGGACCCTTTTGAGGCTCACTTTGAAAAACTGAAAAAAAAGACACACTGAGTCAAAAACACCTTCACTTCGAAGACAAGGTTTTTCCAGTAGATCTTATAAAATGACTCCCCTAAGGACCAAATGAGCTCATCACTGGGCAGAGCCGCACTGTGTTAGGGTGAATATGTGAATAAAAGGTGAAAAGTCCAGTCAGATAGCATGCGTTAAGTAGCTGTTTGCCTGGTGAGGAAAAGCCCCTGGCAGTCAGGCTGTCTGGGGTTGAAGTTTCATTATCATCTGCTATCAAGTGTCTTCCATTGAGCCTGATGAATCACAGGATTACTGGGGAAACAGTGCATTGTTGTCTGGAGGCGTCAGTGCCTCTGATCCATGTCTCTCCACCCGCCCACCTCTGTGCCCCTTTGCCCGCCCTGGTCATAAACCCAGGGAGTACCCACCTCTCATTCTTCTCTTTGTCTATAGGTCTCTCTACTTCTCTCATCTTCTCCACCAATGACGGAATCGCCTTTGATGGATCATGAGCTGTGGCCTCACATTGGCACACACTGCACTGACCTCGGTATCAGTGGTCATCAGTAGTCTTTAATTAAATGCATAAATCAGCAGTTTTTGTCAATCAATAAGAGAGACCCTTTTTAAGGCTGGGATATCTTTTTGCACTCCCATGATATTTATGTACAGTTAACAGGATACGGAAACCCAAGAAAATGATTCTGTTTTTGATGTTTTGGTCACTGTGAGGAAAAATAAACCTGTAAATAACGCTAACATGTTTTACATATTACAGCTATTTACACATCCAGAATACATTTTGCATCTCTAGGAGTCATTTAAACTCTATTTTGGTTTCCTCCGATTCCTCAGGGATATATCTGTTTCTTGAGATGTTAAATGTGTTATTAAGCTCTACAGTTAGGGACCAGAGTAATATTTTCTTGCAGTACAGTTGATTTTACAGAGAAAACCTGACAAAACCTGAAGCATCAAAGATGTTAAGCCATAGCTCAATGTAGCGTCAAACACTACAGTTCTTCAACTGACCACTCAAGGTTGCAGAGTTTAGATGTAAAACTTGTGATCAGTGGTTGGAGACGGTAGCACAACCAAAATTATTGCGACCATGCTTTGAAGATGGGGACCAGGGCGGCAACTCCTTATTGTCAGTAGTCAAAATGACTTTGATGCGTCAAGACGGTGATCAAAGCAACTATATGCAAACCTTCACCAATTTGCCTGAGTGTGTTTGCAGTCAGTCAGAGTGCAACCTCCCACTCGGTGACCTGTGTAGTCACCTTGTGAATGAATGTGGTCACCCAGAGTTTGATTATGTGGCACACTCAGCCTCTGGTTGACCGAATAGAAAGAAAAATTGAATGCTATCACCGGGCAACCACCAATTTTTGGTAGTTAAAAGGAGGTATCAGTCCTTATTTTATTTGACTTGTTTGCTTGCCAGCTTAGCATCCCCTTTAATAGGAGTGTAAATTATTGAAAAACAACTTGCTAACAAAGCTAGCTTGCACTAGGTGATAATTATCTGGCTATAAAAATCCAAATATGGTCACATCTGATTTAAAAAAAATCATCAGACTGACACATTTGGGTCCAAAAAGGTAGTCCACTAATGTGTAACATTACTTTATGGTAATTGTCTAGTTAATGTAAGAGTTATGAAAGGATGGAGTTTTAGAGGATTTATCTGAGTTTCAGCATTTAAAGTTGTTAGTGTATTTTGTGTATTCACTCACACACTCTCTGCCTGGCAACAAGGCTTTGTGTATACACCCAAGCATAAAGCACGGACTTGTCAAAAAGAAGGTGGGTAAATGGAGGTGCTCTGTTTCATGAACTGTGACTGAACTTGTTCAAAATGGGTAGAAATGTTAGACAAATACGGTGTCTGAAAACCTCCGAAACGCTGTTCTTCCGCCTCTGCCTCAAGACCCCTCTACCGCCACCCTCCACCCCGAGCCTCCTCCCACCACTTCTGCGCCCACAGCCCTTCATCCTCTGCCAGTCCACGGCTTGACATTTTCCAAGGCTGCCAGGTCAGGGGCCTGCATGTAAGAGAAAGAAAGAGACAGAGTCATAGTAACCGAGAGAGAGGGGGCCTCTTAAACTAGATTTACAGTTTGTTGAGGGCTTCTTTTTCCCTCTAGCTGAGCTTTTCCACATCGCTCAGTTCACAGAGGTCAACAGTCAACCTTTCACCTTCTCCTATTTGTATTTTTTGATAATTGGCTGAAACTAAATGCCCTGTAGTTTTAGTCAGCAAATGGAAATACTTTATTTTATTGTATTTACATATATATTTTTTTATTACTTTTTCATTTGAATTTGAAATTATTTTTTCTAATTTATGACAATCACCTTTGTTTTTTTAAACAGAGTAAAAGCTCACGTGGTTGGTTAATAATGTTGCTGTGTATTTGTGGACAACCAGCAACACTCTTTACTTTCTTCTACAGAGGAACCAAATGTATAAGTGCAGTAAATTTACCCTGTTATTATGCTGAGTTAGTCTACTGTAGCTGTAGAAAGGCCGTGTTTCCCCACACCTCCTCACCCTACAGCGATATGAATAACCTTCTATTTCCCTTGCCTCCTCTCCCACACACCGAGTCGGCTGACAAAGGCGCCTATTTCATGTGCCATATTTGATTTGATAAGTGGCAAATCTGAGTGACGGGATGTCTTTGTGAGACAGAGGGGGAGAAAATTCCCAGCGCTATTGGCAGAGGACAATTATGACCGAGGGACTTCTGTGATGTCTGCAGTGAGAAGTGTGTGTGTCTGGGAGTGCAGGGGAGGGGGAAAATTGAGATAATAACTCAGTCTATTGTCTCGCATTCAGTTATGAGACAAAGGTGTGTCTTTGCCTGGGTTGGGGATGAGTGCGGTGCAGCCTGAGGCTTCTCACGGAGCTAGATGGCATGTAATTTACTTACCTGTGGCTGTTTGAACTTTAACTTCTCAGAGGTTCACACAGAAAGGTCCCCAGTGTTTACACGAAACCTTAAATCCTTTTGCTGGACTTTTGTGCTGTTCACTACACTCATTTCCTCAATGGTGATCATCCAATCATAGCTTAGCAATCGTCCCCAGATATAGTCTTTCAAACTTTGATCTTCAGTACAGGCCCGATCCCTGCGTATGGCCCTCAGGTCCAGTCCCAGGATGAACTGACAGGGCAAATCAGTCTGTTGCGTTTGGTGTGAAACTGTGCTGGATTTAACCGTGCAGTAGACTCTTAAAGGGCGTTAGAGTATATGATTGATTTTAACCGAAACTCTACTTCCCTTTCATTTCAATTCTGTGGGTTGCTACAAGGGAAAAAAGAGAATTGGTTCTATAAATTCTATTTAAAACCACAAGAAGAGAGCAACGCTAAACTATAGTGAAGTTTTTAGTCTTTGTCTGTGCTGCTTTATTCAGTCCTTCAGCATGGTTTTTGTTTTACAAATGCAAATGTGTAAGGAACACATTAAACTCTGTTTGTTATGTTAGCATGCCCAGCTAATACTTGTTGTGGTAACACAACACTAAGGCAATTCGTGGTTTCGAATTAAAATTTACTATCAGCCATAATAAACGCAAAATCTGGAATTTTTCACATTTTCTGGCTCATGTGTAGCAAATGCACCAGAGGAGGCTAGTCAACAAGTAGCTTCATAAATTACTGAGAAGTTCCATCAGGTCTTCTGAAGCAGCGTCTTTCTCTGGTAACCTTCCAGCAAGAAATGTTTTCCCACAGTAAATGCAAATGGCTCATGTCAGGCTCACTTAGACTCCAGATATGGTTCCACGTTGATCTACTTCCAAACATGAGACCGGCAGTTCATGGACTGTAACTCTCTCTTTTTATTGGACCCGTGTTTTATAATCATGAAAGGTCACCCATTCTTCCACACACCCGTGGTAGTGCTCTCTGTAGGACATCTTCTGCAAGAAAAACAAGGAAAAATCAATTTTCACGTCATATTGCTTGACCCAAAACAGTCTGAAGTGAGTCACCTGATCCACAAAGCCTTCACGTTTCCTTTTCTAAACCTACGTGTGGTGGCAGGAAGAGACAGAGCGAAAGAGAGAGAGAGAAAGTCCATTAAGAGCTGCTGTCAAGTAAATTCTTTGTGTCTGAATAAGCCATTAAGGAAAAGGAAATGTTTTGTCAATTGAAAACCTAATTTCCCATGACAGAAAAAGCCACCACAAATGAGCCTTTCTGGTGTATCAGATGACATGTATTTATGGGCAAATATTGCTCAAAAACACAAGTCCTGGGGTGCACCAATTTAGATTTTTGTAGTTTCTGGAAACATTGTGAGTCCAAGTCAACAAATATCATATTACTGTTATGCCTCTTTTGTGTCCCTGCCATATACAGGGAGTGCAGAATTATTAGGCAAGTTGTATTTTTGAGGAATAATTTTATTATTGAACAACAACCATGTTCTCAATGAACCCAAAAAACACATTAATATCAAAGCTGAATGTTTTTGGAAGCAGTTTTTAGTTTGTTTTTAGTTTTAGCTATTTTAGGGGGATATCTGTGTGTGCAGGTGACTATTACTGTGCATAATTATTAGGCAACTTAACAAAAAACAAATATATACCCATTTCAATTATTTATTTTTACCAGTGAAACCAATATAACATCTCCACATTCACAAATATACATTTCTGACATTCAAAAACAAAACAAAAACAAATCAGCGACCAATATAGCCACCTTTCTTTGCAAGGACACTCAAAAGCCTGCCATCCATGGATTCTGTCAGTGTTTTGATCTGTTCACCATCAACATTGCGTGCAGCAGCAACCACAGCCTCCCAGACACTGTTCAGAGAGGTGTACTGTTTTCCCTCCTTGTAAATCTCACATTTGATGATGGACCACAGGTTCTCAATGGGGTTCAGATCAGGTGAACAAGGAGGCCATGTCATTAGTTTTTCTTCTTTTATACCCTTTCTTGCCAGCCACGCTGTGGAGTACTTGGACGCGTGTGATGGAGCATTGTCCTGCATGAAAATCATGTTTTTCTTGAAGGATGCAGACTTCTTCCTGTACCACTGCTTGAAAAAGGTGTCTTCCAGAAACTGGCAGTAGGACTGGGAGTTGAGCTTGACTCCATCCTCAACCCGAAAAGGCCCCACAAGCTCATCTTTGATGATACCAGCCCAAACCAGTACTCCACCTCCACCTTGCTGGCGTCTGAGTCGGACTGGAGCTCTCTGCCCTTTACCAATCCAGCCACGGGCCCATCCATCTGGCCCATCAAGACTCACTCTCATTTCATCAGTCCATAAAACCTTAGAAAAATCAGTCTTGAGATATTTCTTGGCCCAGTCTTGACGTTTCAGCTTGTGTGTCTTGTTCAGTGGTGGTCGTCTTTCAGCCTTTCTTACCTCGGCCATGTCTCTGAGTATTGCACACCTTGTGCTTTTGGGCACTACAGTGATGTTGCAGCTCTGAAATATGGCCAAACTGGTGGCAAGTGGCATCTTGGCAGCTGCACGCTTGACTTTTCTCAGTTCATGGGCAGTTATTTTGCGCCTTGGTTTTTCCACACGCTTCTTGCGACCCTGTTGACTATTTTGAATGAAACGCTTGATTGTTCGATGATCACGCTTCAGAAGCTTTGCAATTTTAAGGCTGCTGCATCCCTCTGCAAGATATCTCACTATTTTTGACTTTTCTGAGCCTGTCAAGTCCTTCTTTTGACCCATTTTGCCAAAGGAAAGGAAGTTGCCTAATAATTATGCACACCTGATATAGGGTGTTGATGTCATTAGACCACACCCCTTCTCATTACAGAGATTCACATCACCTAATATGCTTAATTGGTAGTAGGCTTTCGAGCCTATACAGCTTGGAGTAAGACAACATGCATGAAGAGGATGATGTGGACAAAATACTCATTTGCCTAATAATTCTGCACTCCCTGTATAGACTCATATATGTATGTATATGAAGGACATAGTCTTTGCCAGTGTTAATTTGAATTTTGACAGCTTTTTGATTTAGTTTTAGTTGACTAAATAAGATTAGAGCAGGCTAAATCTAAAGTTGATTCAGCTGACTGAAGTATAAGTCACTGTGTTTGTTGTGTTTTTACTGGTGAGTTGTAAAATGTGTCCACATGTCTGTTCTTCTTTTCATTGACATAATGTCATTGCCTCGTGTGCTTCAGAGGTTTCATGAGAACCAGGGAGCATGGGAGCTGTTTCCTGCCAAAATAAGCTTTCCTGTTTGCGGGGCAGATCAGATGTGTGCATCTAACCAAAGACATTACTTCCAATTGAAAAATGAAAACTATGATGAATATTATCTCTGCACACAATTAAAAAGCATCATAAACCCCTGAACTTTGAATCAACCACTATCAAATTGAATGAGCAAATAGTTGATTATTTTTTTTCTATAGAAATGGTAGAATTGTACTTATGACCGGGGAAACCCAGTTAAAGTTAGAAAGTTTTCATATTAAAACATTCATAACAGTTATAATAGGAAGATAATTTAAATAATTTAACATTAATTTACATACAAACATATAATTTTATTAATTGTTAAATTACCTTCTTTCGATGAAATTAAGCGTATTTGTTACAGTAAAAAGCTGTAAAAACTCACCTTTGTACTTTTAATGCTTGTTGCTCGCTCCTTTCAGTGATATCTCACTTTATATTTGAACTGGTCAGATCACATAGCGAGTGTTCCTGGGCAACATAGCAATGTGATGTGACATCAGCTTATATTTATTATGGATGAGAGTCTTTTTGGACTGGGGAATTTTTGTTTACATTAGCACAAATGACTACTAAGAAAACCTGATGGTGGGGTTGAGTGGTTAGAGCTTAATGTATTCATGAATTATTGATTCAACCTTAAAAACTCATCCATTTGGATACTAGTAAGGCTAAATGTTAGGGGTGCTTTGGTTGACAGGTGTGCCAACACAGACAGCTGTGTGCTCGGCCTCTTTGCTAAACGGAGTTAGTGAACTGGACTTTCCCACTGGTTTTATGCTCTCTCTAGTATTTAAAGTCAGCTTATGCACATTAAATGTACAGTATATGTGTCCTTTTTTGTCAGTAGAACATCTCCTGTGAAGACAGACTATATTTCATTCCATCTGTGTAAAATATTTTAAAAAATAAAAGAGCAGCTGTTGCCGGGTAAAATGATCCCAACCATTGTTTAAAGTAACCTGTCAGTTTTTTTTTTTTAATAGATTTACACAGAGTCAAACTTGTAACAAATACAGTAGCTCACAGAAACATGTTAAGTCTGTGTGCCAGAGATCCTGTCTGTGAGATTCTTTTATTTTATCCAGAGGTGAGAAGAAACCCTGAGCTGACAATACAATGCAACAGGTTGGACCTACAATTACATTCTTTCCTGACAGCAGGAGTGGCTTTTCATTCGTTGTTTTGTTTTCTGTTGACTTGATATTTCTGGGACTCACACAGTCACATGATAATCAGCTATACTTTCACTTTGAGCTGGACGTTACACTATGATGACTGAAGTGCCGCAAGGCCCACGTGCTAAACTTCTGTCGGCTGACACGCGGTCCGCTGCAACCAGACATGGTGGAGTATGCCGCACATGCACACCAGTGTTGATGTGATGCTGACCAAACAACCATCGGCTGGAAAAAAACACTCCTTGGTCCCTTCTGGCTCCAGCTACTCCAGGCTTTATTTACTAACTGAAGTGGTAATGAGGAGGAATCATACAAAACCAGAGATGGTGATGACAGAGGAGAGGAATGGAAGAGGTTCTGCTGAGGGATGAAGTGAGATTTGTTAATCCAGCTGATTAGTTTTGAGAAATGGGAGTTAAAATCATGCCTCCTTTTGCTGGTGTGTCATTCAGGATGTTTTTTTCTTGTTAGTGGAAATGTGGGATTAAAGCTTTGTTTGTTTGTGCAGGTGGGAGGGTGTGGCATGTGAGGAGGACGTGAGGAAGCAGAGGTCCAGAGGAGGGTTTTGGGGGAAGGAGGTGAGGACTGTGGTGGTGGTTAGTAGCTCTGTTTGGGTTGAATGCTTGGAGCAGAGAAGTGCGTCATCAGCGTTTTACTGGACCCACTCCACTAGTGCGTTAAGAACAAAGGCAACAACCAAACTCACTGATGAATCACAAATGTCCCGGCAGAGCTCCAAGAAAGCTTCCTGGCCACAGACATATACACACACACACTACAGACTACCACTGCAGAGAGTAGAGAGTATAGAGACAAGAGGATTTGTGGGAGGCTCCAGTGCTTGTCCACATGCCCCATGAGCGTGTGTGGGATGGACAGGGAGGAAGCATGGACGGATATAAGAACTCCAGAGAGCTACAGTGTTTTTATGCCAGTTGCGATCAATGCACTGACTCATTCATCTTCATGGGCCCAGGCCTCGGTGCTCACCGCAGGAACCATGGAAAACAAAGAGAGGCCTTTTTACAGTGGAAATTTCAGCTTCATGTGGATAACACTTCGATTTTCAGCCACTGTTTAGAGAGAAAAGTAGATGCTTTCAGCATTGCAGTCAGACATTTTGAAACTATACATAGTTTATATAAACATAGACAATCCCCACATGGGTACACTTTCAACACTTTGCAGGTTTTTGACCACAGGAAACATCAAATTTCACCAACCAGTGTTGCAACTACTTTAGAGATGGAAAAGAATGTAGTATTTGTGAGATAATGGAAGAATGAAGTCACATGTCAAAACCAACCTTAAAATTTGATTGATTTATGGAGTTAGCATGTCACTTTTCTAAAGATGCGTTACCTGAGATGGTGCTGTTAAATGTAATCTGCAGTGATCACACTATTACATGGAACATGAAACTCATAACCACAAATACAAACTGCACTCTGTCAGAACTAACTGGAACAGATCCAGTAATGGTGGGTTCCTGTTAGAGGTGGGCTTACCAATCCAAATACTGATACTATCAAAACCAAAGTATCGAAATGATACTAGAGCGATAGGACCGATATTTTGTTTAACTGATAATGGTGGACCAGGAAAAAAATATCATTAAATGTGTTCTGAAATTGCAAATTGATTCAACTCAGTTCAACTCGATGAGACTCAGGAGCAGCACATTTTAAAAAGTAGCTTGCAGATGAAGAAAACAGATAGATGGACTTAAAGTCTATAACAACTTATGCAAGAAAATATTCAAATTATGAAATTTAGGTATGAAAAAGTTTGAGTTATAAGATCATTGATCATTAGATCACTGGCAACATTAAAGTGGAAGTGCAAAATGCAGTAGCCAAACATCAGTCTTGTAAAAGCGTGGCCTATTTTACGTGGCCTTTTTCAAACCTTGTTTCCTATTCAGCTCCACAAAGAGGAGAGCAGAAAAAAACACATGGAAAAGTCTGAATCAGCGGTGCCAGCAGGACTTACTGTCACAGCACGCACATACCCTCCTGGGGAGTGAAAAGGGAGAGACTGATTCATGCTGCCCACTTAAAAGTTACACAAACCTTACTGACACATCACCGACAGAAATCTTTGATTAGGCCAACACGACCAAAAGTTAGCTAACCATCTTAGCAATATCCTATCATCTATATTATACATAGCTCAGAGAAATTCACACGTCGATATCAAAAACACAGTATTGTCAAGAACAAAGACAGCACCCACACATCAAACATCAGGAACAAGACACAGAAAAAGATGAAACTGATTACTGTTCCTACTAGTTGAAAGTTCTTTCTGCATCTGTCTATTTTACAAGTCTACCACTTGATTATCATGAGAGATGTCCACCAATTTCACTCCTTTGTGAGCCATTGCATCTGTGACATGTTCTCGAGCACCACAAACAGATGAAGGAGCACTATTCCAACACACAAAATAGGTGAAATGTGTCCGCCTGATTTTTTTTCCATGTCTGTCACACATTTTTGCTGTCAGAACACATCTGTGGGGCTTAAAATGCATTCATAAATTTCTTAAACCCAATTTAGCTTTTCTGAACCTACAGAAACCTTAAGTGCTCTTGTTCCTTGCTTTTGCTGATGCATGGTGATATTTCTTCATGCATTATTGTCTCCAAATGCCCATCAGGGGAAGGCATAAAATTGTTGGCAGGAAAATGGGTTACATCACCAGCGTGCTTATATGTATATATGTATGCTCTTAAGATCAAGCAATCTCTTGGGATTTACTGGGTTTCCACAAGTCAACATTAGTTTGGGGTTAAATTATGTTACTTTGAGTAGTGCTGCATTTTTAATGCTTTAGTCACTGTCTTAATTGCTATTACAGAATTGCTCATTGCTAATTCTATGATATCTATGACTCCCCGCACAAAAAACTAACATATTCCCATATGCAAAAGGTAAAAATAGATGTTTTTAAAACACTTCATAATTCTGTGTGTGTCTGTTTGTTACATGCAATGTTAAAGATGAAGGTAACTACCATTATGTCACCCAATTGTTTGTGAAGTCCAGTTTTAAAGCCTGGAGAGCAGTGTTTTCCTTTCCTATCACCATCTTGACGTTGGTAAAGTGGATGTGACAAACGAGTGGAGAAGCTGACTGTAAAACCATACACAGGATAATCCTCTTTTCCAAAACTTAGAATAGTTACAAGTTACAAAATGCGTTTCAGTATGACCCAAAGTGTTTACTGAGGTCAACTCCAAGTTCGGATTCCTTATAGACTTCTATAGGACTCTAAGTCTCTTGCGACCACAGGTATGCCATTGAAAAGATTGCAAGTCTAAGACATTTGCACATTAGAGTTGCCTTTCAGAGCCAGAATTAAGTACATATTTTATTCTGTCTGTGGTCTGTTATCTGCAATCTGTACACTACATATACAAGACTGGCATAGACTGACATTGGTTTTGAACTATTTCATGTCAGCGATGTTGTCACATCAGTATTTGTGTTTTTGAGTTAAAGAGACCATATTTGGAAGCATCTTAAATTTTCAGCTGAACATGTAAAGTGTAGAAACAACAACACAGTATCCTTCCGTTTGAACAACAGCGACGTATTAAACTTCTGTTAACCCCCACACATTAATTTTAGCTATTTAATATCAGTACACTGATGTTTAACTATTAGCGATTATTCAATAGCCACTTTAGCTGTCTGTTAAGTTACTATTAAAGGAGAGTTTAGCAGTGATTGTTAATAATAAAATGAAAATGATACTCTGGGAGCTAGGCAGAAAACATTACCAGTCCCACGTCTTTAATGTTAACAGACAGTGTTGACTGAACAGCATAACATTTATTTGTCTAAGAAGTGTCATGAGATTCTTAAAGTTCCAGACTGAAACAGAGAAATGCATTACAGTTATAATTATGTCATCAAAAAGCTGTTTAAGTTATTTGAAACCCAGTGTAAAAAAAAAAAAAGGAAACGAAAAAAGGGTGGAGTGATCTACAGGTTTTGAGGAGGGGGGATATGGACATTACTTTTATTTATATTGCACAAAAGGACAAAATGATGATGGTGAAATGCAAACTGTTTGCAAGAGAGGAACAACTACATAATACTGCTAACACAACTCTGACTTTCAGCAAACATCTGCGCAGACAGCATGCTAACACAAAGTGTTGTTAAAGCTGTGTGTTTTCCATGTCAGTGAAAAATGAGAGCAAAATTTCTTTGTCACTTTGTGCCAAGCGACAAGACTTTGCTGTGTTTGTATCAGCTAATTCCACTGAATAATTCCCAAAGGTACCAATGGGACAAACCTTGTGCAGAGGTCCATTTCAGTGACTTGAATTAGAACTGGAGTTGTTACAGACAGCAGTCAGCTCCAGCTGCTTGTGTCAGGACACCAATCAGTGCAGCTAAGCCCCTAACTTTAAGCTTAAGTCTACAAAATAAAGCTCTTAAAAAAATCATCCTCAGTACACTTGTTATGATGAGTAAAAGAAACCATAGTGAGCAAAAATATTATTTCCACCAGACTGTAAAACATTTTTGTTATGCTGTTTAGCTTCATATTTGGGATTAACTCTGTTTTGGAGCCAGCACTGAGTGGCCATTAGGGGAAACTACAATAATTGGCACTTAGTTATGCCATAAACCAAATTATTGAACCCATTAAATTTTTACCTTGATGGTGGTGTTATATTAAAAAATTACAAAAAACATTTGGTATACTGTAATTTAGTGAGATTGTCTGTTCCTGGGTCAGGTTCAAAATCAGAAACCCACAAAGCCTAGTTTGCGTGCTAGTGGAGCTGAAGCCAGCAGCTACAACTTCCACGTGTGATACACACTTAATTCAATATAAAACAAAGACTCGCAAAAATCTGAGTATACTATGCTTAGGTAAGTGTTTATGCATGTTTTTGTGTGTGTGTGTGTTTTACCACCATTATGATGGGCTATTGTGGCTCATATGTTAGATATTATCCACTGCCTTTACCCTTATAAACACAGCATCCACAGCAAAGGCGAGCCCAGGAATGACAAGACAGGCAATTTACTCATTTTACAAATTGGTTGGTGCTGCTGTGATCTTGTAGCTACTGTGTCCAATTAATGCTGTGCTCTGCTGCTGAGGCCAACGAGGGCTGAACTAATGGGCCTAAGGTATGCCCTGGCTCTACATCCCCATTCCCAACACACAGTTACACCCCCACACAGTTACACACACACACACACAAAGGCACGCAGACATACACCACATGGGCCCTCGCCACCGCGACCCGGCAGTTTGGCACCAGTATCCACTGGGGGGGAGGGAGGTGGGTAGGGAAGAAAAATGGGAGCAAGGGGGGGTGGCTCAACTTCAGTGGAGTTGTTCTAACATAGTACCCACTCACTATCTCTCTTTCTGTTTCCGTCTGCCTTCAGCTTGTTCTCCCAGTTCTCCCCTTTTGTCCCTGTGGAATTGGAGGGAATTGAAACTGCCTCCTCTGCTCAGTTGCTTTGTGCTACTTATAGAATCAGTCCTATAGTGATGAGGAAGTTTGTGGTGGTAAACACTGGCCATTACCCGTCTCGCTCCAGTCTCAGAGACGTCAGTATGGCTTGGAAAGCCTCTCCAAAATGTGTGGAATTATAGCCCTTTGTGTCAGTCATTCGACCCGGCCGAAGACTCGCAGATTTGTGTCTGCTTCACTATTTTTTATTGGCATTTGTTAGTTTGTGTGTATTTGTGAAGAAGGGACCGAGTTCATTTCATATGAATTATTTCTATGTGTGTCTTCGCTGTTGCATGCATTTCATCCCATGTGTGTTTGCTGTATGCGGTGAAGTGATGTCTCACTCGTGTGTGTGTATTTAACTGTGTGAATGTGTAAAGACGTCGTATTAAAGGGCTTCTGTTTTATGTTTGACTTTCCATTGCCTATTTCCCGATCTCGTAAATGAGGTTTATAAAAGCACATCCTATTTTCCCTCACAAACACTTAAAGGGGCAAATTTGCCTTTAAAATACCGGACATCTCCTAGTATACCGATAGATGTTCATCCAAACAGAAATGCTGAGCTGGCTGACATCTGCGCATCCTTTAATTGGATGTTCTGCCAGGTGGGTGGGAGAACAGGAGCTCGGAGATTTAGCTGAGCGATTGTGCCACTGAAAGACACGACCCGCCATCTGTGTGCAACTTGCTGCAGTGCTTTCTACAGTGTGTGCTTGCTGCCTGCATTTGAGCCAAAGCAAACACAGTTCTCTGATAGCGTCTTTGAGACTGCTCGGCATAAAGAGTCCAGAGCTTGTGGCTAACAAGACCGTTCATTGAACCAAAACCTTCCTGTGTTATTGAATGTGTCCCAGCGCACACTCGCCTCTGTTTCTCTTTGTTTCTCTCTGATGGAAAGAAATGGAAAGAAAGACAGCATGCATAATTTTTCAAGGTTGAACAAACAAGACACGGTGGACACATAGTTTTAAAAAAATCCATTTAACATCTTGGGACGGACTCATTTTAACCCAAGCTCTGTCCAATATTACTCAGTTAATTAGCACTAAACAGAAAGTACACCGGAGAGATAACTTTTTTTTTTGCAGATATTTGGTCTCAAGGCAGATTCATGGCTGTCAATCTGACACCACAGAATCCATCATAGGAGAGAGCTGGTGGAAAAGGCAAGTATGACATCGCTCCCAAAGCTCACCACATAGAGATATTTGGTGAAGACCCCTTTAGACACTATAATGACTTAGGTGCCCTTTCTCTGTCAGGCTCTTGTGTTGGATAGACCTTCTTTACTGAGAACTCTATTGCTAGGTATGCATTAGAGGTTTGCCTTCTAATGCTGTAAAATGGTGCATTTTAAAACATATAATCCAATGATCCTTTTCTATAGCCAGCCAAGGTGTTTTGTTCCTAAACCTTATCAAACAGGGAAAACTGTTCAAATCAAAGTCCAGAAATACCAACCCCAACATGGACTCCTGTGATCTGTGTGGGAGTCGTGGAATTTATGCCATACCCACTCCACTCTTCCTCTCGTTAAAGATTTTTTGAAATAAAGAAAATTGGAAATTGACCTACAATTGGCAGAAACACCTGAATCAAGTATAGGAGTTTTAAGTAACAGTTTAAGTAAAATCACTTGAAAAGACAGAGCTGCGTAGCGTACTAAATAAAGATAAATGGATAATTTTTCATATTGAAGCAGTAATTAATGATAACCCTTTTTGAACAGTCTTATAGGGAGTGTGTCTAATATACACACTGATGGTTTGAAAAAAATAATTGCTGACATTAGTTCATTAGACATTAGAGCTACTGGAGAAAAGCTGTGCAGATAAATGTTTGCATTTATTAAAGCTGTCATTGGTGATTTTACTTTTTCTCCAGTACTTAAAATTTTATTTGTAAGGAAGTTCATGAAGTCAACTACTCAGAGCTAATGGATTGGAGCTCTGACTTTTTGTTAATCTGGCATAGCATCAAGTGTCGTCATGGTGGGAGTGGAGTTTATGTAGCTGCTTTGTGTAATGCATTGTGTTGCCACATGACACAGGAGGAAGTAATTTTGGAATCATTTTCATAACACATATGCAGCACATTCAGACAAGCTTGAATGTTTGACGCTAACATAGTCCAAAAGTCCTTGCTAGTACATCACTGTGGCAGGTTAATGGCACCAGCCATTCTGAAACAATAAGGTGTGTAAACCTGCCAGCTGTGTGTGTGCTATTTTGGGACCAATGCAGTGATGCAAAGACTGGCACCCGAGGCATGTTTGAGCCTGAAGAGCTGATAACTCATGAATATTTTTTTTAATCTTTGTGTACCCTCTCCTCTTTTGCCTCTCATTTGGGTTTTTGTATTGGAGGCTTGACAGCTGAATAACTGTTACTGTTTACTTTCACTAGTTTTGCTTTTACTTTTTATTTGAGAACTGAGACCAACAAACCCACATTTCTTTTTTTCTTTGGTGAAGCAATTTTTGGTCTTTTTTCTTGATTCAATTCAATTGATTCAATTTTATTTATACAGCGCCAAATCACAAAAACAGTTGCTTCAAGGCGCTTTATATTGTAAGGGAGACCCTACAATAGTACATACAGAAAAAAACCCAAGTATCATATGACCCCCTTTGAGCAAGCACTTTGGTGACAGTGGGAAGGAAAAACTCCCTTTTAACAGGAAGAAACCGCCGGCAGAACCAGGCTCAGGGAGGGGCGGGGCCATCTGCCGTGACCGGTCAGGGAGAGAGAAGGAAGGCAGGACAAAAGACATGCTGTGGAAGAGAGCCTTCTACAGCATTTATAAAATGTCTTAATTGCATTTTATGAAAACTTGCTATAAGTCTATAAAGACGTGCAGCTTCAGCTATATAAAAATAAAGTGCACAGTATATACTTTTTCCCTTTGGTCTGTACA
This sequence comes from Oreochromis niloticus, assembly GCF_001858045.2. Lineage (NCBI taxonomy): Eukaryota > Metazoa > Chordata > Actinopteri > Cichliformes > Cichlidae > Oreochromis > Oreochromis niloticus. Next base: position 29,439,548 of record NC_031974.2, read on the forward strand.
CACACTTTTAGTCATGAATCCAGACAGTTTCATGCATCTGGCCCCTGATGTTCTGCCCCTTCTTCATTGTTACAGCACAGTATTCATCAACACAATGGTAGGGGAGAGACAGAGGAGACCGGAGGAGAGGCGGAAGGCTGATAGTGGACATTATCATGAAAAACAGAGTGCCTTTTGATGAACCATGTACCTAATTCCTAAATAAATCATCCAGCTACCACAATATTTCATTTCATTGCTTTGTGGTTCCAGGATGTGTAGGTGATGCTGTGCACTATTAAAAGCTCATGCAGTTGTCAGGCTGTGGATCGCTCTCCTGCTGATAGGCTGCGTATTCCTCAGCCAGGACAAACTGGGTCTTGTGTTGGATAATGTAAAACATTAGCAATATCCTGAGTCAACAGCCCCCCTGCTCCGTTTGTTTGGATATCACATTTCCCTGGCAACTGGATATATTGTCAAGGATACACTGGATCTCGGTGGAAGGTAAAAAAGGTGCACTTCCTTGCAAATTGGTCAACGAAAAGAGGCCACCAGTGGAGCTTGAAAGTCAATTTGACGCATAGGTAAACAGAGTTATGGGGAGAAGCTCAGGCTGTTATTGTTTGCACAGTGGAGGAAGGTGGTGTCAAGGCAGAGAAAGTAACGGACATCAACCCAAGCTTGTACAGTAATGCTGAAAATCCCCCTTTTATCTTAACAGGTTTCAAAGAACAACATTTGGCTGTCGCAGGCTTGAGGCTTAAACAAGACTCCAGCGGCTGTGCCCACTGACTCATTTGAAGCATTCTACCAAACAGCAAACAGGAGCCAAGAACTTCACGAGGCAGGAATGTAGAGCTTAATGCTGTCACTGAGTTTCCAGTGAGCAGAGAGGGTGGTGATGGTTGGGGATATTTTCATTAGCGATGGAGGTTAAAGGAAGTGAGGGACCTGGAGAAAATGGTTCTTGGTTTACAAGGTTCACTTGTTTATCCAACCATTTCTCTTGTATAATCATCCATCTGCTGCATTAGCCCGTGATGTGTGAAGCCTTTTGGAAACTGTATCCCAACCTCATTACCGGTAATCAGAAGCACTTATTTAAGTTGTGCTGGCCAATCCAAGAAAAGCAGCATGAACAATTTACTTTTGGATTAAATGTGCTCTAATTCTAAAGTTGAAATCAGAGCCAGTTGTGTTCATTTTACCCCACTAATGGAAGGCAAATATTTAAGTCACACCAATCAGCCACAACATTAAAACCACTGACAGGCAAAGAGAATGAGACTGATCTTCTCTTTAAATTGGTACCTGTCATGAGGTAGTATATATTAAGCAACGAGTGAACAGGCAGTTCTTAAAGTTGCTAACAGGATACACTATGGGGAAAAGTCAAGTTGGTGTAGGCCAACTTGATGCTCCGGGCAATGTTCTCTTCAAAAGCCCGTCTGACATTCATGTGAATTTGATTTTGACACATTCACCCACCTAAACATTGTTACCACTTTCAGCAAAAATAAAGAAACTGGCTCACAGAAAACATTGTTCAGGACTGGTTCGAGGCCCTGACCCATAGCTAAAGGACCTATAGAATCTCCTGTTAATGTCTTAGTGGCTGAAAGACACCTTCAGAGGACTCCAGGCCTCAACAGGTCAGAGCCGTTTGGTGGCACAACAGGCAACTTGCATAATAGCTGGTTTTAATGTTGTGGATCTACAATGTTAATTTTTTCTGGACACCTCATATTATGTAACTGTCCAAGTTACGAATGATCATCCTTTGATATTAGATATCTGTGCTCGTGTACTGCAGTGGTTTGAATCATATCTATTCAATTCAATTCAATTCAATTTTATTTATATAGCGCCAAATCACAACAAAAGTCGCCTCAAGGCGCTTTATATTGTACAGTAGATAGCACAATAATAAATATAGAGAAAAACCCAACAATCATATGACCCCCTATGAGCAAGCACTTTGGCGACAGTGGGAAGGAAAAACTCCCTTTTAACAGGAAGAAACCTCTGGCAGAACCAGGCTCAGGGAGGGGCGGGGCCATCTGCTGCGACCGGTTGGGCTGAGAGAAGGAAAACAGGATGAAAGACATGCTGTGGAAGAGAGACAGAGATTAATAACAGATATGATTCGATGCAGAGAGGTCTATTAACACATAGTGAGTGAGAAAGGTGACTGGAAGGGAAAAACTCAATGCATCATGGGAATCCCCGGCAGCCTACGTCTATTGCAGCATAACTAAGGGAGGATTCAGGGTCACCTGGTCCAGCCCTAACTATATGCTTTAGCAAAAAGGAAAGTTTTAAGCCTAATCTTGAAAGTAGAGATAGTGTCTGTCTCCCGAATCCAAACTGGAAGCTGGTTCCACAGAAGAGGGGCCTGAAAACTGAAGGCTCTGCCTCCCGTTCTACTTTTAAATACTCTAGGAACAACAAGTAAGCCTGCAGTGTGAGAGCGAAGTGCTCTAATAGGGTGATATGGTACTACAAGGTCATTAAGATAAGATGGAGCCTGATTATTTAAGACCTTGTATGTGAGGAACAGGAAATTTGAATTCAATTCTGGATTTAACAGGAAGTCAATGAAGGGAAGCCAAAACAGGAGAAATATGCTCTCTCTTTCTAGTCCCTGTCAGTACCCTTGCTAATCACATCTATCTAATGGATAGATGTGATTCATCTAAATGGGGAGTCTTGTTCCCACACAAAGGTTAATTATTGAGGTCCACACGGTTCTGTACTTGGACCAAATATATTTACATTATAAATGTTTCTCTTACACAGTATTATTAGAAGGTATGGCATGCATTTTAACTGCTGTACAGATGATATCTTACTTTATCTATCCCTGAAGACAAATGACACATGGATGACCAGCTACTTTCACCTCTTTATGTGTTTATACACCACTCTCCATTTAATCATTAATTATCATTAATCTCTGGCTGTCCTCCAAAGTATGACTTTTGTCCTGTTTCCTCCTCTCAACCCCAAACCGTAGTGGCAGACAGCCCTCCCTTAGTCTGGTTCTGCCGGAAGCTTCTCCTTCCCACTGTCGCCAAGTGGTTGCTTAGGGTTTTATTGTAGGGTCTTTACCTTACAATATAAAGTGCCTTAGGGTGACTGAGCACCTAAGGTGAAAGTGAAATGTTGCCAAATCACAACAACTTTAAAATTAAACTGAACTGGATTCAATTGAATTGAATTAACCCTAATGGTACATGTGCCCAGGACATGCTTTTTAATTCATTGTCTATGTAAACAACAAAGAATACAGGCTGCATCAAGACTAGATGGTGAGTTACTTTAAATCAATGTGAAGCTTAAGAAGGAAGGCTTCAGAAAACACGTGTAATCTTTTCCCTCAAATGTTGGCAGAAATACAATTCGTTGAACTGTTTTTCTTAATATAGGACAAAGTTTACAGCCAGAGTGGTTTCTGTAAGCAAAGGCTTTTGAGTTGCCAAGTGTCCAGTGATGGGAACCATATTGATGCCTCACATGAAAAAAGCCATTCTTCATTTAGGACAAAAACAAAGAACTTTTTGGCTGGGGGGAAACGCAAGTAGATTTTGATGTGTGTCAGAAGGTAATTTTAGCACAGCATAGGGTTCAGGATATTCAGACCTCAAGAGTATTCATTTTATGCCATATGCTAACGAATATTTGATTACGGGCAACGCAACACTACTGGCATCCTGAGAAAACATCGCCAAGTTGGCCACAGTTTGCTGTAAAAATAAGCAAGTGATTCCTCTGCATAAAACATAGGAATGATTTCTGTTCTTTGGTGCTTTGCATTTAGGTTTTATATATAAATACAACTTCCTAGTTTGATTCTTACAAACTGGTTTGTTGTTAGAGGATAACTTCATGATGGTACACTGAAAATAAATAGTACTGTTGGAATAAATGATTAATTTCATCGATATCCGAGTAAATATCTTCTTTCCAATGGTCATAGTTTACAACAGTATATCAATTTTTAAAGCACATTGAACCGTTGTTGTGATTTTATGCTATAGAAATGAAAATGAATTGAATTGAACTGAAGTGATCCTTTGTTAGTTGCTTACAAAATCACCAGACAAATTTTGGAAAATGCTATTACTCGTTTACTCGCCACACTGGCTATTTACAGTTGGTCTAATAAACTCAGACTGCAAACAAAAAGAAGAAAGAAGAAAGTTTCAATAACCAAAAACAAGAGCACTCAAGAGCGCAACTCCCCCCAAAGGGCAAGGGCTATACCAAAAATCTGATGTTTTATGTTTTTATTACAACATGCTGATGTCTGACCTTTAGCATTACATAATAAATGCAGTATTTCATTGCTTTTAACCATATGATTGGAGCAGAATTGGCTGAAATTTGTTCATCTTCTCTATCCTGTGAAAACTCGAGATTTTAAGATTTATTTAAGCAATGTGTTTTTCTGCAAAACTTTATGGTGTCACTGTGATGTCATGGGGTGTTGTACTCCACACCCTTTGTATGATATATTACCTGATATAGTTTCTTGAAAATCATCAGCGCTAACATTGAAGGTCAAGGCCAAATACAAGCCAAAGTGCTGTGAAGATTCACGGTGAGCCATAAAAAGTTAATGGTATTATAAAGTATACCATAATTAAACCAAGCTGTTATTGGCATCTACCATCACAGAAAATTTGAACGTAATATCTTAAAAACTGTGGACACTAGACTGCTAACAAACAGACAAACAAACAAATGAAACTGATTACATACTTTTTACATACAAACCATTTGGGAGGGATACGGAAAGAAAACAGTCCTTGCTTAAATTTTACTTGTTTACATGTAGATATTTGATTAAAGAAATTAGCTGTTATGTAAGGGCATTTTCTTATCAGAGTTTCATAGCACTGCCTAATTTTGCATACTAATAAAATTGGATCAAATGTTCTGACTATGCATTTCTTTTTACTCTCCAACATATATATTCTATGGTTCATACCAAATTGGGTCAAATTTACAAATAGTCCTCGTTAGCCAAAAGCTTGGGCTTCAGACTGCTATTAATGCCCTGTTTCCAACTATTTCTCCTATTCTTGGATCTGTATGATGTCCATGAGAGTGGAGCTATCTAATATGGTCATGTAAGGCGCACAGCCAGTAATCTCGCTATGTAAAAGCTCACACTGTAAAATATTATGAAATAAAGATTGCATGCAGGTTCATGTTTTTCTTCATTTTTTCAGAGACCAAAGATAATCTGTTTGATCTACTTGGCCGCCCAACTGACTTGGCAGTTAGTAATGGTGCTGGATGTAGTCGTGACAAGTCTGATATCTCGATGTTCTTCCAGACCACCAAATATTCCCTTGATACACGCATCAGCAAAGGCTGTGGTAAACTTAGCAAGTAAACTGAAAATACTGAAGATATTTTTTTGTTTGTCATCAATTTGTTAATTCAGTTTTTTTCCCCATCTACATCCGTACATGTTGTCGTTCTTAACATTTATTAAAGGAAACAGTAAAATTAGCTTCTTCACTAGATCCAAACCAGTGGAGGTTTATTCAGAGTAGAATAAATTGAGTTTTTTTTTCTCTTGGGTGCACTAACGCCATCTCAGCTCCTGCAGAATGAAACAACTATAAATGCACTCTCAACTGCTGTGAACACACTGTGTGACTGTGTTCACTCTAGGCTGACACAGCATCCGAGTGATGGAAAAGACTAGTGGACGGGCGCCATAAACAACGAGCAGCGGTGGCCTCAATCAGAAGCCATGCATTTTCAACCGCTGCACTACATTTATTTCATTTCCTGTCTCACTTTGTCTTTGCAGAGGAAATAATGGGTTGGGTAATAAGAAGGGACTCGGATAATGGGAAGTTCTGGCCCATGCCTCTGTAAGGAGACTGTGGGACTGGAGGGGAGAAAGACAGGTTTGCCAAATGTTGGGAAAAAAACAGACTTGTGAAGATATTGGGAAGTGTTGATTGCTAGTGTTAGCTTGTTATTGTTACATGAATGGCAAAAATGAAACATTTGCTGAAAATTGCTGTGCTGTGTATGATTGGAGAACAGAACAATGATGTAAACAGTGATAAATAAACCTTTTTGGTGTTGGCAATGAAGAGTGAGAGGAGGACTGGAGGGAAAAACCATCCTTATCTGAACCCATCGTGTAAGTTTGACCTTTAGTAAGAATGATTATTATGTGTTTGAGGACATGAGGAACTCCCTCTATAGATGCAGAACACACACACACACACACAGACACACACATACTGCTATGGAACTGTTTCCAGACAGGGCTATTTATCTTCATGAATAAAATGACTAAGGCCAGCAATGCACACAATTATTTTTATGAATGGACAATTCGACAGCTGTGAAATGGATTTTTCATGTAATTAAATAAATGGCCGTTTGTGATGAGAGCTTTATTAGAGCTGCTTTTCTCTGAGCTCACAGCAAAAACACACTGTTCCTTTCTCAAGCAAACAAAGCTGGCAAAGCTCGTTTTTCCCACTTTAATAAACCCACCACCTTCTTACTTGGGACCAATGGCCCAGCAGTGTTATATCCAGTTTCACTGTTTATTATGCTGCAACAGATTTTGTTTTGATTGTTTTCATTAATTTATTTCATGAAAACAAGCATACAGAAGAATTTATCAAAGGTCATCATAAAAACTAAGGTTAACAATTAAAGTGGTATATACAAGGTGACCTTGAGCTGCTTGACTGTGTTTGTATATAGTATGTACAGAAATGAGAAACTGTGGTGTTAAATTGTCTCCATGTGGCTCCGTAACACCAGTAAAGAGGGGAGAAGCAAAGACCCTGTGGAAAGTGTCCCACAGCAGGTCCCCACCCAGCCACCGCAGGCATCAGAGACCAGGGAACACCCAAGATGGCACCTTACATGGGGTGGAGGCTGGAAATTTTTAAGCAGCGTCATTGTTTTTTAGTCAGTTGCATAAGTCCATGTGGGGAGATCCTAATCAGAGGAAATCAAGTCCGTCAGGTCACAATTCAAGACCAACAAGTTCAACATCGAAAAGCTCCCAAAATCTAATCAAGTCCAAAGTGTAGCTCCGGGTCTAAACTCATGAATCCAGTGTGTGTGTTTTTCCGTTAGTCTGCCTTACATTCTGTCATACATTCTCTGAAGCCCTGAGCCTTTACAGACGTTAACTGACAGTTATATGTGAGAATGCAACTGAATCTCAACGACATCAGTTGATCTTTAACTTGGCAGCTCCTTCTACAAAGCCATGTGCTGTTAGTTTGTGTGAGTGTGCAAATAGCACAGGTAATTCCCTGATGAATTGCTGGCCGGTGGGGTTCATTTGTGTGTAGCCTCTCGTGCCCTCTGTCCAGGCAGCTCACTTGCCAAAACAACATTGACTATTATCAGTGGTATGAACTTGTCTGAAGCTGCTGTGTGGTATGTGTCATAAATGACAACTGGAAAAATATCTTGACTCGATTCTTCATGCGCAAAAAACAGCTTTACACTTCAACGACTGAAAAAAAATATCAACATTGCTGCAACTTTTTTTTGAATAGCATTTCTAACATTTGGGGTTCTGAAGGTTTTCGTGTGAACAAAAACAGAATCATAAGTCACTTGTATCAAAGTCAAGGTGCAGATCAGAAACAGGACTCCAGTTCAGGATTTAGGATGTGTCAGAAGTCAGTGCTGTAACCTCTGTGCTTCCTACAGTGACTCACAAACAATTCATGTCCAACAAGGTCTCCCACTGTGTTCACATTACCTAATCAGCAAGCTTATATAGCCTGCCAAGCAGCCAGCACAACTGAAATACCGGGACAGCCTAATCCTGTAAGAATTCAGAGTACTTAAACGGATTCTTTTGTGTTTGTGGGGCTGTGCTGTCGCATGAAAAGCACCTCTGGAGATAGACGCATATCTGTACATTGTCCGTTTTTTCCCACGATATGCTGGTTTGTTTGGTGTTTTTTTCCTTCTTTGTTTTTTTTTCTTTTAACATTCTTTTGTGTTGCACGGTCAGATTAGAGACATTTGTTCCACTTTTTATTTTCATCTTTGTTCACAGACATCAGTCTGTCATCTCATCTCATTGCTAACATTGTTTCTGTCTCTCACCGTGTGTTTGTGTTGGTCTTTAGAGGCCTTTGATTCTTGGGGTGGGGGGGGATGCAAAAAAGAGAAAAGGATGGGAGGACGAGAGGCTGCAGGGAAAGAGGAAGGAATCATAGAGGGAGGAAGACACAAAGGAACCAAAAAAGAATGTGTAAAAGCCAAATGTTTTGACAAATACTGTGCTGGTGTGTGTCGTGCCAGATACAATCAGGCGACCTGAGCGTCTGCCAAGTTGCTGTATCGCATAGATAGTAAATCAGTGCCGTATGAGACTCACAAGATTAGAAGAGCAAAGGGAGAAAACATCCCATAAATTCCAGTCCAGGGTGACACCGTGAGTGAGCACAGAAAGCACATGGATGCTCATGCTGCAACCAACTTTCAATTTAACATCAATCAGCTTCTTTCGCCGAGCTCTCTTTTCCCTTTACTTGTAGTCTCCAAATCGGAAATGGGGAGGTTCAGCTTAACCTTTTGCATAAGTCAAGTAATACCTCTAGTGAAAGAGAAGAAGGACAAAGTAAAAAACAAAAACGAAAAACAGAGGGAAAGTTTAAAAAAAAAAAAGTCAGACACTGTGTGTGAAGGTGGCTTGAGGAGGTGGTTTCCAGGGAAATGAGGCCATATCTGATTCTCTCTGCTGACAAACATGCTGCCAGGTTGAGGCCTGTTCTTAGGCAAGACCCACAGAAGCCACATCTCTCTGCCTCTCTCTCCGTTGTTATTTGAGGGTTTTCTTGGCAGTGCTCAGGCACAGGATGCAGGCCATTTGCTGCAGGAAAGTATAACCGCATTGTCTGAGCTCGGACGGCCTAATTGCCCCACAACAAACAAAGTGTAAACTGAGGCTGATTATAATTTGAGCCCAGGGCCTCAGTCTGCTGATTGTGGAGGGGGGCCTCCAGCATCTATTTCATTAAGTCCCCGGGGACCAGCGCACTAAAGGAGCTCTTATGGATATATATTTACTGACATTTCTTGTGGCGTGTGGTCAAGTGAGGTTAGGTCCAAAATGAAGGCCTCTTTTCATTCCTCGCAGCCCAGCAGTAAATAAGTATGTAACACAAGCACGGGCTCGCACACTGTAATAAGCCAGCCGCGGCAAGCTATGTGCCGCTGTGTGTCTGAATGCCGAGGTGACACAGTGGAAGGAAAGAGTAGGTCGCCCAGTTTTGCCCCCCCCCCGAGCTGTGGCGGCTTCAGCTGACTTGTTATTAATGAACAAAATCCCTGACATCAAAGAATTGCTTCGCACATCTTTACTTCTGCTTTTAATGATGTCCTAAAGTATTTGTACAGCACCCCCCAAAAAAAGCAAACACTACCCCCCATCGTGACTTCTGTTTTGAGTTGATCGAGATCCAAATAGTGGCCTCACACTGTCGGGCAGACAGTGAAAATAAACAGGATGTCCCTCACATGTGTACTTCTAAGATCTATTTGTAGATGTTTTTCTATGAATATCTAAACTTTATCAGTCCATGTTTTACCAGACTGCAGTCACATGGTTTTTTCCAAATAAAGTGTTTTTTAATTATTTTTTTTTAAACTTTCTATCTTTTTGTGTCATGAAAAAAAAGCAGTTACATATCCAGAAATGCATTTTCTCTATGTCCATGTGTCTCTCTGAGCAGGGGACTTTCACATGAGGATCTTTGTTTTGTTTGGCTTTTTTCAGAATGCTTCCTTTAGTGTCTACAACTCTATTCGGTATTTAATTGTAATATTTATTTGGTCAAATCATTTAAAAGTAAAGATGCCAAACATCTGATGACCTCATATTTAATGTTAGACTTTAATGTTTTTCTATGCTTGGTTTGTAGTAACGTGCATACTGGTTACGGTGGTTAATCACCACAAAGTCTCAGAAATCAGGATTACGTTTTCACACAATTATTCAACCAGATCCCAAAAAGTTGATTCAGTTCCTTGATGAAACTGACCTCCCAGCCCATTGTTCCTTCAGTGGTGCTAGTTTCAGTCATCAAGCAAACATACTGTTTATAAGGTTGGGAAACCTGCAGTCAGCCCTGACTGAAGAAGTCACTTGGATGAGTGATGAAAGGTTTCTCCCACTGGAAACGCTACGTCCAGATGAACAGAATACCTGGATGATGGAGCATGCATCAAGATATTCAACCAGCTCATCTCCAAATGAATTGATAATGAAATACACTATAAAAAGAAAAAGTGAAGAAAATTCAAAAATGTCATGGTAACTTGATTCAGTAGCTTTTTGAATTTTGACTTTGCTGAAGTTTAGTTTTGGCAGATTTTCTTTTTCATCTAATTACAAGATTCTTGTGAGGACAACAGTAATATCTTTGGTTTGGATTCATGTTGGATCTAAGAAATGCTGAATGAACAAGCCAGCGTACCACCCCTGCCTTTTTGTGTAGGGCAGGAATACACGAAAACTAGGATTTTATTGCTAAGCTCTCAGATAAACTGTGAGCAAAAAATTCAAGTTGCCAGAACTCTTGTCTAAACATGTAAATGTTCCAAATCAATCACAAGAGTCACAAGCTGAGAAAACTCAGAAAGCACTTTAGTTGTGTTGCTTTGTCAACCCCCCCCCCCCCCCCCCCCCCCATTTTTTTGACAGTGTAGTTGTAGTCTTTCTGAAAGACAACACAGAGCATCAAATTATTAGGTCACCCTAGCAACCATCTAGGAGAGATAAGCAAAACAAATTACAGAAACTTGCCCAGTGTTGTCGCAGTTTAGGAACCTTTTGCAAATGAGAATCTCACTTTGTTTGAGGAAGAGCAATAGGTTGAATCCATGAAATCACTTTGAAGAGTCTTCAGCACTTCAAATATGGTGCTGTGACAACCTGACATTCATGCACAGCAGGGAATCAACACCATCGTCTAGACGAGAACACAATCATACTGTGAGCAGAGGGGAAATCGTCCTGATTTTTCCCTCTAGTCATTTTAGCTTCTCTTCGTTTCCAGCTTATATTTTAATTTTAATTATTTCAAATATTTTTTTGTTTTAGTGTTACATTTTGTTTTATTTATTTGTTCTCAGGGAAATATTTGTGAAGGAAAGATCTTTGATTCTATCTTAGAATCTTAGAACAAAACAACCTTCACTGCATCAAACAACAGCATGTTTTCTTTTTCCTGACTGTCAGCACTATCACTCTTCTTTGCTTAGTGACGTCTTGTGTATACATACAAGATATGATAATGCACTGCGGTGAGGTAGTGGCGTAGTGTGCACTCCTGACCTGCGGAGGACACGTACCATCCCGTGAGGTCCTCTCGCGTTAGGGAGGAAAGATGTCTGCCCATCGTGTCACACAAACTGTCACATTCGGATGAAACGCAGAGAGAGAATTTTAAGTGGGATGATGGGGAGAGTAAGTGGAGCAGAGGAGAAGCCAAGGCTCAGAATACTCTTCACTCACCCTCATTCCCTCCCAAAGCCCCACCCTCCCTCCTATTCTCTCGGGGGGTTATTATTGTTAATCATCTTATTACTGAAGCCAGAGCGAATCCCAGGTTCTGGGCCAGATGAAAGGTCAGCCGCCGAGCTCCGCAGACACTGAGCCGTCAACAGATCAAAGCCGATGCTCTCTGATGATCCTACACCATGTTGCTTTGATACTGTAGCACACAAAGAAGCGCAGGCTTTGGCTGGATGACAAAGTTTGATCGTATTTTTCAACCGATACCTTTACCCTCTCCTTTCAAAGTCACGCAGAAGGCTGCCTTGATAATGCGTGCCTTTATGAGTGGATGTTTTGTGGTGCGTGGACAGGTCAATGTGCCTCACTCACCTTGTTGTCATGAGAGAGAGCACACAGCTCTGAAAGAGCTGAACTGTAAAGCTCTCTGTGTTCGTGGCGTTTGAAGTCAGTGCTATAATTACCCAGGGATTACTGCAAACTTCAGTTGTTTTTGAAAGGCGTGGGACGTGTACAATATTAAGCAGAAACCAGTAGCTAGTCTTTGTTTGTTTGGTGGGATTGTTCAAATAACAAAAGGCTCTTTTGCGTTCAGAGGTTTATTCAAAAGCAACGCATTTATGATCTGCACCAGCATCAAAGGAGGTGATCAGGGTGTTTGGTAGGTATACAAAGCTTTCAGTTCTACACAGGCTCACCTCCAGAGGCCTCTGTGACTAAAGCTCTTCAGTTCACAGATCGCGTCACCAGGGTCCAACCAGAGGTTTGAATCACCATCAGTTTTACAGCCTTCTTACAGATGTTGCCAAGACATCACCCTTGGCCAGTCATTCAGCACCAAAATAAGTGTGAGACATAAAAAAATAGAATTTTCTGTGGTTTTTCACACAATTAATTAATGGATAATTTCCCTTTTTATTAAACAGGAAAGATTTTCTTTGAATTAAAAGAAAGTTTAAAATTTTTAATCACAACTCGTATTTACTACAACAACATGTCTGAGTAATGAAACAGTTAAGCCCAGTTAAGGTCAATTTCATCTTCATGTTGTCCATTCACTAAAATGAGCTTGACATCTCTGCTCTATAGGACCTTCTTTCTCATTCTGGTCCTTTGAACAAAACAGGAAACTCACGCATATTTAGATTACCTGTCTTGAAATATTATGTAACAGATATGCAGGCCTGTTTACAAAGGACATATAATTCCTAATTCCAGCTCCTGTAGGTGTGAGGAAAATGTCATGGTTGCCTCACAGCTGATTTGGACTTCTGCAGTGAATCTTTCTAGAGCCTACGACATGACATGTGTGAGTGCCTGACATGTGATATGTGTTAATTAATTTGTGGTGTGTCCCAGTCTTTCACAAATGGTGCCAGCTGTGACTAAATGAAATAAAATGCTTGATTTTTTTTTCTCTCCTGGGTCCCTACTCACTCTTTTTTCATATCATATATTCATCTCTCAAGTTTTTCCACTTTTTTGTACATTCTGATAGTTTCATCAGTCTCCCTCCAGGAATTAGTTGACATTCATTTTTTAAAAGTTGTGCTCACTATAAACATTAGCGCTGCTAGATAACACATTAATGAAGATCAAGTTCTCCAAGCCACATACTTGAGTGTCTAGACTCCTGACACACGTGATATCATCTATGATATCGTTGCTTGGACTCAGGCTTTTCATACAGTGGCTGTTTAGCCACCGGAGGCTCACCGACCCCCAGCAGGAACCCACCTCCCCCTCCTGTGGTGCAGTTCTGTGAGGTGTGAATGAGTCTCTGTTGTGACCCCACTGACCTTTTCCTGTCTCAGGACCTGCAGTCAGCATGGGGTCAGAGGGCATCTCTTCCCTGATAAAGCCCCTGAGTGTTCGGTGTTTCACACTGCCAGAGACTGGACACAGAAGATTAGCCTGCCTTTGATCGATTAGACCCTGCACCCCCTCCTCTCCGCCAAGGCAGGAAGCGTTTTTTTTGCAGACCTGATGCTGATTGGGTGAAATGTGCTGCAACTTGTTTTTCATTTTGTGTTTACATTCCCAGAATCTCCAAAGATAAAGGAGCATTTATCAGTCTTGGTGCGTGTGTGATTGACGGTTAGGACAGGAATGTGTAAAAATGAAGTAATTACAAGGCGGATAAATGAGCACAGAGCAAGAAGGGATTTTGATGGAAGCTGTCAGGCTGTCCAGAAAAGATCTGATATGAACTGCAGCAGTCTGCTGGAGAGATGTCTGGCCTGTCAAATCAAACCTTAAAGCTGCTGGCATTTTATTTCAGAACTGATACAGAGGCTGAAAAAAAGGCATTCCTTTCTCCCAGGAAAAAGTGATACACTCGTGACTGCCACCATCAGGATAATGAGGTGAACCACAGGTTTGACTGAGACAGATCTTCCGTGCGCCTGTAGGAAACCTTCAGTCTGGTTGTAATTATCTTTTCACCAGTAAGAAAAGTTTGCATCCTTATGATTTTAGGGTGAGCAGGTTTATTTGGCCAGCCTATGCACTGTCGAATGATGACAGACATGTTACAAGTGCTTTTAGTTGAAGGCAGCAGAGCATGAATTAAACATGTTTTGCTGAACAGATTTCTATCAGAACTGGCTGAGTTTTGTCATCACATTCTTTTGTTGTTTCATTAGAAATCAAAACTAAACTCCATGTGTTTGTGAAAATGTTCTTCCCCAAACCATGACTTCAGCCTTTGGCTGCCTCACCTTTCTAAGGTCAAGGACGGCTGAGTCTTTCATGTCCCGAATGACCAGAGTGAACCGACCTCCCTTGACCTGTGTCCACTTCCCGAGCTGGAAGAAACAAAGCTAGAGCGTGACGACAGTGACATCAGTGATGCTGACTACAGGGGCCTGTTTATATGTTCCCGAGACACAGCTTAGAGGGTAGAGACTGGCTTACGGACAAACAAACAGTGCGAGAGCCGAGGAGCATTTGACTATGCAAAGTCAATAACCTGAGAACACAAAGTCATTAAACACAGGAAAGAAGACAACAAGAAACATATAATATGCTGTGCATGTAGAGTAAATTCTGTGCAAAAATAGTCCACTTATTTTATTTAAGTGTAATAATCATTAAGAATAGAAATTCTAAACTAGATAAGATGTCTGTTTGCACACTAACTGATATGTTTAGAGTAAAAATAGACCTGTGCAGTGCAGACCAGTGAATGCAGTTCTCTGTTGGTGGAGTCTAAATCAGAGCTACAAAAAAAGGAAATATTAGAGTGACACTTGTCCGAAACACAACTCCGAACGAAAGCTAATCTTCTCTTGTGTCGTTTGGCTAAGGGGAGTGTCATCTTCAAATGATATAATAGCAGTAATGTCAGTTGACAAGTCACCTAGACAAAACAACAGCCACTCAACAATGACTGAAGCTTTACAGCTAACAAACAAAAGAAGTCCTATTATAAACTTTCAGCTGGACCTGAGCTGACTCATCGGGCTGGTTTCAGTATGGTTTGATCAGATTTAACCAAAAGGCATTTATCTGGGTAGATGAACAAAGAAGCCATCCACTGTTGCCCCATTACATTTTTCTACTGTTTGGTTGTGAGTGGCTGAGAACAGACTAAGAAACATTGCTGCTTTGTATAAACATGTCAGCATGTGAGCTTGAGTGGTGGGTGAGGAGATGCAGAAATTGCCCATACGTTCGATAACTTAAAATAACCATTATCATCTCACTCCATGGCAGAGTGAGGTTTGCCTCCATTTCTAGTGTTTAATTTAATTTCAGGATGTCTGTTGTATTTTGCAAAGTCATTAAAACTATCCCCAGTGGAAAACAAAAAAAAAGAAAGAAAAAGAAAGGGCAGCCAGGCTTACTCAGCCAAACCAAAAAGTTGGCTTTACATACTTTTCTCCCAGAGAAGTCCCTCTAGACCCCTAACTGCTCTGTGAGAAGAGGAAAAGCCCCCGTCTGTCCACATTTTGGTTGGGAAGAAAAGCAGGAAGCCCAAACATATGTACACACATCACTTTTTTTCTGAGCTTTTCAACATCTTTACCACCACAGCTGTCACATCTGTCAGCCAAAGAAGTAAATACTGGCATTTGCTGAGTTTCCTATTAGTTTTTTTTTTTTCACTTTTCTAGCACCAGTATGAACATCTTGAATGGAGCACCACGCTGTGCATCCAGCTTTGGATCATCCTTGAGGGGTGGCAAGATGAACAGGGTCTCCTATCAGCTTAGTTTAACTCTGAAGCTTTTTCTCCTCTCACAGGGGGCCCCTGCAGTCCTCCACCTCCACTGTGGCTTTGCCCCCTGACCCAGACAAGAGAGGCTTTTAGCAGGCAGACTGAGCGTTTATATCTGCATCTCCATGTCTGACGAGGAGCCACGGCTTCATCAAAGAGCTCCCATGTTGTCTTCAGCGGTGGACAGTTGCTTTAATGAGCTGACCCTTGTGGCCTGAGGATATGGAGACTCTCTGTCCTTTTGTTCCTTTCAACATGAGGCATGCATTAGCCATTTACTGTACCATTTTATTAAACACATCTAGCTTGGTTCATAGAGTGTTGAGAAGACACAGCACTCAACCACTCAGCACTTCTCGCAGCTTGCTGTCTCGTTTGGTTTGCTCTGTTTTTTTTATGTGTGGCTCTTTTGTTCCAGTACCACTCTTTCTTTTCATCTTTCTTCATCCTTCTTACCACACAGCAGCTGCAGACATGACGGTATACCCCACCGTATCACCATGACGCCTGACCTCCTGCCTCTCGGCCTCTAAGACATGACGTTACTATAGCAGCAGAAGCACTTAGACTCATATCTTGCTTCCTGATTGTCAAGGACAACGCCATCCAGAGTCTCCCGGCCTACATCACCTTTATGGGACTATTATGGGAACTTTAGACCACCAGCTTGGAGAACTATGTTGTCTTCCTGGCGGGGAGAATCATGTCAGTATTATTTCCTTCAGTTGTCCTTTACCACATGGTGCACACGGCAGGAAATAGCCGACTTCAGAAGTATTTACGCTACTGGAATAACTCAGCGTGGGTTAGGGTTATCTGAAAATTATTGTATGTACTGGAATATTGGCTCAGTTGGTACATTTAGACAACACAAAGCCTTCAAACACATGGACTGGAGCTTAAAAATTGGCAACTGAAGAGATGAACTGCGGTTCATGCGTGAAAAAGGGCTTATGGTTTAATTTGTGTCTGTCTATCTTACAAAGTCCATTATCCTGACAAATCTCTGTAGTAGCCCTGGATCTTCTCACCCCACCCCAAGCCTGCATGCTGACATGTTTATATCAAGTGGTAGTATGATTTATCTCCTCTACTGCAGAGCCACAAGAATGACAGAGGTCACTGTGAAGACTTTGCAGAAACGGGAGCTGCACAGTCTGGATAAGGTGGGTTTGTGTATAGAAGTGGATAGGGAATGGAGTTCACACAGGGGACTTAAGCTGCCTCACTGGAGACTTTGTGGAAACCGTGTGTGGCGCAGATGAAAAATGTAACAGGATAAAGGAAAACTCAGGTGGCCGCATGGCAATTTATATACAAAGACAGCCACAAACGCACATTCATGCACATTCATGCACATACATGCGTTTACACCCGCAAGGGAGTCAACAGTGTGGGTTGCTCTGGTTGAGGTGCCCCAGCTGCCGGGGGCCCCCCAATGGGGTGAGGAGGTCAGGAACATTACCCACCATTTGTAAAGTAGAGAGTAGGCATGTCCAACAAGTCCCACCTGCCGCTATATTTGTGAAATTACTCATTGCAGGGTTTGGCTTCCATCAGGCTTGACAGTGGGAACCACAGCCGCCTATTAGCTTGGACCCATATCTACAGTGTTGCCGGAGGTTTAGAAATCCAAGAAGTCCAACCCTTCCCCCAGTCGACTTTGCACCCATCCAAGTACACTGACTCACTCACTAACAGGGGTGACTGACTTTTCAGTGTTGACCTGCAGGATTTCCAAGACACTTGAGAATGCTGAAAGAAATGCACTGCTATGTGTTTAAGGTTTGCTTGTTTTAAAAAAGCTGTATCTGTGCATTTAAGCTAGCAATATTTTTTCAATTCATTTGAGGGAAAACATAAGTAACATCTCTGAATAGCATATGTTCATGAGCTAGTTTGGCTCTTTGATGTAACAATATCAGAAATAGAGAAAAACCCTGAAAAGCGTGCAGAGCCATGCCGAGGCAACCTGAGCAGGTACTAATGGAACTTCCATTGGAGCTTCGAAAAGTGTGAAGGAGGACAAAAATTTTGAACTTTTAACTGTATTTTCATCAGTTTTGCAGCTTTTCCTAACGATAGATATTTTTTGATATTCATACCACACCAACTTTACCACAACATTTTTTTGATCTTCCAGTTTTGGGGAGCCTATATGTCAATTGTAACTTTAGTTTACTGTTCTTAGCTGACAGAAATGGCACCCCATGTAGTCTGCTGCCAGAGATGGGCAGTAACGCAATAATGTGATTACTTTTTCAAGTAACGAGTAAAGTAAGGGATTATGATTGCCAAAAAAAGTAATTAGATTACTGTTACTTTCCCGTAAGCACGCTGCATTACTGCGTTACTAAACTGGGATTTTGTTTGGGAGTGTCTCATGACAATGACATACGAGCGTGCGACGTCTGTGTCAGCAACAGACGTGTGCAGATCAACAATGTATAATATTGAGTGTGGGAGAGAGTACAACCATGCAGCGTTTAAAGCGTGGACGTACTTACATTACTTTAGGTTTGATTCCGTAAAAAGTGACAAAAACTTTAGCGTCCGCTGTACACTCTGCATGGGAAGAAAACTTCTTTCTACAGCGAAAAATTAAACTTCAAATCTGAGCAAACACCTAGCACGCTGTCACGGGAATGTGAAATTCACAGAGAAACCCCTGGCTCCCCCCCAAATGACATGACGGCTGCAGCATTGGGCAAATCTCCACCGGCCCCACGCCTGCTAAACCGGTGAAAATAGATGTGAGACCAACAGGACTTAGTGCTGCTGAATCTTTGATTTTATTTGTTTTCTGCTGTGTTTTACTTGCATCTATTTGAAAAAGTGAGTGTAAACACACACAAAAATTTATTTTATATGCTGGAGTATGCAGAAAATAGGTTTAAATGTTAAACAAATTTTTTCAAGTCAATCACAGTTGCATATATTTTTTTTTTTTTTTTGCTTGATGTAATGTGCATAAAGTTAAAAGATTAAAACTAATAAAACAAGTTTTAAAAAGAGACTTTTTTATTTGATTCGATGGATTATGGAGAAAAAAAATAGAACTGGGCTGAAAGGGCTATTGCTTTATTATGTATTCAGATTGTGTATCATGTTTTTAAAACGTAACTAAGTAATCAAATAACTAATTACTTTTGAAAAACAGTAGCCAGTAAAATAACAAGATTACTTTCTTGGAGAAGTAATCAGTAATTAGTAACTAATCACTTTTTTCAAGTAACTTGACCAACACTGTCTGCTGCTGATGTAGCCCATCTGCTTCGTGGTTGGATGTGTTGCGTGTTCAGAGATGCTCTTCTGCATACCTTGGTTGTAACAGGTGGTTAATTGTTACTGTTGCTTTACTGTCAGCTCAAAGCAGTCTGGCTATTGTCCTCTGCCCTCTGGTATTAACAAGGCATTTTAGAGAATGCTCACTGCATATTTTCTCTTTTTCTTTATAAAATCCAGAGATGGTTGTGTGGGGAAAATCCCAGCAGATCAGCAGTTTAGGAAAACAATGAAAAAACCAACAACTGTGCCACAATCAAAGTCACTAAAATCACCTTTCCTTCCCATTCTGATCCTCAGCTTGAACTTATGCCGGGAGATTTTACCACCAGATGTCAAAGTTAAACCGACAAGTTTAATTTCCTATAAGTCTTGTGTGTCTGTGGCACATGGGTACAGAGGTTTGCACTGATGACTTAAAGAAAGAAGGTTCTCACTTGCTCTCCCTGCAGCACATTCTCTGGTTTTCTCCCACAGCCCAAAGACACGCATCATCCGTTAACAGGGGATTCCTTGATAGATGGAGATGCTGATATGAGATGGATAAAGTGGTGAGTAAGATCTGAAAAACACTATCAAACGCCAGACTGCTTACAAATGCATGAAACAGTAATAAATTAATGGGCAGTATCAATGCCAACTTTTAAAAGAGAAATTTTAAGAAGTTGAATTTTTTACATATCACTAAAGTGCAAAATAATCTCCAGAGGGTACAATCCACAATGGCATGTACAAGTACACACCTTAGCGGGTATGGCGTCACTGACAAGGCGTTGTATGGTAATTAATTTTCTGAGACAGCAGGCAGATGGAGCAGAGCAGATTTTTAGTGCACATTAGGTAAATAAAACTACTTCTGGCTTGTGATAATGATGCTGATGTGACTCAGACATGAGCCAACGACATCAAGATATGAAAAAAACAAAGATATGGGAGACTGACAGCACAACAAAAGAACAGACAAAAAAAAATCACAAAGGTCATTCTGTGGAATACTCGCTCCTCCCTAAAATAGCTGTCATAATTTTTGGAAAACTAAAGATTAATACTATAACAATAATACTAAAATCATTTTTAAAAAATCTAAACTGTCATACTTTTTAATTTTTCATTCTGCTAGCTTAAGTGATAAGCATGAGGAAAAATCAAGGTCTGACCATGTGACAACACCTGAGCAGTTTGACATTTAGTGGACTAGTATATCCACAATTGCATCATGAATTTCAGTTTGGTCAAAACTATGAAAGTCCCACAGCTTTTTCATAAATAGGAAGATGGCCTCTCATGATAAAGCACGAGATAAAATGCAAACAAGACCGTTTCAGAGCTGCTGGAGGTGTGTTTTTTGATAAATACTTCCTGCACCCTTCTGTCTGCAGAATGCACCGATGAAACTGATATCAGCCTCGTCTCATCTCCCTCTTGGTGAGATAGCAAATAAAAGCACAACCCTGGGAATATTCCTTTTTTTGTGGGGGTGGGGGTATCTTAAAATATAAATTCAGTATTTTTTTAAAAATATTACAGCTGAATATAGCCTCAGTAGGTAATAGGATCACTGGTAAAGTCCCAGTAATGCAGGAGTAGCCAGTGCAAGGTGGGCCCTTCAATGCTCTGATCCTCTTTAGCTCTGGTTAATTTAACTGAATCACTAAATACTTCTCACACACGTTCAAACACAGACACACAAACACTTCTGCAGCAGCGCCTCTTCTCACAGTATATATTTAGATATGTAATCCTGTGGGAAGCTCACAGTGAGTGGCTCGGCTCAAAGACCCCTGGCTACGTGTACAATAAGGGAGACTTATTGAAACAAGGCTGGCACTGAGAGCCCAGCAGTGGGGGGGATTTATTTGGAGAACAGCAGGACCCTGGCTAAACTTTGATCAGTACTCGTGCTTTGCCTCCCCCATTTTTTTTTCTCTCCAAACCACCGAGCAACCAATGAACACTGTCACCCACAGGGGGTGACCCTGGTATCCCAGCAACAGGGCCAAGCCTGACTCCAGCTCCCATTGCGTGCTGGCGAGAGAGCCTCTCACTCTCATTATGCTATTTCACTTAATATTAAAAAAGGAAAAAAATAGTAATAGAGGCTGTTTGGTTTAGCCTACAAGCTTAAGATTAATTCTTTAACTATCAAACATACTGCCTAATTCCATTAAAATCCCTTGAAAGCCAGGAAAACAACATTTCCACATTCTAGCAGAAGAAATGAACTCTGCTTCGTCTCTCAGTTCTGTCTGGTTGTGTATCTTTGGGAATTGTGGGACCTCCGTCATACTGACAGTTATCACAAGTCATCGCTTATAGAGACTGTCTTTTCTGGGTGATCAGTTTATGAAAACAGAGCCTTCAATAGAAAATTTTGCAGCTATCTTAGATTTGAGTAGAGCGACGATGCGGTGATGGCTGTCAGGTAAGGCTAACAAATGTTTTTTGTTTTTTTTAATTGAACCTGGCCCTACTTTTGCAACACTATCAATATTACTGTACATGCAGAGGTACACTGCTGGTAAATACTTTTTATTGTGATAACTTTTTCATCTTTGTGAGGAGTCTATTGTGCTGTGTTTTGGCATCTAATAAGCCTTTAAATGCATTAATCTGTTTCTCAGACTGCTCTTCCTGGATTCTATTTCTTGGGCGGGTTTTTTGGGGTGTTTTCAGACTGAATTCTAACTGATGTCAGACATCATTCTTTTTATATTTTCAGTGTCTTAGCATCTTGCCTACATTAGTTAGAAGCTTTGCACCAATTTAACACCAACTGAAGAAGGTCAGAAGAATGAACTTAAAATTACTGAGTCAGGTAGGCTGCAAACATCAATCATAATAGCCCACAGAGAGACACCTACCGCTTTAGCTCAGCAGAGGCTCCTCTTAACCTCACTGAATTAGACCATTGTGCTAACTTGACCTTGCAGCTTCTTACTTTGGTAATGACACCCCATCATTTGGCTGTGGGGCAGCCTAAAGGTGAGCTTAGCCAAAATAATACTTATGAGACTGCAGTTAGGAGAGACACTTCTCACGATGGAATTTCATTCCAAAGAGAGAGTGGAGCAGAGGTGGAGGTCAGCAGGTCAGAGCATTCGGCAAGCTGCTATAGACCCGGCAATGAAGATGAAAGTTAGCTCAAATAATCCTGTAAAGTGTTCAGACGAGGCAGAAATTCCCCCGAGGCCGGTCTCCTGTCTGACCTAAACCCCTCTACCCTCTTTGTCCCTCCCAACTCAGATAGCTACAAACACTTGAGTTCACATCCATTAGGCAAATTAGTAATTAGAAGACTACTGAATGTAACCAGTCAATGTTTGCAGAGATTGGAGCTGATGAGTGGTATGGAGGGGTATGTGTCACAGCCAGAAGGCATACTTGGACATTTTAAGGCTGGATGGCCTGTCGCTGATGAGAGTGCTGAGTGACTAGTTTTGGCATATGTCCCCTCTATCTTCCCTTCCCACCATCCTCTTCTACATAGTTAGATAAACATTCACAGACATATAAAGGGGCAACTTAAGAGACTAATGGCGCTAAAAGCCCCAATGAAAAGGAACACCGAGCTAATAAATGTCATGTTTTAACGAGTTGAACAAACAAAGACCCAAGGGCAGTTTGGTTGTGTTTACTCACTAGTACTTAACGGACATGAGGATCCATGGCGCAACATGAAGTCCCTTAAGAAACTCCTCATAAAATTTCATCAAAGGTTCAGTCTGAGGATAAGTGTGTTTTTTTTTCTCCAGTGTTAGTTTTCCCAAGTCATTAACATGAGTGTTGTTTACCTGATTGTACCCTACAACTTCCCATGCATACATCACTGTTTTCTTGAGGCTTTTGTATGACTCATCATTTCAGATTTTTTGTGTTATACTGTCAGCTACAAAGGTCAAATAAAACCCAGTCCATTGGGACAAGCAAGGCAAGCAGTGCTTGCCTGGTCTAATTTAAAAACAGAAATAAATAAAAACATATCAAAGTTAAGTGATCTGTCTCCATTCTTATAAGGAAGCGTTCTCATAAAGCTCCTCCTCTGTTTGCATCCGTCCATTACATTACTGCCATCTTGTGGCCATATTTGGCTATTGTTGCTGAAAACTCCACTTGTTACATATTCACAGGAAACTGTAGCTGTACCCATTAACAATGACTTGAGTTGGGTTCTAAACCATTTTGTCCAACATATGTGATGTGGGGGAGATGGAGTGTGAAAAAGTTACTCCTTTAGTACGTTAGTGAGGAAACAACTGACTATGATGGAGAGAAGATGGAAACTCTGACCATGTCCGGTCTAAGAAAACATGTCAGTTGACCAGATGTGGGCTCAGAAGCAGATTAGCATCTCTGAGGAATCACTTGGTTGTAAGGCATTTAACCAGCTGTTTTGCCAACACCCCACCTTCATTTTTAATTGTATTTTTTAGTATAACTTATAAATATCATAGACATGGTAAATGGTAAATGGACTGATTCTTATATAGTGCTTTTCTACTCTCCCGGAGTACTCAAAGCGCTGTAACTCATACAAGCACTTCTAAACACAAGTGCAAACTAAACTACATTGGCTGCTAACCATATTACATACTGCTCAAGACTTTTCATTCAGATGACTTTTTGTTATCAGTATATTTTAATATCTGTTTTCTTTTCAAGATGTAGACCCGTGTTTCTGAACTCATGAACAACTTATTTGTTTCAGAGAGATGTGGTCCTCTTAGGACAGCCACAACAAACATATGAAACATAACAAATTCATAAATATGACGCTGGATATTAAACAACGGCAGCTAAATGGTATGTTTTAATCTGATCTATTCTATCTTGTTAAGATGTTAAACAGTGGAGGAAGATGCTGGAGTTTGCTCATCCTTTATCCAGTATTCTTTTCACAGAGTAAATTTAACTCATCATGTCCTCCATAACATTTTCTTCATCCTGAATAGAGCTTGTGCAGTGTTGATCTGGGGCAAATGTCTTCCCAAAAAGGAGTTTCAAACCTATATCACCTTTGACCCCAGCAGCACGTCTGTAGCCCAAACAACTCGCCTCTGTTGCACCTTTTCTGGTTTTAATTACAGGCTGAGAAAAAGTTCATGTTTGATGTGGATGGGTGGTTAAGAAGTACAGAAGAAGAGAAGGAGGCAGGGCAAGGAAGGGCTTGCTGTCGGAACTGGGTGACCAGTCTATTTGATGTCTGCCAGGCATTCAGGCTCTGTCACTCAGGCCAATTCAGGCCTCCTTTCAGAGGCAGTCAACTTCAAAGAGGGGATCCAGTCTGTCTCTTGCAGTGGTCTTCTCCAAGCTCAGACCACCAGGTAGAAAATGCAGAGTGAGGAAAGAAGAAAAGATGGGGTCCCAGATTGGATGGCATGAAACAAGGATAGCACTATACTTACCATGCCATGAATAGAAACTATAACACAGAGGACCACTTGAAGCAGGGATGGTGTTGGGATCGTGAAACCTTGCAAGTCAAAACCTTAATAAGATCACATGACAGCATGTAGCACAGTTTAGACCCTGACGGGACCTGATCCATCCTCTTGTGGACCATAATACTACACGCAGTGTTTCCTATATTAAGTCTCTGGGCATCAGTGTGTTCACACACTGTAAATATTATACCAGCATCTTAGTGGCTATATAATAATGACTTTCCATTTTTAATCTCTGACGTACACTGACGTGGACGGTCTCAGTATACCAGTCTCCCGCGCTTCCTTCCCTTTTACACTGAAGACAGACTTTGTGTGTCCTGCTGAAGAGGATTTTCCAGAGGCAAACAGAAAGAGGAAAAAATAAAAGTAAATCCTGTAAGAGTTCACCCCAGTGTGTAAAACTGCTCTAATTTAGTTTTTTTTTAAATCTTAGAATTGTTTCAAGAAAGTTAAAGTGTTGCATTGACTTGGTCAGATGTCTAACCTTTGAGTTTGCATTTGCATTTAAATAGTGGTCACTACATTCCATTCAAGCCTCCTGAGCTCTGAGATGGATGTCTACACTGAGGTGAAAGGAAATGATTTACAGTAGTGTGAAAAAGCAGTTGCCACCTTTGCTTATTTCTTAATGTGCACCCACTTACCATCTTCCGGTAACTTTCTAGCATAATAATGTGTCATGTCCCAACGCAATTTGTTTGGCAGATTTAAGTCCCTCCCCAAACACAAGGTCCAAATCCAGAACACCTCTGAGCTGTTTTATATGAGAGATCAGCAACATGATTTCAAACTGAAGACATGATGAGCTGAATCCTGTCAAAACGGAGCAGAATCTCAAATTCATGCTCCTAAAATCCATCATGCCATGAACCAAGAGAAAGGAAAGGAGGCTCAAACTGTCTCCGTGTGTTATCATGTCACAGTGTAATATAATGCTGTTTTGTTACATGCCATCTCTCTGTTACACAAATGGTTTGCTTTGGTGTCTGTGCCCTGACACACCAGCTACAGCATTATTGGCTGTCTAAAGCCAATGAACCTGTTTCAGAGAGCCTCAGAGCCTGCATCAGGAGTTTGGAGTGGGTGAAGTTGACAGCAAAAAGAATGTGGTCTACAACATTTTAGATGGCTTTTCTTTTTTTTTTCTTATTTGTTTCTATTTTTACTTCCTGGTTTAGACATCAAAAGCTATTTCACTAGGTTCAGGAAAATATAATGGTTTGTGTTCAAATACAGACTTTTTTAACTGTCGCCGTGCATGTCGATAAATGAGGAGTTGGAAGTGACAGACTCATTTCACAAATGTCACATCCTGGCGCATTACACTCTGTTGCCAAAGGACAATTTGTGCATCAGTAAGCCCTTCCAGCAGCTCTGACAAGATGATCTTGACGCCTCAGGAAAAAGAACACACAGGCTGTGAAGGAACCGGTATGTACCTGGAATTAAAGTATGGAAACAATCTTTTTGCTTATTAAAAAAACAAAACATCAACAATCTCTCTGCTCCACTCGAATTTTTTCAGAGATAACCAACAGGGCATCCTTTGAGCACTGAACCAAAGCGTCTGAAATCACAACGAGACAGCGATGTCTTCTCTTCCGAGGCGGAAACTCAGCACCCGCCAACCGGGCACAGCTACACCCCCGTTTTTTACAACAAACTACATACACAATGGGAACCTTCTTTGGATGAAAGGACAGGCGGGGTTGTGAGGGGAAGGGTGTGTTTAGGGATTGGGGGTGAAGGCAGGACAAGGGGATGACAGTGCTGCACCGAGTGTGTGTCAGTTTTGGGAGTTAAGCAGGGTTCGGAGGCAAGTTGGAGTGATGGGGGGTTGGCGGGGAGGCACCGCTGGGAGACAGAGCAGAGGCCTGTGCGTCCGACACTTTGAATGCAGATTATGTTACACTGTACACGGCTCCCCCTGAGTTCAGAGGGAGCGGGTCATTTATTTTGTGGATGTTATGAATGTCGGGTTTGTGTTTGAGTCAAACCGAACGAGGAAGTTTTCGCTTGTTTCTCCACACAGAGCCTGATGGGTGGGCTTTTATTTTTCTCATATGGAAACCATAGGATTAATCACTCTGTAGTGTAAAGCCTCCTGCAGTAGAAGTGTTTACACTAGCGGAGAGCGTTTAGAAGAAAGGTTTCGGTGTGAAAAACACTTATGATAGGAACTTAAAAGCAGGATAAAGTGCTACATGTGCACAGTTACAGTGCAATGTACACAATCTGGGAATTACAGAAGGGTTAAAAGCTTTTTCTCAGCTGACCTGTTGATCACAGGTCAGTAATAATAACCCAAAGCAGACTTTGCTTGATGAGGGAGGAAGATAAAGCCTCACATGGCAAAAGTAAAGCCTGGGCCAACACAACACCAACATTATTGGCCCTTTTCTTCCTCTCTCTCTTTCCTTTGGCTAAACAATGTCTGCATTCATTTTTCCTTCTTTTTTTAAAGCAATATCGGTCACATATGAGCAAGGCGAGCCCTGAGACACATTCCAAGCAGAGAAGGCATTTTTCCACTAGAAGCACCGCCGAAAGAAAATCAAAAGCTGGGATTTATTGGGGGAGATACGGTCACATTCCACGACGTTTGTGTGTGTGTTATTTTAACGCGCAGGCAGCGGAGGAGACCGAGAGAGACTGCTTGTTGGTTTTGCATCGATGGTGCATATTAAATATTTTCAGAGCAACTACTTAGATTTAGAGGTCGAACGAAGGGGTTTGATCACTTTTAGTGGAGCGGCTATTTTAATAAACTGAGCAAACAGGAGTGGGACAAACCAGCCTTTGTGTGGAAATGGCGCGGTTGTGAAAAATGTTTAATAATAACTCCTGCGACAGGCTGAGAACAGAAATGTGTGAGAGCATTTTGGGTGTGTGTGCATACTTGTGTGGGAAAGTTATGTCCCCAAAACGCTCACTCTGGTTTTTTTGCTCTAATCCTTAACTTTTCCTACACTGCAAAATTTTTTTGCCTTCTTTAGTATTATAATCCTATTTTCCACCTCAGTGTGATTTCCTCCCGCAACAGTATTCTTAATTAAACTGGCTCTGAGTCTGGGGGGAATTAGCACATATCACTTTTAATGCCAGCAAAAGAAATGACTCCCATTAACCACATCACAGCACCATCTCAGCAAGTCCCATCATGCTTCAAATGTACACTCAGAGGTTCTCTTATCCTTTTTCCAGGTCCTCCCAACCTGGAAGACTCTTTTTGCTATTTAATCACAGGCAGGTATTTGCAAAGGTCACTGCTCCCCATATATGATGGATCTCTTGCTACTAATAAAACAGTGCCCATTCAACAACCCCTGGTGGGTTTAGGCCTGAGGGAATGGTGTGTGTGTGTGTGTAAAGATGGACAGCAAAGCTTTAATATAAAAACACTTTTAGTCTGTTTCTATTAAACATTAAAAATCATAGGAAGATTTCACATCCAAATGAGTTTAAAAGTCCAAATGTTCAGGCATTTTCTTTTGTTTGGCACCCTGACCTCACGTTAGGGGGCCCTCTCCCATTTCATTCTGACACCTTTGACAGCTAGAGAAAAGTCTTATTAAAAGATTGGGAAGGGCAGGGAGAGAGCTGGGGGGAGACCCCCTGCTTGTTAGCCTGGGAAGGTATTTTTCCCCTATGAAACAAACCCAGCTGACTCTATCACTCAGGAGCAAGTGTTTCACAGGGAGGTGTATGTGTGCGATAAGTGGATAAAGAGGGAGATGGAGTGTCAGCTGTACGAGCCCATATTGAAAGTGGGAACTCCCTATGGAGGGGCTGCACAGACACGCTCAGCAGGATGATCACTGACGCCCCAAGTCTCAAAGCAGACTGAAGGTGGTGGAGCTGGGGAGGTGGTGGAGGGACAAGTACGTGGGTCAAAGGTCATCAGGACCCCGAGTTTAAGGGAACAGAGGGGCCCTGCAAAATATCTCTGCATACTGGGGGTCGACAGAGTTTTAAAGAAGTCTTTAAACAATATAATGATATTTATGCTAAAATAAACATTTACATGTTTTAATAGATTAATTGCATTTTAATGAGCACGTATTTTCTGTTACATTGTCCTACAAAATGTCTCTTAATTTCTTAGAAAGAAATACAAAATGTAATTACTTCTGCAACAAGAGCAAAAATCTAAACAAAGAAAAATAAAACATTAATCAAAAATGACCAAAACAGCCTATCTACTCACTTTTTTTCTTTTGTCTTTTTTTTACAGTGGCAGTTATCAGCA
Organism: Oreochromis niloticus; assembly: GCF_001858045.2. Taxonomy (NCBI): domain Eukaryota; kingdom Metazoa; phylum Chordata; class Actinopteri; order Cichliformes; family Cichlidae; genus Oreochromis; species Oreochromis niloticus. The sequence goes on from NC_031974.2 coordinate 29,468,269, forward strand.
GAAATCTTCAATATTGAACAAAAACAAGAACCCTTTTCTCAACGTACCCAAGGATCTTGAAAATAGCTTTAAAAAACAAATTAAAAATGTTTGAATGTTTAGCACATATATATTTGATGAGACTGTTGCACTACTTTCCAGACAATTTGATTAATGCTTTATTTTGTCACCATATCATGTAATGGTTTACACTGAATTTCAACAAATTTATGCCGATTCATTAAAATCACATCTTTTCAGTAGGGACGGACAGATCACATCGCTGTTAACTGATAAATCACAAAAACAGTAGGTGGTCAGTGGCCAATAGTTTTGTCACATCAACTTACTATATATTCACAAAGCATATCATGACTCATAAGTAACAAACCAGTTTAAAACACTTATAACTGGTTTGTTATTTTTTAATAAATAAAGATAAAATCTTCAAAAGAAACTGGTCAGTTTTTGTTCTCTTACATATCTGAACACAACAGCCACCATTTTTCCCATATAAGCCAAAAAGGAAGTCATTGTTTTGTGATTAATGCCTCAGTTCCTGTTTTTTGCTGATAAACTGGCAAATAACTCTCTTTATGCTGGCTTAAAATAGCTCAATTTCCCCCTCCTCTGGAACTCAAGAAAAATCTTCTCTAAAGACTCATTTGTAATGTTGAGCCAAACACGCTCTCTGGACCTTCTAAATATAGCATCCCCTTTGGTTCCTTACTGAATCTCTAACTCTAAACTTACAGTGCTGTGTAATACAACTCCACTCTTTTCAGTTGACATTGTCAGATGAGATTGACGATATCTGTACAGCGTGGAGTGGCTGAGAGCTGAGGATGGATCAGCACACAGTCACACATGTGTTTTTCCTCGACAGGCATAAAATCCTGCGTTACCAGTTTTGAACACTTTCAGACACAGACACATATGCTGCACTTCTCACCCAAAACCAAACGGCACTCTTGGTGTTTCTTCCCGTGTAAATCGTTTCAACTGTTTTATGTGCAAACAGGTCGACCAATTATGAAAGCATGAATCTATCAGCTGTCAGTGCACAGCAACTGAAGGGAATTAACACTATGCTTTATCTGTCGTCAAGAGACAAACAGACCCAAGAGTCGAGGAGCTGGGGGTCCAATGTTCTCGCAAACTAGCCCTTTATTTTTTTTAAAAAACCTTCTTAAATATCACATTAGCTGCTGATTTCAGTTATGGCCTCAAATATTGAACTATTGCTGGAAATCACCAGAAATACTCTTTACTGACCTGTGGACGGTGGTGTGCCACGAAATCTGGATGCCCATTATTTTTATTCAGTTTTATTTATGTAGCACCAAATTACAACAACAGTTCCTCAATTTGCTTGCATATTAACAAATGCATTAACAACTGATGCATTACAGCCTTCTACTTTTGTGTTTTGGTTTACTTTTTTAATTTAAGAAATATATTTTCCTGTATTTTTAATTCCATTTTATACCCATGTCAATTTATCAAGTCAAGTCAAGTGGCTTTATTGTCATTCCAACCATGTGCAGTGATACAGTACACAGTGAAGTGAGACAACGTTCCTCCAAGACCATGGTGCTACATAGACAATCAGCACAGCACTACATGAAGTGCAATGTGCAAAAATTGCAACAAAAACAAAACAAAACAAAGAGACACAAGACAGTGCAGACACAACAGTGCAATAGAAACGTGCAAAAGACTGAGCATTGTGCAAAAAGTAACTTGGTGTATTAAGGTGTGCATAGGATTCATTTGGATGGATGCAACATGAGAGGAGGAGCTCATGTGGAGGTGGAGATAGATATCACAGGAGTGGCTTTGACTTAGACTTGAACCTGATTGAACATCTCTGGAGAGATCTGAAAATGGTTCTGCACCAACACTCTCCACCCAATTTAATGGAGCTTGAAGGGTTCTATGAAAAGTGGGAGAATCTGCCCCAAAATAGTTGTGCCAACCTCGTAGCATCATACTCAAAAAGACTTGAGGCTGTAGTTTCTGCCAAAGGTGCTTCCAGAAGGTATTGAGTGAAGGGTCTGAATAGTCATGTGTATGTGCATATAGACACACCTCCCATGGCTTTTACTGTAATAGCAGTAGACCTTCTTTGTCTCTTGACGTTATAAAATGCTTATGTGTGTGCATGCGTGTGTGTTTTACAGTAACAAGCCCACCACCATGCTAACTGACTTGACCTGTAGTTCCACACTATACTTATCCAAACCGTTGTGGGGTCAGTTCTTGTGCAACAGCCTAACCTCACAGCTTTAAATAACCTTGCCTCCACCTTGCTGAATCAGCAGCATCTGTGATGTCTCACAAACAAAGAGGCTTTATCTCCAAATAGCAACCCACTCTTTGGGTTTTAGACATGTTTCCCAAAAGTCCCGACTCGTTTCCTCCTCAGTGTTAATAAAGTCCATTACTGGGCCAAACGTCCTCCTCAAATCGCAGACACACGCCCAAATCGCACACAGTCTTGAGCTTTTAGTGCCCCTTTGTTTGAAAGAAAACAGGAAGTATGGAGACTCTGGGATGGGAAGGGATGGCTCCCCTGTCTCTGGATGTTTTGGTTGGATTCCTGTTTGGCCTTAAAATAACCTGCACTCGCTTTTCTCAAGACCTGATTTTATATTTTCATCAGATTTAAGAAATACAAAAATACAACACTATGGTTCAGGTTTGGGATATGAGAGAGGTAGTTGAGTTCGTTCCTGCCATGTTTTTAGTATCCCTCCACCCCCTCCCTCTGTTTCCTCACAAGGGGTACCTTGACTTGTTGCTGTGTATCCCCAAGAATCTGCCTCATGAATCCTCATGGCTTTTTTTGTCCCCTGCCACGCTTGCTACTTCCTCTGTGAGTTGTATAAGCTGGCCTTTATGAACAAAACCTCCGCTGTGCTTTTTGAATTCACAGCAGTTGAATTATGGTGTACACAAGGCAGCAGTTTCCACCTGTAGCCATGTTTTCCTCTCGTCCCCAGCTGATTTTTATCATCACAATGAGGACAACTGTGTCTGTCTCTGATCGGATCCCCACTCCTAGGTCAGCTGTCAGCATTGTATATGTAAAGTGTAGTGAATACTGTGTTGACTCTAGTGCCCAGGATGTGTTTAACAGGCATACCAATGACAAAAACAAACCCTCTGAGAGAGTTTGAATTGGACAGAGTTGCACATGCTAACTATGATCAGATCGGGGAAAGTACAACAGAATGTAAAAAATGTATTGGCAACATTTAATACATTCAGTCAAAAATATGTTTTTAATGTGAAACCACTGGCTTATTGGCATTTTTTCTCACTTAGGCTTTAAGCACGTACTGACAAGTGGGATTTACATCAAAATCTGAACAGTAAAAATCAGATGGGATAAGGATTTGATTTTTTATTTTAGTGAAAATAAACAGTCTTCTAATGTTATTGTGAAGATGGGTTTTTGTTTGTTTGTTTTTTACTAAAATTCAGTCTATTTGTTCATGTTAATATTAAAATAAAAATAATAAATTGCTGTCTGAAGGGTTGGAGCTTTTTTTAGTGCATTATCCAGAAAATGTTTAAGAACCACTAGCTTAAAGACAGCCTGATTTGAGAACTTGTACAGCAAGCAGCAAGTTTATCTACAATCAGTGATATCAAAATAAAACATAATACAGGCTAAAATATCGTGTAACACCAGCTCACACAGAAAATAATTGGGAATAAAAGACAAAAAACAAAATAAAAAAAAGTTTTCGTGCATTAGTTAGCTTCTCATACCACCCTACTCTATGGTTTCTCTTTTGGATTCTGGACCCATTCAAAAATGTCCTGCACCCCCTCACCTGTTCTTTAGACTTTTCTCTGTCTATCTTTTGTCCTGTCTCCCTCCCCTCAGCCCCAACCTTTCACAGCAGATGCTGACCCTGACCCTGCTCCACCCTTCTGCTGGAGGTTTCTTCCTGTTAAAAGGGAGTTTTTCATTCCCACTTTCACCAAGTGCTTGCTCAGATGGGTTTGTTTGCGTGTTCGGGTTTTCTTTGAATTTCTGTAGGCTTTTGCCTTTCAATATAAAGCGCCTTGAGGCGACTGCTGTTATAATTTGGTGCTACATAAATAAAGTTGAATTGAATAAAATTAATATAAAAGTAAAACTAAAATACTTTTAGATTTATGCAATTAAGTTATACAGCTTGGTAAGAGAGATTTAACCCTACTATGCAAAATGAAGCACAGTGAGAGCTGGCCATAGGAAGCATTTCAAATAAAAACTGCTACTAACTCAAGTAGGTTGAAGGCACTATTGGGAACTTCTTCTTTGTTCTTCATTCTTTATTCTTTCTTTCTTTGCTTTCAACAAAGCTAATTCAAAATTACTTTCAATTTATATGGACATGAATAAGCTGTCTGGAACAGCACCAGCACTAGTAATAGTTTGTGGCAGTAGCAACAAAGCTCAAGCTAACGATTTGGCTGATATTACTACCACACATCACCCTGATGCTTGTGCTAAGTGGCTGACAGGCTGACATTTACCTCAGTGAATTTAAAGAGGGTAGACTATGCAAGTCAGAGTGGAGAAGTACTCCTCATCTAACTAATAAGAGGTCATTCATCAGCTTGTGCCACTAGCTTTCAAATGTGAGCTCACTCAAGTAGTGAAATGATTGTGAAAAGGTTTGTGTGGAGGAGATTCTACATTCACAATGTGGTGAATTCATAAATCAACTCTGCTCCTTCATGCCTTTTGGTATTATTTGGTATTGTTTAAACTTTTGTAGCTGTGGCTACTGTTCTTGACAAGTTATTTGTATAATGAACATCATTTGGATTACTGCCCCCCCCCAATCAAAACTGAAAGCCCAACCACCCCACTCAGTGCTCACCCTGCTTTTGGATGAATGCAGCTTTGTATTTGCATAAATTCTTCTTCTTTCAAAATATAATTTTGCTTTAAACAAGCCTGGTAGGTTTTAAAATAAATCACCACCACTTATTCGTGCACAGCTGATGTAATTCACCAAACACATTCATGTTCTCCTGAATATGACTTGAGCTTTGTAATAACTTTTAAGTTTCAGCAGCAGTTTTTACTTGTAGTTTTTTTTTTTAATACTTTGGGTTATGACAAAATATTTGCTAAGCTAATGAGCCCCAGCTCTACTTTTTCTTTTTCGCTAATTAGCACTGATGTGCTAGCATCTGAAATTACAAATCCATCCATCCGTTCACTCTGGATAGATTCCCAGTTCATCACAGGCCAAGCAGTACAAATTAACCACGCTAAAGATTGCATCTGCAAGTGTTCAAATTAAATTTGTGAAGTCCTCAAAAAACAAAAATGAAGAACTGAGAAGTACACTAAATTATTCATGCTGAAATATTTTTGGATCCGGTGGACAGAGTGAATGACGTTTCTGGTTTTTCTTGGGAAAGAACACAGTATAAATCCATCTCACTGGGACACGAGGGTTACGAACAGCCTCACACAGACTCCAGTTGTTTGCGTGTATAAACAAGACAAACAGGCCTGTGTTTTTTTTAATTGTACATCTCCAAAGAGCATGAATGGAAGACAGCCTCCTCTGTTAGCGTGGCGTGACCCTCCTCACGCCTTAAGAAAAGGCAGAGCGCAGCATTCTTAAGAGAGGTTATGACCCCAGCACAGAAAAGACACAGTGGTGAATGTGCCACACTGTTAGCTAAAGCCCAGCTAAGAGTGAGCAAAGGAGGAGGGATAGGCAAGTCAGAGGAAGAAAAAAGGAGGGGATTGAAGACCAAGGAATATCTGTGGTCCCACTGAGCTACATGCCAAACCTTACTCCGGATACCAACCAGCCTAGGATGCCATGTTCCTTCACTCACTCTTACCCTTTCCCCCCCTGTTTTTTTAAAGGACAAACAGACCTATGGAAAAAAGGAATGTATTAATTAAAAGTGTCCAGATGCAGGTGTGTGAGAGGTCAGCCAGAATACCTCCACTTTGGATTAGAGGCCAGCATGCTAATGAACTTGGGCCTTCGTGTAGTGCGGTTAGGGCTACACTCACTGAAAAAAACACTGGATGGAAAAACCCCATGTTAAAAACATGGGGAAGAAGCCGAGAGAAAATTTAGAACAATAATGATATCTCCCATAAGTCTCACTGAGCCAAGCTTAGAGCATTTTATTTCTGATACTTGCCTGGCCCCAAATTGAAAATGACAGCATTGATCCACAGTCATAAACATGAAAGCAAGGATTCAGATTTGACTTGAATTTCTTATATAGTGTAATTGCTTCATGTGTTTATCATTTCCTCTTGGAAAGTTATTATTCAGCAGGACTAAAAGAGCCTGGGAAAATAGCCCCCCACCCCCCACACCCCCATAGTTATTGTCATTGCTGTTGAAGCAGAGTAGGAAGCGCACAAAGCCATTTTCTGTTATGATTGTCGAAAATCTTCAGCAGCCTCAGCGCTGCGCAGCTCTTCTGTGACTGAGGCTCAGACATGTAATTAGGAAAGATCTGAGGAGTTGTGGTTTGGCCTGGCTGTAGCCACAGGACAGGGATGGCACTGCAAGAGATGAGAGGGTGTGTAGACAGAGACAAATGGAAAACTTTAGCAAATTTTAGTTAGGAGGTTTTGATTGTATCCTGCTGAGTTGACAGCTTTTTCTAGGATATCTTCACATGCTAGAAAAACCTAATCTAACCAATATGCTTCCATCTGGCATGGAGCATTTAAATATTAGTTTGGTTTTGTCGAAGGGGAGTCACTCATATACAGATGATATAATACCATGAACTGGTTCAGCTGGTCCATAGAAAAAGTTTAAGATATTGGTATATTTAGAATAATTTTTGACAATAGACTGAAACATTTTCTCACTGTCTTCAACACTACCAAACTCATTTCCTAACACATGGTTGCAGTGCATGAGAACTGCCACTCTAAGGCTGTCTGTGCTTTTCCTAGCTTTTAACCAGCCCTTAAAGGAGTGTGAATAAAAATAGCTCCATTCAATGATAATAGGTTTCCCAGAATTAACCGACGTTATCAACATTATCTGAGTGAGCACATATGATGCCTATTTATACTGCAAGGACGTTTAGCAAGTCAGTACAGGAGTAAGTATGCCCTCGTCCAACAGGTTTGGAAGAAGAAATGAAGATGGAGAGACGGTGGTGGAAAGCACTGCTTCATTCTGAATTGGAGAATGAGTAAAGATTAGAGTGACACTTGGCACAAACAAGACAAGTGCACAGGTGTGGCTAGCTTGCTCTTTGTATCTGTGTGAACACAGAAAGTGAAAGTGACCGCAAGGTGATTATCTCCAACTTCTAGCATGAAGAGAAAGATCCCACCAGAACTTGATAGAGAGCCAGAGGCCAGTCAATCAGTTATCTGCATTCCCATGGAGCAATGGATGGCAGAGAGAAGGATTATCCACATGTGACCTATGCAGACATACTTGTGTGCAGTCCTTTAAAGAGCTGACACTACGTAGCCAGATGGGGACGATGCTGTGTGTACGTTAAATGCTGACTGGTTGAAAAGTGGGCCTGAACAGCAGAGTTCACAAGAAGTGGTCGATGCCTAAAGAGATAATTTAGATCAATAAAACCACATGAAAAGCACAGACAGTGGCTGCAGTGCACATTTTTTATAGTTTTATCAATTCTCTGTTTCACTTCAGCTCTTTGCATGCTGTAACCATAGACAGTGTAAAAAACTGAGATAGCTACCATGATGTCATCCATTGATTTCTCAGGGCCTGTTTTGAGGTCTTGAAATGAGCGTCTTCACTGTTGCCATCTTGGTTTCAAAAAACTAAACATGATGAGGAGAAGTGGGTCTGACTGTGAGAACAAGTCATCAGCCAATGAGAATGACATAGATAATTCCATCCATCCACCCATTCGCTTCCGCTTATCCTTTCCAGGGTCGCGGGGGGCGCTGGAGCCTATCCCAGCTGTCATAGGGCGAGAGGCGGGGTACACCCTGGACAGGTCGCCAGTCATAGATAATTGTTTTTTTTAAAACACAATATGACCAAGATTTGCACAGAAAACTGGCATTTTTCTTCAGTGTGATGAAAAATAGGGATACGCTCCAGCCCCCTGAGACCCTGAACTGGATAAGTGGAAGAAAATGGATGGATGACAGAAAATGAGTAAGCCCAGAAACTCATCATGTGTACAGAGTTCAAGAGAGAAAGCTGTATTCCCACAGACTAATTTTGTTTAATTAGAATATGCTAGTGACCTGTATGCTGTTATTATATTTAAAGTTTTCTATCAAATACCATCTGCTGCATTCATATTTCAAAAAAATGAAATATGCAAATGTTTTATAGCTATATAATCTTCTTTATATCATGTAAGCTATACATAGAGTTTTGTGTGTACTTTTTATATTTCTATTGTAGCTGATCAGGTATAATGCAAAGTTTTCCTTTTATTGAATTCGTTGAGCAACTTGTCTTTCATATTGCACCACCCAGTGGCAGCAGGGCTCTCCTGACTCAAGTACACTTGTTAATAGGGTGTTGAGTTCTGTTAAGTGCAAAGAAAGTGGATAAAGCCAAAGCCAGCTCGATTAGCACCATGGTTCAGAGCTCACCGTGCCATTCATTCCACCTCTTTGGGAAAGAATTAGGGCATATTTTCACGCACAGAGTTCAGTAAATCACACATTTTTGGTGTACTTAAAGTAAGCCCCACGGCCCCGGCAAGCAGTATTAATTTATAACAGCAGGGTGGTGAAAAAGCGTTAGCCATGTTTATACGTTTCAGCTAAAGGAATAACATAAATCCTTAAGTAAACCTAATCTGTCTGTGATTGTAAACAGTCTGTCGCAGTAATGGCCCCAGGAACAAATGAGGACCTCATGGCGGGGCCTCAAGTAAAAGCCCTCCACATACCAAACCCGTTATCCATCCGTCCCTCCCTGTCTTGCGTTTTACCACTTTCCATTTAAAACTTGCATCATATTCGGCATGTCTGTCTATTTTAAGAGGGAGGAGATGGTAGAAACTTCCTGCCGCTGCTTTAAACTCTTGGGGCACTGATTATGAAAATGGTAGGGCAATGCAGGGCCAACCCCTACTCTGTCTAACTCCATGGGAGGCAGGGGGGGGCTCTGACACCAAAGCAGGCCAAGCCAGGATCTGTGCACGAGATAAGACAGGCAACAGGAAGGAGACAACCCAGAACCCCGTGCTCCCCGACGTGACAGAGCCACTATTCATTTTTCAGGAAGAAAGAAAGAAAAACAACATCAACAATATCAGATGCAGCATAGAAGAGGAGAAGGGGGATAAAACGAGGAGAAGCAGGCGCCTAATGGGCAACTTAGGGAAAAAAACACGTCTGTCTCTGCTTGTGTCGGCTTGCTAGAAACTGTTATTAACAAATAATTTAAAAATCACCATTTTTTTTCCAAGTCAGCGAATAATCACACAATATGTCTCCACAAATTAAAGTTGCTGTGGTGTTAACGGCTCCGGGCTTCAGCCAGTTCCACGGGATAAAGAAATGCACTGGCGCCACTGCAGTCCAAACACTTGTTGTTGTCACTACACACATAAATCACTTCTTTCTCTTCATCGCTACACAGGAGCTGTGAACAATAGCAGGTAAACAGAGATGACGTTGGAAGAAGAGCCTGTTAGCTCAGTGCTGTCCTCTCCCACACACATTCCTAACAGCCCGTGTGTGGAGTAAAGGTGCAGATAAACAGCCGCGGTGCCCTATGTCAGCAAAGCAAACATGCCGGGCAGAACGGGGAGACAATTAGGATCACACACACACACATGCAAATGAAAGGAACTGCTACATTTGTGTGTGAGAGAGCACACAGAAACCCCAAAGCAAAAAAGACCCATGAATGTCATGTAGCTGACTCACTGCTGGGTTGTGGAGATTTTAATGAAATGTTCATTCAACCATGTTTGCACACAAATGAGTTCACTTCAGCGACTTTGGTAAATGACACTGTGCAGGCTGACATAGGTGACAACTTAAATCAGGGATGTCAAACTCATTTGACATGGTGGGCCACAAACAGACTGCTTTGATCTTATGTTGGCCGGTCCAGTGAAAATACATAATAAATGTGTAAAATTACAGAAAATGTTTCTGTTGGTTCATTGTCGGAATGATAAAATATAATGTTTTCATTAATTCAAAGAAAATGTCTGTGAATCAAGTGTAAAAAAAACCCCTAAATTTATAAAGCAGATTTTGAATAAACAGGAACATTCTGTCATTTAATTGTTTATCTATTACTTGATTGCGTTGGTGTAGTATGAATGGCAAATTATCAATAAAGCTGTAAAACCTATGGAAATACAGGTAAAAGTTCAAAATCTATACACTCCTGCACATTTTCTAGAGCTGTCCAGTGGGCCAGGTTGGAGTCTTTGTCTGTCCGATTCTGGTCCATGGGCCTTATGTTTGACACCCCTGACCTAAATAAATACTGTTGCACCATTCACTCCTTTGAGCTCAAGCTAACAGAGCACACTGGTAAGATGAAGGCTTCACTATAGCTTAATATTAAGGGGACATTTCAATTTCCTGTCATCACTGCTGCTAAACTGCTTTGATGTGAGTTTCTAATTTTGCAGCTCCACATATTTTAGTCATCAACAAGCTTTTATTATGTAGCAGAAGAAATGAGGTCTACATTCCATCACATTGCAAAACCTCTTGACTTGGAATGAAATATTTTAAGATTTTTATTTCCAAAAAGAACAGACTTTAGTTGTCCCAAAACACACCAAAAGAATGACCCACAAGCAGTGAGCTTTGAAGTCATGCTTTGCCTGTATGTGCTGTCAGGCTGGTGGTCTCTGGAGTGGAGGATCAGCTGCTTGTCCTGCCTTCACAGTGGGAAGACAGAATGGCAACAGAGTGGACAGAGACATGTGGAGTGAGGAGTGGAAAAAGGAGGAGGACCGGGCTGGACTGGACTGGCAGCAGCAGGAGTTTGCCTAGGAAACAATTTGGACCCCATAAGTGTTTGGTTCACTGTTTCACTTTAAAGAAGAAAAAAGAAAGAGAGAAAAAAGAAAGAAAAAAGAAACACTTGGTGTCTTAAAAGAATGAAAAGACCCAATCTTGCTGTGAGGTTAAGGGTCGTTGTGGGTCTGAGTGCACATTTATCTCAGAAGGGGCGATGGCTTGTGGTGAAGTACTGATACATGTCAGTGATACATCATTTGGCCATATTCACCTTATCAAAGATGTGCCTTATACAAAAATAGCAGAACATGCAAAAAATAAAGATTCAAAAGAGTGGCCTAATATATGCTTTATTTACATTAAAACATGCTTTTAAATAAAATTGACTAGAAACTATGTAATCTAATTATTTTATAACCAATTAAAATCTGTAACATGCTAAAAGTACAGGAGTTACCTATGATGTTGCGGTTACATGTTTGAGTTTGTGGCTACTTTTTTTATCCAATAAAACATACTGCTCTTCACCTTGAGGCAACTGTTATTGTGATTTAATGCTGTATAAATAAAATTGAATTGAAATGAATTATTCTTTACAGGTCTGGCGGAAAGCGGTGGAAAGTGGATTGGATGAGGAAGAGCAAGGGTGCCATATTATGCTCTCACACGTGGCTTTAAAGGTATTTAATCTAAATGTCATTGTTGTGATTAAAAACTGTTTAAAGACTCCTTTTAGGCAATTTCTACAGAGAATAAATACAAAAAGTACCTTTAACAATGCAACTCTGTTTTGTGTAGTTTTTCTAACTGATTTTATAGAAATAATAAAAAAAATTCATTAATTACATGAAAATTCAAACTACAACATGTACATTTCATGCCATTTATTGGACTATCGCTTGCCTTTAGGTACAGTTTCAAGAAGGATTAAATGTTTGCTGTTTCATTTTCAGTGAAATGTATTTCATTCATTTTGTACTTACAATTATTTTAAATCCAATTAAACAAGTATTAAACAAGTATTTATCCTGATTTGAAATGATGATATTTGTTTCCCAAATGTAAACACAGCACTTAATCCAGTTGCAGTGTCCGTTTGTGTTCCTGCCATACTTCTGGGGCATCCATTTCCAGTCCTGTTGGGAAGACCTGAGGGGATTTTGTGTAAATTTTGAAGGCACAATCACAGATTATTGCCAGTGGCAAAATATATGTACTGCAAACTTTAACTGGGATTTTTTTCCTTTCTTGTCCTAGTATTAGGGGCCGCAGTGAGCACTGATATTACATGTTTAAAAAATGCCCCAGGTGCTATGTGTAATGATCTGTAAAGTATACTGTGTGTTTAGACTCCATCTTCATGTTTCTTTGATCCCCAGCCTGCCTTTTACAGATGATAAATCTGTCCACAAGGAACAGAATAAACATTCTTATTGTTAATTCAGATTTAGTGCTTATATTAGCATTTGTTGGATGGTGTTTGAAAGCAGATGCGTGGCAAGTCTTATGCAATAAAGATTAAAGTTAAATTGATACTAAAATAACTACTGCACGACCTGTTAAATCCAACGTATATTCCCCATTCCTTCAAGCAGATCCTTCTTTTCACCTGTATTTACACAGACATGAATTGCACTCCAGTTTATATAGTGAGGAACAAATAATGAGTTGGCTTGTTTGCTCTGTAACGACAGAAAACTATGAGAGAGTCAGAGAATTGTGAGGTTTGAATTTCAGAGAGGGACCCAAAGGAAGTCATAAAGTTAATTCTCTAAGACAAGACAGTGGATGATTACAGCTAAACAAACAATATTGTTCAGTGCAGGGAAGTTTGACAGGATGTTTGGCCAAGTAACAGCACAGAATCACGTCTGCTGGAAGGCATGGTAAGGTTTCTGCTCACATTACTGCCATGAGGTTGCATTCAGGAATTAATGGTTTTCAAAATCATTATGGAAAACTTAGCAAACAGAAGCTTGTTTAGACATGCATTACTATCACTCGCATTCACTTGGAGCCAATGTAAGTCATTTATCTTATGACTTACATAAGATAAATGACTTACATGACTTACTTCTTTATTTATATATATAAATAAAACAATGCATAATTTTAGATTACTTTTAGTTATTCGTCTATCCATTTTATACAGCTTATCCAGGCCTCTTCTCACCTGCCTGTAATACCGTCAGGTTATGACTTTTTAAAATGGGTACAGATTTGTTTCAATTCAGATCTATAGATACTCTATTGTCCAAACCGATATTAGCCATGTAAGTTCCGTCAATAAAACGTCTGTTTTATCCCACCCTCCAAGCCACTAGTGTTAAGCTTTTTTTAAGGGGTCAAGACATTGAATGATCCTCTAAACACGTGCGATCAGCACTAATGTCAGGCTGTAAGTCTCTGGGCCTCTACAGTAGCATTATGTTGGAGTGATATCCATTGTTAGTCACTGGTAGTTTACTGGCTTGTGCAGTATTAAACAACACAAACACAGAACAGGAACACCTTAATCACAGAGCAGGTAGGGGCTAGTAATGTGATACAGACGGGATCCAAACTAGTGACCTGATGAGAGACATTTGTGATTTCTCTACAGTAGTCTAGGTGAAAATGTCACTCTCACACTTCAGCAGATTCTTTATAGTGAATGGAGGAAGATATATCTGACAATTGAGCTCTAGGCTAAATGTACCCAACATGAACTTTATGAAAAGGTGTCTAGGTAAGGCTTGATAAAATATCATGAACGACTGGGAATGATTTCTTTGAAAAGTCTTTGGTACAAAAACAAAATTGAAAAAGAACATGTATTGAGGACCACCCAGCATAGCTGCAATGCATTCTTTGCTACTTTGCGTGTAATCAGGCCAACTAACGTTTGTGAGGTCTGTGATGCACAAAGAATTCATTTTTCTAATGAGTGTTGACATTAAACTAATCTAAACTATTGGCTTGCCAATGTGACAATCACACTGGCGTCACCAGATAGGCTCTGTGAGGAAATACTGTACTTGAGATAGTACCAGTACAATTTTCCACATGGTGGCATGCAGAGTGGAAAGTCACCTAAAATCACAAAAGAAGGCTTTAAAGAGCTTTTGTGTTCTCGCTGTATTTGTGTCTGTGAATCTGACCCAGAGAAATACTCTGGAAACAGAGTTTGTTTTCTTCTATCTGAATGTTTTGGCTTTTTTTCCTGCATTTCTCAAAGTGAAAGGGCATTGGAGTTCTGTTTGTAGGGTTGCTGTTCCCCCGGGTGTAAAGCCGTAGAGGCCATACCAGGATTGCTTCATCTGAAAACAAGCAGCGGTTCTTTGGTAAGACCATGAAATCTAGGTTGTTTTGGTTCACTGTGTCTGTTTGCCTTCTCTTAGTCCTAATATTCCAACTCATCATTCAGAGAGGGAACCTGGCAAGCATATTCTCTTGGGCTATAAGACTATTCTGGAATTTGATTTCATTTTCATGAAATGCAGATGTATAACTCACTTTGTAAATCTTTCTGAGTGTGCGATAAAAGCAGGTACGTGTGGACATTTTTTGCATGTTCAAATGATATTTACGAGTTAATCAAACAGTCTTCAAGCAATGGCACAGGCGTTGATACCTGCCTACAGCCTCATGAATCAAACAGCCTGTGTTTGGGTTTCTGTTAGGACAGTGTACTGTACGGAGAGGTTTTCACCCACTGCAAACATGCTCCCATGTACATCACTGAACATGGATGACAAATGCAATCGTTGAATACTAGTTGGTTGATAAGTGGACTGGAATAGGGAGGGGAGTGACAATAGAGTTAACAAGGAATGGGATAAGTGTGAAAAAAATCAAAGACAAAAAATACAGTATGAAAAGTACAGACAGTGGACCTTTTCCATTGTTTTTAACACTCAGTTTCACTTCAGCTCGTTCTATGTTATGACTTCACACTTCTGACGGACCAACAGCAGCATCAACAAGAGCAGTACACAGACCAGTTGTGGCACATGTTTTTAATACTACCCCCATCTGGCAACAAACACTCTCTGCAGGTAGTCAATTATCAATCAGAGTTATTATAGTCACAGTCAAAAGAGCAAACGAATTCATGTGAAAGCAAATAAAGTCAGAGAGGTTTGCATACAGCCAGTCTTGAAGGAGACAACAAGATGCAAAATTTGTTGTCAGTCTAAGTTCAAGTGATCATTTCAGTGAAGGAAAATTCTCTTTGTGGAAAAACATCACATAAGCTGCTGCATAAATTTCAGTAGTTCTAAATGGTGCTGTTCCATCAGGGACATGCAGTAAATGTGCCCGCTGGCTTGTTCATGGTAGCACAGACAGAGCTTTGTCGGCTTGACAGAGGAGCCCTGGCTCTGCTAAGAGTCCATATTTGTATGTGATGATGGAGCAACACAGACTTGAAAGAATAAAAACTGATTCTTTTGTTAATTTCCATCAGATGCTTGAATAATTCAGTTTTGGAAGGATTTCTTTGCTGTGACTGTTCACATGAAAGAAGAAGAAAATCTAATTTCTGAATTATTGCCCTAAATAACTTGTGCAAATTCAAGTTGGTGGCACATCCACACACAGCAGCTCTAGACTCTAAAGATCGATGCTTTGTTTGCACCCAAAGTTCTGTTGGCTGCACGCACCAGTGCCGACAAGCTTAGGGTCAAAAATACAGTCACTCAAATATGTGTGCTGCAGGTTATCCACACTGTGCAGAGACATAAATGTGTGCAGTTAAGTCTGGGTTTGCACAATGTACTGCCTTTCCATCACATGAGTTTACACCTGCTGCTTCTGCACTCAACACAAAGACCTCATTGTGACCAGTGGGATTCCACTGCTATAGTCCTAGGTGAGATTATACAAACACACTTACATGTGTGCTGTACATCAGCTCTAAAACAATCTTACACCAACATATAAATACTTGCATGATAGATTTTTGTAATGTCTGAATATACAGAGCCACACAAAGCCACACAAAGAGCCACACTGTTTTCAGCAAAGTACCTTTAAGAATGTGGTATTACTATTGTATGATATGTAGTATATCATAAGCATTGTGAGGTAAAATAAGGGAAGGAGTTACACTGTTATCATTAGAAATACTGCAGGCTGGATTCTCATCGCCTCTGCAAGAATCAAAGCCAATATTGCCATCTTGTGGAGAAAGCCCCATACAACACATTAAAATAGTTTAGAGTTACCAAGTAAATATGCTGTCATTTTTAAACAATAATTTTAGCAATGTTTAGATTACTGTAGAAGAAACACACTGGTAATGTAGGTAAAGAGAGTAGTGAAAAAATAATTACAGTTAATTATACAATCGAAACAATGTTGAAATCACAATCGATGATCACCAGGATCTGAACTTTAATTGATTAAACATTAAGTTCTAACACCGATCACTTTTACACCCTCAGTTAATACTGAAACATGAATAAATGACAGAAGAAAACGACACATAATTTAAAGACAGGGTTATCTATTTAATCAAGATTAGCTTAAAATCTTTTCTGGTGAATTCATTCCTCCACCAGTGGCATCTGTTAATGTCAAATTTAGCCAATCTTTAGCAACATAAGCAAGCTGTTTTTACAATTAACTAACCAGCATTTCTTACATTTTAATTAACAGTAGCATAATGGTATTTCTTCTGTTAAAAACTGAATTCAGAATCAAGTTTTGTTGTGAATATCATAACCAAACCTAAGACATTCATAAACCAGAATAGTGGCCTACTAAATGTTTGAAATCTAGTTTGGCTTTATAGTTGAAAATAAAGTAATTTAGTTTGTCCTTCTATAAAAAAAAAAAAGAAGAAGAAGAAGTTACATTTCATACCCACAGTTTGTTCAGAAAGATTTTGCGGTAGCCTATGTTAAATAAAAACACTGCCACATGTTTTATCTGGTCATTGTGCTTATTAGAAACTATATATATTGAAAGTTAGCTTTTTAAACAAGTATGAAATAATTACATTTAAAAAAAAACAAAACATATCTCTTTAGACCCAAACTGAAGGTGGCAATCCCACACATTCAGACGTAGTAGTAGATGGTGTTTTGAAATTACTATTTTTATTGATAAGTACTCTATGCGCGTGTCTAATTTGGTTGTATGAGGTGTACATCGACTTTCTATGTTGTAATAATAATAATAATAATAATAAACTTTATTTATAAAGCACACTAAAAAACCAAGGGTATACCAAGGTGCTTGACAAAAATAAAATAGGAAAAGGGAGATGGGAGGGAAAAGAGAAAGGACCTGGCACGTATCAATTATAAAACCTTGACAATCATAAGATATAAAAGTAGTTCACAAGCATAACGGATAAAAATGTACCAACGCACACCAAGTGTTAACTAGGTGGAAAGGCAAGATTAAAGAAATAAGTTATATTGTAAGTTATATTGGTTGCGCAGCCGTTAAGTATCAAATCTGTACCAGCACTCTCCACATTATATCAAACAGTTGCATGTCTAGAAATGGAGCTGTTAGACAGAAAGACATCAACTGAATGGTAAGTATTCTGGTTTTCCAATATTAGTAATTGTCTTTAATCATACTTTAGACCAGCCTGTTTTACTTCTCGTTTCATTTGTGCTTTGACTTGGGAAAATTGTTTCTTGATAAATTATAAATCCACTTTTCACAATATTGTGAATAATCATAATCATCTTTTGTAAAGTAAGTTCACATTGTTATGGTGATGACATCCAGCTCTACCTGTCTACCAAACTTACTGCCATTAGCAGTACTCACTGATCTCTGTAGCTGCTTACAGGAAATCAAATTTTAATTGTCGTGCAATGTCCATATATTACACCATCTCACCTGAGTTGATAATCATGGAACAAGAAGGGGATGTAGCTCAGTGGTAGAGCGCATGCTTTGCATGTATGAGGCCCCGGGTTCAATCCCCGGCATCTCCATTTTCTTTGTCTAGCAGCCCAGCCCAGAAGTGCTGTTCGAACTCCGAGCTTTCCTAAATGACACAAAAGATGGGTAGAGGAAAAGATAAGAACAGTTCCCTGAGAATATAGGACATTACGATAATCCCTTTAACAGCGTGACGCCCATTGTCCGCCGTGTTGAAACAGCAACATCTCATTGGAGAAACCAAACAGCCACTTCATAAACGCATGGCCGAAAATAGAAGAGCCACCTCGACAGGACAAGACTCAGCAGTACATCTGCATCTGAATAACAAGGGTCTACATTTTGGACAGAGAAGACAGATGGTTTGAAAGAGGAGTGAAAGAAGCCATCTATGTCCACTGTGAACGACCATCTTTGAACAGAGGCGGTGGCTTTAAAAACCAACTGAGGAACATTTGGCGCCAGATTTATGATCATATTCATTTCTACAGCAGCCAAAGACTTTTGACGTTAAAAAGCTGCTGGACTTCCTGAAAAGACTCACACTAAGTTATGTGTCTGAAAGTCGTGGGCTGTTTAGGATTGTTGTAATTACAATAAAATTCCCTCCATCACTTATTCCAAAATGTTAACTGCAGAGGGTCTATGTTCTTCATACAACAGCGATTCATTTCAGAGATCAAAGGAGTTTAGGGGTTTCGCTCAGTAAGTTATTAACTTTGCGATGGTGGTATAGTGGTTAGCATAGCTGCCTTCCAAGCAGTTGACCCGGGTTCGATTCCCGGCCATCGCAGTACCTTTTTCTTTTTGTCTAGGCTTGGGGTTTTTTGGGGGGGAGGTTGTCTCTAATTTTACAACTGGATCATTGTTATTGCATTTAACTAAAACCAAAGCGATAACTAAAAGTAGGTGTGAAAAGGCATTTTTGGAGGTTTTTATGAAGACTTTGGACGTCTACAAGCCTGTGAGTCTGTATCTTGCCTCTGACATCTGCCCTCCATTCAAGAATAATTAATAAAGACAAAAACTGAAACTAAACTAAAACTAAACGTCTACAAAAAATAGAAAACTCACTGTGTGAAAACTCACCAAATAGAGTGAAAGCAGGAGCACAATTTTTAATGCCAAAAAAGTGTGCATGATATGATGAGCATCAAGGTGAGGACATCCTGAGCACACTTAACCTCGTATTTCTGACAGCATAGTGCTGTCATAAAACCACTGTATGTGTCCAGCAGATGGTCCTCTTACTCTGTTCTGTCTCTGTATGACTGTCTCAGGTTGCATAGGAAATTTTGTACATATCAATCCCTTTCAGATTTAGTAAGAACATCAGTTTGACAAAATCAAAGAGGACGCTGAACATAAAACCCTGCTAATCCTGCATGCAGTTAACATTCTGCAGTAAATAACACATAAGTACCATTTTTCTTTCTTTTGATGTAGCCATGCTTTCATATTGTTTATACCAAATTCTGCAATTCACCAATCATGTGTTGTGCAAATTTGGTGAGCCCATGTGAAATGTAGCTACAGTTTCCTGTTCTTATGTAACAGGCATGACATCCAGTGTGGTCTTCTTCTATCAACATTGTTTGAGGCGCTCAGAGATGCTCTTCTACGCTAACTGTACGGGGAGATCATTTGCATTTCTGTTGCCTTTCACTTGAGGCAGTCTGGCTGTTCTCCTGTGACCTCTGTCATTAACAAGGCAATGCTACATTCAAAGTCACTCAAATCACCTTTCCTGCTGCCATCTGATTGGCTGACTAGATATTTGCATTTCAGCAGATGAACAGGTTAATATATATTTGAGTTTTTTTCAATTCAATTCAATTCAATTTTATTTATATAGCGCCAAATCACAACAACAGTCGCCTCAAGGCGCTTTATATTGTAAGTTAGACCCTACAATAATACATACAAAATCTTTAAATAAAAAAATATAATCATCCACTAAAAGCTTTTTGTGTTGACTGTCACATGTATTTTAGCCTAAAGCACATTTAAACAGCAGAATTTGAGCCAAAGTGCTTTAGAGACAGGCACATTTACATACCAGGTCTCCAAAGATTTCATTTTTAAACCCATAAAAAGCTGAAAGCTGTGTTTTGCATTGAACTAATTATTATGGAAAGTAAAAGTCACAGTGATTTAAAACATGTTCAGAATTTGCAAATTGATGATGATTCACCTTATAAGTCCTGACACACTGCTTTCCCTTACATAAGCTGCCTTTTATAGGTTAAAGGTGCTGGTATCACTAGCCCCGTATTTACTTGGTATCACATTGAAATTATCAGTATCGCACAGCACTACTGGCTTGCTTCTTGAAGGATATTTCATTACATTAACACAATGCAAACAACCAGAAGCAAAATGTTTCATGCAAAGACTTTTATTTATGAACAGTCTGCAGTACTGTACAACAGCACAAACTTGTCTGTATTTCTGATCATTCTTAATGATCATAGCAAATATAGACAAATACTGTGCCTTCAAAAACAGTTCCCTTTTCACAATAATCTAAAAATACCTTGTTCTTTTTAAATATGTAGCTTAACTTTTGAAAATAAAATATACATTATATGAAATATAACAGTTGTTTATTGGATAGACTATATTGTACCAAATGCAATTATATGCAAATACACTTTCTCTCTGTGACTTCTTACACATTACATGCACAAAAAAAGAGGAGGGGAAAAAAAGATGCAGCGCATACAAAAGAAGCTGTACATACCTCTGTATGAAAATAGAAAATATCAAAGCAAGATGTGCACCAATAGTCTAGATTATGTTACAAAGAACTCGCCGTACAAAAAGACCTACAGGAATGACCAGATAACACATTACCTGGAACACAGAGGTACGGGTACTGGGTTGTTTTAACAGAACAAAGACAAAACCTTGTTTTTAATGCCCCGCCGATGAACTCATGGTCAGAGCCACATCCGAGAAAGTCTAAAACCAGATCCCAAATACAACTGGATCAAAGAGTGACAGGGTCATACAAGCAAACCAGGAGTTACAGTTTTAGTTTGGAATTTTGCCATTAAACCCAGTGAGTGTTGATGTCCAATGCATAGCACAAAGTTTGGTTTGGTTTGTGTTTAAATTTCTAGTATTGCTACCCCATAAGTGACGTGAGTCTGAACCAAACGGCCAGTTATGGCCACAACTTACAAAGCATTGATATGTCAGCGTTAAATTATTGAACATGTACAGATACTGTGATTAGTATTCCAACACCAATGTTCTGTACAGCATCGATATTAAGCCTCTCCAGCTTAATATCATTATTATTGCCAAAACACCTTCATACGTCTCCAATCTCATTTAAAATAAAATGGATTTGCTCATGTCCAGTTTAAATAAGCACACAGAAAAAGTTCTCCACAAAAACAGCGTGTACGAGGCACACTGCTACATAGCTACATCTATCATTTCCTGCAAAAAAAAGCACTTCTGAAGTCACACATAAGGTAGGGTGTGAGCAAAAACAGCAAAGACTCCACAGATTCTGTTAATGCCAGAAAAAAATATATGTGTTGAGATTTCTTTAGGAACAACATGAGGATTAACAAAAGACAGTCCCGGTACATGTCTCGACTGCTGATGCTGAGACTCGAGCGGGGAGGGTGTGAAATCAAATCCCTCCCAGTATAATCTCTGAGTATTTGCAGAGATTATCAGGTGCTCATTGGTAACATAAAGCCAATAATCTCAGCTGTGCAAATCTAACGCTTGTACCAAAAGGTAGAGCCTTTAAAGCAAATGAGATCAGTGCCTTGAAATAGAGACTTGCTTCTGAAATCATTTCACAAACACCCCTGCTTGTGACAACTGTATTGCTCTGAGTGAAGCTATTCAAGGACCACAGTGTTTCTCTATGCAATCCTCTCTCAGTACATTCTCTATCACACAAATATAAGAATAAAGAGCGAGGGCTTTCCTTACCAGTAATACACCCAAAGACTACAATCCCCCCAAAAATCTACTCTTTCATAACATACATAAGAAAATATACATTTCTTCAGCAATTAAATGTCTTAAATTGTTGTTTTTTTAATATTCTTAATAAAATCCTATAACTCTTTCTTATTTACATTTGGTTAGGTTAATACTGATTGTAATGCAATACTGTCGCCTTCACATGTGTCTGTATGTTTTTTTCTGTTACATTTCTTTTGTTTGTTTGTTGAGCAGAAGCACTTTTACATTCATATTTCAACACCAGAGCTTGCTGAGAAAGCCCCGAGTGCAGACGGGAATAATGACATGCATTCCTCCAAAAGCAAAATAAGACAACTTCAAAATAAGGAAGTCCTCTTGCTCGAGCAAATAAACTAGCTGAGAAGTGGAGAGAGTGGAAGGATGACAATGACGAGACTGAAAAAGGCCTGGAGAGCTGGCACCCAGCAGTGCCTTTATTTGGCTGTAAAAAAAAAAAAAGAAAGAAAGAAAGAAAAAAAACTCTTGCAGCACCGGGACAGTCAGTTCTGTGAGAAGTCATGTGTGACATTACTGGAGGGGTCACAGCTGACTGAGCCAAGAGGTGAGATGAAAGCCTTTGTTGCTGGAAAAAGCTGTTAACTTGACAAAGACTGATTTCCACAGTGGTGAAGGCAGTGGTCAGAGGTTACACCCTCTCCACTCGACTGGGGTCGTAAGAGTCTGATGAGAAAAGAGAAGAAAGAAAAGATGAGACAACACCATCGAAAACAAGACATAACGGTATTATTTGCTCTCACCTCAGTGGACCTTAAAGGAACAGTTTGACATTTTGGGATTGTTATAGTGCGACTGTAACAAACACATTTATTTGTGATTTCCTAGAGAGAAGTACGGTAATTGGAACTACGCAAGACACTCGTGAAATTTTGTAGGTGTCGCTGACAAAATAATAACAGCCATGCTTGATGATTGTTGTGGGCCAAGAACTTGCTGCAGATTTATGCTTTAGGAGGAAATCTACGCTGTGACTTACGGCATAACCGATCTCCGTAGAAACGTAACTGCGTGTTGGGTCAAGACATCCCGCAACTACTGTGATTGGCCTATTCACTGATTCCTCCTGTGTATTTTTCTAATTTTTAAATGTATCACCCAGAGACCAACAACAACTACATCGTCTCAATATGAGGAAGAATAATCATAGCATCAATATAAGAACTTGTAATGTTAGGAAATTCTTGAGGGGAGATTTGTTTGCAACGAAAAAACAAAACACTGACCACAACAAAGAGCAGGGACCCACGGGAGGAAAATGACCTAGCATTTTATTTGTTTCTACAGGCTGGCACTGCATATAAAACACTGGGACATGAACACATGATAATAAACACATATTAAACCCAAACAAGCATAAATGACAGCAAGAATGTCATTTGTGGCTACGTCAGGGTACATTGTAGGGTCTACAAAGCCTCCCTAATGTCTTAGCTTAACATGTAGACTAACAGCAAGGTTAAGCATTTATCTATCACCTCTAAAGCTCAGTAATTAATACACTATATCTCCACGCAGAAGTTCAAGCACTTTGTGAATTACAAGAAAGCTACATAGAAACTGTTAGTGGAGAAAAAAGAAAAATTTAAAAAACCAACGTGACGCTATCTGATAGGGTTTGATGTCATAGCCCAAACCTGTGCTCGCTAAATATAATTAGCATTTTGGTTTTTTAAAAAAGTTAATTTCACATCTCTGTTTGTGAACATGTTAAATAAATGAGACACAAGTTGTTCATTTGAAGTGTTAGGGATGTTAGTAGGCTAGTTCTTTCCAAGGCAGGTTAGCTATAGCAAAGCTTGATGTTTCTATGTATGTAAAACATGCTGTAAGCGTTATAGTGAGATATGAGATACGCAAAGTATAAAGCTATAGCTATAAGACATCTTACAGGAGACAACTAGCCTGGCTTTGTTCAAATATAAAAAAACAGTCTTAACATAACGGTGCAAACTTGTGTCTTTGTGTGAACTCACATGCACTCCTGGCTATATTCTTGATGTGCTTAACTGTATCTTAACACAGATATTTAATGGGTATAAAGCTTCTCTTCTAAATCTTTCCCCCAGCTATCAACAGCAAAGTAATCAGCAGTGTACCTACTTGTAAATGGTTAATAAACACAAGTGTATAGTATACTGAGGGTGCTTTGTTCAGGAGGGAAAACTGGCATATGAAAAGGTTGAATCTAGCCACTGACTTGAACCCACCTGAAATGGAGAGCATTTCCTCATCCTCATCTGAGGGGCCACAGGTCCCAGCGCTGTAGTTAAGTGGCAGCGTTATTTCTCTCTTGGGAACACTGCGAGGTTTAGGAAGCAGAGGAGGCTTCTGGAGCCTAGTGCGCTGCTTTGGTTTGGGTAACTTTCGCCCACCAGTATCTTGAGTTGTCACCGCTCTGCTGACCCCCGCTGCATTCAGTTTGTCTTCCACCTTATCCTTAGAGTTTTCATTGTCTTCCTCCACAATTTTCAAAACCACTTCTTCTTCTGGCTCTTCCTTTTTAACATCAGTTTCTACTTCTTTACTTCCTTCATGGTCTGCTGTTACCACAGTCTTAACATTAATCCCTTCTAACTCATCTTTCTGTCTCAGCTCTTCCTTACACAACCCTTCATTCACTTCATTTGATATGCAGTCTTCTTCAGAACCTTCCAATTTATCATGTTCACCTGGGATTTTCTCCTCTTTTCCTTCTTCTCTTTCCATTTCCTTCTCCTCCTTTTCTAATTGTTGCTTGACTACGTCTACTTCTTTTGTCTCCTCCTGAACATCACATTCCTCTCTGTCTTCATTTATCTCTTGCGAGTACTCTTCTTCACCAGACCTGATGTCTTTGAGACTAAGGCGTCTTATTCGAGACACAGAGTCCAGTTCTTTCAGACGGGCTATTCTGTCTGTTGTTGACCTGCCCATACAAGTAGCAGATGAAACCGCAGTAGAGTTCAGCTTATCTTGCAGGGATTCGATTAGTTTGCATGCTCCACCTCGCCCCTTTTTCTCCCAACTGCAAATGCTCAGGGACAGCTTCTCATCGGGGCTGATGGGCAGAGACAGGGGAAGCTTACTTGGTGGGAATTCGGGCAGGTCTAATACTAACTGAGTCTCTGTATCGTCATTGTCCCTGCCATCACTGTGATCGTTGCTGTGCTGTTGCCTGTTATCTTCTTCTTGTACTTGTTTATCCATACCTGATTCTGTCTCTTTGAACTCTTCTTGATTTGCACCTCGGACAACCAAGGACTCCTCTTTCACTTGCTCATACTCTCGTTTCACTTGCTGTGTCTCATCAGTTGGGCTTTGTCGTTCCTCTGCATCATCCTGGCTGTCATCAGACTGCCTGTCAGCCACGCCTAAAGCTTCCACTGGAACGGCTATACCCAGGATCCGCGCCGCCCTCTGTTCAATGGACTCATTTTCAGGGATTCCTTTTGCGCATTTGACCTCGTACAGGTTGCTGAGATCCTCTGCACGTAAAGCATTGGCTTTCTCTTGAATCAATAAGTTTTCTAGGTGCTTATCTGCTATTGTTGACTCATTCTTGTAGGTCAGTGGCTCCGACATGGCATATCTCATATCACCATCATCATCCTCAAATACAAAAGAAACCTCCGTGGTCAACCTTGTGATATGTGTTGAACTGTCTTTCTGGGGTGATTTGCTGCTTTCACTCCTGGTCCTGCAGATGGTTAAATTCACGTCTCCCCTTAAATGTGGAACATTGTTTGATTCAGCCTTTCTTTTTGTATTCCCCTTGGTTTCAAGTTCATTATTTGAGTTGTGCTCAGGGCTACACCTATTTTTAAGAATTGCTGTCCTCGTGTCCCAGGAGGGCTCCATCAACTGAGTAAAATCTTTCTGATCCAGTGGTGAGGGGACTGAGAGTGAGCGCTGCACTGGCTCCCCGGGACCACCGGGAGTTTCAGTGTACACAGTTAACCCCACATCTTTCAGTAAAGACTCTTGAGGGACTGGGATATCCTGTCTATAGTGGCGGTTAGACTCATTGTGAGGGGGTAGCGAGGACAGGTTGTCTCTGCAGCCTGAGTTTGAGCGAACTGAAAGATCATTAGTGGCTGGTATGTTGTTGGCCTGTGAGCTGGAAAAAACACTCCTCATATCCATAGACTCTAGGTCAGCAGTAGATGCCAATGACTTTGATCTGACTTTTGTAGTGTTGGGCTTTATATTGTGCAATGGTGGAAGACTGATTGCTTCCCTGCCTGGTTCTGGACCAGCAATAAAGTGTGTTCCTGAATTAAACCGAGCTAAACTCTTATTCATCCCATCAAGATCATCAATGCACTGAGCCACAATGGGCCTCTTGCTGATTGTGTCTTCCATTTCCTTATTGATGCTCTCCAGTTCACCAATAACATCACAGGGTCGTCGGTTCACTGGCTTTAGGAGAAACTGACCAAAGACGACTTGCTCTGCAGTCTCTGGGGTGCTGTTTTTTCTTGGAGATGATGGCTGCTCGTCTCCCTGATTTTGAACCTTGGCTGGAGAGGACGGGTCTTGCTGCGAGGGCTGAAGGGATAGTGGTTCTGTTGGGCTCAGGCTGAGACGGGAAAAAGCACTGTTGCTGGAGAGATGAAGGTTCTTCTGGCCTGCCATCGGATAGCCATAAGAGGAGCTGTTGTCTGTCACCACACCAATATCCGTGGTTGTATTTGAGGCAGACTGAACAGGTCCCTGCCCACCCGGAGGGCTCTGGAGTTCTGGACTTTTTACCACTGTCAAAGGTGAGCCGGTCTGAGTTTCCTGATTACGGTACTGGTTTCCAGGCCAAGACCCAGCATAGCACAACTCCTTATCTTCATTGGCTTGAAGTGTCCAGGCATCTATTATTTCCTTCCTTAAAGGAGCTCTCTTGTAATTCCTCATTGAGGATGTGCTGCTGGAGTGAAAGCGAGAATAATGGGATTTAATAGGCATCTCGTTCACAGACTTGCTCCTAATATTGGGGCTCTCTTTGAGGCCTACAGCGAATGTCTCAGTGTTGGTGACGGTCAAGCTTGGTATTGTCTCATTGTTGTTCTGATCAGCTCCAAAGTCTTTGTTAATGTTAGTCGGTGTATGAACAGGGACAGACACAAGGCAGAAAATGGTCTCACTCACTCTTCTCTTGGTATTCCTATTGTTTTCTGGCCCTGAATCTGGGGCAATTTTCTTCACTTGGGTGATGGTTTCAGCAAAGACCTGGTCTGAGCTGGAGCCCTGACGAGAAGAAGTTCTTGTTAACGGGGTTTGGAAGGCTGAAGAGGGCGAAGGAGGAGGGCGTTGGTTTTTAGGATATCTGTTGTTGCAGTTTTGGTCAGGTGCTGGGAAGTTATCGACAGTCTGTTTGTGCAAATTGCTGTGCCACCTCTTATTGTCATTGTCAAAGTCGCTAGAAGACGTCTGGTTACCGTCATCGGCCAATTTGGCAGCGATGAAAGGCCCCAATGGCGGGGGCAAAAAGGCACTGTCGTCGGGTGCAGGTTCCGACACGGTGACGCTGGGAAGCTCGTTACGAATGTGGCGAATCTTGTCAGCATCTGTCAAGGAGTTGCCACCCAGAGCTGAGGAAATATGGCGGATACGGGGATCATCAAAGGGGATATACTGGACCCCTCCACCAGGGTGCTCTTGGGTAGTATACACAGGGTAAAGTTGCTTCTGGCTCCTCTCTCTCTGTGGATCAGCCCACGGACCTACTGGATGTCTGGTGAACCAGTGAGATCCATCTGGAGCAACTTGAATGTGCTGGTACATCTCTCCTCTGTACCTACGAGTTAAAACAACAAAGTTAACCAATACGGAGATGAACATAAAAAAACAACCTACTGGCTTCAATATTAATTTGTGAATAATTACTAAACTATTACTGCATAGTTTTGCTCCAGCTGTTGTATAGCAGGTCAGAATTATGCATCACAAGGTAAATTTATTTAATATTTACCAATTACCACCAAAAGGACAGAAATTGAGCCTTTTGATAGAAATGAAAAAGATGGAATTATATTCTGGGTGTGAAAAGTGATACAAGTGTATGAAACAGAGCCCTTAGCTCTCTTGATTTATGACCTCAGTAAACACTTAATGAGTTTTTGGTTGCTTGTTTCAAGTCTTATTAAACACAATATGATACTCATTTTGTAAATTATGGTCCCCATTGGAGTCACAGACAAGTCTAAATTGGAATATGCTCATTGGCTAAAGACTTGTAATTGACAAGTTGATAGCTAATGATTGCTAGGTTTCTCAGTAAGATACACCTCTCATGTGACAAGTCTAGTTTTATGACCCCAAGTTTGTGACAGTAAAAATTATCAGTTGAAGGCTTCATATTTGGGCTTCCCAAACCAACGAATGATGTCAGAGTGGCTACCTGCTTTTAGTCTATGCATAAAATGCATGTCCTACTTAAGAAAAATATGTATAGGAAGTGGTATCAGATATTTCCTTCTGACATTTTTTTCTTACAAAAAATATCAACACATTTTGTCATGCTTGTTTTCTGCTGTAGGGTACTTTACAATGGGGAACATTACAGTAGGGAACATTAAAGCTTCTTATCATGTCCATACCTGTAGTCAACAGCAATTTCACCATATCCCCGCCGCCCCCCTCCCATTATAGGAGCTCTTTTATATGATGGGGGAGGGATGTATCCTGGAGGTCCAGAGTCCTGTGCAAAATAGTCCAGTTGGGGGTCACCTGGTCTTGATATGGGAAGTGGCGTTCTGTCCCTGGACTGGGGAACGTTCGAGTCTCTGCCAGACAACACCTCACAGCTTCCCCTGATCTGCTGGTGCATCTCATAAGAGGGAGGTCTGGGGGGTCGGGTGAAGCGGGGCTTTGGTGTCATTGAGAGCTGGTTAGCGCTAGCTGGCCTGCCATTCTCTGGCCAGCGCGGTGCTCTGTAAAGGTCATGGTGTAAGAATGGGTGGCCATTGACCCGTCTGTACAGGTCCTGACCAGATGAAGGTATTTCCACAAACTGCAGACTTTCAGGCTGTAGCATCCTGGGCAGGGACTGGGATTTGGCTTTGGTCCTCGGGTGGACTACCATCCCCTCTGGTGTCCTGGCATGGAGCCTTTGTTGCTCCTGTGCCCAGCGCTCGCCCTCACTTTGTGACAGCTGGCTGCCAAAGTTCACAGCTGGACGCCACTCATCTGTCCCCAGGCTCTGGCATTTCCTCTCAGTCGCCATCCTCCACTGATGGAGAGCAGCCTCCCTGTCTCTGGATCGGGCCTGAGCCTGGGTTTGGGCCTGGACTTGGGCCTGAGCGTGGGCCTGAGCTTGGGCTTGGGCCGCCCATCGCTGCCTCTCCTGAGCTGCCCTCTGACGCTCCTCGGCAGAGAGCTCTTGGCCTCTTGCTTGTTGAGGCCTGTCTGGTCTGCTGTAGCCCCCTGGACCCCCTCCATGGGGATCTCGGAAATCAGCATAATCCAGCAGCACAGTGAAGTCCTGGCCTCTCCTCCGCCAGTAGGACACATCTTTGGACTGAGACTGAGGACCTCTAGTGCTATCACAAAACCTGTGACGAAACACACAAAGGCATCCATATGCTTCAAGTGAAATGCTTGTAGAAGAAGAAACAACCCATAGCACAATAAGGATGAAACTGGATGAAGAACTGGGACAGAAATAACAGATGAAGAATAGAAATAGAAGTTCAGTGAAATTCATAAAATTCCCTTATCTGTGAGTGAAATTGTTTAGATAAGAAAACAGGAGATACTTCTAAACACCAGAGACTACTTCCTGTTTAAACTGCCAACACTGGAGAACCTGCAGTGAAGCCAAAGCTAATGATGTTAAAACTTTTTTATTCATTCAAAATATTTAAAATGTTATAGTTAGTAGTCTTAATGAGAGGTGTTTTAAAGGTAGAGGGTGTTATGTAGGGAAAAACCTCACACTGGCTTTAGCTCAGATCATATATATTATTTATAGAAAAACTAGTCCAATATTTAGGCACTAGGTAACCAAGATTTGAACTCTTTTTCTTCCCTCCTTTAAAGAAAGTGTCTCCCCAATATCTGGCTGTAGATGAAGTAGTTTAGTCATAGGGTAAGGCTCTCTTCATGATCCTTATCGTTATAGTTGATTTAGAGGTGGGCCAATGCAATACTGCATGACATACACACTGAATAAATCTCAGTAAAGCTGGGCACTAAAAAATAAAATATAAGTGATATAAGTAGCAAAATTTTATTAACAGTTTGAAGAGATTCAATTTTTAAAAAAGGAGCGCATTTCCCACTAGATGGAGACAAATAACTATCAGTAATAATGGAGTGTTTGGTAATTGTGATTTTCTATGGGGCATAATGAAGATGTTACACAATGACAAACTGTGGCTGTTAGTCCCGGGCGTCCTCCGAAGCAGATCAAAATGTAGAGGATGTTTCACTGACAGTCTTTCTACAGCACTGCTCGTTAGTCCTTAATCTAAGACAATGGGCACCATCTAAATGCAACGACAGCTTCTGCTGTATCTCTGTGAAGATGTTTGATGACAGACCCAACAGACAACAAGCCGCAATTGGTCCCTACATGCAGCGGGATTGTTTCAGCCTATTTGTGGAGTGACAGACTGACTGACAACGTAAACAAGACACAAGCGCATGTGTATTCCCCCTCGAGGCCGAGGCCGCCGAGCGTCCTTGACATTTCCATCCGTGATCATCACTGGCCACAAACGTTGGCTTGAAAGAGAAGAAGGGGAAGGGAGAGTAGCCGTGGCAGTCTGCTAAATTTGAGGGCATCTTGTGTAAGATGAGTTAACATCATTAGGCTAATTTGGTCTAAGTAGCACTGCTGAGTGGAAGTGCCAATAAAGGCCCGTTCCTTATCTGAACCAAAGCTGCCAGGCAAAACAGATTTGCATGAGGAGGAAGAAAAGAGGGATGAGCAAACAACGGACTGAAATCGCAGAACATATGTCTTTGCGATTCCCTCATTCCCAGCAGAATGCTCTGATAGCACTGGCAGAGCAGCGACATGAAAATGCGGATTACTCATCTCAAAGAATAACACCAAAAATGAAAAACAAAGAAAAATGCCACTAACACAACTGCTGACATTATTCAAGGTCATTTGACTATTTCGAGATGCTCCGTCACTGACTGCTGGCTAAAAAGGATTATGGGGAATCATCCAAGCAAAATGTAAGGAAAAAGGGGGTTGGGGAAGAGATCTGACAAGCCTGTCTAATTGTGTGGACAAGGGAACAGCTGTATTGACTTTGTCTCAGTTACAGCACACTAACCCCCAGAACTGGTGCAAATAGGCAAACTAAACAATCCTGTTTTCAGGGGAAAAAATGGGCTGGCTGCAGCCTGGCGATATCTCCGGAAATATCATAGGTTCTAACAGACCTTACCCGAGAGGGTTTCACTTGCATAACTACTCCAGACTAAGCTATATATAGCCTATGATCCATATACATATTAAAAAAACTATATGAATACTTTATAATTGATGAGATATGCATTATTTAAGCAGGTTTAATGCCTTTAAAACAAGAAGAAGCCAGTAAAGTATACTTGATATGTACAAACCTGGCATACAGAAAGGGGTATCCTGACAAACCTGGCAACCTAAGTGTGTGCGTAAG
This sequence comes from Oreochromis niloticus, assembly GCF_001858045.2. Lineage (NCBI taxonomy): Eukaryota > Metazoa > Chordata > Actinopteri > Cichliformes > Cichlidae > Oreochromis > Oreochromis niloticus. The sequence goes on from NC_031974.2 coordinate 29,499,709, forward strand.
ACTGGGCATGCTCAAATGGGGCACATAGGTTTGGCCAAAAGCTGTTTTGATTACAACTCCAAGGCCCCATGTGGCAGATTAAGACTCCAGCACACAATATCCCTCCTCCCCTCGCCCAAGACTTGATTGGAAAGAGGAGGCGAGAGGGAAATAGAGATGAAATGAGATGAAGTTACACACAGGGGAAAAACCGGCAGCGGTGTTAGTTCCATTGAATATGTACTGCAAAATCCCTGTGCAAAACTCTTTGATGACTTACGTCATTTTAGAAATCTCTTCCAAGGAAACCACAACATCAAATGATAAACAGTCAGGACAAAAAGAATCAGTACAGAGCGTGCAGAAAGACATCTAGACAGCAGCACATCTCAGGTCTGTAGCTTACCCACTGTCTGAGGTTAGCGACTCTCCCAAGGAGTGAGTGTCAGTTTGGCACCGGTTCTCGCCGTCCCGTCTCGGCTGGCTCCTATCCCTGGACTCATTGTTGTTGGGACAGCCCCCAGCATCGTATGCTTGGGGCTGCCTGGTTCCGCCACCATTCCCATAGGCCAATACGGGCCCTCTTTCATAGCCATTTACTGTCCTGGGCCCGGACCTGTTCTCTAGTATTTCATGGTGCTTGCTGTAGGACGGTGGTGAGGATGAACGGGGTTGGTGGGATGAGGGAGCAGGGGTTGGGGTAGGGGTAGGGGTGGAGGAGGTGGCGTGCTTGGGCAGCTTATATCCATGAGAGATGAGGAGGTCCTCCACGCTGTACATGGTCGCATTTGTTTATGCTGGTGTGGTTTCGTTTTTCCTCTCTCTGCTTTTTTTTTCTGAGAGAGAGGAAGGTAGGTCGGTTGTCAAGGCGTTTCTGCTTCTTCCCTACGTGCAGCGGCGGGATCACCGGCACAGCTGCGCAGCTGAGGCCATCACTGGGAAAAAAAAGAGAGAGAGGGGGATGACATGAAGACAGCAGAAGGGAGACAGAAAAAAAGAAGGTGACGATAAAACCATTATCCCCGCCACCCGTGTCCAGTTTTTGTTAGGGTTCCCGAGCTTTGTGAACATTTGAAGGCACAAAATGAAGAAAAAGAAAATGACCCCAAATTCTGAGCCGCCACGACAAAACCCAGCTCATCCGCCTTCCCAACAGCCATTCCCTCCCACCTATCTTCTCCGGTCCCTCCTAGCAACAACCCTCTTTTCATTTCACTCAGACATCATCAGCACCAAACCGTCAACGCTCCAGAACTGAGGGCGAACCGGGGCTACACGAACGCCCTCAAAAACAAGCCGCAGTCGCATGTTCCTCAGCGGGAAGAGGAGTTTCAGGGGGCTGCTGGCGCTGCAGTGAAAATGCAAAATGTCACTGTTTACAGTAGGCTCCCTGTAGACTTCCATACAGTCACTGTAAGGTAGCTGTTAGCAGCCCCTTCCGCTGCTTCATGTTTTGCATCAATGAAGCAACTGGGGGATTGTATTCCTCTCTCTCTGCCCGCCTCCGCATCTTTTCTCTCCCCTGTCATATCAAAAGTATTTTCTGGTTCTAGAAGAAGAGGACATGCTTTTAGACATGTGCCCTAAATAAATTTCCTAGTTGGGAGTAGTCGTTTGTGTACTCCTAAGCTCTGTACAAAAATCATTAGAATTTCATATGATGTCAGATTTTCAGTCTATGATTATCCTGGCAAAGGAAATTTAAATCCATAAACCACAAAAGTTTGCTATTTTTTAGAGAAACGCTACAACTTAATCTATCTTATTAGTTCAATGGTTATAGAAAAAAACTTAAGCAGGGAAATTGTAATGACATGACACCAACTTATGTGCACTACTTAATGTGACTTACTCACTGCTACATGTTCATCAAGGTTCATTAGGATTCAGTGCTCTGTTGCTGGCAGGGCTCGCAAAATCGCTAGCCCGAAGTCCCGGGGCTAGCGATTTTTCCAGTCGGGCTACCAAAATCTATCTCAGCCCTGCCCGTCGGGCTATCATAGGAAGGGAAAATATATGTCAGTGCTTTTGCATTCTTTCGAAAATGTAGCTGAGTAATTATCTCATTGGCATCGATGAGCCACTGCCAATATATGACATATTGAAATCGCGTTTGAATTTGTGCTTGTTTTTTGCTTTCACTTTCACTTTGCGATCGCGCGAACGGTGTGTAGAGAGCGGCAGCACTGATTGGTGAGTGACGATTAATTGCGCACCAGTTCCTCTGACATCTTCTTATCACTCATTAGCTTACTATTCAAACCTGACAAGTGAAATCTCCCACAGCAAGCTTAAACATGTGAGAGGTTGATTGCGCAGAGAATCGCTGACCGTTATGTAAGTACGTGTGTAAAAGCAGCAGGATTTACGCCGGTATTTTAGTTCTGCTGAGCCAAATAAGACAGGTCAGGGTGAAGAAGGGGCAGCCAAATAAAAGCCTACCACAAAACGGAAAAGTTATGACAAATCAGACTATGAGGCAAAAAGAAAGCTCAGCTTTTGTGGTTTCATGGACAAAAGAATTTATGTGGCTGGAATATGACAAGCTAAATAACATGATGTTCTGCCAGGTGTGTTGTGAGTTTCATTTCATTTGAGTCGACAAGCGCCTTTGTAACTGGGACCAGTAATTTTAAGAAAGACCCCATCAGAACCCATGAGAAATGCAAGAAATGCATTATTGCCCAGTCTGCAATATCTTTCCCAGAACACACAGCAATTGCAAAAAAACATACTAAAAATAAACCAAGCACAAGCAGAAGTCCTGAAAAATCTTTCAAAAGCGTACTATGTTGCAAAGAGTGAACTACCATTGTCAAAATTTAGCAGTCTTTGCAAACTTCAAAAAGCAAATGGCCTCGATCTTGGTTCCACTTACCCCTTACCCTTGACTTCAGTGGAAATTTCAGATTCAGGATCTGACACAGACTGATTCATGTTCTACACAGTTCTTGCAAGTTCATAGAAATTTCTGTTCAATTAGAACCAAGTATTTGAGTTGATGACTGTGATTTTTATACAGATGTTGTGATTTGTATTTTAACAACTTTCTGATAAATTTTTGTTTCCGTTACAATATTATACTTTAATGTATAATATTGTAAAGGAAACAAAACATTAAAAAATTGCTCTCTTTTTTATTCGGGCTACTTAAATTTATTTTGGGCTACCAAAAACTGAAGAGTGCCTGCCCGAAGGGCTACCAGAGATTTTGAAATTTTACGAGCCTTGCGTTACAAAGAGCGGATTTGTGAGTTTCACGTGTTTGCAGGTAAGTAGCGTACCAACAGCAGTGGCTGCAATGACTCCAGACATGTTTGCATGGAAAACTTTATATTCAGCTTTATATTTTAAAATTTACCGCCAGCTTCTCTGCCAAGCGAGCGAGTGATTCTTTCTGATACACGCTGAATAAAAAGTCTCCATATACTTGTAACCAGGTAACCAGGTAATACGCAAACAGAAAAAATACTGGTATCAGCTGTAGACCAAATTTTTATTTTAAATATCAACATCAGCCCAAAATTTCACAACAGAAGCATCCCTCCTAAGTATAACAAATAAGCAGACATTAACGTTGCACAACATTTTTGCTAAAAACTCTGAAGCAACCCAGTAAGGAACTGTAGTGCTACATCCACTTTAGGCTAGCTAGACGAGCTAGACCCCCATGATAGTACCATTCTCTGCAACCTTCTAAACAAGCAGCAGTGCGGGGACCCCAGGGGAAGGCTGGATTTAACGTTTTAAGCATTGCTCATTGTAAGTATCAGTATGATGGGCTGATGAAGAACTGAAATGATGATACCCAGTGTGCATCTGCTCGTGATGTAATGCCCTTGATGAAGTCATGTTTGCTGTCTTGTCAACAGGACAGATGCTGCTGCGGCCCACTCATTCAATACTTTCTGCTGGAACAGACTGCCAACAACCTGGCTGTCCTTAATAAGAAATGGCATACAGGAACAGTGCCGTGTGACTCGTTGCCAGAATCAAATGCCGTTCAGACGGTTTTAAGAGCCAATCACTTTATGATTGTTAAACGGCAGAGCCAAATTGCTTGTTTTCGCTTCTGAAAGACAGACGGCAATGCAGCCTTGCCGAAATGTATTCAGCTGCAAACACATTAGCATTTGTTTTGCTCCATAGAATTTGTTCAGCCATGATCGTCACAAAGAGATTAAAAAAAAATCCTTCTATAAAAGGAGTCCTGACTCAGAGGACAGCGTCACCACCCCTTCTCCCTCCTTCTTGTACCTGAACTGTAGGAGAGCCTACTAGGTGATTAACAGGATCCAAGACCGTGAAATGCTGCTTTCTTTGTATGTCTGGCCCCCTAATACGATTATATTTTTCATTTAAAACCTTAAACCTGTTAGCTTTGGAGGATTGACTCTTGGCTCTTACCCAGTTATTACTTTTATTGAGTTTAACTCTTTCCATTAGTGTTTTAGGGTAATCTTCTCAAGAAGGAGCTGGGTTTGGAGTTTTTAGCTCCTTGTGAGCAAGGTCAGTGCAAACGGGCTGGCAGTTTGCTTCATTTGCTTTCAAGTAAGCAATGTGGACTTAGAACGTAGACATTTTTTTGCTGAGCTTTAATGCAACTTAAGCTTGGTACAGCTGTTGCAGAAATAGCATAAATGCCAGTAAAATGCACGCTAAGATGTTAATATTTATGACAGTTTGTCACTCATGTGATGGGCCTTTTCTTCTGTGTTTTAAATTAAGAATAACCACCATGCCTCCCCGCAGCCTTGCAAAGGCCTGTATCAGAATCTGCAATCTGACTGGTATCAGTACCCTTTCCTTCCTGCAGCTCAAGCCTATCCCTCCAACCAGGCTTAATTAATTAAAGCCTCAGGCCAAGGGCTAATATGATCATGCATTTTTTGCTATGATAACTGCATATCAACCAAGCTTAACTCAACATCCATATGCTCACTAATCTATCTTAATCCTCAATCTGAGGCTCTCGGTGTCAGCGCTAAATGAAGATTATCTGCATCCTCAGTAAAAGTGAGGATTTCCTACTGTAAAGTGAGCTGCATTCATTCAGTCCCTCTAACCGTCCCACCCCACCCCACCACGTCACCAGCCCCACTCCTTCCTTCCCTACCATGACGGGCTCTGTTTAAATGCCACTAATTCTGTTACGCAATGGAATTACTGATTTTATGTCAAATAAAACCTTGGATTTGAGCACTGGTATGCAACAATGGGCAGCTCTCAACCCCCAAAACACAACAACATTGTGTTTCACCACAATGCCTTCTTATGTGAAAAAGACATTGGTGTTGCAGCCTCTCGGATTTGGCAACTAGAAAAAAGGGCTGATCTGCTGTATTTTTAATGGCATGGCTCACTCACAGAGAGAAAATTAATGATATAGTTTATGGATAACATGTGCTGCTAAGTAAGCTAAAAATAAGTGGAAACATATGAGGACTGGCATTCTCATACCACCCCTCATACTATAAACTACTACTGTAGCATCTTTTGTGAATGATAGAAGAGGTCAATTAACATACAGTTGTTGTCAGAAGTTCACATGCACTGATCACGGGTATCATGTGTATTATGGTAATTTAGGGTTTTTAAAGATTTATTTGAAACATTCTTTTTCCAGGGTGGAATTATTGTGCAGTATACATCTTTAATGAGTTTTATAAACAAGAATTGTGTGTGTGAACAAATTTTAATTTATTTTTGATTATCTCTAATTCGCAGGATCAAAATTATAAATACAGGCTCAAACATATACAAACGCTAACTCATATAAAAGGCAGTGGTGCTATAGGTTCTACAATGTCAAGTCCAAGGCTTGTTCACGTCTCATTGGTGATCATGATCGACTACAATTGGTAGTTTCTCTTTTTGCCAGCACCATATGGATTGACTAGTGAGGCTGGATTGGATTGACTCAGTCAACAATGGGAAAGTCCACTGAAGGTTTCTTGGAGCCATTATTAAACAACTACTGATTCAGATCATTGTACATAAGTACCAGTTATTTGGATGTCACACCACTTTTCCAGGCGCTATACTGTCAACATCAGATGAGAGGAATGGTTGGAATGTTCAGAAACAATGCAGAAAAGCACTACAGCTCAAGCTTGCCTTTAAGTAGAAAACAGGAGCCACAGTAAAATAAGTTTTACATGAGAGAGTGCTGACTAAGAAAGAAACCCCTGCTCGAAAACCAAAACTTTCAAGCTCAACTGAATTTTGCAGCTGTCACCATGGTCAAGCCAAATGCCTTATAGAGAAAACTTTTATGGTCAAACGAGACAAAGATTGAGCTTTTTGGCCACAAAGATGAGAGGTATGTTTGGAAGTATATCGGTGAGGCTTTCAAAAGTGAGATCAATGAACCAACTGTCAAGCATGGTGGTGGAAGAATCATGCTCTGGGGCTGTTTTGCTGCCAGTTGTAGTGGTACATTGCACAAATTGGATGGAATAATGAAGAAGGACTACTTCCAAACACTTCACTTCAAATCAACAACTAGACACTTGAAACGTATTCACAACTAAGTCTTGCAATAAGACAATGATCCCCAAAACACACGAAAACTGGCTTTGGAAAGGGTAAAGGAGGCTAACATTAAGCTTCTGGAAGAGCCTTCCCAAAGCCCAATGTCAACCTTATTAAAAATTTGTGGACTACACTTAGGTTCATGTCAAGAAAGCAAAGTAATTTAAATGAACTATACCAATTCTGCCAAGAAAAGTGGCAAATATCCAGGCAAAATAATCCCAGAAGCAGGCTGATGGTCGCCAAAAGTGCCTGGTCAAGGTGCAAATTCTAAGTTGTTCACCTATTTCTTGATTTTTAAAGTCATTAAAGATGCATGATAAACAATCATTCTATCCAGTTCAAAGAAATCATTAAAAGACCAAAATATACTCATCACTGCAAAGAATTTCTATCATGAGAGTGTGTAAACTTCTGACCACAACTGTACGCTGTTATTAAAAAGAGGTAGGAGCATTATTCTTTTAGTTGAGTGTGTGGTGGCTACATTGGGGCGGACTGCAGGGGCATGACGGCTTGCAGGTTGACAGTTTGGTGTCAGCTCCTTATTCATGGCCTAGCTAAGATGGGGCGGGGAGGGAAGAAGAGGGGGCACACAATGCAGGACAGAGACCTAAATCAGGCCTTGAGGTGGACAGAACTGCAGCGTTAGAGGGTGTGACTAAGCACCCCGGGATGCACGGATTACAAACCTAGCACGGTAAACATTAGCAGAATAATTCAATCTAAAAAAAATAAACTTTACAGACAGTTTGCAGTTGAAGTCTGAAGTAGAAAAACAGAAGACTTTTCACATTGTGCTCAAAACCCACTGAGTAACAGTGATTAAAGTTAACACAGATGTGTTAAAATAGCACATTCCTGTTTAAAATGAAGCACTACAGACAAAAACAAATCTGGATTTAACAGGCTCCAGCATAAAGGCACCACAACAAAAGAAATCTCAAACACCAGGGCCTGGAACCAAAAAAGACGATAAGCCCGCTTCCTAAAATATTCCACAAGAGCCGCACCTCTCCAGCACATTGTTCCCAGTCTCCTTGGAACTATAACAACTGACCTGTGTGGGTGTGTTTTTGGCAAGTGTTTGGGCTGCATCTGTTAGGAGTGTGCATGCACAGGGGCTTCTCAGAGATGACGGCCCATCACATTCGGCAAACAGCAACGCCGTGCAGATTGTTTATCTATGTGACATCACCATGTCCAGCGGAGGGGCCGTCTCTCTTCCTGAGGAAGTGCGTTGAGTGTGAGTGTGTGTGTGAGGGGGGGTGGATGGACGGAGCAGAGCCAGCAGTGTCGCAAGTGTTTCCAATCAGGCGCTCGGCAGGCTCCTGTTTGTCCCAGGGAAAGAAGTTTGGAGGCGTTTTATTTTTTGGGCTGAGGCCGGAGGAATAAACAGCCCAAGTGAGCCTGAGGCCATATTTTACCCACAGTGACCCGCAATGTTCCCCACATCAGGTAGGAGTGTAACTCAGCAACATGAAGTGTGGGCATATTATCCAGGGGGCTACGTGCCCTCTGGGCACTTGCTATCCTTTAGGAAAATCCCACTGGGCTCAGCAGCCACTAGAGTTTAGGGCAATTATTATCTGCTGCAAAAAAAAGAAAAATTACAGCTAAAAATGAACAAGTAAAGAAATGCTTGAAAGCAATAAGATTATTACAAAACAAGAGCTCTTCACCATGTTGCAACCCACGTGCTCTTTCCAGCATGTACACCCCTCCTAATAGAGAGGGAAGCAACAGGCTGGGTGCTAGAGGTGGGCGCTGGTATGGGTATTGGATTGACACAAGCATGATACTTTGTTTCTATTCCCTAACTTCAGTATCTCGTCCACTTAAATTCTTCTAAATTAATTATTTTTATGGAAAAGAAAAATATAACTCATTTTTGTCTGAATCCTTTTGTGTTGTCATGTCTATTTTGTTTATAGCTTATAGCAGATTTAAAGAACAGAAGTTGGTCCAGTGTCCATTAGAGACAGGAACATTTACATTCCGGGTCTCCAAAAGAACACTATTGCAGAAAATACATTTATTGGTCATTAAAACGTGTTTAGAATTTCCAAACTGATGACGATTCATGTCATAGGTCATGACACACTGCTCTCCCCTACTTAAGATGCCTTTAGAAATTAAAAGTATCAGTATCGGCATCATGCAATACCGGCCCTGTATTTAGTTGGTATTGGATTGCAGTCTCGCACAGCACTACTGGGTGTTTTTACCCCAAGTCAATTATCTAACAAAGGAAAGGTTTTACCAAAAAAAAAAGCACAAAAAACCCCCCAACCACTAGCATTATTTTGTTTAGCATATCCCATGGCAACAGTTGTTTTTGCTTTTGTGAATGGCAGCTCGCAGACAATAGCATGTGGACCGCTAAGATATTCCTGCTGCATTGCCGTGCTCCAAAACTTATTACAGTCAAACTCAGCTGGCAGAGAAATCAAAGGCAGGACGGGATGGAGAAGGGGAGTAGGAGGTTGGGAGAAAGGAGGGAGGACCAGGGGGAGGGTGGTGTTTTCGCTCCACCATATTCCAACACATCAGAATTTGCAACAGCACCGTCTGGTTCTGATTCATTTCAGACTGTCAAGAAGTAGTCCAGCCAAACATTTGTTCAACCCAAAGAAAACGTTCAACAACAACTGGCTCGGGCACAAGAACAGCACAGCTGATGGCTCATTAATGCACGAGGCAAGTCGTAAGGCGCTGATGATGTGACGGTTATTATGTCAGTGGACTCATTTTCCATTGTGCGGTGAGGCTTAGCGGAGTTCAGCTCAAACGCAGTGATTTGACGTCACGAGATTCTCCTCGACTGAACACATCCAGCAGTGGTATGCAAAGGGAGATCCACGCCAGAGTCAGGAAATGATCATAATTTCATATGTGAGGAAAGAAGAGGAAAAAAGAAGGATTTTAAGCACGTTCATCCACAAAGCTACACAGCAGGCTTCACCTGCACTGAGCTATTCCCAACTCATACTCATTCTAAGCCTTTCCAAACTGGCTTCATGGTAATTAGTGTCTGTCAATGTCCGGAGCTTGCTAGAGATGACAGTGGTGTGGTTTATCAGCCAGCAACACAGTGATCAAAGGGTTAGCACGCTCTGGCTTTCTGCTAATCAGATGTGGACTGTGCACGGCTCCTGCTCAGCATCACAGAGGGAGAGGTAGCGAGCAATCCTGCATAAACAGAATCATCAGGAAAGTTTAAGCACATCGCGTGCGTGTCACATTTTAAGACAGCTGATAGAATTGTGTTGACAGGTGACTGTGATGCACATCACAGGTGGGATGAAAAAGGCTCTCCCACGCAAACGGAAACAGGAGCGCTGTCACTGGTAAATGTGGAAAACTGCTATGTAAACACATGAAAATGAACAGTCAGGGTTATCTCAAGGGCTTCATCACCGCATTGGCATAAAACCGACACAGAGAAATCACAAAGCAGACACAATCTCATGCCATCTGCCAAACATATGGGCATTCACCGGCTAGCAGCCAGGATTTAACAATATCTCTGTCTCTCTCTCTCTCTCTCTACAGATATATATATATATATACATATATATATATATATATATATATATAGATAGATAGATATATATATGTATATATAGAGATAGATAGATAGATATATATATACATGCAGAGAAAGAGGGAGAGAGAGAGCGTGCTTTCCAGATCATTTCATGCCTCTGATTCTCGCTCTGAGAGGCATGCTGGCAGATGTCAGTATAGCTTTCACATGTTTCAGGCAGGCTTCATCCACCAGCGTCCTTCCCCTCCTGCCTGCGTCACCTCTGCTCTGACATCACATGTGACATCAGGCGAGACCTCAGAGGGGATCCCTGTAGCCGGGCAAACATTAGATGGCTTTCAAAGGCTTCGGCTGCAGCCACCCAATAGCAGAAAAAAAAAGAAACAATAATTTTCTTGGCCTACAAAAGAAGCTGGAGACTGAGTGAGAGAGAGGGCAGGCCTTGCTACTGTTAAAGACACCACAAACAATCACACACACACTTACAGGCGCACACATACACACAGACAGGATAACTGAAAGAGAAGTTTGGATCAGTCCTGAGAGTTGAACTGCTACGACTCACTTCATAGCTGTGGAGGGCCCCTTCAGTTTTGCTGACCAAACCTTTCCTCTCACTGGTGGAGGGAATTAATGAGCTGCTTCCCTTCTATTAAGAAGGGACACTCCCTACCCCCCCACCCCCCACCACTCTCCACTCCACACACACATACACACACCCTCCTCAGGGCATCTATCACAGCCTCGCATTCCCACACCATCTCAAATCTCAAGGATGTGCAAAAGACCTACCACATAACACTCATGCACCCACGCACACACACTTTTCTTAGCCTTTTCTTTTTTTGCAGTGTTTTGGCTTCTTATCTACAAATCCTGACACACTCTGAGGTCCAGGAAATGTCTTTTGCTGACATTTACTAACAGCTTTCGATGGAAACTTACTGACCTAAGAAAGACCTTGGAAAAAAAGAACAGATCACCCCTGCATAATGTTAATTAGCAGTTTGACAGCTGAAGTCAGGTCAGCTTAAATATGAGCGATTGGGTGCGATAAATGCACCGCAATAACTAAACTGTAACAAAATCCTGAACTTGGACTGGTCAGGTAAAACAGTCTTGGCAATCTGGCCCCTAGAGGTCCCTAAGTGACAGTAGGAATTTATGTGAAAGCCATTCTAAAATTAAAGCGGCAGAGCCATTGCAAACACTGTGACATAATTTAAGATGTATGGTTAAGAGGCAGAGCACAGGCCAGTGTTTTATACTTATCTAGCCTTGTGGGCTATTTAATAGATTTACACAATGAAAAACATTTAAGATCAGCGTCAAACAATGGACCCCAAATCGTGTTGTTTCCCAGTCAAAGTGACAGCGGGGTGGCTGTTTTGACAGCGCGTTTGTGCGGAGGTTATAAGGCAGTGCGTGCAGGAAGGCTGCACAGTGGGAAGGAGAAGAGAGGTCAAGCAGCAGCGGCAGCCACCATCATGCAAACACGCTGCAGGTGTGACAAAGTGACAACAAGCAAACATCAAAGCCGCCTAAACTTGGCAGACCATTTGCCAGAGGCTCTTTGCGCCAGGCTTCCGTCGCAATTTGGCGCTCATCGTACGTCCGACAGGCACCGAGAGCTACACGCGTTACCGGACCCTAGTGTTGTCACTGTGCTGTTCTCAGAAAATGATTGACGGGCTCGGCAGGATGCTGCTAGCCCCGCTGGTTCTGTTGCAGGTTACTGTGTGTCGTAGCATTACTAGCCTAGCCCAGAAACGCGCAATTTTACAGAGAAATAAAATCAGCTTGTTTGGGGTTTGGTCATGTGAGCAATACACGAGTAGACGTTATAACATGACTTGAGACCTTACATGGATGAGTGGAACTCCTTGGCTGATTTCGGCGATCCACTATGCTGTCATCTTTTAATGGTAGCTCCGTTTTATAAGTCGGGCTAATCACTAGGAAGGGAATACCAGCAGAGGGAAATTAGAGAAAAAGCATTTCTACAAGTTACATTTGGATATAAGTGATAGTTGTTTGGAGTAACGCGGGATGCCTCCCGAACACCAGCCATGGCCTGCAGTGTTATCGCTCAAGTCTTTAATTAGTGCTCCGGGCGATGGAAATGTCCGTGCGCGAGCTAGGACATTAAAAACTGCGTAATTTGGACGGAGTTTGGCCTCTGTTCCCCCAGCACGCGCGCAGAACGGCACATAGCTGGGCTAACGCTAGCCGGACTAGCTCCGTGAGCAGTCTTTAACCTTCAGCTGATAGGAGCGCGTCCGCAAACTGTGGCAGCCGCCACCGCAGACGCTCCAAGTTAAAAAAATAAATAAATAAACAACGAGCTCCATCCTCCTACTCCTTCACCTTCTAATGCCATCTCCTCGAGGTGGCCCGGCCGTTTGTCCCGAACCTCCTATTCCACCAGAGGAGGCAGACAGAGCGCCGAGGCAGCTGGATCAAGTTGAGGGAGCGCTGGAAATGTTGAGGGCAGAGCAGATGCGACTCTCAGCCGCTGTCTACTGCCTCACAGCAGCAGCAGCAGCAGCTCGCCTCCACAGCTGCCGCATGTGTTGCCAAATAAAGAAATCAATAAAAAATAAAAATGGAAAAAAGAAAGAAAAAGCCACAATCAACAACGACCCCCGAGTCCAAAAGAATGGCTGGATGAAAGGCGCCCTGTGTCGCTCCACTTTTACCTGTGAAATGCGTCGTTGCGTTGCCGCCTAGTCCCCGCCGCTCACCCGTGCCGCTTCTCTGGACGGACTGAACTGGGATCTGCTGAGGGAACAGCCCCTCTTCTCCACCAGCGCCGAGGAAACATCCCTCTTCTCTAGCAGGGAGGCAGCTGGAGACTGCTGAGCAGTAAGGTCACTTCACACTTAGGGTTTCAGGAGAAAAATAAAAGGGAATTCTCTTTTAATGCTATACCTATCCATGCACATTAAACGTCACCGTGTCAGCCTCTGAAGGCGACTTGCAAACAGAAATATATGTGAGTTGATGAGCAACTCCATAAACCACAGGGGCGTTTCCAGGATTATTTTTAAATGGGGGCGGCGGCACAGGGGAACCAAGAAGAAGCGGGGAAGTTACAGGAAATAGCAGCTTTTGATCGGAAATAAATAGTGTAGAAACTTGGCTCTCTGTTAGCCTCATACAAATGGTATTACATAGAAAGCAGCTGTGCATGACAGCCTAAAAATTAAGTACTGAATAATTAATACCTTATAGTCATACTACTAATACTTTTGATTTTTTTTTAAAGTTTAATTCAATTTTATTTATATAGCACCAAATGACAACAACATTCACATCAAGGCTCAATATATTGTAAGCTAAAGACCCTACAATACTTAACAGAAAACTCCAACGATGACCCCCTGTGAGTGAGCAATTGGCGACAGTGGAAGGGAAAAACTCCCTTTTAACAGGAAGAAACCTACAGCAGAACCAGGCTCAGAGAGGGGCAGCAATCATTTGGGGGCGAGGGGAGGGAGATAAAAGACACTGTGGAAGAGAGCCAGAGATTATTAATAAGTAATGGTTAAACACAGAGAGTGAAAAATGGTCAGTGAAGAAAGAAATCAAATTAATAATATGCAAGTTTTAATATCAAAGTATACTTATAGTAGCAAAGGTAAAAGTGTTCATAATGCATCACATACAATATAACAATATTTGGATCATAAAAATGAATAATTAATATAATCCAACATTGGTACATGAAATAGTCACAGCATTTAATCTATCAATTTGTGTTTCTTCACTCAAATATTTACATTTTTTGCATTCCCAGGCACAAATTTCCATCCCTTTGCCCAGAACATGATTTTTCATCACAAACATCTCACTCGAGCTTATTAAAATCAAAGTACTATTTTAGGACAGATTTTTACACTGTTATTACTGTTATTCATTGTCATTAAAACTACTCAGGGTTATACTATAATGACTACTGGTTGATTTACTCTGTTTAGGGTAAATCTGGCAGGGATAGCTCAGTAGGTAAAGCGGTTTCCCCCTGATCGGAAGGTCAGGGGTTCGAATCCCCTGAACGGCTACCCTGAGGTACCCCTGAGCAAGGTACCGTCCCCACACACTGCTCCCTGGGCGCCACACTGGTGGCTGCCCACTGCTTCACTGAGTGAATGGGTTAAATGCAGAGAACAATTTCCCCAGAGGGATCAATAAAGTATACATCATTATTATTATTATTATTTACTTGGTTGGCTGGGTGATATATATACTTACCACTGTCATACTTTAGCTTTATAGTCATGCTGACTGACATGAAGAAACAAGAGCATGGATGTCCATGACCAGGAACAAATCCACTGGGTTTTGTTTTTATTTCACGTTTTGCAATGAGAGGGGGCCAATGTATTACTTTAATGTTGCAGCAGAAGATTTATTCTAATTATTTGTAATTATAATAATACAGTATAATAGATTTCAATAGTGATGCTAACAAAAGTGAAGCTTTAGAAATAAATGTTGTAGTATGATGTTTGCATCCAAAATATTTTGGACTACAAGGAGAAAGTAGCATAACATGAAGTACTGAAATACAGTAAAATTATATTTCATTTCAAGTACTGAGTAACTATACTATGCATTGGGGAACGGTCACCTCTGAACAAATCACTGCTGTAGGTTCTGTAACATTTAGCATACACAGGCTAGATGCCCAAACTTGCTTTGCTTCTATTAACATATGCAGAACTGTAATAAGTTGATTAATTACTGTGAAAACAGTAAACTATTATAATAACTGATTATTGTTTATGTAATTTTCAAGCCAGAAGCCCAACAGCTCGTTGGTCCTAGGCTGCTGTTTTTGAGAAGTGGCCATTCTTTTCCATTTTTTTAACTGTTTCAACAATGACTGAAAAATGATCATTAGCAGCAGTCTTTAGTTCTTGTGCCAAAGTAAACATATATCTACATGAATTGCTTCAGCAGGCCCATTTTCAACAAATTACTGTAGCTTACATGTACCATAGTTAGTATAAAAAGTTATTTACAGCAGTTAATCAAACTTTTTTGTTCCCACATAAAGTTTGCCAGAACCTCCTTTACACCCACCTGGCTCAAAGCCTCCAGAGCTGCAACTCCTTTTCCAGGCCTTAAAAAGAACAGAGGACCCTAAAGCCTCCATAATATTGACACAGATGTTGTGTATAACTGAATTCCCCTGAAAGTAAGGCTGGTAGACTCAGTGTCTTATCATTGACTTATTTTTAATGATTGCCTCGACTGTCCATTTGCCTGATCACAGCTGTTAATATGTTCCCAACAAAAGCGGTCATGTTTACATAAAGTCAGCTTAATGTTGAATTACCTCCTTGATGATTATCTCTTCCCCTCCATTGTTCATAGTTGTTGACTCTACATGCCCTGGCTGTAAGTGTATGAAGAAAAAATAACATGCCCAATTTTTTTACCAGAGTCAAAAAGATAGAGATATTTAAGTTCCCTTGTGCACATTTGTTCTACTGAATGAAGCAGTTAAGACATGATGACTCTGGCCTCCCTGACATGTTAAGAAAGTGAGTTGAACCTGAAAAGAACAAAAGTAACAAAAGTTGTATGAGACATTCTAGCTGCTGTTCTACGGTAGTTTGGATAAGATACAATGTTTCATTTGGCCTGTGTTGCTTTGGCATCTGCACATGCTCAGTGAAGGTCAATGCCAGTGGTTCTCCCATGTGTTCAGGGAGTGCACACTGCACGTGAGCCGTGTTGCACCCAACACACTGGCCTGCGTCTGTTTTCCATTGTGCTGTGCGTATGCAGCTCATATGCAGCGCACTGAAATGTGGTGCAGAGACACTGATGTCATTGCTCCGTTTGCCAGTTGTGGTTTTGAGGTTGAGCGTTTCTGAGCTCGGTGAGCAGCACTGCCCACTGTGGGCTGCTGCATTTGCCGCTCCCTGATTCCCCAGAACTCGGGTGTAACATCTTGACTCTCTAGGTGCGGGGAGGGGTTTAATATGAATACCTCTCTGTTCCTCTAATCATCCAGCAGCATCAACCAGGGAGAAAACTCTAACATGAATTCATGAATCTTAAGATTGATACTGTGTAGAGGACAATAAGCACATCTCTTACAGATTAGATCGCTTGTATCTGTGGCTGAAACATTGTGTATGACTGAAAACTAAACTCAAATATCATGGACCACTTGATAAACTTAAAGGTGTTGAACACCCTTCTCTATCTCCTCCTCTGAGATTGTCCTTTCTGAGAAATTGCTGCAGGTTTCTTGTGTAAACTCTTATTATGAGCACTAGTTATAATTAGAAAGTTTTATGATAAGTGTGTAAAATCCGTGCTGCTACCACAACTTTTTATTCATTTTATTGTATAAATTGATTGATTGATTGATTGATTGTTAATTTATTTCAAACATGTAAACAATATACAGGTACATTTAGAAAAAAAATAAGAGTGAAAAAAAATACTATACAAAAGTCAATACATTTCAATATTGCTACCGTTCTGATTCATTTACATGTTAAATCAAACATGTTGATAAGAAAAATGGAGATGCTCTTGTTATTCTTGGATACCCTTACTCCCCAAAAACATCTGTGCTACCAGTATCCCTCTGGTCCCAGTGTTTGTGCTAAGCTAACCTTCTTCTGGCCTAGCTAGGACCAGGTATTGTCCTTCCCAAAATAAGCGTGAGAGCTAGGCTAGCTGTTTCGCCTGTTGTGATTCTTTGAACTAAATCCAAGTTTCTGGTCTGGCTTGAACTTGGTGAACTTCCTCCCATCTTCCCATAGTAACAAAGTTTGTGAGGCTCCTAGAACTTGGTTTCATTTCATCCAATCTTACCTTTTGTTCTGAATCATTTGGCCTCTGTTAAAAAGTTTTTAAAAGTTCATGCAAATATTTCGATATTCAATAAAAGTAATATGGGAAGTTGAAAAATCTACTTCAGGTTTTGGGCCCAGAAATGAGGAATCAAATTTACGAGCTGGAAATAGGCTTGAGACAGCTTTAATAAAGAATAAATAAATTCTACTATGTGAACTCTAACTTGTAATTGCTAAACTTGTCAACTTACAGGAAAAGAGAAAGAAAAATATGAGCTGGATCTAAAAAACGTCTGTGTCTTGACTTGTAAATACACCTCTGACTGATTGTCATTATGTCCAATCAGTGGGTATAGGGTTTTGTATAGGTTACCCCCAAGGTAAAGCTCACATCAAAGGTGCCTGGGGAAAGAGGCTCGCTACAGTAGCTTTAAATAGATCAGCAGGTAATGGGCTTTGGAAGGCTGTAATTGTAGCAATCCCAATGTAGCGAGTGCAGCCACCTTTTAAAGCTTGGCATGGGCCAGACAGATTACCATCAGGGGGCTGTGGTGCCACCTGGCAAACACCGCTCTCTGTGATCGGTCTAATTTATGGCCACTGGTCATGCTGGAGCTGGTTCTCAGTCTCTTGTCTCAGCATTTGTTCTGAGTTCTGACAAATAGCTGATGATGATTTAGGCTTTCCTCCTGACAACAAAAAAGAAAAGTGGGGCATGTGAAACCTCTCCCAGACAGGTTTTATTTAACATTGCCCTGATGGCTCGCTCTCAAAGAGAATGCCAAAGAATGATTTTCTGCTGCTTCGAGTCCATCTAGCTGATTTCTTTTTTTCTTTTTTTAAAAGCTTGATGTATTTTTTTCATACAGAAAGAATGTGCTAAACTTGGCTCAGCTATAATAACTGCACATTTGTGGGCCTCCTGGACCAAAATTGTCCATTTCCCATCAGAATCCATCTGCAGACCTATAATTAGGATTATTTTAAGAACGCCAGAGTATCCAGTGGTCATTGCATCGACTGAATCTATCTGGCAGAACTGCAGGAGCTGCCCTGAACCCAAACAATTGCACCACAGTGTAACATAAACACAAAACTGAGTGTGTGTTACATTCCTCTCTCCATCATCATCGCTTCCAATGAAACTGTGAATCAACAGCAGGGGAATACTGTCAACATTTGGAGTATTGTTGTGCAGTGATTATGAACATGTGTTCCATGTTTACTTCTCACTAACGCTGTTGTCTTTTTGTCTGCAGCAGTATGTCTCAGAAATTCATTTAAAAACAAAACATCTTAGTAACCCATCACATGATCAGATGTGATTACAATTTGAATAGACAGTGACAATGAGCGAGCTTGGTACATCGCATCCCAGCACTGGTTATCTAATCTACTCAGTTTGTTCCTCCGGAAGGCTTTTATTTTTCAAGGCCGCAAGCCCAAAGTGGGCGCTCGACGACTAGCTGAAGTGGCAGAGAAATTTGAGAAAAAGCACCAATAATCCAAGCAAAAACAAAAACATGCACAGAATCCTCTCAAATATGATCTCAAGGCTTTTACCCACGTAATACAGCCGTGATCAAACTGCCCCTCCACCAACAAAGTAAATCCCTAAACAGCTGGGATTTGACAGAATAAAGTGCCCTCTGTAACTAAAGACAGATGTGGAAAGGGCCTGAGTGTATGAGGTCTGAGCCCCCTTCGGCGGTATCACACCACCCAGAGGCTCCTGCTCAGGAGATCTGAGGAACCGGCGGGGCATTTTTTTGCGTGTTTTTGGTCCGGCTGTGGATTTTGGTTATTGTTGTAAGGTAAAAGATCTGTGGGGAAGAGGGCACGCGGGCCACTCTCAACACATGAGGATCATGTAAAGCTGCCTCACCTCTGAACCAGTGGAGTGAACAGCTGCTATGTGTTGATGTAGAGATTTCCTTTGATCCACCTTGATCCGGACTCACGCAAACAGACATTTTCATATCATATAGGAGAGTTTCATTTGGAAAGTGCATGATGTTCAGCTACCAGGTTTTATCTACCTGTGTAAATGGAGCATTCTCCCAGCAGGACCACATTAACCCATAGACATGCCACGGAGCCAAAAATAAGCCCTGGGCCCCTGCTTAATTTGCACAAGCTGAATGTGATATATGGACATTATTAACGCATTTGAACAAAAAAGGAGGCCTGTACAGCTGCTTTCTGCTAACACTGAAAAAAAGCAGAGCTTCACATTTTATACATATAGAAAATTACCACTTCACAGTGAGTAACAGATATTTCAGTTTACTTCTAACTACCAAGTATACTTCTGCCTTTTGCAATAATTAGAATTATTTCAAAGAAGCTAGGCTGCTAAAAATAATGGCAGAATCAAATGGAACAAATTGTTGTAGGGCTAATCTTTAGCATATGGCGCAATATTGAAAATAAATAAATATGACGCTTCTGAAGAACCTCAAGCATACCTTTGACATTTTTATATATTTGTGTCACTTCTTGGCCAGACCGACAAAAGGTCATATCTTAGATGCAAAACGGTTAAAAGTCAATCTCCGAATTCCCAGCATCATCTCACAATACTCCAAAGAGCTTTCTGAGATTCCAGGAATGGATGCATGACCTTTTTAGTCTTCTAATCATCAAATATCTTGGCAAATGCTGAGAGGGACTGAGGTCAGGTAAAGTCCATGACAGGACTACTTAAGATGCCAGCATATCCTCTGCATTAGTCGTTTGCAACGTCATCACATGGTCAATTTTGTTTGCAGTGGTCTTCGAGTAGTTCTTTGAACGTTTGAGATGTGAATCGCTCATTTTCCTGTACTGTAATCACAGTTTGCATCAGTGCAGTCTTTACAGGTATTTACTTGTTTCACTGGATATTTTAGAAACGCAGCCAAGGACTGCAAAATCGTGAGCCATCTGACTGCAGACCTCCTTCAAGCCTTTCCTTTTTAATTGCTGAGATTTCATTTAATCTGGTTTAAGATACTTGTTTAAAAGTGGTGGAACAGTTGTTGGGATGATAAGCACATCTCTGGGTAATGAAACATCCTTTTTCAACCTGAATTCATTGGTAAATAAAACTAACCCCCTCCTCATCCAGCTGTTGCCCATTTGAGATCTCCTTGAGGATTCTGCACAGTAACTGGATCCTACTCAGGGAAAAATTAGCAATCAAGACTTTCTGGGATACACAGTGATCAGCACTTTAGTGTCTTTCCTCCAAGGCACAACATGACTGACACATCAGATCAGAGAACCGATAAAGCACAGGCACTTGTCTGCTGATCCCTATGGCACATCTCGTTATTTAAATGCAAAAGTGTGCTTTCTATTATCTAAATTAGATAATATTTAGATGCTTTGTGAAGGCAGGACACGAGGTACCCATGGGCAAAATATTTGACCTCTGTTTGGTATATGAGTCATGCAGAGAAGTGCTTTCATGCAGCCATAGTGGCTAATTTGATATGTCCACACCGCTTGGGTCAGAAGTGACATTTAGTGCACTTCACAGAGACAGACTGATGCCTGCCATCTTCTGTGCCGTTACAGATGGAAAATCGGATGGGTGGTAGCGGAGTAATGGTGATCTACTTCACGTTAATTGTCTGCAGCCTGGATATGGAATCCCACTAAACAAAAACAACCCTTAAATCATTACATTTGGTTCATTTCACAACACAGAATTTGAAGTCACATAGATCTTTCTTTTGGGAAAGGCATGCCAGACTTGGTAGACAACTCAATGAATCACTCTGCATGTGTGTTTTGCCATCCCAAAGTCTTGTTTGTGCTCCTCCCTGCTCCTCCAAGTATTGCCGGGCTGTTAAGTGGCAAAACACACAGTCCCAGTAACACACACACGCACATGGTCAGAGTAATATAGGCTGTCTCGTGGGATCTGACTGGAGTGCAGCAGACGCACAGACAGGCCCAGCCAGCCAGACATGGAAAAGTGAGAGAAGGATGATGGTGGAGCGCCAGAGGGAAAATACAGGCTTATCGTGTAGACAGCCCAGTGTTTCCAATCTGCAGGAAGTTTTATAAGTTGGCAGTAATGTGTAATTGCACCGCAGCTAGCCTAATTACGTGTCTTGACAATGTAGAGAAAGTGCATTATTTGAGGGTGAAGTGGTGGATATTAGGGAGGAGACAGGCTGAGAGGTGTACGGTTCTTAAAAAGTTTCCTCACGCAAAATGTACAGTTCACTCTTGTTCTTTTTAGATTTTTGTAAAGGAATGATTTTTAAAAGCTGAGAGCAGTTTTGGGGGGTAGAAAATGTGTGCAATAACACCTTTTTTAACAGTTTCTTATCTAATTCATATCTAATAAAGCTGTGTGAAATTATACAGGTAATTAAAAGCAGAATTTGATGGTAGATTCAGTCCATTTAATTCAGCTAATTTTTCCAGCATTTTTGAACCCTAATAGCTTCCCAAATAAAAGACCCACCCACACGAAACATACATGCACATACATACATATATGTATATATACATATATGCATCCGTACATACACACACACACATATTTCCACATACACGCTTACATCTATATACTAACTAGCAGGTGCATTGAGAGGTGCAGTGTGATCAGTGATATTACACATTGAGTATGCGTGTGTGTGGGGGGGGGTGACTGAACTCAGATCAGTTTTACACTCACTCCAAATGACACAATATAAAGCCAATCTAAAATATTTTTAGATGTTTGTTTTCTATAACCAACATCAACAACTTGGGAAATGTCATTGTTTAGCAAAGAGCAAAACTGAACCAGTTTAATGTCTGTGACATTAAGGAACAGATACAAGCACTGCTACCCTGTATGTTTTAACTGCTTTTACTGGAGAAAACTTCAAAAAGTGCATTTTGGGTTAGCTTTCAAAACAGTGATCAAAACCATTTTTAGAATATGCAAGACCTCCATGTCCAAGAGCACGCTCAAGGAGGTTGTACAATGATACTTGTACAAGTCTGCAATCAAGAGACATCTTCATAAATGTAAAAAAACTGAGGGTCTGCAACATTGGTGCAAACCACTGGTTATACTCAAGGCTGTGATTGACTGCAAAGGAACTAACAGTTTCAAAGGTCTGGAACCAGGTAAGTGCCTCATCTGAATACCTTTTGCATATCAGAAAAGTTCACAAGTTCAAAAGCATCTTCCATGAGGTACCGAAATTTTGTGAATTCTGTAAACATAGAGCATGCTCGTTAGCGTCTTTCAGTAAAGCTCAGAAACAGGCTCAGGACTCCCACCGACTGAGCCACCTGACTTTCTGTTTGATGAACATACTTAGTATATGAAATTCTTTTCAATTGTCATGGGACTGAAGGTTTGTAACACTCAGAAAAATTAACTCTTTTATTTTATGGCAGTTCCTTTTGTAGTTAATGAGTGCAATTGTGCTGATGAAGAAGGATTATTCATTATTAATCTCTGGCTTTCTTCCAAAGCATTTCTTTGTCCTGTCTTCCTTCCCTCAAACCCAGCTAGTCGCAGCAGATGGCTCCCCCTTCCTGAGCCTGGTTCCTGTTAAAAGGGAGTTTTTCCTCCCCACTGTCGGCAAAGTGCTTGCTCATCTGATTGTTTTTCTCTGATTATTGTAGAGTCTTTACTAGAACATAAAACACCTTGAGGCGACTGTTGCTTCTATGAGGGGGGTAGGGTGTCGTATCATGGAAATGTGGTTTTATCTTGCTGTTTTGTGGGCTTGAGGGAATAGACAGGTTAAAGACTGAACTGTGCTATATGCTGAGCAAGTATACAGATTAGTAGATGTATACATCTGCATGCTGGAAGAATGATGCATTTCCTAGCCTGGCCAGTACCAGGCACCCATCTCTACCCACCAACCTATAGTTCACCCTCCTAGCTTACTCCCCTTAGTCCCCAAACACTTATAGCATGCTGGTCCACTGAGACGGGTTGAGATAACTCACATCTGGAGCCACAAGCAGTGTCTCCATTCACTTTCACCTGAGTCACCAAGCTGCCAAGAGGATAAAAAACCCCTTGCTTGACTCAGAAGCTGTAAAGCTAATACTACTTCACAAAGCCTGCTACACTGGGCCTCTTTTCCTTATTCATTGCTCAGTAAGTGCACAGTGGCTCAGTTAACAAGATGCAGAAAGGGAACACTGAAACTGACCAAAACCACAGGATTGCAGAACGTCTGTAAAGTCTTTCCTATCAAAACTGAAATGGAATTCCAAAGTAGCTGAGGGTGATGATAACATGTTTATTGAACCAAACTGTTTTTGTGTAGGTTGCTTTTCACAGATGGCGCATATGAAAAAAGTTGTGATTTAGGAGAAAGTTCTCCATTATAACTGACACATCTAAGCCTCCCAGAGGAGACATTAGCAGTGCGATTCGCTCTGTGGGGGCCAACAGGCGTGAGAGATGGATGAGCGACAGGGTTTGATGGAGAGTATACACACACACACACACACACACGCAAACACACATAAACGCAGTACACATGGTTGAGATTCCTCAGCAGGTTCCCTCCCTCTCTTCGCATGTTGCTGGGGGATAAGGAACTCTCTTCCTCCAGCCTGAGGACTTACAGCGGCCACTTTTCACAAAACTTTACCAGTGACTAATTATAGTGTCAGGCTATCTGCACCCATTCCTGCACCCTACTGTTCCAGAAAACTCCCTGTCCTTTGCCTGTAGCGAGGAAAACTTTACTCTTCCTCCATGCAGGAAACAAGTCAAAGGCTCACGTCTTCCGTTTTTACTTTATTTTAATGGACGCCTCTGCGGGAGTGGAGCTGGAGCCGACAGCATGAGAAGCACTTCCCATAATGTTCCACAAGGCCCATTGCACTTAAAAAAAGCAATTCACCTGTGTGTTCCCCTTTGAGGGGATGTTATGTGGACAATGCATTACCTCTACATTGCGGAGTAGAAATTTTAGAGAAATGGAACCGTGGATCTAAAAAAGACACATGAAGGTACAGAGCTGAAGAGGACTGAGTGGGAGAGGTGTATGTAATGAGTGTATCAAACCGAAACCACCCAAGCACAGTTGAGTATTAAGTCAATTTGGGGTGAGGGAAATGTGAGACGGTGTTATTTTTGCTGAGCTCCAATGGGAGCGCCCGAAAGAGGTAAGAGGACTGAGCGAAGAAGTTGAGCCAAGAGGACTAAAAGTGTTTGTTGTTTTTCTACATGTAGAGCCGAGTGGAATCTAACCTCTCTGTGCTGTTGTGTTCTCTGCAATGGTGGAGGTCCGCTGCATAAAGTCACTCAAAAACGAAGTCAAAGGTTCAATCTGCGACTCTCCACAGCCCGTCTCTACCCCAGTATTTTGTCTCTGGCACTGCACGCTGGGGGACGAAGGTTGTCATCTGTGTCAGACTTATAATTCAATTTGTCTGGATGACTGCTTAGCTCCAGCAGTTTGTGTACGTGTAAACAATGTGATATAGGGCAGGGGCGTTCAAATCTAGATGCTGTACTGTGGATCGAACCCCAGCCGATTAGCCCTGCTTCCAATCAGCAGCGTGCTGACCTACTGTGCTCGTAGTGCTCGACACGTTTCACCAACTTCCAGCAACTCATTTATTAACATTATCAGCAATTGCCCGGTTCAGTGCAAGTCCATCGATGCAGACTGGAGGCAGCACGCAGGGTCAAAAACAGTGCAACACAGCTGAATCATTCTTCCAGAATTTACTCCAAGCCAAAAGACTTGGGCTGCTGAATACAGATGTAGCTGTAGTAAAACTCTGCTGCTCAAACTGCTCCAATCTCAAAATGAGCTGGTCAACGACAGCTTTTCAAAGGGATCAGCAGTATAATATAGCACCATGTAGCTACAACACTGTGGACAACATCATCTACAAGCACTCAAGCTGCCAACCTCACTTTACCTCCTAACTTTAATCACTGTTATATATTAACCACACCCTGTCAGCACTAGAGGTCATTAAATCAGAAAATTTATTAAATAAGCACATATTTAGTACATATGTCCAAGCTAACAAATGTCACATGACCAGCTCTAATGTAAATGGTTCTTAATGCTTTGAGGAGGTACAGTATTCTTATTAGTATGCAAATGTATGCATCTAGGTGCTTCAGCACAAGTTTATGTGCTCCGTGGAGAGTGTTTCTCACTCTCTAACATGATAGAGAGAAGCATAATTACAGGTGATTTCAACCATCAGTTTCTGGACTTTCAGTCATTTTCATGTTGTTTTGCCAGAACTGAACCTATCTGAATGAGAGGGAGATACATTACTTTATCAGCAGTAGCAAGCTATGTTAGCAAGCTCCTTCCATCAAGGTGGTTGCAATGCATCTGCTAATTAGTGCTGTAGCCGTGTATTGCAGAAAAGATATATATTTTGTCAGATAAAATACCATTAAAAATACTCCAAAAAGAATCAACTCAATACTCAGTTGAGACATCCAGTTCGGTCCCTCCTATTAGCAGAGGGGAGACCTAGCGTCCCTATTAGTATGCATGTCAATCAAAAAGAAAAAAAGAAAGAGAAAAGAAAGAGAAAGAAAGAGAAAACATACATAGCTCTGTGTAGTCAATATAAGTAGTCATGGAGCAATATACTATGAAGGCCAAAACATTTCTTTCTACCAAGCTGTAGCAATTTATCGTGGATGTCTATGGCGCTTAATTCAAGTGACCAAACTAGGAACTGCAGTTTTTCTCATTAATTAATTAATAAATGTAATTAATAAATTTTTCAGCCATGTGAATTGCTGCTTGAATTATACATATCCAAGCAGCAACCATAATACAAGAAAATAGTGAAACTTGTTCGAGGCTTGCTGCAGTCACTTCCATTCATTTTAAGGCAGAGACATTCAACTGGTTAAGGTTTGGCATGATGACTGACTGGACAAAGCTGGTCTGTCAGGTGGTGGTGATAGTTGGCAAATACAACCATTTGGTACAGGATATCTTAACATTCAAAAATTGGGCCTTCAGGCTTTTCTTTAATAGTTGCAGAGAATGATGTCAGACACTCCTAGCATCACTTGTGAATCACCTGAAGAAACCATAAATAAAAATAAATAAAACCGCCTTAACGGAAGTTATATCCAGTTCCCTGTGTAAGCTCTGAAGTCACACATACTTCTTTGTCTGGGATCTCAGCCAAACTCTGTGCTGTTTTCTTCTGTTTTTGGCCTTTTCCATACAAATTTCACTGCATCTAAACATTACAAGCTGTTTCCGTCTGTGAAAGGCTGCAAATCGGTTCAAGCTGGTAGAAACAGTGTTCAATTTGTCAAATTTTTATATGTTTCAGGAAGTCTTGAACCATGTACCAAACTTTAAAAAAAAAAACACACAGTGAGATTTCCTACGTTCAGAGCTCAGTGTGATTAAAATTTCACACATGAAAATCACAAAGTCACCAGTGCCCACACACTTTGAGTCACAGGGTGGAAAGATCCCTCATTAAGAAAAGATTGATTTTTCTAATACTTTTGCCAACAAAACTGGACAACTAAATAATTGTCACTTTTTAGGCGTAGTCTAATAAAACCTCTGAACCACAAAGCCCCCACCCTCCAGCTCCTTTTCCGCTCTGCAGTTGTTAAAGGCATGTCTGGACTAGCCACAGCCTGACCACACATGCCTGGGATGGAGGGATGCTGCAGTAAGGCCATGTGTTCAGACTGACAGTAGTGCAGGAAAATACACAGCTCCTTCTTTCATTTAAATGCATAAAAGTACAAAAAGATCAAAAGAGAGAGAAATCCTCTTGCTACAATTCAATCAAGCATCAGCTAGCAGAGTTTGCAAAGTTAGCCTGACCAACATTATACACACAGCAGCTTGTCTTGGTGCATTACTTCCTAATATGAAGTGTATTTACTAGTTCTCCTGTTTACCTCACAGGCATTTTTCTGTTAACTCTGACTTTTTAAAGAGAATCAGAGGACTCACGCATGTGAAGACATAGTAATGACATTGTTATGTTACCCTTTTAACTGACTGAAAAGGATAGGACAGTTTTAGATGCGTGTCGTGCTGTATCATTAGGCACCACCTGCAGAAATATCGAGGGTAGCAGTGTTTCTTATTTGTGACGACAGACAGAGTGTAGTAGAAACTAAGTCTGGTGTTGATTTTTCAGAGTAAATATATTGAATTCTGAAAAAGAAAATGATCAGTGGCAAATCAAACCAAAGACACCAGAGCAGTGTGCAAAAAGTCTCAGTTCCTGTAACAGCCACTTGAAGCTGAAGAGTCAACCCTCATAGACTCCCAGGTTAAAGTGTCCAACTTTACAGCAACTAAAAAAATGTTTACAGGCTAGTACAAAAATATTTATTGGCATTTCCGGACAGTTTCCCCCTTCATAACAAGTGTGTGTGGGTGAATGAATAACAAACATACCAAACACAAACTGAAGTTTTCACAGTGCAATTAAATATGAATTCTATGCAATGATGGAAAATTGTGCTAATTTGTGCACAGGGCAATGTGAATGGTGCGCTGTCACAAGGAAGATTAGAAAGAACAAATATGTATATGTTACTGTAACTTGAGTCCAGCTGTTGGTATCCTGTTAACTGTTTGCGAGTAACAAAATGGTTCAAAAACACTAAATGAATTCATTTAAGTAACCTGATAAAAGCTTTGCTTTTAT
The DNA here is from genome assembly GCF_001858045.2 of Oreochromis niloticus. Taxonomy (NCBI): domain Eukaryota; kingdom Metazoa; phylum Chordata; class Actinopteri; order Cichliformes; family Cichlidae; genus Oreochromis; species Oreochromis niloticus. The sequence goes on from NC_031974.2 coordinate 29,527,243, forward strand.
GGCATTATGGGAGTATTATATTTTCCATATTTGCGAGCATGTGAGTCTTAGATATGGTCCGAGTCATTTAAAAATTTACCATCAGAAGATGTAAATGAGGCTTGGTGCAGATGTTCACATACTTTCCAGTGTTCCTGCTCACACGGACCTGCATATATAATAACTACATTACAAAGGGTCCAACTCTGTGTGCGCCCCCTGCAGCAGAATTAGAACAGAAAGGTGTTGTCTACAGCTGCCTGTAGGCATGTCTACAAAGGAGTGTAATCCCAAGCTTAAACAGCACACACCCTCAGACACGACCTGCCTGTGGAGTTTAAACACTGGTCCAGGATGAAGTGCAAACCTACTCAAAGTTTGCAGCAGTAATGCAGTACATTACTGGAGCTTTACAGAATAGTAAGATATGCACTACCTACCTTTGGCTCACCAGTGCAGTGAAGTGTATGCTGATTAGAGCACAAATCAAGCAGCATGTTTAAGATTTCATGTTGCCAGGGCAGATCTGAGTCTGCTTGGCAGGCTCTGTTTTTGCTCTTTGTATGTGCACAACCTATGATCTCAAGCCAGCAAACAACTATGTAACCAGCCACCTCCACCACCTCATTCCTGCTCTGCAAACAGCTGATTATCAGCAGTCCAGATGCACCTCAGGGACAGTGGTGGGATTCAGGGACACAAGGTAGCTATGGAGGCTCCAGCCAAATTGACAATAATATATAATGTGGGTAATTAAAGGTATTAATTTCTTTCGTGTTCTACATCTTTGAAAGTTGGGTGTTAAATATCACACAAATGTAGTGGCCCCACCCAACAGCTGGACTTGTGTCAGACATGATGCATAGGGCTTGCTTTAGTGCCATTAGAAGAAGAATAGTGGGACATATACATCAGGGTGCTTTGCCACAAGCAATACGTTACAGCATTTCACTTTTACATGCGCCTTTTGCCATCCAAGAAAACCCTGCAAACTCTGACTAGACTGCACCATAAAATGTGAAGTGAGGAGGACCACCAACATAGTGAAACCCTTTAGACGGCTGGGTCACTGGTAGTTTTTTACCCCACCCACCCACAGTTAAACTGTAAAACTCTGCAATATCCACATATTGCAGAGTTTTACAGTCCGGCCACACTAACCTTGTTGATGTCTGAGGAAATGAGACAAAGTAAAGCACAACTATGGAAATGTTGATCCAAGTGGTTTAGTGTAGAGGTCAACACTGAGGTAGATTTTGTGATACTGCTTCTTCCTGGACAGTATTGTAGCTGTTTTTTATGTCAGACACTGACACGTCCTTGGACATCCGAAAACTAATAATTAAATCAAAGAAGAAGAAAAAAACACTTCAAGGTTCTTACAAACATCTGCTGGTTTGTTTTTTTTCTAGCTAAAACTAAAACATTAGATAGAGACCACCATTTAACCCTGAAGCAAATGACTGTTACTTTCTGTTATAACTGCCATCTTTTAAATTTGACAGATTGCACCTTCATAACTAAAGTTTTTCTGTGGTACAACACGTAAAGACTTGTTTGACAATAAATGAGAAACCAAAGTTTTTTTTCACGTTGCAATACTATCCCAAGTTTTTCAGTTGTATTCTGTACCTTCTTCTTAGTGACTGTCCCCTATAAGTGCAGTGTTGCACTTCACTTTCCACCTGGAACAATCAAAGATGTCTTCTGGTGTGACTTTTTCATGCTGCATGTCCTCCTTTTAGACGTGTCATTCGGGGTCATTGTCTTTGGGGACTGTGAGTGGTTTCGGCCACCAAGTCTTCAGTAGTTCTAACCATACATCGCAATTCTCCCGCCTTATCTGCAACTGGTACAAGTCCCATTCATTTTCTCCATTCATGGTGCGGTCCCATAGGATGCCTATTATCCATCGAAGCGTGCACATTTCCATTCAGTGGAAAGCCTGTTTGTGCTTCATTCTAGCTGTCCAGGATGCCATGGAGGGCTGCTGGGAACATGATTGTCTTTCAAACCCTCAATTTCAGGCAAATTGCAACGGATGGCTTTGAACTGATGTCCACACTGCATTCATCCAGGTGCATATATTGTGGATGGTGTCACCATCACTGGAAATGATGGATCCAGGATATTTGAACTCTGTCTCTCTGTTCTTCAGGGCTTGTCCATTGGTAGTAATTGCCCCATCCACTTAAAATGTCCACAACACTGTCTCGGAAGTTGTCACTGACCATGAAAACACCATTGTGATTTGATTGCTCACCCCTATAAAACAGCTTGAATCGGCTCGCTGACTTTCCTCACAGTATGATTTAGCAGCCTATAGTGATGAACTCTAAGTACCATCAGCTACGTAAAGAGCATTTTAAGCTCTTTCAGCTCATTGTTTCACCTCTTCTCTTTCTACTAACAAGCCTCTGATAAATCCACTGTACACTCACTATGGACCACTAAGGAGCAGAGGGGTATGGCTAGTTGATATATAGCTGGTAAACAAAGTGAAATACTGAGGTACAGCGGAGACACGAATCTGGAACTCAATGCATATCTTGGGTGGTGAAATAACAGAACCGCTACTTTTAAGTCAATATACATTTAGCCAGGACCACTCTAGTCAAAAGGAGACTAGTATTTCTATCTACAGTAATTGTTTTCTTTTGATAGCATGGCTCTGCTCAAGGACCTCCCTGCCCTGCAACAAGCATGAAAAGAATAAGGCTGTGAGTGCAGCAGTAAGATCTGAATATATAACACAGTACACATCAGTAACACGAGTAATTGATTAAGTCAGATACAGAGCATTGAGTTGGGGTGAAGGTGGACTGCAAAGTGGCTTGCAGAAGCGAAGCAACTTTATAGAGGTTAAAGCAATTGTACTAATGCTGTGTCAGATTTTTTTTTAATTCATTAACTTTTAAATTTAATAAAATTAATTTCAAGCAGTAAAAAACGTAAATTAAAACAATTCAAAAGAAATTGTTACTGTTAATTCAGGAGATTGTTGCTTAGGACATCAGTGTTCCAGTACTCCTAGATCCTTTTTTCAGGGATCTCCCTAAACTCACACTAAAGCTGTTCCTTTCTCCCATGACTCCTCTTTCCCCTCCCCATCTTTATCTCACATCCAGATGTCAATGCCATTTCTTGATTTCTAGGCAAACTGTGATTTCTGCTGCATCTCTGCTGCCTCTGGACAGTGTCTCTGGTGGGAGTCAAGCCCCATCCTGTCTCTGTGGGAACCCAGCAAGTGGCGATCCGCATTCCAGGAGATAACTTCATGGGAAAACCGATAGCAGGTCTTTGTGATACAACTCCAAAACAAGTCTGATAACATATTGTAAATACGAGACTTCAAGACAGCTTGATTCCATCAATTTGCATTTTTTTTTACACTGACAGCCTCTCTGAAGAGGTACAGTAACCCAGGCATCCATCATAATTACAGCTCAAGCTTTTAAGTTTACACCCACGTGCTGATTGTTTATAGAGCAAAGGCATTCCATTTGTCATGTCGGTTTAATAGGCTAGCATGTAGGTCGGAGGAGGCAGCGTGTTGTTTTTTGGCTGATGCAGTAATCGGCTTTCTTGGAATACACTTCCAAACATTACTCATATGCAGACTGACTTGAGGAGTTCACGATAAGTGCCGAGGCCAAGTTGGCAACAATTTGGTAAGGAAAAAAAGCATTTCCGTAAACAGCTTACCAGTCCCCAAAAAGCCAATGGGTGGGCGGGGGCTGGATCATCCACAGCTCCACTAAATTATGAAATGAAGGGAGTTTGTTGTCCCAGAGGTGGAGAGGAAATTGCACTAATAAACTGCTCTGGGACAAACAGAGCCGAGTCATGCCTCAAACGCAGCATGCTGGAGTAAACAGTAAAGTGCATCTCAGGGTAGCAATCTGAGGTGCAGTGTTTGGTCTAGCTGTAGCGCGAGCTTGAGTGTGTGTCTGTCTAACAAGTAGTCAGGGAGTCTGTCATCTGAATGGGGCTCTGTCTCGCTTCTCTGGGGGTTGAATGAAAGTCAGATATAAGTGAAGGTAGAGGTCGGGGGTTAATCTCCTAGGGCCAGGCGGTCACTTTTACGGGTCAAGGCTCAGAGTCTCTCCAGGCCTCAGGAGTGGTAGTGGTGGTGAGGAAGGACCCAGAGGGATCAGGGTCAATGGTTTGCATGCTTGTGCAATGCTGCACTTTAATCTGGGCATTAAAAAAACAAACAAACAAGAGCTCAAGAGAGAAATCCCTTTTCAATGCATTTTGTGCACTACAGATTTTAGGCAGAATCCCCCAGTGCAAATAAGAGAAAAAAGCTTAAATGGCTGTAGACTATACTTCCAACTGAAACCTACCATCAGAGAGTTACATGTAGGAAACTAAATGCAGAAAGTGACATGGAAGGATATCATTAAGATGTGATTACACAGAGAAGGTATGGCAACCCCACACCGCCCCTGCAAACACACAGCAACCCCAGCCTCCACACACACACACAGCCTCCACCATTGGTCTGAATCTACAGATTGCTCACACATGCTCCTGGTTCCTGGCGGCCCGCCACTCAGCTCTCTCTCTTTCCCTAGCACAGGAAGCCCAGCAGGCAGGCCAGAAGAGAAGCCTGGCGAGCGCCTGCTGAGGCAGTCAGAGAGCACGGATCAGCAGAGCCGGTCTGGACAAAACCATGGAAGTAACCCTGGCCTCCAAAAAACAACAATGTTTCGCACTGCATCAGTCACTATAGCTTCTGGGCCAGACTGTGAACAGTTGCCACATAACAAGATGAATTGTAGGGTCCAGTGAGGCGGAGTGCATGAAGACAAAAGTTCAGATTTGGGGAATGTTAGTTTTAGAAGTGGATGGAAATATTTGAGTGTTTAAGAGTCCCTTATTCCCCAAACCCCATGGTTCCACTAAATCCAGTTATTTCTCCTCTGTGTGCTTGACCCATGCAATCTATCAATTTGTTCATTCAGTAAGATACAAATGAAGCCTTCAATTTTAAACCTAAGCAAACTAACAATTCTTCTTTTAAGGAAGAACAGGCTTACAAGGATTTGCAATTCAGACCAAGTCAGGTTTACTTATGGTATCTGAGCATTAAACTGTTGAAGGAAAGTAAGAAAAATACAATAACAAACAAGTTGGGACACATCTTAATAATAAATAAAACAGAATGCAATGATTTAAATAGTTCACAACAACAATTGTTTCAAGGAACTTCACACTGTAAAGTGAGGAGTCCTAACAGAGCCTGAGAACCCCTCAGATATGATCCCCTATCAATGAGCACGGCCTTTTAATGGGAAGAAACCTCTGGCAGAACCAGACTCAGGGAGGGGTGGCCATCTGCCTCGACGCATTTAGGGGTGAGAGGAAAGAGAAGCAAAGAAGGACACCATAGGAATACAGGACAGAACACACACTGTGGGAGAGAGAAGACAAAATTTAATGATGTGTGGCAGTGGTGTATAAACACATGGGGAGTGAAAAGATCTGAGTGCAGAAGAAATACTAATAGTGCATCATAGGAAGTCTGTCAGCAGGCTGAGCCTACAGCAGCAAAAGTAAGGGATGACACGGAGCCACTTGATTGAGCTTCAACTGAAAGCTTTATCAAAAAAGAAAAAAGAAAAGCCTGAGCCTAATCGTCTCTCTCTGCTTTTAGGAGCGTAATCTTAAAAGTAGACAGAGTGTCAGTCCCAAATCCAAACTGGGAGCTGGTTCCACGGCAGAGGCCTCTGCCTCCCATTCTACTTTTAGAAACTCTAAGGACCACAAAAAAGCCCACAGCCTGATGCAAAGTGCTCTATTAGAGTAATATGGTGCAAGATATTTGAAATACTGTATGATGAGGCCTGATTATTTAGGAATTTGTATATGACAAGAAGGATTTTAAATCGAATTCTCCATTTAAGAGGAGGCCCAACGTGAGGTAAATATGACCTCGTTTCCTAGTTCCTCTCAGTACAATTGATGGCATCAATTCAATTTCCAGCTGCAGCATGCTCTAAAAAGTGTCACAACCTGCCAAAGACCAAACAATAGTAAAAAAAAAAAACAAACAAAAAAAACTAGCACATCAACTTAGTGAAACATTCAGCATCTTAAAATCCAGATGTTTCCATCAGGAGTTGGTCACAATCAAGACAGATTCAATAGAGCATGAAAAATAAAGAATGAGCACTGAATTTATCAGAAAATATAACGCAACGATATTGCATAAGATGTGTGTGACAGAACATTAGGCCTTCAGAAGTAGACACAGGGTCCTACAACTAGAGTAAGAGTGGAGGGAAGTCGAAAGTACGCACACTGCAGCCACTAAATGACAATCCTACATAACATGCATTTTTAATGCTGGGAGCAGATCACATTAAAAGCTTATGCTCAAGATGAAGCTTTATAAAGACTTAAAAAATGTACGTCAGCAAGATGCCCTGCTGCCCCGCTCCGCCCCCTTCCCATCCAATAAAGCTATTTCTGTCTAAAAGTAGGCCATAGTTGCTATAGCTTGACTTGCTTGACTTGCTTTTAATGTAGTCTTAAACTAATGTTAAACTAATCTTACACTAATGTATACCTACATAGTCTTCAGTCATCTGTATTAACTGATGGTCCCACTTTGGAACTAGCTCAACCCTGTAATCAATTGGAAATGACTCTTACTGTCACAACGGGACAGAACGGACTCACGCGTAGGCTCTGAGTTTGGGAAACACAAGAGTCTTTATTACAGCACACCAGGTGATCTGTTTACAAAGGTGAGGGGGAAAGCCAGGCACACACACAAAGGGGAAAGACGCTGAAAGTCCACACGCACTCCGTCCACTCTTCACGCCCCTCTTCACACTCCACAGAAAACACGATGATGTACTCCACTCCTCGCACACTCAATCACTCAGGAAACACAGGGGTAGGTCCAGGGAATCTGTACACAGAGACATGAAGGGATTACTAAGGCAGATCACTGAGAAACACTCTCTAGGATAAGCTGAGCTGGGGTTACACTGACGCGGGTCGGCAACAGTCCAGCGACGAGAAACACAGAGCTGCCATCTTATAAAGGAGCTGGAACACTCTCGTAATGAGCCACAGGTGCGTGATCGTGACCAGGTGCGTGGGCCAAGGGCAGGAGCCCACAGGTGAGCTCCGCCCAGGCAGAGGGAGGAGGGAAAGAGGGGAAGGGAGAGTGCAGGAACAAAATGAAAAACATATGTAGCCATACTGAGCCGACCGGGTAGGCACAGGGACACTTACAGCAGTATTTTCTGTAACTTTATTCTAACAAGTATGTAGATGTTGAAACCAACACCACTGACTTTGCATTTTATTTACTAGCAAACCCCTGCCTATAGCGTGAGTGATAGGGAACACAGAAATATACTTACATATGCCACGATCATTATAGTATGATGAGTAAACTCAATTGGGTTCTCTTAAAATGTAAATTGGGCCATCCACTTCTTTGATCACTGTGTCTCTTTCGAACTATTATAATTCATTATTCCCAAGTTGTTCCAAAAGTTCCTTTAAAAGACTTCAATTAGTCCAGAATGCCACAGTGAGAGTACTGTTAGGGACTAGAAAGAGAGAACCGATTTCTCCCACATTAGCTTTGCTAGAATGAGAGCCAGAACCTTCAGCTTTTAGGCCCCCTTATGTGGAACCAGCTCACACAGTTTGGTTTTGAGAGAGAAGACACAGTCATAAGTTTTATCAAACTTTCCTGTTTGATAAAACTTATAGTTAGAACCGTTCCTTAGTTATGCTCCAATAGGCCTCCTGGGGGCTTCCAAAGATGCAATGAGGGCTTCTTCTTTTCCACAATGTGTCTTTTATCCTGTCTTTGTCCCTTCACCAGCAACTGGTTCACCACCTTCCCTGAGCCTGGTTCTGTAGGTTTCTTCCTGTTAAAAGGGATTTTTTCCCTTCCTACTGTCACCAAATGGTTGCTCCTGATTGTTGGGGGTTTTCTCTGTAATATTGTCTTCCAAGTGCAATTTACTGCAGTTTGAAAACCCTGCTATAACTGTTGCCTCAGGTGCCTTGAACTGACAGTTGTTTAGATTTGGTGCTAAATTAAACTAACTGAAACTGACGGGGATAATATACCGAACGGGTGCAGTTCAGTGCAAATAACTTATTAGCATTGTTTGGATGTTCTTGTTCTACCTATAAAATTTAAGTACACAATTAAACTTCCTCCTCATCAAGAACAGAAAAAGAGCAGGTTTCACACCCACTACCCATCACACAAACATCCCCCATCCGCTTCTCCTCCAGTGACGTCTAAAGCGGTTATTGATATTGACTGTTGAAGAGGGAGATGGCAGTGTCACCTCCATGTTTCTGAGTTCAGGGAGAGGACACAGACTCTCAATGAGCTGCTAGCTGACCCAGACAACCCGCTGCACCGCTGCTCACCTCTCTTTCCTGCAAACAATCTATCAGAAGTCTATTTCTTGACTCATCGAGTCTGTAACTGTTTTCCCATTTCCTTTCTCACTACCTATCTCACAGTTTTTTCTTTTCTTTTTGTAGATATCCTCAACAGACAGAAAAGAGATGGCCAGTTCTTCCTCTGTTTTCCTCGTACTCCAGCGCACACCCTTTGTTTTCATTTGAAGCACAGGGTGGAGAGCAGGAGTTGGCTAGACTTTATGGGTGGGTTTCATGTAACTGAAACTGGTGCAAAGGGCTCAGAGTTGCACTCATTTCAGTTCTGCTAATAGCTCATTGTAGCGCAGTCATGCATTTTCCCTGAAACAGATGACAGAAAAATATGACTGACTTCCAAAGTGTTGCTCGACCCTGAAGATCCCATTCCTGTTTGTAATATATATGTAAAAGCCAGAAAAGTGTTTTTTAATAGATCTGAAATATTTTAGAGCTTTTCCAAGATTATAACCTGGACAAATGGAAACTAGACCCAGGCCTCAGCGTAGCCTCTATTTCATATGATACTGATTTGCACAGAGTGAATGCTCTTTTTAGCCATGCAGCTGTCTTTGTGCTGTTGACTGAGAGAGACAAGAAGAAGAAGCTGGTTATTACATTCAATATCAATTAGTGCTTGAAAAGGAGGTTTTCAGATTTTGTGTGCGAGAGAAAAAGAAGCTCTGAAGTCACTTTGGAATAAAGCCTTTTCTGAACATCAGTGTGGTTATTATTCAGGAGAATGGGGACTTTTCTTCCTCTCCTCTCTATTGCAGCACTGAGAATAGGAGACTTGAATGCGTGCTCCCAGTTTTCAAAGTATCAAAGCGTTAGCATAATTACTATTTCAAGTAGAAGAGACCCAACTGTTTCCCCCACTCCTCTCCACAATTTCTCGCGGAAAACTTCAAAGGCCTTTCGTCAGTGTTCTTTTTATAACCCAGCTTTTCCTTTGCCAGTTAGACAAAAGGAGCAGACACCAAACTGAGGATGTGAGTACAAAAACAGGCCAGGCGGTCAATCGCCGAGCCACGGATCTAACATATCTGTAAGATCCATCACACGGGCCCTGATTGGGTTACTCAGACCCCGCAAATTCCCCCTGAGGAGGCCAAGTGAGACGGAAGAGGAGCCGTTTCAAAAATGTTGTCTTTTCCGTCTTTTATGTAACGGCGGTCACTACTCTGTCGGGGAGGGTTGGGAAGCCTATTAAAAGCCATGACTCAGTTCAGATTCAGTCCATCATGCGAAGGGTAACATTTTCTGAATGAGCGAGTTGAGAAAGTGAGATAACGAGCTGGGGTCAACGGGGCCAAGATAAATATTCTTCCTCCCATCTTCTCTCAATTCATTCTCAGAGCACGTGGACTTTTAGTGCCGAGGACAGCAGCGTTTATCCCCCTGTCACCTCCCACCCCCTAATCGTTATCTCTCCATCTTGCCTCTCTCGCTGGCACTGCCCGGTAAACACAGGCCCGAGCAAACAGAAGCAAGTGTTACCTTCGATTTCTCTCGCGGGCAGCCATCGCCCCCTTCTCCAATCCGATAATAAACCCCACTCCTCCTTTTGCTTAATTGCTTCTGGGCTCATGTCAGAGGCAAGAGTGGAAAATTCCACAGCGGTAAGATAACTTCACTCCTGAGCTGCCTCATTCCAAATTAAAGGCATGTGTGGAATTTCGTGCCAGAGCCCTGACATGGGAATGAAGTAGATGATGGAAGCAGAGGGTGAAGATGTCACAGCAAATAAAGGAGAAGGAGTGACAAAAAGAAGCAGTTCACCGCCACTTGTCCCTGCGCTCCTGCTTTCCCTCCCTGACTCCTCTCTCACCTCGCCTTCCACCGCTTTCCATCCCCCGGCAAGTTCCTGGAGAATAAAGGCATTACAGAGTCTCAAACCCAACTGCACATGCCCCAAATGCCTATTTAATCAAAAGAAAATAAACGCAGCCAAATGCACATACTGGTGTCTGCATAAGTTAACCTGGCTCGCCGATCGAAAAATTAAAACCTGCTGTTGGCGTGTGGAGGCTTCTGGCTCGTGTCTCTTTACCCTTACGTCTGCTACCTAAACACAGCAGAGGAAGGCACGCCCTGCTCCGACTTCAAGTTTGAGAAAAATGGAACCAAAAGTAAATATCTCCTTCGAATCGAATTTTTATCATTTAAAATTTAGATTGTGTTACATAATGCCGCCTTGTTTCGCATTTATGCATGAGCATATTGAAATGTGATAAGAAAAATCATCTGTTTTGGCTGCCTAAAATATGCTAAATGTTTCTCAGCACACTTCAGCTTCCAAGCACAAACTGATTTTCCTAAGATTCCTGACTGCTAAATTTGTACAAACCCTCCATCTCTGGCAACAATGACTTTTGGGGCATTCTTTGAACCACAGTGTGCCTCTTGATCCAGAGTTTTTGGGGCTAAATTTTTGTGGAGAACAGCCTCCATCGAGGAAAAAAGCATTAACATCGTGCTGCTTTCTGCCCGTATGGCTTCTTCTTCTCCTTTGTATTATCCCAGACAGGGCTATCATTTTACCATAATGAATCCCCTTAGAGGAAAGGTCTGTCTCTTGCGGGCCCCTAGTCAAGCTCAAGTCCCTCCTCTTACTTCTTTTCCAAGCTCGTCTCTCCTTTTTCTTTCCAGCCACAGTAAACTCATAATGAACTTTCTTCATACAAATGGGAAGATGTGTCTTCATTTAAAAAGACTACTGGGTCAGAAAGTATAATATTAGATCTGCAAAGCGTAAACATCATTATGCTTAAGACTGAAATGACAAATTATAGGAGCTTGACCCTTTGTTGCAGCCTATTGACATTGCTTTAGGGCAGGATACAAGAGCAAATCATGCATAAGCTTGATCACTGCTAATAAACCGAGACATGAAAGTATATTGACTTTATTGCAATTTTTAAGCATTTAGAGTAATAACACTGAGGCACCTAAAACATGGAGTAATTCATTACTACGACATAATCATTAAACAGCAATGAGCCTACGCGACACATTTTAAAACTGCTCGTTATTGCAGGGCGTCTTTCCCTAAAGACACTTAAAATGTTCAAAATTGTAAAAAAAAAAAAAAGAAAAAGAAAAAAAACAAAGGCAGTTAGGCTGCAGAGTGTTACACTGCAAGGCCACACTGTAGGTTGTAGTTTCTCAAGGGATGCTCATCAGTATTTTGTCACAGAAAGCCAAAGACAATAAAATAAAAATGACAAGACTGATGAAATTTTGTTTTCACATTTCTGCATGAGACTGTTTAAAGGTTAGCTTATAGGCAGTTTTTTGAGACCTAGTTCTGATTGGAATGAATATCAATGAATGTGCACAGAAATATCACCAAATCTGTGAGTTAATGTGTGTCCCTCCTCCTGCACACAAAACATCTGTAACTGAACTTTTTTCTCTCAAATTTGACAGAATTTACTGTTATTTTTAAACACATGAAATATCAATAAAATTAGAAAAGCAGACTGCGAATTAACATGTCAAATGTATGTCTGCATTATTGTAGGGTCTACCTTATTTGTGATTTGGCACTGTATAAATAAAACTGAATTGAATTGAAATGTAAAATAAAACCTCAGAAAGCCAGGCCTTCATCAAACTTGGAACATTTACAGCTGAGAATTTAGTAAAGATTTATTTACCAATTATTTGGAACCATTAGAAATGCAACAGGAATGTGTAACTTTTAAAAAAAAACGATGGAATGCCAAAGGCCCATCCTGCATGAGTTATAGCTAATATCACCATTGGTATATAATGTTAACTGTTAAAAATATCTTTTCTGTTATTTGTAAAGTTTTCTCTACCTCATATGTAGGCTTGTGATGGGTAGGTACTACTAAATATGATTTTGAGCAGTGTTTAAAACTACATGTTTACAAGGCCACTAAAGTGGCATGGAGCTTCTATATAAAATACTCAGGAAAAGAAACACTACTTTCTATTTGAAGTAATATTTTAATCAGTCACCATACGGATGTTATAAATCTTGATATCCCAGAAGCATCATCATCAGAACAACATTTAGCTCTGTTCTCAGTCTGTTTCCTAGAATACTTTAAGACTTTAAGAAGTCTGACCCTGTGGAAAAAATAATATTCCATCTGCTCTGTGATATAAAGGATTTTCAGCCCATTTCTGTACTTTTGAATATATTGCAAAGCAATTGATTGTAGGCAAAATTAAGCAGAACTTTGGATTAGGAACAGATACGGCTTTGAGAAATGGGTTAAAAATCCTTTTCATCACAAAGCCTGCAGACTGTTTTATTATCCAGATGGCAGAGAAGGCTTGAGATATCTGGAAATAAGTGTTGACTAAGTTTTAATATGTAACATATTCCAAGGAAGTCCCTGTTTAAGCCTGCTATCATCAAGGCTTTTCAATCTGTCCAAAAAATGATTCAAGATACAAGTTCATAAGCTGCCTAAGGCCGACACTTTTTTCCCCTCAGTGTCTTCTTTAATTTTTTTCCAACTAAGTGTGAGTTCTTATCTGGTCCTGTCCTCTGGATTCTTACTAATGTTTGAATGTTTTAATTTACTGTCTCTGATCAAGAACCTTTGATTTTCCATATCAGGCCCTTAATTTCAAGTCACAGAGGAATTTAAGTTCTTAGCTACCAAAATACCGTTGATCAAATGGGATCATTCTAATCGAACATGCTAATCGCATCATTTGATAGGCCTGATCATCTCATTGCACTTCTCTAACCTTGCTGAATAACAGCGAGCTTAATAACTTCACGCTGTTCTGCGAAAAGAAACTAGAACAATGAGAACTGTTGGTTTTATAACAAAAAAAAAAACAAGACTTCATCTCATCCTCAAATTCCTTCCATGTGGTGTTCTCCAGGGTTCACTTCTTGGTACTATTTTATTCTTTATTCATGTACTTCCTGTTGGTCAGTTGATCAGTGGGTAAAATACATATTTCATTATTTTTGGCTTATCTTTCTCATATTAAATGCTGTGTATTGCACAGCTTTGGCTTACTGAGTCCAAATTTTAGATCTTTTTATTCAGATACCCAAACATGAGTTAATGCTTGGACAAAAGTCTTAATAACCTGTGCTACAGTGTCAGCTTTATGTTGACATACAAATCATCAGTGTAGTACATGATGCTTTCTCCAGCTCAGGAATATCAAAAAACTTTAAAATGTATCAAAAAATTAAAGTGTGCATCTCCTTCCAGCTTGTTCAAAACTGTAATATATGAAATAATACTTTGTGTAGGATTTGAGTCTAACTTTGCTCAACAGTCCACTGATCCAAACAGGGACATTAGGAAATTAAATTTCTGATTATTAACTGATTATAAAGATTGTGTGGTCTGCATAATGTTCATCGTAATGGTTCTTTAATGCATTAACATCAGCGTTATCTGGTTGTTGACCTTCTGCCTGACAAAACTATTATTAGGATCCATCCCTGCATCCATCCCTGGCTACAGGCCACTAAAGGAATCCAAATTAAACAAAATACATCAAAACAAAGTAGACAGATTAAACAAAGCACAGGTCAATCATTCTGGTCAGCCAGTTAGCTAGCCAGAGTATCACCCAATCAGCCAGCCAGTCTCCCATGTCAGTGGGCTGTTACAGATGCTCACTAATGAGCTGGGAGTCTGTGATCAAGTGGGTCTTACTACATTCCACTAGCTCTAATAAGACCTTGTCCTGCTCTGAGAGCTGATAGCGGCTTTATTAACCACACCATGAACCTGCACAGGAAGCCGATGGGGGGTTTTATTTGGATTTTATTATGCAATAGGAACTAGGGCCAGTTTAATTGGAGCCAACGAGGAAAGTGGGAGCTGGTAGGAGGAGGGGGAGAGGAGAGGCAGCAGTCCGTGTTTCATCTCTGCCTTTTCCGCTTTTCCTGATCTTGAGGAAATCAGAGGTGGAGGCGAATGGGGAGATGAATAAAAATATGCCGCAAAAATAGGATAATACTCCCGAGGATGACTTTCTGTTTGTTCCGTTTCTCTCATTGCTGCACAGCAAACCTCAATCTTGCTGTGCTGATGGCAGGCATCACGAGCTGTTTCAGGCAAAAGGAGTTGATGTGTGACACAAGCGGGCTCCTGTGGTACTTTTCAGATGTTTTAGGAATTTGGGTTGATTCTAAGTATGGATACCTCCAAAGTTAGTCAGGGCCTATATTTATCCAATCTCTTGGTGTAGACTTTTCATCACCTCAGAGTGCAAGAGGTGATACAAGATCTGCAGTTCTAATTTTAGCAGCAGAGATAAATGTGAGGTGAAAGCTCTGTATCCAGATGCTAGCATTGATGCTGCGATGACAAAGATACAGTATTATTGTCCTAGTTTTGTATTCTCTCAGAATAAAAGATTGATTTCTGTCTCTTGAAGCAAACTCGACACATCTGGATAGGTTCATGTGACACTGTGGGGGTGTGACTTAATTCTGGGTCCCATGGACGATCCATAGACACAATACTGGTCTATGTGTAGCTGCCAGCAGAGCCACTCGGAGCTAAAGCTGAAATACAAAGCTGTCTTTGTGGCTTTCGCCCTCACATATTGTCCTGAACTGAGCCCACCGAGTTAAGTGCTTGTTTCCGTCTTTTCCTCGGAGCTTCTCTACCTTCCAGGCAAAATGCTCTGATTTACAAAGTCACAATGTAGCAATTAGTTAAAATGTGATTAAGATCAGAACCTGATTTGGCATGCTGTATAAATATACAATTTCAATGAAATTACAAATCAGCAAAATACAGTGAAGCTCACGTAAAAGAGCATTTTGGATGGAATTATCTGACAAATATTAAGACTTGTTGTGTGTTCAACAAGTTTGTGCTTCAGTTTTGGTGAGTACAAATCTCTGGCTCTCTTCCACAGTGTGGCTTTTGTTCTGTCTCCCTCCCCTCTCCTCCCACTGGTCACAGCACATGGATGCCTCTCCCCAAAGCAAGTTCTGCCAGAGCTTTCTTCCTGTGAAAAGGGAGTTTTTCCTTCCCACTGTCACCAAAGTGCGTGCTCATAAGGGGTCATATGATTGTTGGGGTTTCTCTGTATTATTGTAGGGTCTTTACCTTACAATACTGACACCTTTGAGGTGACTGTTGTTGTGATTTGGCACTATATAAATAAATAATAACTACTCATAACTACTACTGCTACTTTGCAGTAATTAGCAGATATCTGTGTCAGTTTGTGTTTATGCTAGCTTGCCAACAAATGCTTCCTAGTATTAGCTGACACTCCAACTTAACATAACACTCCACCCGCTTGTCCAAATATGGTATCTTCTGCCAACATCCCAAATTGATGGCCAGAATGATAGCATTGAAGCTTAAAGATTCAGAATCCAAAAAGCAAGGTGAAAGGTTAGAGTTGAAATTTTGTTTTTGCTCAGGTTTTAAGTTAAAAAACAGTGTGCTTGCTTTCCTATTTAATCCCCTTTTTTCTGTACTTAAAATCTTTAAGCGTTTTAAAGATTAAAGATTTTGTGGTCTCTTTTAAAGAGACCACAAAATCCACATTTTTCAGTACATTTTGTAGCTTTATAAACCACAAACGGGTATTTTTTCTTAGCATAAATAAAGATATGTGCAAAGTTAAAAGTAAGTTTTCAAGTTTTCTGAAGATAAGATTGCATGGACCTCCAATCATCGAATGGGAATGCAACCTTAAAATGTCAAATTCATTTATTTAATTAGGTTCCGTGTGGCATCCGCATGGTTATCCTTCCTCTAATACCGGTGCTCCTCCCTGCTCCCAGCTCCTACCAGCAGCCTGATGGTGAGTTTGAACAAGCCTTTCTCTGTGGGGTGCTGGGACAAGGCTTGTTTTTAGTCTGTCTCATTTCATTTCCGTCGCTTTTTCTTAAGCACAGATCTCCAATTTGTACTTACTGGAATACAGTGAGGCAGAAAGAAAAAAAAATACACTCCAGTATTTCAAGAATTTACTAGCCACCTACTAGGGACATCTGAAGTTAATTGTGCATGAAGGAGTAGAATTTTAAAATGTTTTCCATAGAAGTGAGACACGCAGAAGCCTAGTGGTCTGTACTGCCAGAGTAATACCGCTTAAGGAAAACAATCTTTTTACAGTAAGAATGAATGAAATACAGAGGCTTTGATTGGAAAAACAATCGAAGAAAGAGGAGCCCCCAGTTTGAGATTATAAAAACAGAGCTGCTGAATTGTATCTTTATGATTTCCTGGAATGAATGTCATTATGTCTGAAGGTCTAGAATCCAGAGAAACCCAGAAAAGGTTGAGAGTTTGACATAAAAAGCTGTTTGAGGGTTATAATATACTGTCCATTTAGGATTGTACATACAGATTTCTTTGTGTTCAGATTATTAAATTGTACTTTTCTGAATACTCCCATTTGCCTCATGATTTTTTTCCCCTCACCTCCCTAAAAGGTAGCAGCAGCTTTGTTCCAAAGCTGAAAAATCTGTCACACAATCTGTTACTTACATCTAATGTTGCACCAAACAGCTAGCCTCAAGTAATAACAACTATCAATCTTGTGCTTTTATATGATTTCGTGCAGCTCCCTTTGGAGCCATGAGTCTTTATATAACTTTGTTCACACATATGCAACAGTCCTCCCCAACTCCCCAGCACCTGTAAACAGACTTTGATGTGTAAAATAACTTTGCATTCCCCTTTATTGTTAATGCTGAGCATAGCTAAGCTGCTCCCATATTTTTTAAATGCCTAGAAACAAAGCTATTAAAAAGACGTGTGATTATTAGACTATAAAGAATCACAAGCCTTAAACTGATCATGTTTCTGGAACTGATGCTGCAAATCGTAAAAGTGAAACTGATATAGTTTTGTTCTATGGCCTCATACTCGTAAGCTGCTGTTTAGATACTGCTAT
Source organism: Oreochromis niloticus (assembly GCF_001858045.2). Lineage (NCBI taxonomy): Eukaryota > Metazoa > Chordata > Actinopteri > Cichliformes > Cichlidae > Oreochromis > Oreochromis niloticus. Next base: position 29,544,541 of record NC_031974.2, read on the forward strand.
TGCTCTCAGAGTAAACCATGAACTTGAACTTGTGACTGTATCTGTATGGAGTGTGTATCTATTCAGCCAGGTTTGGCCAGTGAAAAGAAAAAGGCCAGAGACAAAGGATCACAGCAGCGTTCCAACATTATTATCTCCACAACCCCACCACTGTACTCTCTGTCCCATCTCCACTCCCACTATCTTTGGAATAGCTTTGTCTATGATGTTGATAATTAAGACATAGTCACGAAAAATATTTAAATTGTTAGACTAGCATTTGGAATTCCCTGTTTTACAATAATATAGGGGACAAAAACAGCTATTACACATTGTTGCAACTCTTGGTAAATCTAAGAGCTACACGCCAGAGCAACACCACCCAGGTGTTTTATTCAATATACTGAAGATGGAAAAACCTAAGGAAATTTGACAGCCAAGTATTCCCATCACATCCAAGTCACTGACCTCATGTGCTCATCCACAGTTGAGGCATATCTGCAAGCCACTTTGCAACCCACCTCCATGCTTCTGAGTAAAAAATACTGCAGCTCAGTATTTTGAATGCTGCAGGAATAACTAAAGTATATACCTCTAAATACAATTCTGTAAATAGTAACTTCTGCTCGAGCTTTTTCCTGACACAACAGCAAACATCATGTGATAAGCTCTGGGAACTGTACTGGTCACATGTATTTTATGTGGCATCTCACACGCATTCTCTAGTCGTGGGCCAAAGGCACCCAGGAGAGCCTAGTGGGTTGTGTTTCCATGGATGCCCGCCTATGTCCTGATTGCCATGCGTGCTTTGTGTGTGTTGTGTACCCGCGCAACAATTCATTTTTGGTCATAGCATGCAGCCACTGATCCGACCACTGCTGAATGGATGTAGCCACTCTACTGTCCAGTGAGAGAAAGAATGTGCAAACAACCACGGTCTCTGACACTCAGAGGCTTCGGCTGCCAGAAACTCTGTGCCAGGCTCCAATTAGGCAGCCCTGTGTCCTGCACTCAAACAATGGTTCTGTTGGTGGGTACAGTAAGTCCCAGGCATTCCCATACACCGTAAAGACCAAACATACGTTACTCAGTTGGTGGCCAGTATTTTAACTCATATTATCACTGTGGGTGACAGCGAGAGTATGCAGACAAAGTAGCAAAGTGCATTCCAGTGCTCCTTGCTTGCACTCACCGTGTCCCATATGCAAAGCCATTCGTAGGGGTGCTGAGGAGTGCAAAAGTTGGGAGTAAAAGGGGGTTGCTAGAACACTCGTTCCTCAAACACGGAAACTGGTGTAATGGCTTCTCACAATGTTGTGGAGACAATTCATGGAACTGCGAGGGGAAGTGGTCTGGAGAGTACTTTCTCCACAAGTCTCCAAAGGCCCTTTGTGGAGACCGTGGAGGTAAGTGGAAGGAGTGGCGCAGTGACTCTGATGGCTTGATAAAATAACTTCTGAAAGTGCTCCGAGCGATAAGACTTCCACATCAAACAGCTTGCAGTAGCACTGTGTGTTTTGGGCCTTTTCCTCTTCCAGAACTCACTGGAAGGGGCTGCTCGAGATGTTTGAGGGGTATATATTAACACTCCTCCTCACACAAGCATATACACAACATACTTACTTACACTTGTGTTTTTCAAACCCTCAAGACACCGTTTTACATTCTTTCAGGCCCTGAAGGTGAATTAGGAGCCAAGAAAAAGGCAGCAACATAAACCCTGGCAGCGCTCCGCTGTACTTCAGGACTTCCTGTGACGGGGCCAATCCATCTTGGATTTTTCACAAGTTATCCTATTAAAGCAAAGCCCACCATGTGCCACTTGCAAAAGCCTCGGAGGAAGGTCACTGCTGGGCAGGTTACCCAAACACAGTCTCAGTCCTTTACAAGCTAAAGTAGTCTATCACAGGGAGATGGTCATATAAAACCTGTATTTTTCGCTGGTTGGGATGAGAAAAAAATATGATTAACCTTGACAATGGCCCGTTACAACCTTTTGGCTAGTACCCACACCTTCTATCTATCCGTGTAATTACCTCATAAAGTGTTCAATAAATGGAGGGAGTGCCATCAAAGAGAGATCTATAAATTTGAAAAAACAGTACTTTGGGTTTTATACCACCATCTGCAAATCAGAAGATCCATGGCACTGACATCACACTCCTTTAAAATGAACCCCACAACACCCAGCAGTCACATTTCATCAGATTCCCCCAAGCTGTTGATTTCCCCACCCCATGCTTTTCTGACTACCACATTTCATAACCACTCTGTTGCTCCACTAGAGCACATCCATCAGTCAGAAACTCACTCATGGAAATAAACAAACTCCTCAAACCTCAAAGAACTCTGCTAGTCTGTGAGGAGAGGAAAACAGATGACCGAGATAGAGAGAGGGAGGCGTGCTGAATTTGAAAGAGGAGGCAGGGACAGTGAGTGGAGTTCAAAGCAGCTTTGCTCCTTTCCTCCTATCCATCCCGTGCCCCCCAATGGTAAAAGGGTGGACTGGTGTCAGAAGGGGAGGGGGAGGTAGTTAAAAGTCCATCCGCTCACCCCTCCGACCTCAGACGGGAATGAGCAGAAAAACAGCTGTGGGCCACTCACTCCCCACTCCTCCAACCTTGTCCCATGGGCCCGAGACACACATATACAAACACAGTCAGGCACTCTCATAGGATGTGAACCCATAGATGCACTCCTAACACATGCACCCTACAGCGTTTTCTGTTTCCTCAAACGCACTTACACACACTCAGGTTATATAATAAGAAAGAAGTATATAAATTGTGAATAACATTTACCAATTCAAGCATAGTCAACATTTCAAGGGATGTGATTGGCAGACGTGGCAATGGAAAACCAAATGAAATGTTTAAGTTTTGTGTCTCTTTTTGGATATTTAGTATGACAAATCAGTCAGTGGGGTTTTCATCAAGGTCAATCCATTCAGCAGACCTCACCACAGAGCTGGCTGACTTTAGTTCCAGTAAACTGGGTAACCAAGCTGGTGGGCTGTCTTGGACATCCCACGCTAGCACCACTATGCCGCTGTTTTCATCTAAAATCTTTAATTTGGAGAAACGTTTTAAGAAAAATGCGGTATTCTTTGTTCAATCGCAACCATAATTTCTATCTAAATAAACAGCTATATAGAGAGAAATAAAGTGAAACTTGGAATTTTCTGCGAGGATGAAAAAAAATACTCCCAAATTGCCCCTGACTGTCTCAACTAAAATCAAAGCCTACAAGTATGTATGCAGTTCTTCAGCAGTATGTATTGTCTTTCAGTTTATCTTTACATTTATTTCGATTCTAAATACATTTTTCAGTAGTTTTTCATTTTAGAAAATTAGTTTGTAGCATTAATTTATTACCTTTGCGCTTGCCATTAACTATGCATGGATGTAGATTCCACATCTCAAAAGTGAAGACAATGTTAAAGTGGCGCAAAGCTGCTTCTTTCCAATGACCAGCAGGGGCCTGCTTCATTGTGTGCAGAAAAGTCTGATTATATAAATGTTCATGGGAAAAACAACCCTTCAGTTCCTGTGATCTATGACCTAAGTGAAGACTCACCATCACTTCCATTTTTAAAAAAATAAAATATAGCCCCTATTCGAGTCAAAATGCATGAGAAAGCAGGGTATGTTTCAGGGTGGGCCAAACTTGTTATTAATAAGTCACAATATGAGCCTATAGTGTCAGTCAAAGCCAAACACAGACTTTGAACTGGGACCTCACTAATCATTGGGTGATGGGATTTTAGCCTAACCCCCAAGAACAAAGCTAATTTCTTCTCACACAGAAGAAGATACAGATAGAATAAAAGAAATTACTCTGAGCAAATCAAGCCAGTGGTAATGACAATGGTGATTTTATTTATATAGCACACTTTATTACATATAAACTCAATCTTCTTAACACAGAAGACCAAATCATAAAAAGCTGTGTAGGTTCATTGCCTTAAGACACCAAAATAAAAAAAACACTTTTTTTCCCCAAAAAATTATTTCAGTCTTCCTATCCCCCAGTCATGTCTGCCCCATCTGTAACAACTGAAAATAAAATAAGATAAAATAAATACATAATTATTATTAAAAAAAAAAAAAATTCAGTCTTCTGATTACCTTAAAAAAATTGGGGGATTTAAAAAAAAAAAAAATTTTCCTGGTAGTCAGGAGGCTAGAGGACTAAGTTTTTATAGGTTAAGAACTGGTTAACTTAAAGCATTCCTGTAGTGGAAGTAGATTTAGTTTCCCCAACTTTTGCTAATTATGAAATCCTCTGTATGAAAGTGAGATTGGACCGTCCCTGAGCTCAAAAAAATGAAGGGAACCGCATATAATCACAGTATTGAACAAAGGTCAAAGTTCTCTGGCGGTGCTCTTCCTGTTTTTTCTCACGAAAAGCAGAAGATGCTGGTTCTGCCAAGTTGACCTTGTATCCATCTTGACTTATGCAACAGTCCATCTTTTGGCATCTTCTTCACACTCTCAAGACTGTGCTGGGAAACAGAAAAACTTCGTGGTCGTGGCATCCTGGAGGAGCTAAAATGCCTGTTCCACATGAATGGACTACAGGTATCGGGTCTTGCTAATAGAACTTCATCAATCATTTGAGACAAAGACAGCTGTCATCTGTGTGTGTGGGAAGATGCCATCCGGCAAACACGGTCTTTATTACCAAACAGAAACAGAAAAATGAGTCAGGAGGGATAAGAAGACAGCAATGGTCTGTGGTCACCACTTGCAGAACCATTCCCTTTTGGGGGATTGCCTTGTTGTTGCCTCTCGAGTGCACCTGTTGTCACTTTCACTTGCACCAAAGCAGATGAAACTGATTCACAGTGGGTTATGCTTTCTAACAGAACAGATTGATATCCCTTAAGCTTAAGTGACTTTGTGTTATACTGTGATGATCGAGGGTTCCTTTATATTTAAGCAGGGTATCTTACGACAATACTGTCCCGAAAAGTTGTGCTTTATGTTGCTGTCAGAATGATAGAAAGTACAATTCAGTAACAACTCAAAGTTAAAGTGTTCCAAAATTTTATTTACTGGTTATGTAGTGTTAGAGATAGAATAGCATGAACTTTTTTAAGCATTACCTGCAGTTACAAAGCTCTACTTAACCTGTAAACCCTGAAACACTATATACTCTACTTGACTGGTTTACTTGCTCTAGGGCATACTGATGATCACCTATATGAAAAGGCAAAATAGGAAGAAAAGCTATTATTACTCAAAAGTTATTAGCTGTAATGCAGTATTTGCAGTAAAAGAACATAAAGTCAGATCAAATTTTACTGTTATTAATCTGTATCAGATAAATCGGATACAGTGTTTACCACTAAACCTGTAAAAATCAGATATAAAAGCTGTTTATATAAAGTTTATTTTTTCTCCAAATACCAATGGTACTACTTTTTTAACAGTTCTAACAGAGTTACGTAAGTGTTTGCCCCACTTTGCTGCTTTAATCACACTTGAAATGATATTTTATCAGATAAAAACACACACACACACACCTTCTCACATCTCAAAAATGAAGAATAAAAAAAGATCAGGCTGCTTGGAAAAACTGAAATTTTAGAATTTATTTTATCAGACATGGATAATTTTAAAAACTATTAAATTTCTTTCCATGGTTATTTAGTATTAATGATTCTGATGTATTTAGCTACACTTCGGCTGCCTTTACTCGTGTTGGGGCTCCATAAGTGTAACTAGTGTATACAGTTTTCAGTAAAACCTTAATTATTCCATCCACATTGTAACTGTATGCATAATGATTTAGCCTGAAGTGTAAACAGATGGTGTCTGTGCTGATGCTGTTAACAGTGATGTACATGATAATGAATCAAATTAACCTGTGAAACACTGTCTGAGCTACGAAACGAGCATCAGGCCGGACTGAATTCAACACTATTGTTTTTAATCATAACAGAATGGGAAAGTCTACAGTCTACAGCCTGCATGGCCAAGACTCCCTTATTTCAGGTCCCAAAACATATGCACATATAGGTCTCACTAACACCCTCCAGTGTCCATGTTTGGAACTACAGTCCAGTTCCTGGAGCCTCTTCTCTCACCTTCACGGTGAAGCATCACACAGCAACGCAGAGGAGCTTGAAGTCCTGACAAGAGAGTGGAGACATGGAAGAGTCCTTCTAGCTCTTCTTTAGTTGATTTTTATTTTTCAATGATTCTAGCAAGCCCTTGATCCTCTCACTGGCTGGCTCCCTCCTCCTTTTCTTTCGACTTTTGATCCCTGCGACCTGCGAAGGCAGAAGGAGGGTAGCGAGTCCCCAAGGTGTGGGAGCACCTTCGTCTCCCACACCACTACCTCTTGGTGTGCTGGTTTCACTCTGCTGGAGCAGCCAGGCGCTCTCCTGACACAAAGCCACGAATCGGTCGAGCTGGCTGGCGTTGACGTTCTTGCTGACATTTAAAGAGGTTTCAAACGGGTTCTGGATGTGCAGCGGAGCCACCTCGGGCTTGTTCTGCTCTTTGCCCTGGAGAGAGAGGCAAGGGGACAAAGCAGGTTGAAAACACTTTCGTGAGCAGCAGCAGCTGTAAGTGCAGACTTTCGTGTCCTGTGCGTCATGGTCCATCAATCTTGTTGTCATGGACTCAGCCCTTTGCTGCTCTATCTGGGGCACACATACCTGAGTGGAACACCTCTCTGCAGGGCAGCAGATGAAGGAGGAAAATGGACATGTCTTTTTTGACTTGGGCAAATGAGCAGAATTTTCTAAATTTACCAAACAAAACAAGGAAAAAAATGAGCTTAGCCTGAAATAAAAAAAAACATACATGGTCTGTATCTGTCCAAACGCCGTGGCCATCAAATAAACCATCAAAATGTGGGTCAGAGGGAAGTCAAGAAGCTTCCGTGGTACTTTGCATGCTGTATCCTGCATAATGCCTGACAGTAAAGGCACGGGTGGATAAAGGACGGGCAGGAAGGATTAAAGATGGCAACATAAAGCCATCAGTCAGAAAAGGGGAGTGAAGCGGAGAATTGTAGCACAGTAAAGCAGATTTATGGTGGTTGCTCTACTGTTGAAAGCCTATAGGCAAGGGTCACAACCACAGTCTACCTGAAAGCTTCCTGTGCTGTAGGGAAGGCTGTGTCAAACTTCATATTAGTCTCATATATTAAGCTGGGGTCTCTCTTTCCCACGGGTATCGATTCATTACACTCTAAGCTGTAGTAAAATCCCGGCATCTCATATACTGTGCCATCAAAGCATGAAGAGCTACTTTATCAGCAAAATTTCTACTGGGAAGAGTAATAGGGAGTAAGAGGCATATTTTTCAGCACTGAACATTTTAAGCAGTAGGTTAATTAACTATCGCGTATAGACAGAGAGGAAAAATTAGCCCCAAAAACTCCCAATGATGAAACAGTGTGACTTCCATCGAGGATGTTCCCTGGGTGCCAGTAGAAAGTATTACACAGGCATAAACAGGCACATCAGGATAAATGCGGGTATAAAAAGAACAAATATGCATTTGTTTGCACTTAATGTGACAGACCTCCTAATTGGGATCTAAAGCTCAAGGGCGCCGGGCTCCTGTGGGGCCGGCATCAATCACATGAGACGAGGACAGCTGTCATCTGTGTGTGTGGGAAGACGCCATCCAGCAAACACGGTCTTTATTACCAACAGATTTCCCTGCCGGAGCTCAGCTGGGTGCAAGAGTTGAAAGAAGGCTGAACTTCTCTTTGTGTGCGCTTTAAGTTTTATTCCAGTTCCTTGAGCGTGAGGATTTGGACTGACTTTAAAACCATATAAATTTTTTGTCACATTAGCATGTAGATGTGTGTATCCCCTGACGTCACATGATATGATATTGTCAAAATACTTCACACACAATACAATATTATTGTATTCCAATAACTACAAATTATGCCCTTAAAGCTAAACTTTGTCACTATCTGTTTTATCCAATACGATACTGCTCTGCTTGGAGAATGCACTACTACTGTGGTTATAATTACCCACTGACATGGTTCTACATGCTAAAGAAGGACTCTCTGTAGGATAGTAGTAGAGATGAGGACTGCTGAAGAAGCATAGCCATCTGTCTGATGGATGCATGCGTAGTGCATCAGTTGCTAAAACAAAAAAAGACAAAAAATGGCAGATGCTACAGAATTTATATCACTCTGAGCCAATCAGAAACTGACATAATCACGGAAACTGTAACACTGGAATAAATGACTGCGACAGATGCACAGCTCAATTAAACAACGTTAAAACTACCTGCATACAGCTATGCCAAATGTATGTGTGTCTGTGTGTGTGTGTGTGTGCGCGCGCATGTGCCCCACCATAACTCTGCAACGACTGTGCAGTACTGCAGAGGCGAGATCCACTAATAAATCCAAACCCACACTGAAGGACTCTAGTTGAGCCTTTTTACGACATATACAGCAATGCTGACAGTATATCAGAGCACTCTGAGCCATTGCGGCTGTTTTTCAGTTTAACAGTCCAGCTTCGTTCAAATGTTCCTTTAGACAGGAGCCTCAGTGTGTTTAGAAAACTTGATTTGAGGTCTAAATGGCAGCTTTGAAGTAGAGGACTACTTGCCTTGTTCAAAATGTTTTAAAATCGTTGGCCAGTCTAAAAGTTTTGCTGTAGCTTTGACCGCTCTTTGCCGATTTCAGATTTTAAACTGGAGCTCCCACTTAATTCACATTTGCTCCCTTTTGAATGTGAGGAATTTTCTGGATATCTATTTATTTATTCATGCAGTTGGCATGGAGAGAAAAAAAAGCACAGGAAGCGATTGTTGGTCTCATTATTATTTCATTAGCAGAGGGAGAAATCCTTTGTACTGACTGATACAACATGAGTAGAACACAAAAGCAACTCAAAATCAGCTTGTTTGCAGCATTTCCTAAATTATGTAGCTGACTTTTCTCTATGTAGAGTATGGTTCCTTTTTTTTCAGCTCTAATAAGTGGACATATACATGGATCTGTCTCTGCACATTTAAGCTCGTACTGCTGCAGTTTTTAAATTCATTAGGCACCATTCGCTTTATTTTCTGCCATACGTGTAATGCTACAGTGGTAGCATTTATATTCTAATAAAACATGGTAAAACTTTCAAACAATGAGGTTAGTGTATGTACAAGTAATCCCTGAGAGATAAAACCTCAAGCTTTGCTCTTGCACAGCAGCATGCTGTATAAACCTTCTGTTTGAGAGGGGCAGCCAATCAGAAGTAAGGTGGGTCCAAGGAAGGGAGAGTAAAGCAAAAACAGGCTTAGTTAATTATTTTGACCTGTGAATCATGCAAAACCACTCCAGGAATGAAAATATGGGCAGTTGCAAATTAGCAAAGTAGGTTGCCGTTAAAAGGTACAACCACTTCAGCTGGCACCAAACTATGACTTGAGGCAGTTCTGGATAATCATGCTCACCTTTCTGATATTTAAGGACATCCGGCTGAATGGGAAGGTAGCGTAGAACTCGAAGAACTCACCCAGCAATTGCTCTAAAGCAAAGACAGAAAAGTAGAATTAGCACGAAGGCCCGCTAATACAAATGTCAACGACATATCAAACTGTGCGGGAGCGGTCTCTTGTGCTCACCTAGTGTCTCTGTGTTGCTCTGAAGCTGGATCTTGTTGAAGTCGCTGACAAACGTGCAGTCGTTCCCCTCGATCACGCTCTTGTCCGCGGGGCCTTGTGGGGACGAGAGCAGGGATACAAGGTAAAATGTCTGCCTTTACACGCCTGCGACGGCCATAAACAAGACACAGATGGATGGAGTCACGCGCTCGTGGCCAGAAAACAAGAAAGCAAGGGGAGAGCAGGCTCACGTAATAAACAAAAAAAAAAAAAAAAAGAACAAAGACAGCATGTATCATGTCCTTCCTTGGCTGGTTTACATCTTTAACCGTGCCCTTGTCGAGTCTCCTTCACCACCATGAGGCTGGTGTGTGTGTGTGTGTGTGTGTGTGTGTGTGTGTGTGTGTGTGTGTGAGAGAGTATGTTAGTGTGTTACACTGCTGTTTAAATAACTGCCTGGAAGCGCTCATGTGCGTGTGTGTGTCTAGAGGAGGTGGGTCATTGACCTTCCCAGAGTGATGGGCCTTTTATTGTCCTGTAAGCACTCTGTGTGATAGAGTCTGCGCTAAATGGTGTGCCGAGGAGGAAGAGGAAGGAGAGGAGGGGAAGAGGTGAGGTTAGATTGCTTTTGGAAGGCAATTATCAGGCAGCCAAAGTGACAGAAAGAGGGGCAGAGGGAGGCGAGTGGACTCGCGGGCAGATTGGTGTGACGGCAGTTCTATTAGAAAAGGACACTGGGTTAAACATTCCTAACACATACATATACATGGTAATAAGATGGATTGCTGGAAGGCTTTCTCAGGATGCTGTGTATTAAATAACACAACTGAACAGTCTCCAGGGCTGTAGGTGAAGGATGTGCATTGTACTCAGCGTTACTGGGTCACACCTGACATTGAAATGCTGCTCTTGGCTACAGTTAAATTTGAAAGTCATGGACACAGCAAAGGTGCATTGAACACAATCATGCTGCATGCCAATGGCACCTATGCTCAGGCTGAGGACCCCACAAGGACAATGCCTCTCTTTATCTGAAGTGGGCACAGCCAGTAGACCAATACTTAACAAGTCATCAAGCTTGGTTTACCAAATCAACTCGATTGTGATATGGTTGTGCCCTGTCTGCTAAAGAATATATACATTAGCAGATAACTGGGCTTTCTCTATGACCTGGAAAAAGCAAGTGTTTTAGCACGTCTTGCAAAGACAGCTGCTAGTCCCTGCCGGGCCGGGGGCCTCCGGCATGGGAGAAGAGGCCCGGAAAGCAATGCTGCAGAATCCAACACACACCTCAGTTACTGAAAGCAGCAGTAACAGGACACCATTAATTATCCCTCCACAAGTTCAAAAGGTCCAATCTAGACCACCGGGTGGTTTCACAAGTCTGAAAGCTGCAATAAAGATATGAGGACCCTCAGTGGTGAGCAGATGCCAGGATTACTACAAAAGCATAAAAACGTGTGCAAAGAAAAAATCTTTTGAATTGTTTGATGTCATTTAAAAGACGCTGCTTAAACTGCAGTTTTTTTAACAACATCTCGTGATGTTCATCACTTCTTTTGTAAATGGAGGGTTCATTAGAGGTGAACAAATAGTCACTGGTGACGTTATGAGAGAGACATTACACCAAAAGGATCCGGAATTCCATGACAGCAAAAATGGTGCTAGAAGTACAACGTTCGTGATTAAGTCAGTGAATTTTTCAAGCTGTTTTAATCCGATTTAACTGTTGATTCCATGTATGTATTTCTATAAACAAATAAAGCTCAGTGCCCAGAGGTGCTTAAACATGGTTACGAACAGAAAAGACTTTCCCCTTGCTTTCCCGGAGAAAATCACCCCAACCAGCTGTTAATGAGAATTCTTGTTACTTCCAAAATGTGTTATTTGCTTACTGAATTCAGCAACATTTTACAATTTGGTGCTTTTCTTGCTTTTATTTGCCAGGAAACACAATATTCAGGGAGTGGGGACTGCTGCTCTTACTTTGTTCACCTTCTCCCTGCTGTGTGAATTTTATTCTGACTCAGTTAATTGGAACCTTTTCACACGTGCACTGGGACTGTCCTCAAAGCAGGTATCTTACACTGAAAATCTAACTTCCTTAACACCAAAAGTTTTTGTTGAATCATTTATGACATTTTTCACTTCTAAGTAACTAATTGACCAACGTATATTTGTGAGTGTGACTATAGCTGTACAGAGAAAACCCCCACACTGCCGCTAGTGTACTCGGTGGTTGCATTTTATATTTTAGGGAACAGTTAGTAAGCAATGTGTGAAGAAAAAAAAGGCACTATTAATTTATGAACTTCTTGTTTTTTGCCCAACACTTAAATAAGAAAAATGTTTTCTAATGAACGCGTGTTTGCTTAAGATTGGAAAGTACACTGTTTTTGAAGCATGAAGAACGAGACTGTTGTGTTGGGCTGTGAAATGCTACACTTAAAATGATTAAGAACAGAAAAAAAGCATAACTCCTAATATTATTAACTAAAACACTACTGAAACTTTGAAACTTATTAACAAATTCTCAGAGGTCCGCTGTGTGAGTGCTGGATGGTACCTGCGAGGTCACGCAGGTGGTCCAGTGTGGGGATGATGGGAGGACTCCTCTTCTGCAGGAAGAACAGCACCATGACAGTGAGGGAGAAGTTGGTGATCCAAGCCCCAGGGATGCTGCTGGTGACTCCGTGAGCTCGGGCCCAGCAGCGCACAGTGAACACCAGGCTGCGCACCCGAGGGTCCAGCTCTCCATACAGGTAGAGCAGCTCCGTGCTCTTCATCGCCACCCTGTGGAGAACACAGAGTGACAACGACTGCGCTGCTCTCATCTGAGCATACAGTGCATCCAGATAGATGCAGTTTTCACAGTCTGAGGTTCGGAGCGCGCTAGAGTAGGTTATCATGAAGGATGTGTCTGTGTATTGCTGCATTCATTCCTCCTTGGACCCAGATGAGTATCCCAGTTCCTGATGCTGGGAAACATTCCCACAACAATGATGCAGCCACCATCGTGCTTCACTGTAGGGGTGATTTTGACTACTTTCGTTTACTCCAGACATGACGCTCGATATTCAGGCCAGAGAATTAGAGAACTTTGTTTCTCATGCTCTGAGAGTCCTTTAGCTAATTTCTGGCAAACTCCAGGCGGGCTGTTATGTGCCTCTCACTGTCTGATTTTGGAGATTTCAAATGGAAATGTAGTAATATGGAATGGCTTTTGAAAATAAATGACACCATGTTCAATTATAAAATGCCTGCATTTTGCCTTAAATATAGAACTTGGAGATGTGTTAATAGCATTAACAGTTCAGAGAAATGGTGCAAGGGCCGACCATTACAGGTCAGAGAAACTAAATGTACCGCTGGAGAGCAGCATTCAGCTGGTCTTGGCGCCTGACTCGGCCACTGTTCGTCTGTTTTTCTTGAACGCACGTACTCACACCTCAGGCAGGAAAGTGCTACGCTTCAATGATCTGTGAGCACGATTTAAGAAAAGTTCCCCCTCTCACAGCCACCCACAGAGGCTGGTTCAACTCCATTTCCTTAGAAACTGCAGAGTGGTTTTCTGTACGTTAGCAGGTGTGTGTGTGTGTGTGTGGGTACTTGTGTCACACACCAGCAGAGACCACAAGTCAATAACGTTGGAAGGAAAAGAAGTGAAACACAAACAAGCCCACACTTAGCCTTCGTGTTCAGTTTCACAGCGGAAAAATGCAAGACTGACCCATCGTAGCACTTCCTGCCAGAGTCTGGTTTCTGTCTGGGGGCTTTTATAACGCAAGCATGGCCAAAAATGGTATTATGGGTAACGTAAAAAGAGCAGTTTCTGTGAAGCAAGAGAACTGTGACGAAGTCAAATCTGACATTTCACGATGTGGAACTTTGACTTTTTTTTTTTTTTTTTTTTTTAAACGAACATATTTGTTGTAAGAACGCTGCAACACCAGAACTACATCAAAGAACCCTTCACATCGTTCCACTGATGTCAGAACATCTGCGCTGACTGAGTACCTGTTGTTGGCTGTGAGGTCACACTGAAAGCCAGACGGCTGGTGGGCGAAACGAACCAGAGGGCACCGTGCGTTGAGAATTTTCTGTACCCCCACGCAGCCAGGCCCAAACTGGTCGACGCACTTCCCGATCACAGACAGGATGCTCTGAGTGACGGCTCGCTCTGAATTGGCCCGCTTCATCTGGTACTCCAGGGAGAGGCCTGACTTAGGCTGCATACACAGGAAGGAATCAGATATGTTTAAACTTTAAATTTTCAATCATCTTGTCCTAATAAACCATGAGACATACAGTTGTTATTTTCATTTGATCCTATAGTAGCTCTCTATCTTATGACATGTAAATAAAAAATTTAACCTAATATATGTTTCAGGGTGACTCTCTTCTATGTCAAGTTGATATCTGTGGTCATTCTAGTTGAGCTGCCAGTTAACCATTACATTACTGTAAGTGCATTCATACCTTTCAAACAAACCAAAAACAGACACATGCACATCAGCTGTCTGAAAGTCAGACCAACACATCAGCATTTTTAGTCTGGAGATAGTGGGGATCTAGCAGACGGCAAAAAGAAAGAAACAACCACTTTTGCACCACTTTGTTTGGTTTTATGCAAAGGATTTCTGGGTAATGTGTCGCTGTGGGGTGATATCAGAAGATAAATCAATATGTGAGGGCAATTTTTATATATATGTATAGGTGGTTTCAAACACATGTGCCATGAGACAAAAATACCCTGCAAAAGGGTTCAATGCAGGCCACTGGATGGAATCGGTGTATTTTTAAGTAAGACCTACACAACAAGGACCCCTGCTGCACAGAAGAATTCTTTTGGAATAACAACAACCAGAAAGAGGAAAAACTGCGGCATATTTTTCAAATTGCTCCAACTTTTTACGAGCCATCTGTGATGTTTCATTATATGAATATACTTCAAAAAGTGCTTCACGGGAATTATTTTATATGCTGCTATTTAATGGGTTTACTGGTCTAGCTCATTTGAGATCAACTTGGATAGCATGTTGCCATTAACTTAAATAAGTTTGATAACTTTGTCACATGTTTTATTGCTCCCTCAGTGCCACTGGATAATAAAATGAAATTGGTTCATGTGTGATTGTGGTGGCAAATCGGCAATTGCTGGCAGAGGCACTTAAAAAAGTCTAAAAATACTAACCTAATTTCCTATAACGGTGAAGGTAGACAAGTGCAAATGCCTGCAGCTAAGCATTCAAAGCAATGGAAAGTGAACAAGAGAGGTGAAGAAGAGAGTGCAGGCAGGGTGAGTGGGTGGAAATGAGTGTCAGGGGCGACTTATGACAGTAGGAAAGCAGCAAGACTGAAAGGGAAGGTTTATGAGAGGGTCGTGAAACCAACTATGATGTGTGGCTTGAAGACAGTAGCACTGACAATAAACACAGAAGGCAGAGCTTACAGGTGGTGGAGTTAAAGATGCTAAGATTTTCAATAGATTAGAAATGAGTACATCGGAGAGACAGCTATGATTAGGCATTTTAGAGACAAAGTCAACAGAAAAAGAGGAAGACCACAGAGAGGATTCACAGGTGACAGAAGAGGACGCTAAGGTGACATGGAAGCAGATGATCTGCTGTGTCGACCCCCAAAGGGAGCCGAAAGAAGCAAAAGTAGAAGAACGTGGTTCTTTCATATGCCTTTTGTGTCAGAGACAACAGTACAAACCAAAGGAGTAGTTAGTTTAGATGCAGATAAAATGTTTAAAAGGAAAGCTACCTCACAACTCACAAGCAAATCACTGCAAACTGTTTGCCAATAAATCTAATATTTTCTAAAGAAACCTAGAAAGCCTCATTACCAGTTTCACATTGCGTCCACTGATGCTGTCCAGATCAAGCAACATGTCCAGGTCACAGCCAAGCTTTCCAAAGCCATTCACTGATGAGCCAAAGGGTTTGATGGTGCATTCTGGAAAATAAGCGGTAGCAATATCCTTGAGCAGGGAACAGACAAGGAAACGCAGCCTGCTGTTCTCCTCTGTGAGTTGATAGGCTTCAGTCAAGGAGCTTATCTGCTTTTTTATCTGAGGGAAACCAGGAAATGGGAAACATCCAAATCAATCAACTTCAAACAAGACTTAAAATGTAAGTATAACTTTTGATGTGATAAGTCAACATACACTCTCTTCTCTGGAAAGTCTCTTTATTAGCTCATTGATGGGAATGGTGGTCTGAGGTTGGCACTGCCAGCCTGACAGTTGGTTTGATGAGTCCACCGAGCCGAGGTTTCTGAGTGACAACAGTCTGGATTTGAAAGGCACTGCGGATTCGTGGCTGCCACCAGGAATTGCCACCCCTTCAAGTAAAGACGCAACACTTTCCTGGTTGGCAAACTCCACTACAGCATACACGCCCTGGAGAATTACACAATATCATCATCGTAACACAATTCCAACAGGGTGGTGAGGTAGCAGTACTTGCTTATCAGAAGAGGTTGGTCTTTTACTCACATAGCTTTCATAAAAGAAGTATTTATTGATTTCTCCATGTTTTGTTAAATACTTGAGGAACTTTTTCTCATTGGTACTGGTTTGACAGCTGATGAGAACAGACCTCTCTGCTTGCTCTTGTCTCTCCACGTGGAGAGTGTGCAGAGACTTCCTTCCATTCTTTTCATCTGACAACAGAAAAGAAGCCATCCAACAAGTCAAGTTTTTTTCTCTGAGAGAAAGACATTTAAAACTGTAGTAAGCACGCTGTTGTTAACAGACAAACGGAATAATATTAGCTGTATAAGACCTTTGGGACTGGTTGGGGGTGCACAAATATATGGGCTTAACATTAGTTTCAACTTGGGTGACTGATGTCAGCTTACTGGGAAATAACATGACATTTACCGGTGACAGCAGGCAATAATTCTGTGGTGTGTCACGTCAGTTTTTCACTGATAAACGTTCAAAGACTGAGATGCACCAAATTGATAATAAAATGCAAAAAATGTGATGTATCGTCGGTTAAGTTCTAGTTTTCATTGTTCAATTGTCCCAGAACATGTCAACAAACCTCATTTAAAAAACGGTCAGTTTTACAGTGGGACTTTCTATGTAAATATAAATGTCCCACAAATGACAGGTACAAGCTCAAAACGTTCTATATAATAAAACTTTAGCCGAAAAGGGGTTATCGCGTTGTTATCGTTAACAAACACAGTGCCGAATGTTACGTATGACCCAGTGATTTCTTACGGGTCACATATTGTGTAAAACGCACAACGCACTTAGGGTTTCGGCCTTCACCAACAAAAACATATCGTTTCTCAGGGGAGTTTGGAATGGTGCTCACTCGCCATCACACGGCGGTGTATTAGGGCTAGCCTAAAGGCCATCTTCTCTTCTAGGCTTAATTACTAACCACTTTCGTCACTTCGAGTGGCCTCAGCTTGGGCAACAACGACGTCTGTTCCTATACTCCTGTGAAGAAACGCGTCGGTTTTCTGTAGGCACTTCGCGAGGCTGGCCCTTCCTCTCATATGTAACCTGCACACAGCAAAGGAGGACGCCATTGTTTTTCGGAATGAAGCGCAAATGAGCATGCGCCTGGTCCTGGCTACGGCAACCTAGAGATACCAGAAAAGACACTTTCTAGTGTTTAAAAACTATCATCCGATTGCTTTGGGTTGAGTCTGTAACGTCTTTTAAAGGTATCAAATTTGAAATTGAATTGAAATTTGTTTTTTATTTTATTTACTACGAATAAGCTTCAGTGTTGGTGATATATTATGCATCCTACATTAAACGAGACACGTCTCCCGATAGGAAAGCACCCAACAGTCCTGAAAGCTTTTCGTTTTTTTGGTTGTTTTTTTCATTTGAGGAAACAAGAAAAGGGAAAACGAAACCTACAAAGACAGCGAGAGAGGGCTGCTGGCAGCTGACACTAAAGAGGTACTCCACCTCCACAGACACGCCACACTTCCTGTGTTTACTTCGTTCTAAACACAATCCACGGAGCTTCGTACATCAGACAGTCTGCGGGGCGCCACAATGGAGACACAACAGTGCGCTTAAGCTTCCGACTCAATTTCATAAGGCAGGTAACGCGTGTTTTCTGTCACTCAAAGAAGCAACTCCTGTTATTCAGCGAAACTCTATTTTTTCTTTAAGCAGCTGAATATTTGGCAGATAGCTAGTTATAGCTCTACAGCTACTGTTTTTGTTTGTTTGTTTTATTTTTTCTAGGCAGCTATTCTAAAGTTGCATGTTTGGATCGTAATACGGTTTATTTTTTATGTATTTATTTCAAATTTTGCGTGGAGTTTGCATTAACGCACATGTGTATGATGGGCATCGAGTAATGTGAGCTGAACTCTTTATCGCAGCATCATAATGATAATAATAGTTATAATAATGGGCAGTTGTTGTTTTATAGATGTATAATAAGGTTTAAGCTTTCCTGGGGGGGCTTCCCAGCTTTACTGCGAAACTCCCTTCTTTTGCTTGGAAAACAGCCCTGTGAAGCCCCTCCCAGCTGTGTGTTCAGCCAGCTGTATCAAAGCTTCACTTCTTAAGTGTAGTTTCACTGCACGTCCTGCTCCCCACGTGAACCTTCCCAGTCATGAACGATCCGCTCGCTTATACAACTCAAGTCAGCACGGAAACAGTCCCCACACTGACCTCCTGATGTTTGATTTTAGATGGAGCTGGACAAACGGAGCATTAACATGGATTACAAATATGACACGGGAATAGAACTGCTCTTGGCTCACATGAATTTAGAGGACATTATTAACGCTGCAGAGACTCTATATCGGCTGGAGGAAGAGGAGGAAGAAGAAATCTTGTCGTTGGAAGACGAAGAAGGACTTTCCCAGGAGGAGATGGATGAGAATGAGGAGGCAGGGGAGGTGGTGGTTTTGGGGAGTGAGCAGAAGGACTACGCTAATGGAGTTCGATATGGGACTGTGACAGAGGTCCTGTCCTTTGTCAACCTCCTGTCCAGCATGCAGACGGCAGCCTTGCCAAACCTGCCAGAGGAAATGGGAGTCCTCCTAAATAAGGTGAGGATCTTGTTGTTTTTTCTTTTTTTAATCTCCAAAGTAACCTGAATGTTTAGTTTATATGGTCAGGCTAGAAAAACTTGCATAATTTTCTTTTTTTTTCCTTCCTAAAAACAAATCTTGTTTTTGTAGAAGGACATGGCTGTGAAAAAAGGCCGCTACCAGATTAACATGGACGTGCTCCTGTTTCCATGGAAATTGACCTACAAGAATCATGGGTCTGGCCTCGTGCCTAAGGGCTCATTTGGGAAAGTCCACTTGGCTCAGGACACCACCACCAGGAAGAGAATGGCCTGCAAACTGGTGAGTCTTCCTGATCGGTGACTAGAAATCCCGCCTGTGCTTGACTTCTCGACAGCTCTTGGCCTGCGTGCCAAATATTTAACCTGCCAAATACTGCTCGTTCACAGTCCAATTACTCCTCTGTTTGTACAAAGATTGTTGGTGCCAGCGTGACATTTGCTATGTTTACTGAGTGAAAGAGGAACAGCGCCGCTGAATGAAGAACTATTTGTTCTTGTAACAAACTTACAACATGAGCTGGGATTAATGCAAGACTGGAATTTCAACAGTAACTTCCCACAGCTCCTCTGGATGTTTGTGACAGGGTCAGATTCATTAAAGACACATGTGAAAACCACACATGCTGCTTCTATCTGAGCAGATCTATGCTTGAGAAAGAGGAGGGAGGGAGGCAGCGTGCTTACGCTGTTGTATGGAAAATATTGACAAATGAGGAACGAGTACTTTCCTATCTAGTCAGGTGTTATCGTCAGAATACTGTTGACACAGTGTTTTTTTTTTCACGCTGTTGTGAATGTACTGCAGAGGATTTACTGGAAATAGTTTGCAATAAGGGCTTGGAATTAGGATGTCCTTATCTGCTTAAAACAATGCCATCATCAGTTAATAATAACAGAGAAATTATTTCTTTAAAGAAACACGACTTTAAAGTTATCACTGACAAACTAATAACAATAGATGTCTTAAAGCACAAAAAAACAGGATAACAGTATGTTACTATGTCAACTAATCTGTTAAATACAGAAAGAGTCAGTGTCCTTGTGAAGTATGTATTAAATGTATACTTTATTTGCAGAGTTAACTGAGCTGAACTCCCTGATTAGGCTGTCAGGGTAAAAAAAACAATAATTATAATACAAATGAAGCCATTAACTGTAGTTCCTTTAATAGCCACTCGAGGCTGGCTCCAAAACTTCAGCATTTTAAATGCAAGTTGCACATTTTGCTCTCACACTGTGTGGTGGTTAGTACTGTGGATTCCACGCTCCAGACAAACCACAATACAGAATTGGAAGAAGTGGAAGAAAATATATGGATAGATCTAAGTATGCATTTTACCGAGCTAGCTAGTCCAAAGGTGAGGTAGAGAGTAGTGGGTAACAGGCTGAAGGGGACTGCAGAAACTTTAACTGTCAGGTTAAGTATTATTTCCCATAATAACTGAAAAATCCTCTGTGCACTGTCAAATAATGCCACCCTAACCAATAAAATTGCAAAATGTGAAAAGTTAGTCTGTTGTCACTGTAAGCAAACACTGATCCATTTGCCCAACAGTCGCCAGGATGGCTCATTGAGCTCACTGGCTTCATATTTCACAGTCAAATGCAATGGTGTCACCGAGCCTTTTAACTCACTCCAAGAAATAAGATGAACATGTTTCCCAAAACGGTGGGCTATTTTTGATCATGTGTCTTATCTCCCTCGCTAGATCCCCATGGAGAACTTCAAAGCTGCTGATGTAGAGTTTCAGGCCCGCTTTCGCCATGAGAACATCGCAGAGCTGTACGGCGTTCTGCTCTGGAACCAGAGCATCCACCTGTTCATGGAGGCTGGCGAAGGTGGCTCTGTGCTGGAGAAACTGGACAGCTGCGGACCAATGAGAGAGTTCGAAATCATCTGGGTGACCAAACAAGTCCTGCGGGGCTTGGAGTACCTGCACTCGCACAACGTCATTCACCATGACATCAAACGTAAGCATAAAAGATGTTTGTCACTTACTCTTAATGGATGTGCTCCATGGTACTGAACAAGTACATAGGTTACAGGAAATTATGCAATCACAGTTTGTATCTTCTATGCGTCAAATTCAAGCCACAGACGGATATTGCTCTTGTGAATAACTCTCAATTCGCTGAAAAAAGTGAATCAGTGAACAGCCACAAACCAAGCAGATCACAGGAATCTGATAGATTGACTGATGCTTTTTCAGTAATTCTTCAAAGGTAGCCTGGTCACAGTGACTGGTAGCTGTCATGACAGATCACACAAATACGCCCTAGTTACTGCAGGTGGAGCTCAGCTGAGGAACCACAGCAGTGCTGCTGGGATCAAAGCATTCTCCAGAGCTGTCTGTCAGCCTCACTGCTTAAAGGCTCGCTGGCTGTCTGGAAATTCCAGCCTGCTTCTCATGCTCAGTCAGGGTTACAATTATGGTCCAGAGAGGCAAGTGACTTATTAAAATGACCATTCTGGCCCTCTGACAAGCTGCGGTTCTTAGCATTTCCTGCCTGCAGTCAAAATATGTAATTAAACCTTGGTGACGTTTTAAGGAGAAGGATGAGTCTCTTCATGGCAATTTCCTTTGCCAAAGCCTGTGACCTACTTATCATTTTCATGCTTAAGATCAATACAGACTCAGTGGACCTGAAACTGAAATCTTATCAGTTCAAGCAACAACTTGAATCACACCTCCTTCTTTTTCATCGCTCCACAGCCAGCAACATTGTCCTGATGTCAGACAAAGCAGTGCTGGTGGACTTTGGGCTGACAGTGCAGATGACAGACGATGTATACATTCCCAGAGATCTGAGAGGAACAGAGGTAAGGAAATAAGCCGCTCCGCCTTAAAAGATGTGAGTTTAGCCCTGTAATGAATGCAGGCCTTCTGTTTTGAGTAATTACTCTCTCCAATCAATGCTTGCTTTTCTTTTGCTGATCTGGAGCGTGTGTGTTGACACGTGACTCACGCTAGACTTCCCTAGGGATTTTAGCAAATTAGTCCCACGACTTGTCAGCACTTGTGTGCTTTTCCAAAATGATTACAGAGTCAGTGACTGGCAAGCATTAATTTAGAGCAGTCAGTGCACTCATTGGCCTCACAGCCGCTATTAATAGTTTGCTGATGCTCAGGGCTTTCAGCTCTTTAAGTTGTTTTTATTTTAGGATGAAGATTTCTTACACACCTTCTCACCCACTGGTCCTTGCTTTCCCATGCTTATGTGTCAGTCTATATAGTTCTGTGTACATGCACCTCTGGGCCTCTCAAGGGCTCGTGGAAAGTCCCAGGGCAGACACCCAGGAGTAATAATAAGAGAGGCACAGCCTGTAAATACGCTGGGCTGCTCAGGGTTACATTAACATGGGAGTGCAAGCTGGAATTTCCAGCAGAAAGACACAAAGAGATGAACTCTGGTGTGTTTATCTTTCACCCTCCAAAGGCCAACACACTTCTGCACTTCCCTTACCTTTTTTCATGCGCAGCGTGGGTCTGCAGGTTGCTTGTTTGGTTGCAGACAGAAAACCCCTTTTACACCAACAACAGGTCACTTCCTGTTTGTTGTGTCTTGCTGACACGGAGAATTTGACTGTCGCACTGAATAAAAAGGGAACTTATTTCTCTCTCTCTCTCTCTGCCATTCTGATCTGCAGCCCTGTTAAATGTCACCCATTAAACATCCCCCTTCTTTCTTTCAGATGTATATGAGTCCAGAGTTGGTTCTGTGTCGAGGACACAGCACCAAGACAGACATCTACAGCCTGGGCACCACCATCATTCACATGCAAACCGGTAGTCCTCCCTGGGTCAGGAGATACCCACGCACTGCATACCCATCCTACCTCTACATTGTAAGTACTGCACATGAAAATCACATCATATGGAAATGAACACAACCAGAATGGTTGGTGCAGATATTTGTGGTCCTCACAGGATGAATTTGTGATATTGGGGGAAAAAAGCATATTTGAATTTGCGTACCAGAGACATCTGATGACCCTAAAGTTGGATGCTGATGTTTGCCTTATTTGGGAACGTCGCTATCTCTTAAGTTTCAGTGCTCTGATTTATGACCAAGTACTTTCCCATTAGCATGAGCTGACCTTTATGCTTAATGCTAGATTGCATGATAGTAAAATAGTATTGTAGATGAACTGTGAAAGGTTTCCCATGAAATAGTTATTACACACCAAATTAGTACTTCACATAATTTTGTTTTTGTTTGTTTTCATTTCTTAATTTTTATTTTTTCCTAACATTGCTCTTAAAAAAACAACAACCCCACTGTATGCTACCTGCACCTCAGTGGGTGGTGCACACTGAATAGCATGAAAGCAGTGAATATTTTGGGCCAACACAGACCTAAAGGAAAGAGACAATCACTCATTAGGAAAAAAAAAAAAAACTTTAGTGTTAATGTTGCTCTTTCCCAGCTGCAGGTATAAATCCACCTTGGTTACCAATTACCATTGGTGACTTACGCCTCTGTTACGCGCCTCAGCAGAGACAGTCCTGTGTTGTTAGTATCCTGCAAGTCAAATAGTGACACACTTACCGCACACAACATGCTCACGCCCTTCGCAGTCAAGATTGCCAGGCGATAAAGAGGATGTTTGCAGTGGGTGACCTGTGGCTTATTTAGTCATTCACCACTGTTTCGTCTAAAAGCGTTCCATTACATGGGCTCTTTCCATTTTAGCTAGTCCCATTTCTGTTTTTAAAATGATTATCAGCTTTTTTGCTCTGGCCTGTTGCTCACTTCCACTTGAAACTGCTGTCATAGAGAAGTAGCATTACAGGGCAAAGTCATTTGTACGGACTGAGCTTTGCAGCTGCTCCTTGTTCCTGTTTATTGTAACCACACTGGTTTTACAAACCACTGCTCACATAGCCACTGACAAAAAAGGGCAGCTTCGGTTCTACATAGCTGTTTTTTTCTTGAGTTATTTGGAAGTACTAGCTTTGTTTTTCTCTTCTTTAATGACAGTCTTGTATTATCTGTCTCCAAACAGATCCACAAGCAGGCCCCTCCTTTGGAGGACATAGCGGAGGACTGCAGCCCAACTATGCGCTCCTTCCTGGAGCGAGCCCTAGAGAGGAACCCTGTGCTGCGGAGCTCGGCGTCTGAGCTACTAAAGGATGACGCTATCAACCCGCCCAGAGAGGATCAGCCGCGTTGCTGGAGTCTTGACTCAGCCCTGGAAGAGGCCACCCACACCTTGCTACGGCAGCAGAGCCAGCACCACGACACCACGCAGGGTAAAGCCTTTAGTGCCCAGCTCAGTTTGTTCTCTGTTATTAATAATAAGCTTGCTACTTTACGTTAACATGTACCTCGTCTTCTCTGCAGAATCCTCTCTGTACTCTGAAGGTTCTGGACACATCAGGAGGAAGGGCTCATTGTATATTGACCTAGGGGCCTTGTCCGGTTACTCTAAACTGGTGACGGGGCCCCCTTCCTCAGAGTATGGCTAACAAATGACCAGAAAACACCATTTATAAGGCTGAACTGCTCTTAAGGCCACATAAATGGCTGAGACTCGTGGACAGCTATAGCCAGCATGACTCGTAATGATGTAAAACAGCGAGCAAGACTTGGAATGAATGGATCCAGTTTGGCCTGAAATAGAAAACGCTGCAGGACAGTGTTTGGATGCATTGTGAATAAATAAGCATTATACTCTACATATAATTTCCCACACTTCTTTTGTGGGATGTTTGTACTTTATTTCAGTTCGGGTTCATGGTGATAAATGCACGCTGTTTTCTTTTCTCCCAAAACCTTCTGAAAAAAGTTATTGTATCATTTGAGTTACTTAAAGTGTAAGCTGTGTCTTAAAGTATGTGTGTAAACATGTATGATGTGTAGTTCTTTTCGAACGTCCTCCTGTTAATTCCTGTGGAATATTCTTGGCAACACTGTGCTTTGCAAAATGAAGCTTCTGTGGAATGAATGCAATGAGTGATTTTTTTTTTTTAATGTTCTGTACATCCACTGAGATGAGGCATGCGCTGCTTTATACTGAAAGGGAAAAAAAGCAAGGGATTTATTTCTGTTTTCTTTTGTATTAAGTGTAAAAGTTACCCAGAGTTTTTAAAGTGTCATTCTGCAATAAATGCAATAAACTCAAAAATCCCATATGGTCTGTGTGTATGTCACTGCAGCCTTAGCTTTAGCAGCTATTCGTTTTTGAAATTGCTAGTGGAGATTCATGGAAATGCAAAGGAAACTGAAAACTCGAGTAGATCCAATAAATGATACAATTAAACATTCGACGATATGTGCAATACTAGTCCAGGCTTTTCATCCCCAAACTGTTCCCACAAAGTTGGGAAATTCTCCAAAATGTCTTGGTATGCTGAAGTATTAATAGTTCCTTTCACT
Source organism: Oreochromis niloticus (assembly GCF_001858045.2). Classification (NCBI taxonomy): domain Eukaryota; kingdom Metazoa; phylum Chordata; class Actinopteri; order Cichliformes; family Cichlidae; genus Oreochromis; species Oreochromis niloticus. Next base: position 29,569,562 of record NC_031974.2, read on the forward strand.
GGAAGTAAGGGACTGAGCCCAACCCCTTAAAAACAACCCAACACCATTATTCCCCTCCACCAAACTCTACACTTGGTGTTCTCCTGGCAATTGCCAAACCCAGGCTCGTCCGTTGGATTGATGAAGAAGTACGATTCATCACTCCAGAGAACACATCTCCACTGTTCAGAATCAGAAAGGGTTTTATTGCCAAATGTTGAGCAGGTTTACAACATTAGGAAATTGCTGCGGTACTTAGTGCAAACATACTGTCATATAATGCTTAAATAAACATAAAAATTAAAAGTGCTAAGTAGATAGAGTTCAGTGCCAGCGTGCTTTACACCACTGTATTGCTTTGCATTGCTTGGTGATATAAGGCTTGGATGCAGCTTCACATCTCTTTTGAGTTCCCAACTCTCAGAGAAAGCCCATATTTCATGCCTCGCTAAAACAAAAACATTCTGCACCCTCAATGAACATCAAGCAGTCATTTTAAGTAAAATGCAACTGAAATTTGTCAAATCAAAGATTTATTTAATTTAATAATTAATCACAAAGGAAAATGTGATCAGTACAAATCAAATTTATATCAAGTAAACCAGACCAGATTCCACTGAATTTAATATTTTACATTGTAATTATGTAACAAAATTTACATGCAATTAAATTAGATATACTCAGCATTTTGGGCACCTTATGAGCGTGTGTTCCTGCTGAAAGCAACAATAATTTACTTCTGCTTTCTTTAGTATTAAGTGTAGAAATTACCAAGAGTTTTCAAAATGTCATTCTGCAATAAATGCAATGAACTCAAAAATCCCAAATTGTCTGTGTATATGTCACTGCAGCCATAACTCGTTAGCAGCTATTCATTTTTGAACTTGCTAAGGGAGATTCCTGGAAAGGTGAATGAAATTCAAAACTTGAGTATGTCAGTATGTTTCACATTCAGTCAGCTGACTGCCTCTACTTTCTTTTTCTTACAAACGTTAACCGTCACCAGTCCCACGTCTGCAGAAGGAGCTCCTGGAGCTGGGCTGACAGTTTTTTAGAATGAGCAACAGACGGGAGGCATTACTGAGAATCAGTTTATTAAAATCATGATTGTTAGCTCTTACATTTGATACCTGAATGTTACCTGTATGTTATATCTGTACTAATGGAAAAATGCAAATAAATGTACAGAAAAAACACAAGCATTTCATCAGAGATGCAACGAATGATACAATGAAACATTTAACATCCAATGACATATATCCTTAGATCACTGTAATTAGTTCAAATATCAAGGTGGTGTACTGGAATCATGAATGTAATTCTGTTGCAACTTTTCTATTTGGCTTTTTGAGGTAAGACAACCCATTTACCAGTGAAACCTAGAATCTGATTATACCAACAGGGTTTAAAGGGGCTCTAACAAACACTTCCTTCTTTTCTGCCATAGATTCTTCATGACGTTAGCAAAGTTTCGAATAATGATATCAGCATAAGAACACATAACCCACGTGCAGAGAAGGGTAGTAACTAATTACATTTACGTAGCTACATTTACTTGAGTAACTTTTTAGAAAAAAATCACTTTTAGGAGTAATTTTACTACACTGGGCTTTTTACTTTTACTTGAGTAATATTATTATGATGTATCACTACTCTTACTTGAGAAAAAATTCTGACTACTCAGCTCAATGTGAGTAACTTCAGTGAAGGAATAATAAACACGTTTTAACCAAAAATGCATGAGACACAGACACAAACCTACAGTTGTACATAAGGTTTGTTGTTTTAATGTAATTCTATCTGCTGAGCCTGTTGTGCCATTTGGAGAAGTAAAGTAGCACCATAGGTAATATACCTACTCTAAATATTAGTTTAATAATGATTTGGGAAAGTGTTTCTTCTGCTTAGATTTATTATTTTGCAATCATGTTATTAATAGTATTTAGTACTATTATTTAGTATTTAGGGTTTTTTTTTTTTGCTTGCTCTTTAAAATACCAAAACTTACACAAAACTTTACATTTTTGTCTGTCTGATTATCTCATTTTTAAACATTAAATCAAATATTATGATCAGTTACTCAAGTAGCCTTTTTTACTAAAAATGTTTTTACTCTTACTTATTTCTTGGATGGCTACCTTTTACTTTTACCTGAGTAAAACTACCTTGAAGTAGTGCCACTATTACTTGATTACAATTTTGGCTACTCTACCCACCTCTGCCCACGTGAGATGAAAGGTCAGAGTTCATACTGCTCTTGTTGAGGTTCCCATTTATTATCCTTAACTTTTGCTTTTTCTGTGCCTCTTATTGTGAATCTTACATTTTTCTTGTAAATCGTCAGTTCTTGTTTTTCTGAGTGTTAGTCTTTTTTCATGTGCCTCCTTTGTTCCCCGCTATCTGCTTCTTTCATTTTGAGTTTGCTCTTGGTCCCCCTTTAGATTTACTTCCTGTTTTATTTTGAAGGTTATGTGGAGATATTACTACAATAACCTTTTCACCTGCCTTAGCAGAACAGCATTGAAACTCTGCCGACTCTACAGAACGCCCCAACCAGGCTAGAACAATTCCTGTTTCAGCATTTTGCACCAACTTCCAGCAAGCTTTAGACCAGATTTTAAGATCTTTTAAAATTACTTTTAAGGTCCTTCATCACCTTGTTTCTAACTACAACTCTGCATTATCATTATCAGTATTATGGTTTTTACACATTAGAAGGGTAGTGATTGATGGGGACTGCAAACCAGGAGGAGAGAGGGAATCCATCTGCAATTACAGACATGAGTGCAAATATGAGCTTGCTGGACTTTATGAATGTCCAAATGCACAACAATCCATGCGATAGAGGTGGCTGGATCAATCCAAATATCGACACTTCTAACGTTTCTGTACTCTAAGTTCAGTATGTAGCCCTCTGAAGTGGGTTCAATAAATTATTCTTTTATAAAAGGAAAAAACGAAATATGTAATATGCAATATGAAAAATGTCTAAACCTTTGGGGGTTGACTGTCGTGTCTATTTTATTTATCCCCCATGACTTATTTAAATAACAGAAGTGAAGCCGAAGTTCTTTAGAGCATCCTGGGTCTCCAAAAGTCCCATGTTTGAAATACATGAACAACAAAACTCAGCTGGAAGGTGTGTTTTGCTGTATTACCTTATTATTGTGGAAAATAAAAATCAAAGTGATTACGTGCTCTTTAAAATGTGTTCAGAATTAGCAAATTGGTGTTGATTTATCCCATAAATCATGACACAATGCTCTCCCTTATAAACACTACCTCTGTAGATCATCAGTATGGGTATCAGTGTTGGTATCGGCAAAAATTATGTAGTATTTACTTGTTATTGGCTTGATACCAACATTTGCAGTATCCCACAGCAATAACATGCAAAACTTGTCCAAACCTTTCAGTCTGGACCAAAATTAAAGGTGATTACAGAGTATGAAACACCAGCTTTCTCTCACTGTAACAACTCTTTTGAATTCCCTGTTGGCTTTCTAATTCTCAGTTTTCCCACATTTCAGCAAATCTGATCAGATTTACCCAGCACTAATCACTCTACATGAATCACAACTGCATGACTAGAAATGTTCATGTTGCATTTTCTACAATATTTCAGCAGTAAACAGCAATAAAAAAAAGTAAAAAACCCCAAACTAGCTTTTTCATTGGAAGCCTCTTCATGTGGGTTTTCCTGAATTCCCCAATCTAGCAGCTAGATCACAGAGATCAAACGTGAATCAAGTTATAGCAAAGTTCGCCACTAGACAACTTTTATTTGTTCATATTTAGTCATGGGCAGTATCTGCTACTGAATTTGCATCAGGGAAACCCGTGTGGTGTAAAGTGTTGTGTCCTATCTGCAGCCCGGGCCCACTCTTCCTCTTTCTATAAGCGTCACATGTGAGTGGGCGGTGAACTCAGCCCAGAGACGTGCCTGTCACACTGAAATGAAAGTTGCAGTATTTACTGTCACGGTCACGGTTTCCACAGAGCATTGCAGACAGATACTGCCACCTGCCGGCAGCCTTCACAAGTACTAGGACGAGATCCCGACATGTGCTGCTGTAGGCCCACTGAAGACTTTGAAAACTGAGGATTTCTTTCTCTTTGGTGTCCTCGTGTGGCTCCTGGTCTACTTGAGAACGTGTAATGCTGCAAGAAAGAAGCATAGACTTGATTTGCTGCCCTCTCCACGTCTGTTCCTCATATAAACTGCAAAGCTTGCAGACTTCTCAGAGTTCAGCGAGGGTGGAAAACTAGTCAGGACATGAAGTGGCAAAAAATATAATTGATCTGCACATAAGCATGGAAGCTTTTATGGCTTCTTCAAAGTTTTTAGAGAAAATGAAAAAAATACATTAAAAAGTGGTTAAGATCGTGATTAGATCTATTGTTTGTCTTCAAATATTACCTACCAGCGTACAAAGATCAGACTGTGGAAATGGGCTGGACGATTGTGGATACGTGGTTTTTACCTCCACACCTAATGAAGTGACTGATACGGAGATTTTTCTACAGTACATTTCACGTCTACGTGTACTACCTTACTGCGACTCTGACATACTGCAAAGCGGCACCACGCTATGTCAGCACTTTAAAAGTATGGAGATGCCGGGGATTGAACCCGGGGCCTCATACATGCAAAGCATGCGCTCTACCACTGAGCTACATCCCCTCTGAGTCGCCGACTGTGAAGCCAGCAGTTGAACGAATCCTGTGTATTGGCCTGCTTGATACATATTTTAGGTTAACATTGTTTATGACAGAATTAAAGAAATAATCATTAAAGTACAATTTGATACTTCAAGTGTGTTTTAAACTGGCAGATATTTAACTTCATGTAATATAACCGATTGTAATCTGCTACAGCGCTCTTCTTTTCAACGTCCTGTTTTGTCCATTGCTCCTTTGAATAGTAACAAACATTTTAGCTACAGAACGTGAATCACTCTCAGTCAGTGGCTGCTGCCTAGTCAGTTTTACCAGTGACAATGAATGGGTCGTAATATTTAAGCACAGTAACAGGCACTTAAATATGAAAAAATATTTGTAAAATATTTATAAAGAAAAAAATTGTTTTAAGAATCCATTATCGAAAAACTGCTTGAAATGCCTCGACAGTGACATCTGCTGGTAAGAGGAGGCAGTACAACGAGAATGAGTGTTAGGGGGCTCCAGAGGACAACGGCAGTCAGAACACTTTAGGTTTGTCATGCTCAACTGTAATTGGTAAAGCAGGACGGCCTCTATTCCCAATCAAAGTATATATACCATTTCATTTTGTAGTATTTGTCAAAAGTGTCCACATATATTTTTGATAACATGTCCGTGTTTTGTTTTGTTTAGTTTTTTAAGTTAAGCAGTAATGTTACTTGTTTCAGTTAATGCTAGCAACATTTAGCTTGTTGTAGTGGCTCTAAAGGGCTTTTATGATGCGTTCCTGAATAAGTCAGGAGTTCCCAGTCAGAATTTGATTCTGGAATGTCCCTTCAACTCGGATTTCCCACTCAAAGTTGTCAGCAACCCCCAGCAATAGTAAACAATTGTAAAACTGTAAAATTTTAACCTATACTGCCACTGTTGTGTACTTGGGACTCACTAAACAAGCCGTACATAGAGGACTGACCAGGCTCTGTCCATGAATGTGCTGCAGCAGTGTTTTTTAGCACAAAAACAAGTATTAAGCTGTATTGTGGCACATGAATGGATCTACCTTGTTAAGAACCAAAACACATCCTGTTTTTCCTTGATTTTTCTGGAGCAGACTAACTCTGGAGTTATGAAATAAAAACTTTTGTATCTTGCTAACTAAAGGTCCAGCTGCTGTGTTTCACAGGGAGGGAAAAGAAAGAGAGCTAACTTCACTTAGAGATGGAGAAAGATAAGAAAGACAGGAGAGGAAGAAGCGAGGTTAGATTTAAGGTAAGGATGTTCACTGGGATTTGATAAATGGAAAGTGAGGTTTGCTAACTTTGTTACTGAAATGTGGCATGAAGATCCTCTGCAGGTTAGTGCAGGATAAACAGGTTAGCTTGCTGTACTGTGATGGATTTAAAGTAAAGCACTGTGTTGAACTGGTGCACAGCAGCTGTGGTGTTCATGGTCAAAGTTATGTTACATAAATATTAGCAGAATTAATATGAATTTTAGCTGATGATGCTGAGACTCATTCACTGAATTCCACTTTCATACCAACCTTCTCAGCTGTTTAAACACGCTGGCTGAACAGCTTGATTCCAGATGCACATCAAGCGATGGTAGTATAGTGGTGAGCATAGCTGCCTTCCAAGCAGTTGACCTGGGACCTGGATCAATAGTGGGACAACGACCCTCAAGACCATCTCCAAAGTGGACAGCCCCCCACTAGGGATTAAATACCTGGAACCTACACAGACATTACAAGTAAAGTATAAAGACAGCATAATCAGTGTACTATTTTTCACTTTGAGTTCATTTCAGAGGTGGTACTTTTTCACTTTTACTTGAGTAAAAAAGTTAAATCAACTTCAACCTTTAGCAGAGTGTCTCTGTACTTCTCCTTAAGTAAAGAAAGGCTGTACTTTTTCCACCTAGGCAGCTACTTTGGTGAGTGAGCACTCCAGGATTAGTAGGATGTGAGAGAAGACAGACAATCTTTTGGTTTCTAACTGAAGCAGCTTCTGCAGTGCTTTTTTTATGTTTCGCTTCACTTGCTGTGTTGGCTCCTTTGCGCCACATAGTTTTATGAACTGGGGAGTGAACAGAAGCCTGATTCCAGATGTGCATCAAGCGATGGTGGTATAGTGGTAAGCATAGCTGCCTTCCAAGCAGTTGACCCGGGTTCGATTCCCGGCCATCGCAGGTCTCTTTCGTCACAGTATAATGGAGGAAAGGCGTTGGTTTTTAATAAAACTAGCTTTCATCTTTTTTTTTTCTTGATGTAAACATCACTCAACACTTCACTTCTCTTCTCTTGCCTCGTTGGCTCCTTTGCTCCTCCTATTTTCCACTCTCCTCCTCTCTCAGCTGTTTAAAGACCTGGCTGAAACGCTGGCTGAACAGAAGCCTGATTCCAGATGTGTGTGTCAAGCGATGGTGGTATAGTGGTGAGCATAGCTGCCTTCCAAGCAGTTGACCCGGGTTCGATTCCCGGCCATCGCAAGTCTTTTTCACACCTGAAGTGGGAAAGCCAACCACTAGGGATTAAATACCTGGAACCTACACAGACATAACAAGCAAAGTATAAAGACACCATAATCAGTGTACTGTCTGTGTGGAGAACAGAAATCGTTTAAGACACATTTTTACTTTTTACTTTGAATACATTTCAGAGGTGGTACATTTTCACTTTTACTTGAGTAAAGAAGTTGAATGAATACTTCAACTTTTAGCGGAGTGTTTTTAACACAGGTTTCTGTACTTCTCCTACGTAAAGAAAGACTACATTTTCCACCTTGGCAGCTACTTTGGTGAGTGAGCACTTCAGGATTAGTAGGATGTGAGAGAAGATAGACAATTTTGGTTTCTAACTGAAGCAAGCATCACTCAACACTTCACTTCTCTACTCTTGCTGTGTTGGCTCCTTTGCTCCTCCTATTTTCCACTCTCCTCCTCTCTCAGCTGTTTAAAGCCCCGGCTGAAATGCTGCCTGAAGCTAAGCCTGATTCCAGATATGTGTCAGGCGATGGTGGTATAGTGGTGAGCATAGCTGCCTTCCAAGCAGTTGACCCGGGTTCGATTCCCGGCCATCGCAGGTCTCTTTTGTCACAGAACAATAATAAAGGAAAGTCATTTTATATCAAAGATAAGACAATATGTGTAATAAGGGGATATTCCTTAGATCTAATTTAATAATGACCATGTTCCTGCTGCCACACGTTCCCTGCCACGTTCCTAACATGTTATCAACGCATTTATTTCTCCCATCATTACTACGGTGTATCATTACAGACCTTTATTACTTCAGAAATGCTTTTATTCTGATGACTCAAGCATGATTTTATATGTCCCAGCCCCTCGAACAAGTAAAATTTATGGCAGTCTGAATGTAACTCACCTGTATGAAGCTTTAGAGCTGCATGGATATAATGCCAGAGAGAGCAGAACAGTTACACTTATGCAAAACATTAAGTTACATGTCATGTGACTCTTCTGCACAAAATGACCCCCATGAGTGCCGCCTACTCCAATCAGAGATGGTATCAGACAATGATAATGATAAAATTCAATAACATAATACACATATATATATATACATATATATATATATATATATATATATACATATATATATATATATATACATACATATATATATATATATAAAACGATAAAATCCAACACAAGACAGGAAATTAATGTTGAAAAAAAAAAAATGTTAATCGTGGGATTTAGTGCACAAAACAATAAGTTAATGCTGAGTGCACACTCAATGCTGCTGTTTTTATTTCTAAGGTGACAGCCGCACAACACAAAGAGATTTATGTGTTGGCTCCCTCACTAAATAAGCACATGTAAGTTCTAGTGACGATGCCATACAGAGTTTGCATTGCTGTGACTTTACAGGTGGGTTTCATCTTTTGGTGTTAGCAAGCCATAGGTCGAAAAGTGAATAATACTGATTGTCTCTGCATCACCTGCTACCTGCTAGTGGGTGGGATATATTTGGGAGAAGTGAACATTTTGTCCTTAGAGTTGATGTGTTAGAAGGAGGAAAAATGGACAAGCGTGAGGATTTGAGTGAATGTTAGATAACTGGGTCAGTGTATCTTGAAAACTCCAGCTCCTGTGGGGTGTTCCCAGTCTGCAGTAACCAGAATGTATGAAAAGTGGTCCAAGGAAGGAACAGTGATGAACCAGCAACAGGGTCATGGGTGGCCAAAACTTACTGATGCACAAGGGGACCCAAGGCTGGCCTCTGTGCTGTGATCCAACAAACAAGCTGCGAAAGGTCAAATTGCAGAAAAGTGTCATGGTAATTCTGATAGAAAAGTGTCAGAATACACAGTGCATCACAGTTTGTTGGTATGGGGCTGCATAGCTGCACAGCAGTCAGGGTTCCCATGGTGACTCGTGTCCACCAACAGTAGTGCTAAAAATGGGCATGTGAATATCAGAACTGGACCACAGAGAAATTACGGACCAGGTGGCCTGGTCTAAAGAATCACTTTCTTTTTTACATCACCATCACCAAATTCTCCACATTTTAAATCCAATCGAGCATCTGTGGGATGTGCTGGACAAACAAGTCTGATCCACGGAGGCCAGTGATCCCATCTTTCTTATTTGTTGTGTATCTTAAACTGCAGAAATGTTGTGGCAGCTTATATGTTGGGTTCCTTTGACCCATGAACATAAGAAGAGTATCTAATGCAATACAATACAAGATGAGAGGAAAACAGCAAGTGACATAATTGCATTTCTCATTTGAAGCATAAGAAATGCATTGTGTTAGCTCTCATAATAAACTCTGAATCCATCACCAGCACACTGCTGTCATGAACAAACTTGAGCACTTTATCAGCAGATCCCTGTGAGAAAGGATAGCCTCGACTGTATTCAGCAGATCTCAAGGACACATGGATCATGCTTTGTTGAATAATTTCACATTTCAGAATTCTGCTCCTTTGTAAATAAGAATTTTAGTGTCATGTTTTCAAATAGTAAGTAAATACTTTACACCGACCTACTATATGCTGACACAACAACCTGAAATATGATTTAAAGAACAGGATGTGCCATTAAGGCTATACAGAAGAAATAGCTTAGACCTTCTAAACAGATGACACACGCAAACATGTAGCCCAAATTTACAAATGAGCATGTTTATATTTCAATATATATATACATACATTGATTAGTTACTGGTGTTCATTTAATATTTCAGTGGTGCTGCCCTAATGCCCTTGCTGTTTTCTGATGTTCTCCTTCAAAGAAAAATAATTTCACTAAAAGACTCTTTCTCCTCAGGGCTGTGGACAATAAATGTTTTTTAGGTATCTGGGAATCTACACAAAACGAATACAGCTGGACTGATTTGCAGCTCTACGTAATCTTGTGGCTGCCATTCAGGAACATATCTCATGTAAGCATTATAATGTACAGTACCATTCAAGATATTTAGCACAGTAGCACAGGGCAAGTTCTGAATGTAGCTTTTTTGCTACAGACATGGCCGCCACCATAACGTAGTTTATGTAGATTCAGTCTCGATAAAGGTCGGATAAAAACAGAGTCACGTTGTCGGCAGGATTCGAACCTGCGCGGGGAGACCCCAATGGATTTCTAGTCCATCGCCTTAACCACTCGGCCACGACAACTCATACTCCGTCATTGTCGTCCATCGCTTCTTACCTCAGCCGAGCATTAGCTGCTAAGTCTCCGTATAGTCTCTGTATAACGGATTGAACGGCTAATACTTTTTTAGATGAACATCAGCAGTAGTGGTTTTAGATACGGGCGACACGGGCGGTTGCCCGAGGCGGCATCGTGGTGGGGGGCGGCATCACGGGCATCGGCAAAAAAAAAATTGCTCGTACTCATGCTGCCCCGACATCATGCCAGCGCATATTGGGAATGTCACAGGCACCGATCGGTTTTCTATCGCCCATTTGCTGCGAGTAAGGGCGCCCTCCGTTTGCGAGGTGCGGCTGCTGCTTGCGGCACAGGGAGGAGAGGGCGGGGCGGCGGGGATTCTCTGGCTGGCTGGAGCAGCAAAAATTACCAACTCGCAAAATAAAACAAAATAAAAACAAACCAACAAACACGAAAACACCAGACATTATGATACAGACTTATAATTTGCAAGATGCAAAATTCTATACACGAAAAGTGAGCACGAGAGCCCTCGGTGCGCCTGCTTGCTGCTGAAGTCAAAGTAAACTTTATTGTAGTCAAAGGAGTTTGCGAAGAAAAGCGTCTGGACTTCTTTAAGTTGCTTGAAGACGTTTCACCTCTCATCCGAGAAGCTTCTTCAGTTCTAAGGTCAAATGGCCGAGAGTCCCAGATTTAAACCCAGTGGGAGTAATCCCCCCAAAGAGGGACAAAGGACCCCTTGGTGATCCTCTAATCACATGAGCCAAGGTGTGAAAGCGGGTGTGGGACCTAATCAGCCGGGTTTCGGGTGAGCTCATTGTGAAACCTGGCCCCACCTTGTTATGTGAATTCCTGAGGTCAGATGGCCCAGGATGTCAGTGGGCATTAAGGCGTCTGGGGAGGGAACTCAAAACTGGATTATAGATGGCAGACAGTTGGTGTCGTAAACCACCGCCTCTGTTCAAAGATGGTCGCTCACAGTGGACATAGATGGCCTCTTTCACTCCTCTTTCAAACCATCTGTCCTCTCTGTCCAATATGTGAACATTGGCATCCTCGAAAGAGTGACCTTTATCCTTAAGATGCAGATGGACTGCTGAGTCTTGTCCTGTGGAGGTGGCTCTTCTATGTTGTGCCATGCGCTTGTGAAGTGGCTGTTTGGTCTCTCCAATGTAGAGGTCTGGGCATTCCTCGCTGCACTGTACAGCATACACCACGTTGTTAAGTCTTTGTTTTGGAGTTTAGTCTTTCGGTGAACCAGTTTCTGTCTGAGTGTGTTGCTGGGTCTGAAGTACACTGGGATGTCGGGCTTGGAGAAAACTCTCCTGAGTTTTTCTGATACACCGGCTACATAGGGGATGACAACGTTGTTGTGTCTGTCTTTCTTATCCTCCCTCGCTGGTGTCTGATCTTCTTTTCTGTGCCTCTTTGCTGACTTTATGAACGCCCAGTTAGGATAACCGCATGTTTTGAGTGCTTCCTTTACGTGTGTGTGTTCCTTCTTTTTTTTAAATCTGGGACTCTCGGCCATTTGACCTTAGAACTGAAGAAGCTTCTCGGATGAGAGGTGAAATGTCTTCAAGCAACTTAAAGAAGTCCAGACGCTTTTCTTCGCAAACTCCTTTGACTACGATAACCTGGATGACTGAGAACCTTCACAGACATTGTGGTGGACCACTAGAGGGCTCCACTCACACCCAGTGTTGAGGAAGTGTGTTCTTCTGTTTTGTGGCGCGATATGTGCAGTTGATGTTGGAGACAAATAAAGAAGGAGTGTGAACTGAGAGCTCTGTGTCGTTGATGCTTACCTCCACATTGGTGACCCCTGACTCGAGCATGCAACGGGCCGCAGATAACGCAGACTCCGCTTTGGAGGCATCGGCGGCCGCCGGACCTCCGCCTCCTGTTGCAGCTACGTTCGCTGTGGCGCTGAAACTGCCGGACTTTTGGCTCCATGACCCCCCGTCATGGTTCGTGCACGTGGAGGCTCAGTTCGCCCTTCGCGGCATCTCGGCTGACGACACGAAGTATCACCATGTGGTGGCCTCACTCGACCCGCTGGCCACCCGCCGCGCGATGCCGCTCCTCCGGGACCAACCCGCCCAAGGGAAATACGCCGCCCTTAAAGAGCTGCTTCTTCGGCGCTATGCCCTCTCCGACGCTGAACGAGCCGAAAAGCTCCTCAACCTGTCAGGCTTGGGTGGCGGTACCGCGCTCGAGCTCATGGAGAACATGCTGTCGTTGCTCGGGCCGGATGACGGGGGATTCCTCTTCGCCCACCTCTTCCTCCGCCAGCTACCGGCCGCCGTGAGAGCCGTCCTCGCAAACTCCCCGCTTCTGCCTGCGAAGGATTATCGCTCGCTGGCTGAAGAAGCGGATCGCATTCTCCTGGCTAGCCGCACTTTCAACGTTCACGCCGTGGCTACGGACTCGCCGGCGACGCCTTCCACGCCACCACCTGCCTCCCCGGAGCATCCGCCCCCTTGCTGACGGCAGGGATTGCTACACACCGGCACGGCGGCAAGAACATCTGTTTCTACCATCAGCGATTTGGCGACAGAGCGCGTCGCTGCCTGCCGCCTTGCGCTTTCACGGCCCAGGGAAATGGACCCGCCAGCGCGCCGTAGCAGCCGCGACCGCTGGCAATACAGAGAGGCTGCTCTTCATAGAGGACTCGCGCTCCGGGAGACGTTTTCTCGTGGACTCCGGCTCCCAGAAGAGCCTCCTTCCCCCTACCGCTGCCGACGGACTAGCAGCGAACTGTGGGCCGCAGCTCATGGCAGCTAATGGCTCTCCCATCAAAACGTTTGGGGAAAGGTTGGTGACTGTTTGTTTTCATGGCCGGGATTTCCAGTGGAACTTTGTTGTTGCCGCTAGCTCTGTACCTATTTTAGGTGCTGATTTTCTGTGCGCTCACGGACTGCTTGTCGATGTTGCTAACAGATGTTTAATTGATGCTCTTTCGTTTTCTTCGCTGCCATGTTTTACACGGGCCGCCGAACCCCTAATTCGGGCTAATGTAGTGACCTCCGGGGATGCTTTTCAGCGTTTGCTTTCAGAGTTTCCATCGCTGTCTGTCCCTGATTTCTCTGGCGCGGTAACGAAGCATGGGGTTGAGCATTATATTCCCACGGTCGGGCCCCCGGTGTTCGCGCGCGCGCGCCGCCTCGACCCCGCGAAACTGTCCGTCGCTCGGGAAGAGTTTGCAGCCATGGAGCGCCTTGGCATTGTACAGCGTTCGAACAGTGCATGGGCCTCTCCGCTTCACATGGTGCCCAAATCAGACGGTCGGTGGCGGCCGTGCGGAGATTTCCGCCGTTTAAATAATGCCACGGAGAATGACCGTTACCCCATCCCCCACATTCAGGATTTTTCTGCCAACCTCGCCGGAACGTCGATTTTCTCTAAAATTGACTTGGTGCGGGGGTATCACCAGGTTCCCGTGCGCGCCGAAGACGTCCCTAAGACCGCTGTCATTACCCCCTTCGGCTTGTTCGAGTTTTTGCGCATGCCGTTTGGCCTGAAAGGTGCCGCCCAGACCTTTCAGCGGCTGATGGACTCAGTTTTGCGTGGGCTGCCGTTCGTTTTTGTTTATCTGGACGATATATTGGTGGCCAGCTGCTCAGCGAGCCAGCACGAGTCCCATCTGCGCCAGGTTTTCCAGCGTTTGGCAGCGCACGGCCTGATCATCAACCCTTCCAAGTGCCAGTTTGGGTTGCCTGTTCTGGATTTCCTCGGGCACCGCATTTCCGCTGAAGGTGTGGTTCCGTTGCCCGACAGAGTCCAGGCCGTTTCAGCTTTTCCACGCCCCACGTCGGTTAAAGCGTTGCAGGAGTTCTTGGGGATGATAAATTTTTACAACCGCTTTCTCCCCAGAGCTGCCCACCTGCTGCAGCCACTCTATGCTGCCTTAAAAGGTAAAACAGCCAAAGATCCGGTTGACTGGCTGCCGGAACGCATCCATGCGTTTTCCGCAGCCAAGTCTGCGCTGGCTGACGCCGCCCTGCTGGCACACCCGCTCCCGTCGGCGGAGATCGCGTTGACCACCGACGCGTCCGACGTGGCAGTGGGTGGGGTGTTGGAACAGCGGGTTTCAGGTCTCTGGTAACCGCTCGCCTTTTTCAGTCGTACGCTCCGGGATGCCGAACGCAAGTACAGTGTTTTTGACAGGGAGTTGCTAGCCCTGCACCTCGCGACACGGCATTTTCGTTTTTTCCTCGAGGGTCGCAACTTTACTGCGTACGTTGACCACAAACCTTTGACGTTTGCGATGTCCAAGGTCTCTGACCCATGGAGCACACGCCAGCAGCGCCAGTTGGCGGCCATTTCGGAGTTTACCACAGACATTCAGCACGTGGCTGGTAAGTCCAATCACGTCGCTGACTGTCTGTCACGTGTGTTGGTTTCTCCAGTGTATGTCGGCGTCGACTACGCTGCCATGGCCGCCGAGCAGCATGCTGACCCGGACATCCTGGCGCTTCAGTCAATGAAAACGGGCCTCGTGCTGGAGGACACCCCGGTGTGGGACGGCGGTCCGCGCCTTCTTTGCGACGTTTCTACCGGCCGCCCCCGCCCGGTGGTTCCCCTTTCGTGGCGTCGTCGTGTTTTTGACTTGGTGCATGCCCTCTCTCATCCCGGCGTCCGGGCCTCGGTCAAGCTGGTCAGCGCCAGGTTCGTTTGGCCGGGCCTTCGCAAGACGGTGAAAGAATGGGCGGCGGTTTGTGTCCCATGCCAACGCTCAAAAATCCACCGGCACACGCAGGCACCCCTCGAACCTTTCCATATCCCCGGTCGGCGTTTCGATCACGTTCATGTGGACCTGGTTGGTCCCTTGCCGCAGTCACAGGGTTTCACGCACCTTTTGACTGTGGTGGACCGCACAACCAGGTGGCCGGAGGTGGTGCCACTGGCGTCCACGACAGCGGCGACGGTGGCCAGAGCGTTTTTGTCGACGTGGGTTTCCCGTTTCGGTCCCCCTGCTGACATTACCTCGGACAGGGGCCCACAGTTTGTTTCTGAGCTTTGGTCTGCTATGGCTGACGGCCTGGGGGTCAAGGTCCACCGCACCACAGCATACCACCCGCAAGCTAACGGGATGTGCGAACGGTTTCACCGGTCTCTTAAGGCCGCGCTCCGGGCTTCCTTAACAGGTGGCGACTGGGTCGACCGTCTTCCGTGGGTTTTGCTGGGATTGCGTAGCGCGGTTAAAGAAGACCTCGGGGTTTCCCCGGCTGAACTGGTCCTCGGCCAGCCCTCCGGGTCCCCGGGGAATTCTTGCCTGAGAGCCCTCCCCATGTTTTGATCCCTCTTTGTTGCCTTTTCGCCCCCGAAAGGCTCGTTTCCTGTTCCTGGTCCCGTGCACCACTGCCTGCCTGACACTTTTGTTCCGAGTTCGTTGGACTCTGCTCGTTTCGTTTTCGTCAGGCACGATGCCCATAGGACTCCGCTGCGTCCCCCATATGACGGGCCGTACAGGGTTCTTAAACCAGGCAACAAACATTTCATTTTGGACTTTGGCGGTCGGCAGGAGGTTGTCTCTGTTGACAGACTTAAGCCTGCACATGTTATGCAAGAGGATCAGGTGGTCCCGGCCCAGGCCCCTCGTCGCGGCCGCCCACCTGCCACCGGGCTGATGGATTCTGTTTTTTCCCCCAGGAGTGATCCACAATCACCGGAGTCCAAGTCGTCTGCAGCTTTTTCTGACCGCCAGTGCCAGCCTCGCTTCCGGGCTGGGTTGCCCTCTGTCAGTTCCCCACCCCCCGGTTCAGCCGTTCCGGCCGTTTGCTTAGGCCCGGGTCCTGGACTAGTTCTGCTGGGTGTTCGGGGGGGGCATGTGTGGTGGACCACTAGAGGGCTCCACTCACACCCAGTGTTGAGGAAGTGTGTTCTTCTGTTTTGTGGCGCGATATGTGCAGTTGATGTTGGAGACAAATAAAGAAGGAGTGTGAACTGAGAGCTCTGTGTCGTTGATGCTTACCTCCACAACATAAACTTTATTGTCTTCTCCGCTACGTACAATGCAGTATATAGAGCAGTGGCTCTTAACCTTGTTGGAGATACCGAACCCCACCAGTTTCATATGCGCATTCACCGAACCCCTCTTTAGTGAAAAATAATTCAAATTCAAGACATAGATATGTTTTTTACTGGTGCACAAAATGAGCCGTGCATGAACATCACCTTGTTCAAAGAACAAAACCAACACAATGCATGAACTTACAACAAATTACATACCTGCAAATCAGTGTGACTTCTGTTGTTGCCTTTGAGAGACCAGTTCAGATATGAATGGCTTCACCTTGGCAAGTGCCACTCTCATGTCATTTTCACAGAAAAGTCTGTTCCTTTTCTTCGTTTTTATGTCCAGCATCGTCGAAAAGGATTGCTCGCAAAGATATGTTGTAACAAATGATATAGAAAAATACAGGGCTTTCTTAGCAATAATTGGATACTTGTCCATTTGTCGACACCAAAACGTTGAAAGCGTTGTTGTTCTGAAGAGTTGCTGTTGAACCTGGCTCTGCTGAATTTCAATGATTTCGTCAAGGTATTCATCATTGACATCTGCTGTCTCAACAGCAAACGTGAACGGCTGTCTCACCCATGCTGGATATGACTCTCTTGTAGGGAAATATCTGTCAAGAGACTTTGCAAGCTCATCTAAGTGCGTTGCAATTGTTTGCTTCAGTTCCATGGATACAGGAATATCTCCGATTCCAGACACATCTTCGATCTTACTTACACAGTTGTCCAGAAGGGGGAAGTTTGCGAAGTTGTTGTTCTCTGTTCGTCGTTTCCATAACATTAGCTTTTTTTGAAAAGCCTTCAGGTGTTCTTCCGCTTCTATGATATTGACTCCACCACCCTGCATCTGCTGATTGAGATGATTGAGAGCTGCGAATATATCAGCCATGTACGCTAAAATGAGAATGAACTCAGGATTTTTGAAGCAATCTGAATGACAGTGTTGGTGCTCTTGCAAAAACAGGGCTAATTCCACACGCATGGCAAAAACACGATTCAGCACCTGTCCCCGGGATAACCACCGAACATTAGAATGGTACAGAAGTACCTCGAATTCAGAGCCCATTTCTTTACACAGCTCACTGAAGATGCGGTGCCTCAGAGCACTATTTCGCACATAGTTCACACATTCCACCACAGTTTTTAATACTTCTGCCATTTTTGGAGGCAAGGTTTTTGTTGCCAATGCATGCCTGTGCAAAATACAATGAGTCACAATGATGTGTGGTGCATCGGCTTTTACTAGCACACCAAAACCAGAGTTTTTTCCCAGCATGACTGGAGCTCCGTCCGTACAAACTGCAGAAACCATGTCCCATGAAAGATTGTTGTCTCTGAAGAAGAAGAATCCACAAGCTTCTTCATATCGGCTGCCTTAGTTGTTGTTGTAAGAGGCTTACAAAATAATCTTCTTTTATCATGTCATCTTTCACATAGCGCACAAAAGCAGTAAGCGCACAAAAACAAATAGCAACGTCTGCACTCTCATCGAGTTGAAGGCTGAATTTTGAATCAGATCGGCGACTACTTGAGCCAAGATGTCTTTACTCATGTCTTCTATTCTGTCGCTGACGGTGTCATTTGAAAGAGGAATTTGGGATAATTTACCTTCGGCCGCTGTTCCGAGTATCAGATTTGCCATCTTTAACGCAGCTGGTTTCACGAGTGTTTCACCAATGGTGTGTGGCTTGCCCTGCTTTGCGATCAGGTAAGCAACTTCGTACGATGCTGTGAGGATCGGTTTGTTAACGGGTACAAATCCAAGAGCAGGCAGAGTGGGCCTTTCATCGAATCTGGCTCTCTTCACCTTGAATTCAGCAAGTGTTGTCTCCATGCAGCTTCAAGAAGTGTTCCTTTAGTTTTGCCGGTGCGAGACTAGAGTTGCTCAACTTGGCATTGCAAATCATGCAGACTCCCATCACGTTCCGTGATACATGTGAATCCATATTGTACATATTCGTCCGACCACTTTCTTCTTTTAGCCGACATAGTTAGTATGGATTAAAATGTTAGAAAAAATCACACTAAGTACTACCACAACATTCACATGTTGACTACTGCGTGCACTACATTCCCCGCAGCGCTGATTGGCCAACCAGTGTAGCATGATCATCTGCAGCCAGTGATGGCCAGAAGGGGGCATGTCATCACAAATTTACACGATAATTCGGGTGTGTCTGGACCTCTGCGACCTCCGTGGTGGAGGCTCTGCCAAACCCCTGAGACCGACTCACCGAAACCCTAGGGTTCGATCGAACCCAGGTTAAGAACCACTGATATAGAGAGACGAGACGATGAGGCTCCAGTTACAGCAGTGCAAGTAAACAAACAATAAATATTTAAGAGTAAAAAAATAAATATACACTTTAGGACTTGGGGTAAAGGGATCAATAACAATTTAAAATGTATATTTTATATTTTGCTGATTTAAAGTCTCACACACAACCTGTTTTTAAAGTTTAAAAAAAAAAGAGAAAAGAAGAGGAGGAGTGTAGCGACTTCTACAGTCGCTAGAGACCGGGGACTGAGCCTGCCTATTTGCCTGACGCGCTGTCAACTTTACGCAATAATGCGAGAGGCGGAATTGCTTGCTTGTTTATTAAAGTGCTTGAAAAGTTTACAGAGCAATGTGATCGGCTCGCGATTCAAACTCTTAAAACATCACAGGCTCTAATGCAACAAGGGCAAACTCGTTGTGCTGCGGTCAACAAAAACTACGGCTACCCAGCCCTGCTCTGTCAAAATCAAACCAGTGAAAGACAGACTGACAACGCCCTCTTAATGTCGCCGCTAGCACCCACGTGACTCCCGTTACATATCACCATAGCAACCAAACAAATGAAAACCCAGTGATCATTAAAATTCAATACATTTAATTATGGCTCCTACAAGGAGAAACGAGCAAAAGATACAGGTAAGCAGATGTGTCATTGCATAATGGCAGGTCATGTATCCTAAAACATTAGGGATCAGAATACTTTCTTAATCCCTAAGGAAATTATGTGGGTTACAGTTCCTCCAAGAAGAAATGGTAAAAATAGTAACAGTAACAGACTAAACTCCAAGCAATATATACAATAATATAATATTAATTAGTCAGTGTCAATTGTTGATTTGTCCTGTTCTCATTGTATGACGAATTATGATGTCTGTTTAGTAGCCATTTGCATACAATGCATACTCTCTCTCTCTTCATGGGTGTGTGTGTGTGTGGAGGGGGGGGCAGAGGGGGTGTTCGCCCAGGGCGCCAAACAGGCTAGGACCGCCACTGAACATCACTATCAATAAACAAACATATAATGAAATGATAATGAAAGATTAACTCCAGAGTTACTAACAAAAGTCTATATTTGTTTTCTTTTTGCTCTAAAGGTAAAACCTGATGGATGCGGGGTTTTAACATTTTGTTAAAAGTATTTTTAATGCCGATGTTCCGATTTATTTGACAACATTATTGACTATGTATGTGGATAAATACGAAATAAAGAAAGCGCAGATCCGTTTGACTTCCACAAGATGGCAGTAATTCACATTTCAGGTTCCTTTGAAGTACACACAGAACGTCAGATCAAGTATTTACATGTCTTACAGAAATGTAAACCGGAGAGCTTTACAGTGTGAACATCTCTCTCATAAATACTAAGAGTCTAAAAAAGAAACAGTATGTCAACTCTGTTAACTCTGAGATCACTCACCTGTTAGTTCTTTAAACTGATGTTTCAAGTTCTCCAGGATGTTGCCTGTTTTAATAAGTACACTGAGAACAATCCCAGTTCCTTCCATGTGTAGTACATAGACAGGATTCAGGTTTTCATTCTGTTCTTATGTGTTTATACAACACTCTGCATTTAATCATTACTTTTTGTAGCACCCTCAAGGATTGACGTACGCACGATGTAGTTATAGAACAGGGTTTATTCTGGTCTTGGCAACCCGTGAGAACTGCTCACGGACAAACAATAAGACAAAAACATCACATCAAAATGCGCTCTTGTACTTAGTGTCAATCAATCAAAAATCCTTAATTACAGAAAATAAAACATTTAAAACACACAAACCTCGTGAGCTGACATCCAGGAGGTGCTAAATAGTCCTTTATGGCCTTATCCTCCATCTTCTTTCTCAATTATTTCCACTCTTTAAACGATATTTTCTCCATGTGTGGAGCTAACTGTGAGCTGCAGCATGCAGACACCAGTCGTGTCCAAATTCATGGGCTGCATCCTCCTGAGGCCGCATTTGTAGACCGATTACGTCACAGCGACGCGCCGAAGGCTATCCAAATTCGTAGACTCCTCCGAATGCAGCCGACAAATGCGTCCTCCTTTTCCCCGAATTTGAAGGATGGGTCGGGTGTGTCCTTCGTGGCCCACCATATCCCAGAATTCATAGCGCGGCCCAGCCAAACTCCAGTTTCCGGCAATGGCGGCCGCTACTAAGTTTTAAAATTACTTTTATTAATCTTTCTGGGTCACAAAATAAACTTTTAACATATTTTCAGGCGAGAATGTAGCTGTGTAAACTTCAAATATCTGCTCGGTTTATCAAGGTATTGCATATTTGCAAAAGTGCTTCGACGTTTTCGGAGACGTCTGTTACCCACCAGCTTGATAGCTAACCGATAGCTAACTGAGAGCTCGAGGGTCACTGAAGCCGCCGAGAACGGCACAACTCCCGGCACATCATTTTCAGATCACCGCGGACTTTCGCTACTGAGGTTAAACGTAACATATAAGTCACTTAGACAACCTAAAAATGATATTGTTTGGCTTTTTTCAGTGTTTTATTTGTTCATGAGTAAATCGGTTTGGCTGAGATTAAAGATATTAGATTAGATTAGATAAAATAAAACTTTATTAATCCCCTGGGTGGTTTTCACACAGCTGAATAAACGTCAAACAGAAAACCGATTAAACAGAAGTGTGAGATGGTCGAAAATTTACGCCAGTGTCCTGTTATATTTTAGATAGCAAGGAGCAGACGGCTGAGTTCATTAAACTCCACCGAGACAGCGGTGACGTTACTCAGAAGGCTAGACCGTCCAATTTCACAGCCGTTTACTTCCGGCCTACCCGACCTTCTGAGGACCCGGCCCACGTAGACCGCGAAGGCCGGGTCCTCAGGAGGATGCAGCCCATGAATTTGGACACGACCACCATGTGCGCTAGCAAAAGAAAAAAGTGGCTGGGTGGAGACCCAAACAGCAAAGCTGTACCCTACACAGTTCACCACCAGAGGGCGCAAAGGAACAAAATCCAGACATACAGCTTAACAAACATCAAATCCAAAAAACTTAAGGTTATGTATATAACCCCGGTTCTCTGAGTAGCATGAGTGAGTGTCTCACTATGGGGAACGCCTCCTGCGTGACCTCATCAGAAGCTCAAATACCATTACGCCAGCCCTTACAGGCTGGCTAAGTGACGCCCATGTCAGGAGGGGCTAGCACCTCCCTATATAATAGGCTGACATAGCGTCAGATGTCATTCAAAACAAGCCCACCTCTTCCTCGCTTCCATAGCAAGGAGGGCGGTCTGGTGAGACACTCACTCATGCTACTCAGAGAACCGGGGTTATATACATAACCTTAAGTTCTCTTTCATAGCATTCGTTTCGTGTCTCACTATGGGAGAAATACTGACTCCCGGATTGCCAGACATGCCTGTTAAGAAGACAACTGTCCCCAACAGCACTTCACAGGGGAGAAGCTCCCACCTGGGAAGAACCTGCACTGAGGACTGAATGCGCCAGGTTAGGTGCTGTTACATCTAACCTATAAAACCTAGCAAATGTGTGAGGTGAGGCCCAGCATGCAGCTGCACACACCTCCTGAATAGAAACTCCCCTAAAAAGAGCCCATGAGGTTGCCAGACCTCTAGTGGAATGCGCACGCAAGCCAGCAGGAGGCTGAAGGCCCCTGCTAGTATAGGCCAGGGCAATTGCTCCTACTATCCAATGGGAGAGGCGCTGTTTAGACACAGGCTTCCCCATGTGTGGTTTAGCCCAGGACATGAACAGCTGGTCACTTTGTCTGACATTCTGGGTTCTGTCCATATAAATGCGCAGAGCACGGACTGGACACAAAGTATGCAGCCGCTGTTGCTCCTCTGAGGAGAAAGGCGGTGGGTAAAAGGCTGGCAGTTCTATAGGGGAACATGTGCCAACAACCTTTGGGATAAAGGCAGGGTTGAGCCGCATACTGACCCTCGTATTATCCGAGGAGAACTGAATGCATGACTGATGCACTGAGAGAGCGTGGATCTCTCCTACACGCTTAGCTGAAGCTAAAGCAATTAATAGAGCTGTCTTCAAGGACAGAAATTTTAACTCAACCTGTTCCAGGGGTTCAAATGGGCAACAGGAGAGCGCAGCTAATACTGTGGGAAGGTCCCATGATGGAGCCAGTGGCCTAGATGTAGGCAATTTACGCCGTGCACCCTTCATGAAACGGCATATTAAGGGATGCTGACCAACAGTCTTTCCCTCAAAACCAATATGGCAGGCTGAAATTGCTGCCAAATACACCTTGATGGTGGAGAAGGCTTTACCTTCATCAATCAGGGCCTGAAGAAATGACAAAATCACAGCCACAGAGCACTGAAAAGGGATGGCCTGTGATTCTAAGCACCAGCTTTCAAACACACGCCACTTGTGCTCATATAGCGTCCTAGTAGACGATGCTCTAGAACTCTGAATAGTGTCGATAACACTATGAGGGAGCCCCACTGTGTTCAGGTTAAACCACTCACGGGCCAAGCCCGTAGAGCTAGCCTCTCTGGGTGGGGGTGGAATATTTCCCCCGTGCCTGAGACAGGAGGTCTCTGCGTAGTGGTAATGGCCAAGGTGGACCGCACAGCAACTGAAAAATCTCCGCCAGCCAGTGCTTCCCTGGCCAGTGCGGGGCTATCAGGATCATATAATGACCTCTCTCCCTCACTCTGGCCAGAGTTGGAGAAATGAGGGCCACTGGGGGAAAAGCATAGAGGAGGGTTCTTGGCCACTCGTGAGCTAGAGCATCCACCCCGAGTGGAGCTCTCTGATCGTGCAGCGAGTAAAACAGGGGACACTGAGCATTCTCCCTGGATGCATAAATGTCTACGGTCGCCTGACCGAATCGCAGCCAGATCTGCTTCACCACCTCTGGGTGAAGCTTCCAGTCCCCATACAGCGGGTTGCCCCTGGAGAGAAGATCTGCTCCAAAGTTCAAGATTCCCGGCACGTGAGTTGCTCTCAGTGACAGCAGGTGGACACTGCTCCAGACTATCAGTCTGTGTGCCAGTGTGTGTAACTTGGGGGACCCCAGACCCCCCTGTCTGTTGATGTAGGCAACAACAGTGGAATTGTCTGACCTCACTAAAACAAGATGACCTCTCAGCCAAGGGAGAAAATGTTTTAGCGACAGGTGAACTGCCAGCAGTTCCAGACAGTTTATGTGGGCGGAGCGCATGTGAGGGCCCCATTCCCCATTCACTGTTCTGCCTTCGTGGGTGGCCCCCAGCCCGAAAGAGAGGCATCTGTGGAGACCACCTTCCTGGCTGAAACTGCCCCCATGGCAACGCCCTGAGACAAGAAACCTGGCTTCTTCCACTCGCGGAGAGCGAGTGAACAGTCTGCAGAGACTCTCATGCGACAGTGGCCGTCTCGGTGAGGGTCTAGTCCCCGCGAGCCCACCCAGCGCTGAAAGCCTCTCATGTGCAGGCGTCCCAGTGTTATCGCCACTAGAGAAGAAGCCATCAGACCTAGCAGCCTCTGGCACTGTTTGAGGGTCACTGTGTTGCCTCTGCGAAACAGTGCTAGGGATGACCGTATGGTCGCTGTTCTCTCTGGGGACAGAAAAGCTCTCACCCGGAGGGAGTCTAGGCTGAGCCCTATGAAAGTAATGCACTGAGTTGGCTTCAGTGTGCTCTTTTCCATGTTTATCTGGAAACCCAAACTCTCTAGGTGGTGTATGAGAGCATTTGTGTGACAAGCCGCTTCCTGGCGGGTTGGGGCTGCCACCAGCCAGTCGTCGATGTATGTGGCCACCCGAATGCCCTTTTCTCTGAGCGGGGCCACTGCTGCCTCGGTGCATTTTACAAACACCCTGGGGCTCAGTGAGAGACCAAAAGGCAGGACTACAAACTGGTATGCTATCCCCTGGAAAGCAAATCTTAGATACTTTCGGTGTGGGGGATATATGGGAATGTGGAAATAAGCATCCCTCAGGTCGATTGATGTGAACCAGTCGCCCGCTTGTACAAACCGTAGCAGCGAGGCGTGCGTCAACATCCTGAGCTTGTATGTCCTTAAATGCCTGTTCAGGGCACGGAGATCCAGAATGGCTCTCATCCCCCTCCCCCCTTTCTTTGGCACAAGGAAATACCTTGAATAAAATCTGCTGTGCATTTCCTCGGGAGGGACAACTCTTATAGCTCCTTTGTCTCTCAAGGTGGAAATTTCCTCCAGGAGAAAGCCGGCAGACTCGCCCAGAGCACGAGAGTAAATGATTTCTTTGAAATGTGGTGGAGCGACATTGAATTGCAGCCTGTAGCCCTTTTCCAATGTCCTCAGCACCCATGCTGACTGAGTGCAGGTAGCCCAGCTCTTTATGTGGAGAGACAGAGAGCTCACTGGCCACTCCACCGAAGATAGCGTTTTGGCGCCCCCTTGTGGTTGTAGCGTGAAACATACGCCATTTCGGTGTCCCATCACCTCTGTCGCAGGCGAGGGAGGTGACGGGCTCATCTGCACTATCACAGCCGTGGAAACGCGAGTCTCCACGGGCTGCGTTATGGCAGACGTTGCTCTGTTTTTCAGCATGTTTGATTTTTTCATGTGTTTTACAACACTCAACAGCGCCCTCGGCAAACTGCCTGGATGCGCGTGTCGGGGCTTTCTTAATACAGAATGCATGAGAGAAGTGCTTGTGAAACAACACTGCGAACTTTGGCTCTCTTTCCCTCTGGCGGGTCCAGTGACAGGAACGCCGGCCAGAGTTATGCACTCTGTATGGAGCATGTCCCGTTGAACTTGCTCTGGAACGGAGCTGGTTGGCGGCAGAGCGGCCCATGAAGGGGGGAAACTGGGCTCGCTCTCGCCTAGAGGAGAGGTTGTCAGGCCGGCCGCTTCTTCCTCCTCACGGTCGCGGCAGCGGGGGAGGAGGAGGGGCCGCTCGAGGTCTGGCCTGGGGAGACTGTTTCCGAGTCCAAGGATTCTTAGGAGCCCCAGCAGCCTGGGGGGCTGCCTGCGTCTTAGGCACTTTGGGGATCCTGAAAGCGGGGACCGGGTGAGACGCTGCCTGCGCGAGTGACTGGCACGGTGCCGCTGGGGTGGCGTGCTGGGCCCTCCTCGGCAGGCAGAGTTTCAGAGCCTCATCATCTCTCTTTTTCTCCTCACATCTCTTCTGCATGGATGTAACAGCCGCACCGAAGAGACCTTGAGGGACGACAGGGGTGTCGAGGAGTTCCTCTTTTTCCTTAGTCGTCAGGTTGGTGAGCCCGAGCCAGCGTGCTCGCTCCTGAAGAACCATGAGGCCCATGGCTCTCCCAGTAGCCTGTACGGCTACCTTGTGGAGGCGGAGGACGTGGTCAGTTATAACGCAGATTTCTTCCCACACTGTGGTATCTGGTTTAGCTGTCATGTCCTCTTCTAGCTCAGCTTGGTAAGCCATTAGCATAGAGGAGGCGTTGTGGGCTCTTACCGACAGAGCCGCTGCCTTGTAGCACTTATCTGTAAGGCTAGACTGGAAGCGGTCTGTCTTGGAGGGGAGAGATGGAGCTGATGAGGACAGAGACGTCTTCGGGTGAAGATGGCTCGCTACCAACGGCTCCACTTGTGGCATCTGGCGGAGGCCGATAGACTCCATCCCCTCACAATCCAGCAGAGAGCTCCCCGCGATGGGGTGTTTCTCGTTGTAAGGTTTTGCTTTCCACGTCACCGCTATCTCATCGAGTAGCTCCGGGAAAACAGGTAACACATGCTTCCCCGTCTTTTTCGCCTTCGGCAATTTCTTACCGTCAAAACGAGATTTTACAACCTCTGTTTGTATGGCGGGCCACGGGATGTTGAGCCTAGCAGCTGCGCGCTTGCACATGTCCTGCATGTCGAGATCCAGGGGAGACGGCGGTGTCGGTTTTTCAACCTCGCCGGTAGCCGAGTGCTTTGCAGCCCAGCTGATGCTAGCCAAGGAGGTGGAATCTTCCTCCTCCTCGTCAGACAGCAGGAGCTCCGAGTCAGCCGACTCATCTCCGTCCTCGTTAGCATCTCCTCCCCGGGTGACTCCAGCATGGGGGAAAAACTCACAATCTCCGTGTGCCTCCAGCGACGGGAAAGCGGTCGCGATGGGCTGAGGGTCTACCTCTGCCCAGCTCGGCCCTGGCGTTGCGGCCAAATCATCGGGCATCTCAATTTCTCCTTGCACCGCAGCAGCCTCACACAGCAAAGGGTCGCCACCCGACAGGTTAGCCTGGCGAGCTAGCCTGCGGCGGAGTAGTTTGCGTGGGAAAGCCGCGCAGTGGATACAGTCGTGTGCGGGTGTCAAGGCAGCCTGAGCGTGAGATAAACCCAGGCATGCCGCACACACGAGGTGTGTATCCCAGGCAGAAATCTTCTTGCCGCAAGGACAAAGTTTTGCAACTGCGTTGTCAGTCGTAGCCATGGTTAGCTAGAGGGTTGCGCACGTTAGCGAGACCGACACTGAGTGTGGAAAATATTGCTATTCCTCAGCTAGCGTGGGGTGAAAAGTAGTGCTACTTTTCTACAGGTATTGCTACCTAATGTGTAAAAACCGCTAGCGCCGAAGGGTATTGCTACCTGATGGTAAAGCTAGTGGTACCTTTATTAGCAAAGTGTTGCTACTTCGCTTTGGGAAAGTATTGCTACTTGACACCAGCACTAGCTACAGAACAGTATTGCTACTGCTTGTATGCTAGTGGACAACTGAAATGCGGGGAACAAAGCGCCCGGCGACCGAGTTGTTCACTCGAATCTGTGGACAGTTTAGCTTAGCACCCAATAGCACAGTTGTCTACAGGCTTCTGTGAGACGCAAGAAGAGGTTTTTTGAATGACATCTGACGCTATGTCAGCCTATTATATAGGGAGGTGCTAGCCCCTCCTGACATGGGCGTCACTTAGCCAGCCTGTAAGGGCTGGCGTAATGGTATTTGAGCTTCTGATGAGGTCACGCAGGAGGCGTTCCCCATAGTGAGACACGAAACGAATGCTATGAAAGAGAACATCAAATGCAACAAACATCAAATGCAAAAGACCGTTACACTTTTTATTCATTTCTGGCTCTCTTCCACAGCGTGTCTTTTGTTCTGTCTTCGTGCCCTCACTCGCAACTGAATTCCACATTAGATAAGAGTAAGACGTTGAGATATGTAGAGTAGATGGTAAAGTGATTAATAGTGCTGGTTGGCTGCTCAAAGCTTAGAATGGTAGTGTCAGATTTGAGTCCTAGTCCTGGATATCGGTGTTGAGTAAGTGTCATAGGATTACGAGATGAGAGGGCATATGTAGGCTGTTTAAGTTGGGGATAGACTGCAAAAGTGTATCCCCAACTTAAACCTCAGTAAAAGGTTTCAGAACAGAGATGTGTGAGCCTGCAGGTCAAGCTGACCTTGGATTGCTGTTTCATATGGTTCAGTAAGAATTTTGCCCTATAATTTTAATTTATGATCCACTTTTAAGAACTCGAAACACTGAGGTGGAAATGATCTTACCCTCTAATAGTGCAATCAAGCTTCGTTCAGTCTCCAATAGGTGTAGAATGATAGCCTCCACCCTTCTAACTACACTGATATTCGTGGGGATGTTATTCCAGATGTAAACACAGTGCCTGGGAGTGTTGTGAAAATTAGCCAGGGCGAGATGTGAGGATACACTTTTTTCCCTCCAAACCACGTGGACAGCAAACAGCTGGCTGCAAGCTCTGTTTTTACCGGGGGGAGCGGTGATGTGGAGGCTACCATAGGAAATCTGTATTCTTGTTGACAAAAGGATGATAGTTTTTATCCAGCTTTAATGAGCTAGGTGTCTCTTTGGTTTTTACACAATATGTGTCTGTCTGCACAGCGTTTCAGCTCCAGTGTGCGTCACTTGACCAAAAAGATCCAGCTGTTGTTAAACCGCTGCGGTCTATCCACAGAGGAATTTTACAGAATGTTTCCAGCGTCTCAGTAAGAAGGCCCAAAGGTCCACTGCTCTAACTAACATCTTCCTCCTCCTCTACACCCTCTGTCTCTCCATTGTGACCAAAAATCAGAGAAAAAAAAACAAGTAAGCATTGCAACACTAAGACTGTCGCTGTGGCAGGCAGTATTTTTTTTATTTGCCGGACTGAAAGAGTAGAAAATCCAGAGTGAGGGGAACATCTGGCACAGATCAAGCGAAGAAACTGAAGAAAGGCTCTGTGTGGATTTTCTGGAATGAAAACTTCCGAGGCAGAACAGCCTCACTTGAAATGACATTGCAAAATTATTTGAGAGTTTTGGGAGCACACAGTGAAAAACATGACTTCACTTTGGGGAAGGTACGCCCAGATGAGCATCATGAATGCTTGGCCAGCTGAGAGACTTTGTGCTTTGTACCATCACCAGCTGCTGCATTCATAAGTCCTGCATAACAGGCCATTTTTTAGTAGGCAGCCTCCTTTTGCATCTGACCAATTATGTAAATTACCAAAGTATATACTGTATGTCAGTGGAAAGGAAACCTGCTTTTAATTATTCAGCCTGTATAACAGTTGGCCATAAACATTACAAGGCCTAACCATCAATTATGGATGAAGGTTAGAGACCTGAGTGGCACCAGAGTTGCTTTGAGGAGACGAAGCGCTGAAGGTTTATCCTGTCAAAGCAACAGATAAACCTGTTATATACACATGTAAAGGCCCATGTATTGTGTTCAAAAGATATCAGCCTAAGTTTAACTGGGCTGGGTTTTACTTTTGTCTTTATACAGATATATACCACACTCATGATGGTGCAGCGATTCAGTGTTACCTTTGAAGTGAGGAAGATTTGTCTATTCCTGTCACAGAGGTGGCAAAAAGGACCCAAACACAGGACTCACAGACAAAAACAAAGTAAATGAAAACTAACATGTAATTAGGGTTGAAAATGAATGAATAAAAGTTGCAAAATCCACAGTGGCACATACAATATATTGCCAAAAGTACTGACTCATCCATCCGAATCTTTGAATTCAGGTGTTCCAGTCATTTCCATGGCCACAGGTGTATAAAGGGCAGACAAGTCCAGACAACACTGATGAGTGTTCAGTGAGTCGACCTGGTCATGGAGCAATGCACAGGAGCATTTCTGTGGGTCAGCCTGAGCCAGGCAGTACTGAAGACTGGTTCAGAGGTTCTACCCAGAGGATGAGCTAGGCTGAAAAACCCTTCAGGAGGCCAATCCACAGGCTGAGCAGAGCAAACAGACCTCTCTGGAGGGCAAAGACCTCTGGGGCTGGCCCTGTTTCCAGGCAGCATCATTTCTGTCAGGCCAGGCAGCTGCCAGGTTTGGTACTGAGTTGCTGCTGCTCAGACGAGGCTTCAGTGCTGGACTGCCACAGTGATGAAGAGGAAAGTGGAATTTGCACAAAAGATAATAGAGCAGGGATGTCAAACTAATTTTACATCATGGGCCACATGCAGCCCGCTTTGATCTTATGTGGGTCAGACTCCAATTTCTGTCAGTGTAAAGTTTAACTACACATTTAATCTGTGCAAAATTTTAATACTGTATAAGCAATATCAATAGTATGTCTCAGTTTTTCTGCATGATAAAGAAATGATAGTGTAGTAAATGAAAGAAAGCTGTCAGCAGAGCTCTCTGGGGTTAAACTATATGTAAATGTGCAAAATGACAGAAATCTATCATTAAATTACTTTTTGATTGTTGTGGATGACCACAGGTGAGCACTGTATCTATAGGAAAGGCTGGAAAATGTGAAAATACAGCTAAAAGTCCACAATTTATGTCTCGCTTACATTTTCCAAAGCCATCCAGTGGGCTGGACTGGACTCTTTGCTGGGCTGATTATGGCCCCAGGCCTTTTGTTGCTACCAGGGTATAAAAATAAATAGGAAGCAACAAACAGGATGCAAATACTAGAGACCACTGGGGAAGAGAAATAAATATAAACCAGTACTCAAAATGTGAACAGAACCAAGAGAAGAAAAGCAACCAAAGCTAAAGGCTAAAAATCCAAACGACTAAACTGAGAATACAAAACTCAAAACTCTGAGTCCAAGACACAGGACCATGACAATTCCTCAGTTATTGTTAATGAATAAGCTTTGAGGTAAAAGGTTAAAGAATGCATCCAGGCAGTGAGGTTCCTCATAAACATGGCCATGCAAACATGTGTCCACACCCTAATTTAAAGTTGAGCAGGTCAGAGGTTATCAACAAATGGAAAGTTTGGAGGGTGGCACACATACAGAGAGCTAACCTTCCATTTGCTACTGGCTTTGTTGATCAATATGAAATTACCTGCAAACAATGCCAATTTTTAGCTGATATAATTGAAATCATAAAATATACTTTTGATATTTAATACCTTTTAATAAATGTTAATGAACAAAAACAGATGTGATAGCTATGGAATTTTTAAATATTTATGTGAATGACAGCAAACTTATTTCTTGTTTACTGTAAGTCTGTAATTGATTTTATATAACTAAGTACTGGTTACAGGACCTGTGTTTAGTTTATTATCCTGCCATGAGTCCACAGTTTTACTGTGAGACCCCACAGCTCACTGCACACTCACTGCTGTGGCCTGCTGCGTGGCTACTGAATTCATTCAAATGAATTCATCTTGACGGTGTCCACATTTTTGCACGTACAGTATGTCCAGTATGCACAGTAAGCTACTGTTGATGTGTATCATGTGTTCGTGTGGGCTGAACGCACTGGAAACTTAGCTTGACTGACCACAAGCAAATTCTTCAAGTTGTTGCCATGTAGTGATTAAACCTAGACTTCTTTTCCACATAACTGGCCGATTACAGTTATCAGCAGGTTCATCGCATGTCCTGCTTCTGTCTGCTGCAGTCCAGAAGTCCTGTTCCTCTGAATCTACGAGGGCCGTGCGTATGAAACTGAAAATGCTGACTTTGATAAAGAATTTTTATGAGGATGTGAAGATCAGAGCAGGCCAAGAATTTATCTAAAAGATTTCTAGCCGGCCTGCAGCGGACTGAAATGTTGTCTGTGCTGACCACAAAGTTAGTTTAATTAAGTTGCCATGACAACTGCGACCTCCCCCAGTATCCTCTTTGCCCAGGGAATAGAGAGACCACAAGTTTGTAATCTTTCCCCCAAAGCCAAACCTTTCATTTACTTAAAATAATTTGTGTTCCCATTCCAGCCAGCTCACATTCCCAGGGTGTCAAATACTGCTGTTCTGGCTGTATCTCTGCTGTTTCTGAGACATGTACAAGCTCTGTTTTGACATCAGTGCCATAACTCACCAGATTATGGCACTCCAAACTCATCTCTCATTAATGACTTGGCTTCTCATGTAAACGCGCTGGGTAGCTTTACGCATCATTTTTTCACATCAGGGAAAAATTTTCCATTTGTTGAACAAGGACAACTGTGACACACAACAGCATGTCGGCATTAGAAATTCCAATTGTACAGAAGGTAAGCGATAAACTTCTTGAAAACCAAATGCCAAGCAAAGCCTGCCTTGTGTTACAGTTGATGGAGATAAATATTCAGTCCAGCAACAACAGCCATTTGCATCCTTCAACATCAAAAGAGCCACTTTAGTTCCTCCTAGCAAACTCAGCTCAGAAGGTAGAGTATGTCGTCTGCTAATCAGAAGCATTTTGGTTTGAGGCCTGGCTGCTCCAGTCTGCATACATAAGTTGCTCTCTGATGCATCCATTGGTGTGTAAATGTTAGATAGAAATCACTTACATAGAAAAGGCATTGCAAAATGAGGTAAGTTAAGTAAAGTGCTTTTCTACTCAGAGTAGAAAATCACTATAAAAGAACACATACAACTACCAACAACTCTTACAATTTGATCTCCTTTAAAAAAAAATGGAGACAATAACTCTATGAATTGCGGCTTCAGCAGCTTCCAGCATCAGATTTTACACTAAAGTTGAAAACTTTTCCACTTGTGCAGATGTTTATTTGGCTTTATTTGCATGTCCCAGTGTGCATCAATTCATGATTACATTTGGTTTGAAAAAAAAAACACTTCCAAAAAACACTTGGCTGTCTGATAGCTGTGATGCACATGCAAATAAGTACTTTGGTATATTTACATTGACTATAAATAGGTTGTGAGCAGTTGCAGTGTACTACAAGTGTATGAAAATGTTTCTAAAATACTTATCCACATTTATTACTCTTACAGTGTGGACACTGCTGTGTGTCCTGAGCAGAGAAGCTTTGTTATAAATGTATGGCAGCAGTGGGGTTGAGAAGAGGAGAGGATGGATGTACTGAGAGGTGGGAAGGAGTGAGGTAGTACTAGTAAATCAACATAATCACGCTGACAACAGGGGCGGACGAGTTGGATGACTGCGGTTGTAGAGACCACCCTGGATCTGGCAACCCAACAGACAGAGTCAGTGACCGAGAGGCCGGGCTACTGCTGTGTCGCTGACAGAATCTGACAGTGACCGAGCAGCTGTGGTGCCATAGAGGTTGGGTTTCTGTTGAGACAAACACTCATGCACATACAAGCCAGGGAGACGTAAACTAGGTCACACAAACAGGCCAAATGAGACCAAACAAATGCACAAAATAGCTCCAGGCAAATAGATTAGTGCAACTATACACTACAAAGTCATTGACATCCATTTTAGATGTCTATGACTTTGTTTTTGTTTTTTTCCACGTATCCATGTATATTCATTCATATGAAAAGAGCCAATCGGGTCTTGGGAAGCAGCAGATGATATTTGACTCTAAGGAGGTAACTGAGATTTATGCTTCTCCACAAGGTGTCACAAGTACAGACATGGTACTTCTTAATTCTCAGTTAGATACAGGCTAAACAGTCTACATTACCTTCCACCTTTAGCATGTTCCCAAACAAACATACTCTGTTCCCCACATTTGGTCTGTTAGTTTGTCTCATTCAAGAATAATGCAGCACTTGTACAGTTTAATCAGTTATGCCATATTTGTAACTCTTTATTTTGGGTACAAGGCTTTACACTTGTGCCATATTTGACTATTTCAGACATCACAAGCTCTAAAAAGTATTTTATAAACACATTATGAACTCAGAAGTTTTCATAATTATTTGAACTTGAGGAGAAGTGTAGATTGAAGTGATAATATGTTGCCTGGGGTTTAAAATTACACAGAAACATTTAAAGCATTTTGGAATTTTCAGTGAAGTAATCATGAAGAAGGAAATCAGTCATGAAACCAAAACCCTTTTTGTGCCAGGCTGCTGACATGTCTATTACCTCCGCCAAGGAGTTTACGTTTTTGCTAGCATTTGCATTCAGGCATGTTATTCTTTGTGTCTGTGAACACAATAAAGTTATGAAAAAATTCTGATAAAATTTTGTAGGGGTGTAGAGTCAGGGTCATGTAATAATTCTGCCTTAAGTACACCAAGGTCCTCAAAAACTGAAAAGAAAAGCTTGGGAACTCTGATCCTTAAAAGTGTGGTGTGTATTGTCAACATATTTAAAATACTATAAGTATTTAAATATCATGTCACACTTGACCTCTGACCTTTCCTTCAAGGTCTAGATTGAAGGTCAAAGTACTAATAATGCTAGAAAGAGCTATTAAAAAATTTAATTCAATTGAATTCAATTCAGTTTTATTTATATAGCGCCAAATCACAACAACAGTCGCCTCAAGGCGCTTTATGACAATAATAAAATGACAAAAAGTTTTCACACTGACAAGAACATGCTGGCCTTGGATACTTTTCACATTTGTATGAGTTTATGTGCGTTACAGTGATACTTCATAACCGTACAGTAAAATATGTTTCTGAATATTTATTTATGAAAAAAACAAACTTGTGATCAAAAACCTTTTTCATTTATTATTTATTACTAAACATTTAAATGAATTTTACTAAACAATGAAATGAATGCTAAACATGTACAGTATCCACATGAATGAATAAATTAAGTATAATAAAATGGGTTTCAACAGAACAAACAAAAAAGCCTGCCTCAAGTGGTCATTTGAGGAACTGCACTCATGTTACAGTATTAGTTCCATGTTGCGATGCTGTATGTTATCTTGTCTTGGAGTTTGCTGTGAATTCTGCAAGACTGATGTTACAGTTTATTTACTAGGAACACTTTAATGTTTCTTCTTCATTTCTGGTCATTTTCTGCATTGATGCCAAGATGGAAGTACAGCAACTCTACCGTCAGCATAATAACCTTAAACCTTTCACCACTGCATCACCAGACTTAACACCTGCTTTACCTTTAGGCCCGCAAAAGAGAAAACAAAGCCTCTCATTTCACAGGCTTGGTCTTCACAACCATAGAAATACTGGATTACACACATGCAAACAAGTTGTTTTGATAATCAGCTCATACAGCTGTCTTTCACTTGTGTTTCCTCCCCTCTTTTCCTGTTCTCATCTTGTTATCTTCTCAATTCCGTCATGTTTTCTGTTGTCCTCTGTCTCTTGCGTGCAAAGATTTCCATCAACACAAGTCTCACTTGTAAGCAACAAGAAAATTGTTTTCTGTTCCCTCTTTAATCTGCACAGCCCGCTGAGCTGTTGCATTATTTATATGTTTGTCATTATTCTCCCTTTGAGCCCCAGAGGCACACGCTTTTCTCAAATATTGTTCATTTTTCCATGTGACTCTGGCAAGAGAAGAATACCAGGCGTGGTTACACAGATACTGATTGACTGTGGCATGCATGGTTACAAAGGCTGAAAAGGTTGTGTACAATGTAGCAACGGGACAGCTAATTAATGCCATCCGCCCATTTGCACAGATCAGGCTGAGAGTGTATCCAGCTGCCACTCACTAGTCTCCAAAATTTAGTTTAAAAGCAAAAAGAAACAAACTTTCTCATAACTTCTGTGCTTATGAAATCAATTGTGCTCTATTTGCGAATAGGCCTAATATAGTAGTTTTAACCGTGTATTGGGTAAACGAGGTCTTCTGCCGCAATCACCTCTCAAAAGTCTGTGATTATCCGTGAACCACGACCTTACTTAAAGTGACTGCACATTATATCATGCACTCCTTCCAGCCCACATCCCAGCCATCTCACATAGTTTGTTGTTACTTCACAATAATCAGCTGCAGATGTGAAATTCTCATGGCCTGGCCTCATTGCGGGGTTGTAATCTTAGAAAAACACAACCTTAAGAAAAGCCCTATGACATACAGTTTCCTTAATTCGCCAGCACGTAGGACTTACAGTTTTTACACCTGTTTTTCATTTCTACCCACACTAAAGGATGACATATGCACCATGATTCTTCATGCTGACTCTGATGCAATACATCAAAGGGCTAACAATCATGTTTAACACAGTACAGGGTCTGTTATTTACCAACTAAATAATTGTGAAAATCACAGTACTACTAGAGCAACATTCAAAGCTGAATCAGTAGTATTATTAATAATGCACACATGAAAAACACAGTTGTCAGTTCTGTTTAAGTCTTCTCAGTAACTGATGTAATGGGTACAAAATGTAATCCACCAAGTGCTATTGTATCAAATTCTTTCCTGTTTGAGTCAAATTTTCCACACATGATTAGTTCAAATATGACAATTTTAACGCCACTCATGCTTTCAATCTCACAGATTAACGTGAAATAACCGCAACCTCTTTCAAACGCGTTATGTGGTGGTGGCATGTATTGTTTTACAATTATGTTGCTACGCCACAGAGTAAAAGGCAGTCAGTTCACAGCATTGTTGTGGTAGATACATGAATTCCCTGGTGGTGATGCTACATAATAAAAAATAGTTGTCAGTAAGAGGTGCAGCATGCGAATACACGACTCACACCATGGAGAACTGGATCAAAATCCCTTGTGGGGACGTAATAATTAGATGGAAGCAGTTTTTACTGTTGGTTTTGTAGAAGTTTGGGAAACAGAATTATTAAAATGTGGTCATGTGAGTAAACTGATTTCTACAGCGCAGGAATGGAAGCGTGGTCTTTTCATGTATTTCTGAGAAAACAAAATATTTTTAGCAGATACTATATGTACTTGTGCAGCTAGCAGCTAGTTAGCCTATAGTACTTTATATTCTTGGCTGACTGGTCTCTTGATTGGGTCACATGCTTTCATAATTTCTGAGCCTAATTTAATAAGGAGAACTGTGCTACAGGAATAGCTAACCAGGATTAATACATTATTTTTTCACCATCAACCTGTAACAGTGACAAACTGATTGATTGAAGACCAGGCCTAGCCTAAAGATGAAGTAGGTTTAGCTATCCAATAATTTTTTCTGCATATCCAGTCAGAGTCATGCAGGGTCTGGAGCCTACCCAGTATATCATAGGCTGAGATTAAGGGCACACCCTGGACACTGCGTCTTTACCAGTCGATCACAGGCATAATTGAGTAAAAGACAAGTTTTCATGCACAGATTTAGACTTATGGCTTTGAGAGAACCTTCACAGGCACAGGAAGAAGAACACCACACAGAAAGACCACAGCCAGCTGGATTCAAACCCAAGACCTTGATATGAGGCATTAGTGCTAACCACCACTCTGCCCAAAGTTAAACACTTTGCCTTAATCTGTCAAAGATGTGTGACTCTTTCTTCAGCCTGCTGGTTGCTATCTCTTTTTTCCACAAGGCTATGCTAACGTAGCCCGCTGATATCTCCAGCTTTACATTAAAAGCACAGATACTATATAAGAAAGTTTGTGAGCTCCTATTAAAATTCTCTACAGGAAAGTCATTTAAAGATTAAAAGTTAAAG
Organism: Oreochromis niloticus; assembly: GCF_001858045.2. Classification (NCBI taxonomy): domain Eukaryota; kingdom Metazoa; phylum Chordata; class Actinopteri; order Cichliformes; family Cichlidae; genus Oreochromis; species Oreochromis niloticus. The sequence goes on from NC_031974.2 coordinate 29,606,778, forward strand.
TCCAAGAAAATCAAAATGATAAATGTTAAAAAATTTTTAGTAAAAGTTACTTTGGTGTAAGAGCCTCTTGCTTACATCAAAGTAGCGAATGCTCTCTCAGTCAGCTTAATACCAGATCAACTGAACCATCTCTTTCAATATATATGTTAAACAGGTATGAAAACATGTTGGGAAATAAGGCATTTATGTTATAATATTGGGTCAGTTTGATGCACTTTTATGTTTCAGTGCCACATTATTTACCTAATTTACCATTAAAACAATTCTGAAAGTGACAAGTTGAATTGGATTTTTTTCCTGCACCATCACCTCAAGCCAGTACTGTTACCAAAGGCCATTGAAAGCATGCAGATGTAATTTGTAGGGCTTAACAAGTGGAACAAATTTATGGGGTCAGTCTGGAATTAAATCCTAACAGCCAGTGACTTACAATAGGTCACTTCCACCCCCTGCCTTTATCCTCCAGTCAGTGATATAATGTGGGCACATTCAGAACCTTCATGGAAACAGTTAAGGAATCTAACAATCATCCGCATGTATTCCAAAACTGTAAGTATTTTTCAGGCTTAAATAATGTCAAATATGCAGGTTATTGGCTTTGATTTGATTAATGAGATTAGATTAGAGCTCTATGTTCAATTCTTTTTCTGCCCCAATTATTCTGCATAGTTCAGAGAACATAGTGAGTGGGCTGTAATCACAGTTTATAAGATCTTGCCCCAGAAATGTTATTTCCTGGATCAACATATCATAGTTTTAAAGCAAGTTCTCATGGAATGGCTGAAACACATAAAGTATCTTTATGAATAAATTTTAAATTCACATGAATTTAAATATTATGCCATACACAACTTTGCACTGCTGACCAAAATAATAATAATAATAATCTCTCTTCATCGGAGTGCCAGAGATTGTTAGTTTTGTTGCTGTTGTACATTTGAAGGTGTAAACTCTAAAAATGGAAATGGTTTGCTGACAGCATCTTGGCTGGAGTCTTTTTAACAAGCGCATCATTTATGTGAGAACTTATCCTCATATTAGCAACCAAGCTAGCAGGCTAGCCAGTCAACAGTTGCAAAGGCCACATAACAATGAAACTGCAACCTAGATGACCGCTTGTTAGTTTATCTGTATGTTATAAATATATAAATAAGTACATCATTTTAATAAACTGTGTGAACCAGTTAGAATGTAAACTTGGTATAATGTTGGAGCCAGGTTACTTGCTAGTGGGTTAGCCATTGGGAGCTAAAAGTCCATCCATTAAAAAAAATTCCTTTTTCACCATAGGAATTTCATATATAGGAAGATTTATGGTATTGCTAAAGTCTTAAGGCACATAGATTTATTGGTATATGAACCAAACATTCGCTCAATAAGAACTTTGACTTGCAGAGCTTCCAAAGCAATATGGTGCAAACAAGTTTAAGTTACATACAAAACTTTTTGCTTATTTTTATGTTTTAAAACACAATAAACGTCTTAACTGTGGCAGATTCAAACCTTTGATTTTTAGGCATGTATCAAAGTGAGGCAAAGTTCAGCTTGCTGAGTGTGTTTGTTCAGGGTTACACTATACTGCATACAGGCTCTGGCTGAGAGCATGATATATTATTGCTGTGCAAAACTAAACTGTGAAAATGTGTTGTGCTTCTTCTAAAACATAAAGAGAGTCAACTGGAAGACAAAGTTCTGAGCTACACAATGTGGTGTACAAACAAAGCTCTAGGGGAGACCGGGGATAGTTGTAACGTGGGTCAGTTGTAACACTTCCAATTTCTCCAATCAGGGCTAAGTTTCAAATGATGTGATTCATCCTGTGCATGCCCAATTCAGTTCTTCTATGTGAAAAATCAGCACATTTTGTCAAACACAGACAATTTAACAAAAAAAAGTAATTTGTATGCCAAAAAGTAAGTTTTTCTACTTTATTTCAATTTCTAATAGCATTATCTGCTTTGCAGTTAAACTCATTAAACTTAAATGATGTTATTTGTATGTCTATGGGGATATATTCTGTGTAGGTCTTTAGTGCTAATGTTTTAGCCGTTGGCTGTAATGTTAGCTAGTTCATGGCTATAGGAGTCTGGGTCAGTTGTAACAACAACAGTCTGGGTTAGTTGTAACAATAATGCAGATGTTACAACTTACCACACTATTACTTTAACTTATATTAAACAAGTTGGGGCAACGACATCAGCAGAGAGAGGTTCACTGGTCGCCTTTGTATATGCGGTTAATGCCATTGGCAACACAATTCCTCCACTGTTTGTGTTCCCACACATACATTATGCAGACCACTGTGTCAGAGATGGACCAGTAGGAAGTATTGGTAGTGGTAATAAATCAGGATGGATGCAAGAAACAGATTTCCTCATCTTTCTGAAGCACTTTGCAAACCACACCAAGGTAAGCCATGATAAAAAGTAATGGATTTGCGATGCTGGTGCACAACTACATTTTTTCAGCTTCATTGTTATGTTCAAAATTGGTGCAAGAGTTGTAGGTTATAATGCCCACTGAGCCAATGAGGCCAAACTCAAGGAAGACCAACCAAAATTAATGAAATATTCAGTTGCAGAAAATTCCATCATTTGTCTTTTTTGGGGGGTTGGAATATGTTCAAAAGCTAGATTTCTGCATTCTGTCACACACACATAGCTACATAAATGGCTCTAAGTGCATTCATGTGTTGAATAAAAAAGATTACATGTTAATGTTTTGTCAGTACCCTTATTTCATTGTATTACATTTCACCCCACGATATGTTACAACTAACCCAGACTATGGGGTTAATTGTAACATTTCACTCTTTGTGTTTGAGACCATACCATGCAATGGGTAATTGTGCTGCAGAGAAAATAGCTGCACTATTTAATAGCAGAGACATGTAAATACTTTGCATTAAATTTTCAATCCACTACCTTAAAAGAGCTCCAATTTACAGACAGAAATGTCAAAAATGTTACAACTATCCCCGGTCTCCCCTACTAAAGTCCAAGATTACTCTCATTAGAGTACATTATTGGCCTTGAATAACATCTCATTTAGCCAACTTAGGCAGCCACTATAATTTAAATGCAGAATATAGATTGCACTGGGTGAAATTGTTTAGCTTGAAAAATGCAAAATGTTGTAGCTGGTGGTGGGTTTTTTCTCTCATTAGGCCATTTCCTGCTCTCATGCCAATGGAGGTCCATCACCAGGCATACTGATGATGAAGAAAGTTTTCTTGAAATCTTTTCCTCATATAATTTCTCTGTGATAACCATTATGAGTCCTGAATGCTGCATTTTTCTCCACAATAGGCACAAAAGCTTCTGCACTCAATCGATATTGTCAGTGGAAATTAAAAGCAATAAAGGGAAACGGCCTTTGAAAAAACATGGCTATAAGGTAAACAACACCGAGTCTAGTCCATCCAAAGATACAACAAAAGGGAATAAAAGAGGTCTTGTTAGTGTTTCTGAAGCTGCCAGAGTACATTGCTACTTTGACCTCATTACTGGGGGCTTACTAGTCACGGGGTTGATGAGGGGCAGAGCGGCACAGTTAAATGCCCAAGAATGCATACTCATTTACAATGCAGCAATGAGACAGACCCACGCAAACCCAGCTCGACCATTGCTCTGAAACCTCCCAAACATGACTATGTACAGCAAGGGCCTGAAACATTACTGAATAACATGCAAGGCTGTGAAAATAAGAGCACATACATGACAGTCCTTGTATTTCAGGTGACTTGTTCAGATAAACTTTCAAACTATAAAGTGGTTGTTTAACTCATCACATTTACTGGTGGAAAAATGCACAGTGTTGGTGCATTAAGTGTGTAACCACATGTTATCATCAACATGATGGGAAAGTCATCATCTCCTAGCTGTGCCTCTGGAGTCACATTTGAAAACCTCTTTACTCTTTGATGCCTTCCCAGTTTGGTTGGAAGTTCCTGACATACATTCCAAGAGCCCAGTCTTATCATTATCTTTCCATTGGTGGCCCATGGTCGGCCTTTTTGAATTGGCCTTATGCATTTTGGTGTGACATTAGGGGCAAAACTGTTTTTGTTTTTGTGTTTTTGCTTTTTTTCACTTCTTTTAACCAATGGTCTGGAGGGCTTTGACCACACACCCAAGTCTGCTTTGAACCATGAAGATGCAGAAGCCTGTTAGTGGAACCCTGCCTCTGCCCAAAAAGCAAGAAAACACACGGTTGTTCAAAAAATCCATTCTTTCTTGATGGATAAAAGCATCACAGTAGCCCAAACCAGTACACCTCCTCCACCTCGTTGCCTTCTGACTCTAAGTGGTGTCCTTTGTCCACTCATGATCCAGCCGCGAGTCCATCAAAAGTCCCTCTTATTTCATCTGTCCATAAAACCACTGAAAAATCTGTCTTCAGTTAGTTCTTTGCCCAATCTTGACTATTCAGCTTGTGTGTCTTGTACAGTGGTGGTTGTGTTTCATCCTTCCTTACCTCAGCCATGTCTTTGGGTACTGAGCATCTTGTACTTCTGGAAGCTATTAGCTACTTCAAAAGTGCTGCATCCTTCTGAAAGACTTTTTTTTTTCTTTTCTTTTTTTTTTTTTACAATTTTTGAGCTATCTGTATCCTTTATGTCCCTTTTTTGAACCATTTTGCCTGAGGTAAAGAAGCTGCCTAATAACAGTGCACACTTTGATATGAGGTGTTCCGCATTCTGGGCCACATTACACAAATAAATATCACCTGAGAATGCTTAAATCCAACAAGTATTGCGGTTTATGTAGCTTGGAGTGAAAAAATATGCATAGAAATAAAGATGAGGTCAAAATACTCACTTGCTTAATAATTTTGCACAAAGTGTATATGCCACAAAAATATTATGGCCCTGCCATTCCTACTGTAATAATACAGAAATAAATTATAGCCTCCATTAGCAACTTGGAGTTAGTGAGAATAACCTGGAGGTACCTGCATCATCAGATTAGGCTAACAACAGTGTAAGCAACCTGCAACGGATCAGATGTTTCTGTACAAGTGCAGTTCTACAGCATTTTTTGCAAACAAGCAATTTTTTGTACCATTTCCTGACATTACATTTCACGGGAATTGGGAAATGGTCGCAGTTGTATTTTCAGAGGATTCAATTTTCCAGGATTAATCCATATTGTGTCCAACTTGAAAAGCTCTGAAAGTTCCCTGTGAATTTGTGAACTTGTTAAGCATATTAATCCTTTCAACTGAAGGTATTTCCTTCAGTGACACTCTCAGGAAAGACGTATTTTTAACTCCATTGCTTGTAACACTCTAAGAATGGACAGAAAAAAGATCATTGTTCTCTGCATCCGTTCATCCAACGCATGACAAATTTCAGGATGTAAAGAAATGACAGCCTGCAGGGATCACTAGAGGTGCTTCTGACTTTTAATTTTACTTGAAAAGTAACATCATGTCCATTTGGATTGTCTGAGCTTTACAAAATCACAGAAAACTTCTTTGGTGATATATTTTTTTAAATCATAAATTGTCTCTTAATTCTTTTGCTTTGACAAGATTTTGACAAGATGTACAAGATGATGATGTTTTTCAGATGGCTTCCACTCAGCATGTCTGTGTTTTATGTAAAGGCTGAGCACATCGCGGTTATCCTGGCTGTTCAACAGATGTCAGAATCATGTGTGCAACATGACAGCCTCAAAGGTCAGCTGGAGCCACATGTGGATCTTGTGGAGTGAGTGCCAAATGGAATTGCCATCAAACCAGTCCTGAAGTGCTGGAGAACCTGGTTTTGCTTATAAACCATAACACTCTGTATTTCTGTCAGACTAAAGGGTTACAGTTAGAACAACAATATGGAGCTCATGATACGCTTTCCCACCATTAAAAAGGTGAAATTAGTATTGGCCTTCATCTTTTTCCAAGAAACAGTGCTGGTAGAGTGCGCACACATACACACAAAGGTGCTCGCTTGAAATGCAATATGGCAAAAGGGAAAGGGGGGGAAACATTACTGTAACCTAGATGTACTGTGATAATGTTATGTGAAAACAGCTTCAAAGCCTGGTATGAACCTGGGGAGCTGGGGAAGGGGGAGAAAGAATTCCCGTGATGGTTGGTGGTCCTCTTACAGACAAAAATGGACCCGGTGGGTTGTTTTTCCCCTGAAGCTCTACTGACGGAAGGCAGGATTCTCAAATTTGAACGACTTTGGTTTGTTAAAATGAGAAGTAAATACATTATTTTAAAAAGCAGACATTTACACCGAATATTTCACTGAGAGAATTCAGTTAATTTGCTGTGGCTAATTATTTCCCCACCCTCAGAAGTAGTAACACAAGCTTCTAACTTAAACTTTCTTACTTTCTTACATTTTTGAAGGATTTTTTCAACAAATGGAACCGATAAAGTACATAAATCATCTTCAGATTGTTTGATTTGATTTTAATCCAAGTTTATAATTAATGTTAGTTTTGAATTTTGATTGCTCAACCATTTATACCAATTTGGTATGTTTCTAAAGTCCCATCTAGTCTGAGATCAGGCTTAAATAATGCTATAACTACCAGCTGGACTGACATAAAATATCCACCATGAAATGCTTTGCTGCTTTTAAAATGTTTGAACTAATGTTTTTTTTTGAGTCTTTAGAGCATAAAATCCCAGACCCTTCATTTAGCAGCATTGTTTGGTCTAAAGTTTAACACTTTTGTCAACCAAATACCTGCTTTTCCATTAACTTATTGCTAATTAGCATGTTAGCATAGTGCATATAACATGATATTTACATGTTGTCATTGTTCTAAGCATGTCAGCATTTAGCTAATAGCTGTGCGTACGAGTGAAAGCTATTTGCTGGTCTAAAGTCTTGTGTCTTCTTTACCTTTTTAGGCCATTTTAAATACAAGACAGTAGTTTTTCTACAGTATTGGGTCCCTGGCACTTCCTTCGGGATAATATTATGCTGTTTATGAAAGATGGTAAGGTACTAGGTATAAATACTCTGTCTTTGCCGAGTCTTAAGGCTATGCCAGCATGAAGCATGTCCAGCTTATCAAGTTAAATAACCATTTGCACAACTGCTTGATGGACCCTTGCCAACCTGTTTTAATTATCAGGTATTCATTCTTTCATCAATAATTAGAGAAATCATACAGGAACAGGTGCATGTACACAGACTTAGCTGTGAGCTTGCCTTACTGAATAAATAAACATCACAGCTTCACTAAAAGCTTATGATATTAATAAACTGTTTCCTAATAGTTTTTATGTGGATGATACTGTAATATTAATATGTTTAATGTGTCCTCTCGCTCTTTCTCTCACACACACACTCACACACACACAAACAACACAGCACCTCTTGTATAGTTTATCTCTCGCTGTCTGTTACACTTGGTACTCATATGTAACTCATGCTCATGGTAAAAACAACTCTTTTGTGATCTGACCACTTCAAAAAGGAATGAACACTTTTATTTATATTTGTCAGGAAAATGAAAAAAACAAACAAATAAATAAAAATAATAATACAGGCAAATAAATTTCCTCAACACTCGTTTTTCTTTTTTTTGTGAGGGGCAGCAGGCGCTTCCCTGATGAATGTCTTCATTTCGGTCCGTCCAGAGTTTGGGCTCATAAATCCACTGTGATTGTGAGCTGTTGTTACAGCTGACCTCCAGATTAGCTCGCATGTTGTCTTGTCTCAGCAAGTTTAACGTTAACTGCTTCATGTTTTTATCTGAATTGAATGGATTTTAAAAAGTCAATTTTCAAAAAGGTTTCACATTCGTCATTGGCTAACCTCATTTCTACCTGGTTCATTTTTTTGGGAAGTAGTCTATCAGCGATAGTTAGATGAGTTTGAGAGAAACTACTAAACTCAGCATTGCGGGGCACGAAGGGGCAGGTGAAATATGGACTACTGTATATAAGCAACAAATATAGGCCCAAGATTTTCTTTGCTTCTTTTCCCCTTTTTTGCCTCTTGGATGGGTCCCCAACTCTGCGTGAGCCCCTGAACATGTGTCTTGAATGTCCATTACATAATCTGGCCAATGCAGAAAGTCACCCTTCGAACTGAACAGTAAACTCTTTAACTGTCTTTTAGTACAACTGAACTCCAGGGAAGACTAAACTGGATCCACTTGGACTCTCACTAAGAATGACATTTCTCTTCATTATTGAAAGCCATTAATGTAAAAATTCACACAAGCTGATGTCTTTCGTGAACTGAAGAATGAGCCAGAGACCAAAATGGTTTTAAAAATGTCCACTGGATGCTTTAACATGAGCACAATTTTAAGAGCTGCAGTTCCTGGCACTTTGAGCAAGGTGCCATAGGAGCACATCATGGCATTTCATCAAAGTGCCTGTTGGAACCCACTGGAACAGATTTCAACATAAGAAGCCTTTTAAAAAAACAACAGCAAAAAAACCAAACAATATCAGATGCCTTGTGTTCACATCCATCCAGTGTTTACTGAAAGCAACCTGTTTCTAATCAGAGAGAGCTAAGAAATCATCTGATATCAGCAGTAACAGCAGAAGGTCACTTGGCAGCCTTTGCTCTATCTGTCTGTCTTGTGTGTGTCTGATTTACAGCTTTTATATAGCTGGTGGCATTTATGGAATGCTCTATTGAACATCATAACTGTGATCCTTTTCAGCAGCGTGAAACATCTTTGGTAGCGTTTCAGCATCAACAGAAGCATTATGTATGAGTCCTCCTTTGTAAACAAAGAATCTTTGCTCTTTCATGGTTAGCACATAACTGCAACAATAAGACAGAGAACTGCAACCACAATTCTGCATAACTGGGAATATTATCCTACACTGCAACTAGCAGGTCCACCCCGCTCTCTCAATGTTTTCCATATGGCTGCTGGAGAGTTTCGTGTTTACTACAGGCTCATCAACTATTCTGACTGTGGTTGGGGATCATTTGTTTGCCATTGGCCTGTTTCCCTTAGCAACCTGCCTCAAAACCTGCTGCTGCGCAGACCATTCAAAGGAGGCAACGCGAACAAAGAGCAGAGGTGACAAGTCAGTCAAACAAAGTCACATGGTTATCTTTCCACCTCAGCAACTCACATCTGATGGAACACTTTTAACCTCCAAATAATGTATCCTCTCTTTCAATGACAGCAAGTAAAAAAAAAACCACACACACACACAGACCTATTCACCTACAGCACTTTGCATTTTACAAGGCTGTTAAAGGATGGAGTCACAGAGATAGGAGTAGCTCAAACTGTGGTCACGCTGAATGTTGATCTGGGCTTGTTTTTAATGGAGGGGACATGTGGATGGTTAACTCTGCCATTAGAGCAGAATGGGAATTGATTGTCCTTTGATCTCTTGAGTGCTTTGCTTTGTGTTTCTGTGCATGTGTGAGTGTATCAGGGAGATTGCTGGCATACAGGCCAAGCAATACTTCATGAAGAATGAGGAGGAAGTAGCGGCTTCACTTTTAAACACAGGCGCAGCAGCGACAGATGGCATGCACTTCCACATTGATTCTGGAGAGAAAAGTAAATGTGCTGTTTGAAAAAGAATAGAGTCAAGTCATACTGTAGAGCTTAACCAAGATACTGAGTTCAGCGCTAATGGGATGTTGCCTTCAGAATAAAAGTCCAAAATGTATTGTTTATACTGTTGTGTTGGTGAGATCACTTTTGAAAATCAAAATCAGCTGTGAGTCATATGAAAATAATAAACTGAACTGACTGCTTTTGATGCACATTTCTCAGTTTTCACTTTTAGAGGGGTAACATGACATTTGTTCCCTTCTCATAAAGGGAACTGAAATGTGATGCACATTTGTCCCACTTTATGTATGACGACACAGCATTTTTATCTGTCCAACATTTTGACTGGCGCTGCTATTCAGACGCCTAGGCCGCAGGGAGGATACTTGTAAGTAACTAATGGCTTTTAAGTGACAGTATAACAGTGAAAACAAATACAAAAGAAAATAGTCCAGAAATAAATATTTTTTGTTTGTTGCTTATTTATTTCATGTACAAAATACATTCATTACACAAGGGAAAAGCTGTTTTGTACCAGATTTAGCTAGTAGCTAAATTCCACCTGCTGTCTCTGGAAATGAAAAAAAAAAACAAACCCTGTGAGATAGTTTAAATCTATTAACAGAGACACACGTACACACAAGTACACAGATACAACTAATTGAAAAATACAAATATGAAAATTTGTATCTTATATATAGAAAATTATCTTCAAATTCAGCTTATTGCATTGCAGAAAGCAGTTATCAGAATTAAATTAATGCCCACAAAACTACGAAACCACTAAAAATCTTTTTTTTCACGTCACGAGACGTTTTTAAATTACTTGAAAACATATTTCAGGCAATAATTGCTTTATTTGCTGCGTAAAAGCGGTGCTACAGTCTCCCTTTTATGGTTCCTATCAGCAAAATATTTGAGTAAAATACCTAAACGCCAATCAAATCACGATAATGTTCAAAAGAAGAACTGAATTATGAAAGCAAACAGACGCTTTGTTACAAGTGTATGTTTGGTTGGCCAGTGTTGGCTATTTCAATTAAGCTTTTATTTTGAAAACCTCCTGCCGGCAGCTCTCCTTGTAGATGCAGTGGACTTGAAGTGAAGGCGTTTACAGAGGGCGGCGGATTTATGCGTGTGAGTGACAGTCTGTGCGCGTGCTTGTGAGTGTGAGAGTGTGTGTCTGCGGGATATTACCCGAGTTTGCGTTTGGTAGTGCTCTCACAGCCCTTTAGAAACAAGCTCTTCCACCCGGGACAGCGTCGGTAAGTGAATGCGACTGAGTGTTTGTGCGTGTAAACTGAGCTAGTGCGGCTTTCTAGCTCGACGAAGAACTTAAAACATCGTTTGAACTTGGCAGTTTTTTCTCAGAGCTGCAGAATAAGTGGAGTTTAAGAAGTTTGAAGGCTGTCAGCGCGATAACTTGTAACAAGACGCGATAGGAGCTAACGTTTGATATCAGTTCTTGAGCGTCGGTGCTTTATTTATTATTATGGCTCTTTATATAATGCATTTAAATGTGGGTGTATTTCAAACATAAAGCGGTGTGGCATTTATCACGTGAGCCTTGAAACACTGGGTCGCGCGCGGTACGGTACATCCAGGTGAGCCCATCCTCTCTACAGGTGGAGGAGGCTGCTCATATTAGGCGTCACCATCCACACATTACAGGACGGCAATGAGGCTTGGTTTAGACAGCTAGTGAAACTAAAGACTCGAAGCTTAGGTCACAGTAGACATTTTTCTTTTATGTTACCATGTACTATGACACCTAAGACCGCTGCAGGGAGGCCGACACTGCTGTATGGAAGGACAGCAAAGCCAAGCTGCGTTCTGTGTTGGTAACTTGTACATAGCCAGCAGGATGGACCTTTAGGTTTTGCACCAACCAGTACACCCCTGACTTTCATGCAGCATGTATGTGCTTACATTTACAGAAATGGAAAAAGAAACATTTTCTCTTCTAAACAGTGCTGGAGTCATCCATCATTGGACTGCAGGGTAGTGGCAAATGTGCTTACACACTTGGATAAATGCACATTTAGTCAAATTATATTACACACTTTATACAAACCCACACCCACATGCATACACAGAGTAGCGTCCAAGTGTATTTTATCCTTTCCTCCTTCTTTGGCCCATACTCTGCTGCTAGGAGTCTGCCAAAATAAATAACCTGCAGGTAATTAGGTAGGCTACTTCTGTGTTCTGTTTTCACTGTTGGAAGTGCATAGGGAAGTTAATTAGCGGCAATTCCCCTTCACCAAACTGATGTGAGATCAGCAAACACAGAGGGATCGTGACAACGCTCTAGTACCCTGTGCTTGATTACTCTAATAGCCACAGAGTGGACTGACTGTAGACTGAGGTGTGAATTTTGAGCTTTCCCTGTGCCAAATTTTGGCGCTTCCCTCCCTCTGCGGATCACATTTAATGTGACCTTTTGTGGATCCTTTTAAACAGCAAAAGAGTTTGTCATGGTTCTGAACAGGAAGCTTTTCCCTTTGTTCATGTTGCCCTGTCTACATATTGATGTGTAGCTTGAAGAAAGTAAGATCCATTTCAGTTTTGTTGCTGTTTTCTTTTTTTCTTTTTTTTCTTTTTTTGGACACTGGCTTCATAATCTTAATTTTAAGTGGTGGTTCATAGCTTTTGTACATGCTCCCGTTAAACTGACTCTAAGTCCACTTAAAAGCTTGGCCTTCAGGGCCTCTTGGCTTTAGCCTGCAAAAGAAACAATGTCCTAAAAGTATAAGAAGAAAGAACTCTTGATCGCTGGTGATGATACCTGGGCATGTGTAACTAGTGATTATTATCCAGAGCCTTTTAGAGAGACGCATATCAATCAGTGAGGATGATTAAGCCTCCAACCTGTTGGAGGACTTGATAATAATCTGTGGTGATTAGTTGTGTAACCAATCTTTTTATTTTTGCAGTCTTTTATATTACAGATTATTAGTGCTGACATCACTACACCAGCTATAGAAGTGTTTTTTTGTTTTGTTTTTTGAAAAATTGGAAATATTTAGGACTTTACTGCAGTGGTAACACTTTGCAAATCCATCCAGGGGGATAAAATGCACCCTTTGGTGAGCCGCTGCTGGCCCATGATGTAGGCCAGTGGTGTTAAACATTACATCTAGGTTAGATCTGAGTGAGCGTAAACCCCAATTTGGCCTAGATGTTACCTAGATGTGTGGCCCGTGAGTTTCACAAGGATGATCTTATGTTTGTTTTGTTTTTTACCCATCCTCTAAAATTTCACACAACTGTATTACACCAGTTGTTCTAAATCCATGATCCACTTGTTTTAGCTAGTGAACTCCGTGGTGTTGTGTGTATGGGATAAACAGCATCCAGTCTGAAAACCTTGAACAATGTAAACATGGACACCATCTTCCGGAAAGGTCACAGTGTTTTAACTTTTTTATTCGTAGTCCTAATTTCTTAAAAAAAAAAAAAGTGTAATATTCATGACTTATATTAAAAAGAGAGAAAAAATTACTAGAATACATGTTTGAACAGCTTTATGATGACCTATAATTATGTTTGGTTGCTACTTCCCCCTCTACTGGCCACAGTTATGTCGGAAACAAAGGAGGAAGTAAAAGCCGTAGAATCAAGTATGCGTGGGGAAGAGTTTGGGTTGGATGGACTGATGATGATGGTCCTTTCAAGCTTTGACTCTTGACTTGTGGTCAATCTCTGGCATAAACAGTGTTTTATGTTCACAACCATGCCTTTCCTACTAACTTTCCAAGTTTGTGCTAATTGCAGCCTTGACTACGTTTCTGTTATTGTTACCTTGATCGTGAATTTCATCCTAATTTCTTTTTCTTTTCTTTTTTTTTTTTAAAAAAAAATCCCAAACCCATTCCCTCCCATCAGACTTGCAGATGTTTGGGAGTGGTTATTGCAGCCTAATGAGTTATCAGCTCAAGTTACGCCATCTTCTCTTTTCCTATTGTGCTATGTGGTTTACTTGTGGCGCAGCTATGTTTGATTCTTGATGCTGATCAGGAGGATGGTGTGATTTTTCTCCTCACAGCTTTTTGCTCTGCCAGTGATTATATTGTTATACATGCTTTCCAAGCTCAGTTGGGTCATGTAGGCATTTTGGAAGGGCCGTGTACCTTGATTTGCTCATTTTTCCTCCTCATAATAACTGAGCTCTAGCATGAGAACTAGTTTTTGCAGTGCAGCTTTATTTATTTACACAGTTAAGTGCAAATGGTGACCTATGTGAACTTGCTTTTAGGCTAAGTATCAATTTCCAAACAGCTGGTATGACTGGGCTCCAGAGGAGATGTGGTTGAGAAGAACCCTCCTCTGGGTCATTGTATGCAAGTACAAGCGCATGTGTGCTCTCAATTACAGTGGAGTGTTCCCAGGGTCTCCACCTTCTGTGTTTCAGAGTGAGAAGCTGCTAGAGGAGGTTGGTTACATAAGCCTGTTGGGTGTTGCATCATTGTTTTGGGGGCCCCAGTTCAGAGAGCTGGGGCTGAGACTTCAGTTGGGTCTGACCCACTGCCTCCCACAGACCCCCCCGCCCCATTGAAAGCAGATGCTCAATGACTCTCCTGCTGGGAGACATGGCTCAGTATTGGCAATGAAATGAGGCTCCACCTGTAACATGGATGGACCGCTTGCATTTGTCTATCAGTGTGTGTTGATTAGCTGATGTGGAAATCTGTTTCGGGTGGGCTCGGTTGCCATGACATCAAAGAGGAAAACATGCAAAACAGCAATGATTTATAGATCTGCAATCCTCCAAACATCCCCACCTCTTTAGCCTCGGTACCAGTAAATCAACCTCCCAAAATCTCATAAATATTCATAAAAACGTTGTGGGTCTGAGTTGGTTTCTAGTTAAATACAGTGGTGTTTGAGAAACAAAACCAAAAGCAATACCCTCTGATTGTCCTCATCAAACGATCGGGAGTGGATGTTTTTGCTTTTTTAGTGTTTCTGTGAACTGGATCTTGGGAACAAACGGCACAGAAAACCCGAAAAGAAAAAGTCTGGAATTGTGTGCTTTTAAGTGGCTGAGTGACCTTTTGGGTCTGCACTCGTATTATGTTCCACATCAGTGCTCTTTGAAAACAAGCTTGTAAGTAACCCAGAGTTTCCCTCTGCGTGCTAGAAATTCCCCAGACCTGCAAATGTAAGAGCCTCAGGTGTGTACCAAGTAAGTGAACTGTACTGCAGAGTCTTTGGTGTCCCTCTCCTGCTTTATCTTGTAGTCTGGTTAATTTCTCTTGTCATAAAAATAAAAATCAGTTCTAAAAGCTGGCTCTCATTACAGTACCCACACCCTGTCTGTCGCCAAGTAACAAATGTAGAGCGTTGAGCAAGAAAAAATGAGCATGGCCGCCTTTATTGGGTGGAAATGTAAATGGTTTTGGAGGATGAAGTGTTAGTCGAGTCAGTTTTTAGCACAATTAGCAAATTCATGCAGAACAAAAATTGACCAAAGTGCTGCAAATGTTTAAGTAAAGGGATCATTTAAACCATTCTAAGAAATTACATTTAATGCACGACGGGAGGGGGGTGACCTGATCTGGAGGGCGAGGATGTTCCAGAATTTAGAAACTGCAACTGAGAAGCCCAGCGGGCTGTAAAAGCCAGTCTGAGAACTCACAACTATTAAAAACTGCTGGACAGCAGAGCTAAGCAGAAAGTGTAGCTGATTAAAAATGGATGGATAACCTGAGGGAAGCCCCTGCAAGTGAGCATTTTTATTTTAAACATGATCATACACTTCCCAGGAAGGTAGTGGAACAATGCAGAAAGAGATAAAATGTCTCAGTGTTTAGTCCAAATATGACGCAGCGTGCACTCACATTAGGACTACTTTACAGTGTAATGGCGGATAATGATGTCGTATGTCTACCCTGTTGAAACTACAGTGTCCTAAAGATGAACTACAAAAAGTGCCTCTTAGACCAGGGGTGGGCAATCTCAGTCCACGAGGGCCGGTGTCCCTGCAGGTTTTAGATCTCACCTTGGGTCAACACACCTGAATCACATGATTAGTTTGTTACCAGGCCTCTGGAGAACTTCAGGACATGTTGAGGAGGTAATTTAGCCATTTAAATCAGCTGTGTTGGTTCGAGGACACATCTAAAGCCTGCAGGGACACCGGCCCTCGTGGACTGAGATTGCCCACCCCTGTCTTAGACACTTAACCCATCCCGCTGTTTCATGCAGGCAATATAGGCATTTAACGCAGTGGTAGAGGCTTTCCAGTCACAAAGTGAAAAGTGTTGCTCACACTGCTGTCTGCTCATTTCTCTTACTGCTGAAGAATTAATAATAATCATGAAAGCAGGAAGATGAGTTACATTTGCACCATTCACATCACTTTTATCATTTCAGTAAATAATCTTCTTCTTCTTCCTCTTCCTCCTCCTCCTCCTCCTCCTCCATCTTACTAAATGCTCCAAAGAAGGAAATACATTTAGAAAAGGAAAACTGAATACAGCAGCACAATGTTCATCGTTTGTTTGCAGGAATCAAAAGTTTTTAAAACATAACTACATATTAGCAAGTTATCAGATAAGATGGGAAATGCAGCAGAAAATAACTTGGTGATCTGTGTCCCTCCTCAATTCTGTTGACTGTTTACTAATGGAGGTAGTAACAAAGGAAGTACTGAGGAAGCACCTCTTCTTAATATTTAGATTTTATTTTTGCAGCCACGCGATGGTGCCACGTCAATCAATTAGGAAGTTTCTAAAGTAAAACTGACTGCAACCTGTGTTCACATCTACTAATCAGAAGTCCAGCTGTGGCAGTTTGATCCGAATGCAATCCTTCAGTCTCAGCTGGGGAGCTGAGACTGAAGTCACTTGGATGACTGACGAAACGTTTCTTCCACTGAAAACGCTACATCCAGATGAACAGAATCCATTTTTTAAGAACAACAACAAAACTGCAGGAATCTTGTCATGATACGATGAAAGCATAAATGGCCTTCTCAAGACCATTAAAGGGAAGAATGTATTGGGCTGTTCAGGCTGGACGGTGTTTGCTTTGATCCTGACAAATCTTGAAACACCATAAATTTCATGGCATTACCCATGGTGTACTGGAACCTGCTGAGATTCTGTCATTAAGTGCTGTCAGGCACCGAAGCCTGTTCCTCCATATTGGCTGATGTAAGTCATGGAGACAGTGTTGCACAGGCATGTCATTAGCTTTTGTAATAGTTCATCAGTTCATTTCTTCAATTTCATACTTTTCCTCTTGTCCACAGCATTATAACCTGTTATGTTGTGAAGAATAACCAGATATTTTCACACTTGATTATAAATATGAAGCTATACTCCTTGTTTTCATTTATGTCCGTGCAGTTACAAGAACAGCACACAATGTTAATTTGTTTTTGTTCTCTGTACTTGCTCTGATAGAAAGTTGAAATTTCCAGCATGCTAGTGACTGAGTTGATGATTTGTTGTTTCAGGATCAAGTGGCATTGAGAGGTGTGGATGGTGGAGGAAGAAAACTGAACTCTTAAGTGTTCATCTTGTAAGTATTTAAGTTGGGTCCATTTGTACCTTTTGTTAAAAAGCGACTCCTCTGAAACTTTGAATGTTTTGTACGATAGAAAGAAAGAAGAGGACAATCATGTCCTATATTTCCTGCGGTCAGCCATCCATGAACCTCTGTGTGTTTGGCTGACCAGTTATTAGTAACCATTTATCAGGGACATAATAATGTGCAGCGATAATGAGGTGAATGAACGTTGCCCTGGCTGTGCATACAATACACGACTCCTCACTGGTGCCTGCTGTTATGTTATGTTTCCAATTTTCCATCAGTTGATATTTTCCTCTCAAACTCTCTTCCTTTTAATGAGCTTCCAGTTTTTGATGTGGTTTGATGTAGTCTGCAAACATTTACTTAATATTAAGTAATGTTTAATCAGAGTCTGGGATATGTTTATGATATAATGGGGGGAAAAAAAGCTGAGATCGGTAAAGTCCTTTGAAATATTTGTATTCACATTAATTATGCTGTGTTTTTTAAAGCTGCCAGAACCTTTGTTTTTAGAGAATTTATCTTGCTTCATCCCTATGCAAAAATAATTCATGAAGGGGTATTTTGTGGCAATATTATATTGTGTATTCAGCTTTTTTTAAACAAATTAAAATACCCTGGAAATGCAAATAATTGCAGTTTAATTTATAAATGCAGACAGTTTGCCGTCAAGTCTGAATGTGTCTTTGTCAACGAGCACAGCTCAACTGGCTGCCAGCTCATTATATTCTGGTTATATTCCTATAGTGCAGAGACTGAGACCAAATGTAATGGTTAAATATGAATTTCTGCCTATGTAGACAGCTGCAGACGCTTGATTTTATTTTTAATTTTTTTAATTTTTTTTTTTTTAATTTTTTTTTTTTTTTTACAAGTAATTGCCGTACTGTCACAAACGGATTAGATGTTATTGCCAGCCTGACTCCGTTTAATAGCTGGCTGATAGCTGGCAGTCTGTCTTACTGCAGGTTTTAGTGGCAGTAATTGTTTGTTTGACAGCCTCCTTTGTAGCTAAAAAATTAAAAAAAAACTGATCTCACTGGATAAAATTATATTTGTAGCTGCAAAAGGTGAAAAATTGCAATATGTATTATTACAATACTCAACCACAGTACCGCAAGATGTTAAGTTACAATAATGTATTGTCAGTGAAGTATTGTTATAATACTGTGTTGTATTCCTGGATCTAATTTATTGTAAAAGACAAAATATTTTAAGTTTTTAAAATATCAAAATAAAACCCAGCTCAGTTTGTTTTCCTAACATCCCTCTTCCTCATTACTTAAGTTCACTGTTGCCACCTTGATACTTTTGTCACTGGATCAATCCTCTTTATACCCATAAAGAAGGGTTTTACAATGTTGCTTTACAATGACATCTTGCTCTTCTTGCACAGGACCCGTCTTTGTCTCTCTCTGCTGTTTCTCTGCTGTTTTAATTGGATGAATGAGCAGTAAGGCAGAGCAGCATGTGATCAGTGCACATTGTGGTGTGGAGAGGATGAGAACCCTTGTGCTGCGTCTAACTTTTTCTCTGAGCCATCATTTTGCATGTAAAAACAGCTGAAATCCCACCATAGCCTGTCTTCATGGTTTTGTTCATATTTGCTGCATTTAGAAAATCTGACCTGATTTGTTCTCCTGCTGGCACTTGCCGGCGTTATTTGCCGTTGATTACCACTTAAGCTCTAAAGCTCAGAGAATGGTATTTGGGTCGGCCCTTTTGTTTACAGAAGTTTCTAGAAACTGACCAGATTTATTTACACCTTGGACTACTTCAGATTTCTCTGAAATGAAGCAAGCTCATTTAATGGCAGCAATGACACAACCTGCTCAAAGACTTGCAACACTGAGGCTCTTTTCTCATTGTTGCCTGTTTTCTCATTGTTCATTTTACTGAAGCTGAGTTAAAGGTGAAGAAGAAGAATGGGTTGCTGAAAAGCTTCATATTTCTCTGCTAGTCTTTAACAACCTGGAGGAACTGGCCCTGACAGTCTGTTCGGGTTTTATTGTTGGCTTCTGGCTGGCCTCGTGTCTGTTTCTCCCCATTGCTTTGTACCTCTTTGGGGAGCCTAGCACATACAAACAGTTCCTCCTCTGGGCAGCTGACTTTCTCTCCTGTCCACATGGATACCTGCAGGATTTAAATCACATCAACCAGTTCAGATTTATAGTGTCTCATCCTGCTGTTGTAGCAATCATGGTTGTGTGAGGGTACGCAGAGCTTATAGTTTCTTATTGGTTCTTCCAAAGCAGTTATCTAGGTAGTTTACACTAATAATTCAATATTTTATTATTAATTAGCTAGCACCGTCACTGCCATTAATGGCCAAACTTTCTGCTGTTTATGTTGTGCGTCTTTGTAGATGTTACAAAGATTGGACCTCAGCAGCTGTGTGTTGCCATAATAGGGTAGTATGTTGCCAAATACACACACACGGGCTTAAGTGGCCTAAATATGACACTGAGTGGTAGAATGCACTGAGTGCTTATATGGAGACCCTCATTGAGTCACACCAATGTTTTATTTTTATTTCTATTGTTACAAATAATCAAATATATTGCAGTTCTTTTTTTCTTAAGAGTGATCGGTGGTCCTGTAATCTAGTGTAGTTGGAGAAAAGGTCAAAGTTATTAATTGTACAATATTTTATTATGAATATCGATTTGAAAATCAATTAAAGAGAACTTTTAAAAAGTTTACAGTGTATGCTGCCAGAGGTCTTAAAAAAAAATTGCATCAGAGTAAATGGGTAATTTTTAAACTGAACTCGGCAGTAAAGCGGCAGTAAAGGAACAGTTGGTGTTCCATTTTGATCACTTGTGTAGTTTTATTTGGTTAATGTTTATATATTCAGACAGCTGGAATTTGAATGCTGGCAAGTTTTAAAGGTGGGAATCTTCAGATTACAACCTTCCTTCCCACAGAAAGTGAACCTGGCTTTAACCTGAGATCTGCAGTAACAATCCAGAGTTTTTCTGAGGCTAAGAAAACACATGTAACCCTTTAAAACCCTGTGCTTATTATCCATCCAGTCACTCATTCATTTTCTCCCACTTATCCAATTCAAGGTTGTGGAGGGGTTAGAGCCTACCTCAGTTATTGCAGGCCAAGAGATGGGCCAGACTATTGCACAGATAAACCACTGAGGCTTCTATTCACAACTACGGCCAATTTAGAATTAACAATTAACTTAACATGTGCATGCCTTTAGTCGTGGGAGGAAGTCGGAGTACATGGATACGAGCAGGGAGGACTTGCAGACTTCACACACAGAGGCTCTAGTCGACCAGTGGGTTTGAATCCAGAACCTCCTTGTTGTAATTTTTTCTACCACTTGGAGGCTAATTCTGGTGAATTATCACCAGGCTGCCCTTTGTCACCCATAATGTTTATGGACAGAATTTCCTGACATAGCCAAGTGGCTTTCCCTTGGGTGGTCTCAGAATCTCATCTCTGCTTTTCGTGGATGATATGGCTTCATCAGGTGACGGCCTATAGCTCGAACGGTTTGCAGCCGAGTGAGTATCAGCACCATGGCCTCAAGGCTAAGGCCTTGGTCCTCAGTCGGAAAAGGGTGGAGTGCCCATTCCAGGTCTGGGACAAGTTACTGCCCCAAATGGAGGAGTTTAAGTATCTCAGGGTCTTGTTCATGAGTGAGGTGAGAAGGGAGCGGGAGATCGACAGATGGATTGGTGCTGCAGCTGCAGTGATGTGAACGCTGTACTTGTGAACGTTGTGGTGAAGAGAAAGCTGAGCGAAAAAGCGAAGCTCTCGATTTACCTGTCGATCTATGTCCCTACCCTCACCAATGGACACAAGCTTCGGTAGTGACGGAAAGAACAAGATCACAGATACAAGCAGCAGAAATGAACTTTCTCTGAAGGATGCCTGGCCTCTCCCTTAGAGAGAGAATGAGGAGTTCAGCCATCCAGGAGGGCCTCAGAGTAGAGCTGCTGCTCCTCCACATCGAAAGGAGCCAGTTAAGGGTGGTTCGGGCATCTGACTAGGATGCCTCCCAGATGAAGAACCAGGACACACTGGAGAGATTATATCTCTCGGTTGGCCTGGAAACGCCTTGATGTTCCCCCTGATGAGCTGAAGGAGGTGGCCAGAGAGTGAGAGGTCTGGGCTTCTCTGCTTAGGCTGCTGCCCCTGTGACCCGGCCCCAGATAAGCGGAAGAGGATGGATGGATTCCTTCCTTCCTATCTTTTTATATTGGTTGCTGGCATGTTGTCTTTCATAGTCAGATATTAGATTCTCACCCATATAAGGTAAAGTGCTAACGTATCAGCTAACAATAGCTAGCTTGGGTAGTAAGCCTTATTCTTAAAGTGTAAAGGAAGAATACAGAGAGACACATGGACTTCTACGTGCTAACTAACACATTAATAAAACACTGGACTTGAGTCAACAGAACTGAAGTTTCTGGAACTTTACATACCAGACAGCCATAATATTAGTCAAATAATCCACTGAAAAAAGGCTCTAACAGTGTTTATGCACACACAGTTTAATCGTGGATGTGGCCTTTTCAGACACTGGGTGTCTGGCTCCAGTACACCTGTCAGTCAATGCGGCTATAATGATGCCTTACAGCTGGATGTTTAACATGGAAGCTTGTAGGGAATGACTCAGATTTTGAGTACCTACAGGATTCACTTCATGTTTCAGCTCTGGAGGTTGCCCAATGGTCTTGACATTCACTGTGTTTTGCAGCTTGCCTGGTTTGGTGGAGGTATACATATTTTTTTTTCCCTCTATTTCTGAAACAAAACCTCTTGGTTTAAGCCTTTGGATGAAGTTGTTCTGTGAACTGGAAGAAACATTGTGGCCTTCAAAACCAGAATCTGTGCATATTTGAGTAGCAGAGGAGTCTTTGCTGACAGGTTTGTTACAGCTTCCTGCTGTTTGCTTAAACCATAATTTACTCCAAGTTTTCCTGAGTTCCTTCAGTCTCCATACATACACGGACCCACCTCCAGTACAAATAAACACTCTCTCCAAATCCACCCACATGGTTCTCTCCATAAATTAGGAGTATGTGTATGTTATGTGTCTACAGTACATTCTTATTACGAAACTTTTTTTTGACATTCACCCATCAATTTAACTTCTCTCTCTTTCTCACATATATAAAATCTGTGTATGTGTGTGTGAAACTTGTAGCTCACAGAGCTGTGTGAGATAAATATGACTCATGCTGAAACAGGATACTCTCTATGACAGCAGGCCTGAAACAAGAAAGAGGTTGCAGTTAGGTCATGTCAGTTGTGTCAGTTCAAATATTTGAAATTAGTTATACTTAGTCATGTCTGACTGACTGTTATGGAGGAGCTCCACATGGCTTAATCATCCAATAAATGGATTGGTTTGGCCAAGAAAACGAGAAACCTGACGCAGCTGAGTGAGGTCATGATGTGTGATGTTACCAGGTGCTTCCAGGTGCTCCCATCATCACCCTTCCTCCACCCTGTCACGTCTAGGCAGTTAGGGCTGAACAGAAGTAGGTGATGACTTAAAGATGGCGTCATCACTAAGTGCCACAGGCTGACAGACATACAGGAACGCACACCTACACCTGGTGCCGCTCATCATTGTCCTTGGTCTACTGCCACACTGAAGCTTACTTTCCTTTTATAGGAAAGCATTTGTGCAGGATGCCTGAGATGGCATGGCCACGTGGCTGTATGTGTAACCTTGATACACAATTGTAGAGCTGCTGAAGACTTCTGAACACACCGGTGATACTTGTTTATTTGTTATTAATCTGATGATGCATTTCCTGCTGGTTATGTTGAAAACCAGTTAGGTTACCAAGAGCTTTAAAAATCAGTAGTAGATTTTAAAAATGACAGTTTTACTTGTTTTCCTTTCCACATCTACACACTCTCTTGTTGATTTTGATTACCCTAAACCAGTCTTTACTTGGGCTGTTGGTCAGCTTAGTCTGAGATGGTTACTGCACTTTTTTCACAATAATCATTCTGCCTTAATGCTCTTAAGTCAGATTTATTTGGGTTTGCTGCTCTTGTTGCTCGCTGTTTGGTTCACTTTCTGTTCCAAGCAGCAGGCAGCTGCTAATAATAATAATAATAATAATGCATTGGATTTATATAGCGCTTTTCAAGGCACCCAAAGCGCTTTACAATGACATTATTCATTCACGCTCACATTCACACACTGGTGGAGGCAAGCTACGGTTGTAGCCACAGCTGCCCTGGGGCAGACTGACAGAAGCGAGGCTGCCATATCGCGCCATCGGCCCCTCTGGCCAACACCAGTAGGCGGTAGGGTAAAGTGTCTTGCCCAAGGACACAACGACCAGGACAGAGAGGCCGGGGATCGAACCGGCGACCTTCCGGTTACAGGTGCCCTTCCCAACCCCCTGAGCCACGGTCACCTTGTTGCTCGCTGTTTGGTTCACTTTCTGTTCCAAGCAGCAGGCAGCTGCTAAACCCTCTGTTCTCCGCTCAGTGAAAGTGGAGCATTCAACCTTAACATTGACAGATGACAGTGCATTGAAGACCAAACCGAAGGTCCAAATGAAAAATGTTGGTTTATGTTTGCTGATTGCTAACTTTTTAAGACTTTGATGCTTACAACACCATCCTCTTTAAACTGACTTATGGAAGAAGTGATATTTTGTTTTTATTTTTCACTTCTACAGATATTTTTTTTTTTTTTCTTAAGTCCAGGATAATGTAAAAGATGCTTGTAATCATATTTAAATTCCGTACTCTGTTTCTGAGGCTCTCTGGTTATGACTTTTTTTCACAGCAGATCTTTTGAGTCCTTGCGTCATATGGTCAAAGGTGGTTTGGTGGCATCCAGAGAACCAACAACACAGGGTTTTCACTCATCCTAAGATAACGTGGGTTTAGGTTATTCTGCTGATTTTCCAAGTAGGCAAAAGCTTATAAAAGTCTTCATAAAAAAGTATTTGGGAGTCTAAGGCAAAGCTGAAGCTTTCTATAACCTTTGAACAGTTGTTGCTTTTCATAAGCTTTAAAATGGTAGTAAATCTCAAAACTTCAGAAACTTCTTTGAAAGCAAACAGTCTATTCAGGTCTCACTTATTGGCTTTATGTGCTTAACTTTTAACTAAAGATTGAAGATTATTAAGATTCATATTTTTCATATTTTTAGACCTGCTAAATACTCTCACAACATGTAATGTAGAACCTGAATCCTGCTTGTGCCTGCGTTTGTTGCTTATGGCTGTTGGGCTGCAGCCATATGGGAAAGTAGCAGCCTCTGTTTTTGAGCTGTTGCTTTTTCTGGTTTATTGTTCCTCTGTTTGAGTCATCAGGGCCGCTGGAAGGAATGGTAAGGGATTCCTCCCCTTCCTATCTTTGCCGGGTGACTCGGCCACCCCACCCCGTTTTCATTCTCGTTCTTTGTTGGAGCTCATTAGGACAGATTCCCATTTCTGTTCATCACCAGCATGATGTTAGTGACCGCGGTCAGACACACTCCTAGTTGTACTTCCCCTGACTGGTTTCATAGTGATCCCTTCCCAGACGTCTTGCTTATTTGCTAACTGTTGCTGCCTAAACAGGTCAGCACTTGTCACTGCCAAAAACCCACCCTGTTTTGATTTGTAAGCTGTGGTTACTGGTGAGCCACCAGTTGATTCCACACTGGTCATTTGATTCCTAGTCCGTCCAGTCCTAACCTTCTGATAGTCTGACACTCTCTCCGTCCTGCTTCTTTCTTTTTCTTTTGACTGTGGATATTTTTCCTGGAGACAATCTGTTCATAAGGAAAAACTGGAAGCAGGGGAGCTATGAAAGGTACAGCCCACTCATCATGCCCTCTTTCTGCACTGGTCAATCATTTACTAGTCTCAGCTGCTCTTTTCTCATTTTTGTCCCTTTTGAGCTGTATAATTGCTCTTGTGTTGGACATATCCGCCCATTAATGTCCTTTGAAAGCCTGTTAGCCTAACTGGGGGCCCAAGCGGCAGGCTTTGGTGAAACAGGGGTCTGGTTAGTGTAATGTCATTTCTGCTGCTGCCGAGTAGACATGTAGGTCAGTGGCAGTGTAGGATGATGGAGGCGAGATGGGGAGAGAAGACTGGAGAGCTGATAGACACAGAGGGAGCAGAGAGCCTGGAACTGTTATCGACGGGTGCAGTCAAGATAAAATTTTGGCTTTGTAAATAAAGCTTTGGGGGGAAAAATGCATCTTTTATGGTCATCTCTTTGCTTTTCTTTGCAATTTTAACTTTTAATCCGACATCTTTTTTTTACCCCCACTTTTTTTCCTTTTTGTTTGACCCTCTAACCCCTTTATCTGCCCTCTTTGAAGCTCTTATCAGCTCTTTAACTGGCTATTCATGGCCACTGAGTGACACCTTGAAATCTTGTGCTGCAGTATAAGGTGCTCATGGAAGGTCTGGACCTAATGCACATTGCACTAGAAGCTGAAAGTAGAGACTGTGAACTGTTTAACAAGAGAAAGAAACTTTGAGTGCGGCGGCTCATCTGGATGCTTAGTGTGTAGTTTGAGAGAACAGAGCTGTGTTGAATGAAGGTTCAAGCTGGGCTGTAATGGGCATAAACAAGCAGCAAAATCAAGGTGAGGTTTGAAGTTTTGCTGTGTTACTGAACATGTGAATAGCACATGTCCACCTACTTAAATTTTGTAGATGGAGCATTTAGTTGCAAAATATTTGGTGTACTTTTTATTCAGCTGATGTTTTAAATTAATTCACTGGATGTTATGTATTTAAAAACTAGACGTCTAGGTTAAAATAGATTTTGAAACTTGTCACTTTTCTGGAAAATTAGCAAACATTTGGGAGATCCAGCTTTTTGAGAGTGCTTGCTGGTTGTTCTCATTTCATTGACTTGTTACATTTGCTCATTACAAAAGTATGACAGTGGCTTTTCTTTCATTAAAGTCTGAATCATATTCAGTCATGGAAAACAGTTGATTCTTTAGTTACTTTATTTATTTGCGGTTTACATGTAAACAGTCACAAGAAATAATCTCCATGCAACTCTTCTCATAAAGATTTAAAGGATTATTCAGGTTTATTTAAACAAATATTTTCGCTTATGCTGTGGTTTTGTGCGTAAAACCTGCTACAGGGATTCTGCAAAATGATCTATGATGGTGATTACTGTTTCAAAGCTAGGTTGGAAAATATTAATTATCCTTGCAGACACAGACTGAATGCATGTGTTAATGGGCCAAAATATTACTTTCATTGAAAGCATTATTTAAATTTATAACTTATTTCTAATCTTAAATCTAGAGCCCGACTGATATATCAGCTAATATTTAATATTTGCTGATATATTGCTATTACCTTTTATCATGACCAATAAATGAAAATGTAAAAAGTAAAGAAGAGTCAAGAATAATTGCCCTTCATCAATCTTATTAAGAAGTAATGCCTGCATTAGAGAATTTTTTTTATTTTTTTTATTTTTTTTTTTGATCCCCTAACCACTTCAACTGGCTCCTTTCGATGTGGAGGAGCTAATGTGCTCCAAGTCCCACTTGAATGATTGAGCTCCTATCTGTAAGGCAGAGCCCAGCCACTCTTGGAATGAAACTCCTTTCCGCTGCTTGTATCCGCAACCTCATTCTTTTGGTCACTATCCAGAGCTCGGGACCATAGGTGAGCGTAGGAATGTTATTTTTTTTTTTTTTTTGTGCTCAGCTCTCTTCACCACAACAGATCTGTTCAGCTGCCCCAATCTGTCAGTCTTGCGGACTTGTGGATAAGACGTCAAGACACCTAAGTCCACTTTACACAAACTGCTCCAGTCCAAGCTGGAGGTCACCACCTGATGAAGTCAACAGAACCACATCATCTGCAAAAAGCGGTGTTACAAATCAATAATGTTTAGAATGAATTTGAGTATTTGGGCT
Source organism: Oreochromis niloticus (assembly GCF_001858045.2). NCBI lineage: Eukaryota > Metazoa > Chordata > Actinopteri > Cichliformes > Cichlidae > Oreochromis > Oreochromis niloticus. The sequence goes on from NC_031974.2 coordinate 29,633,718, forward strand.
TAGAGTTTTAAGGCTGATATGGATCTGTTTTAAAAAAGGGAATTACCCCCCCCCCCCAGCTCTTTGCTAAAACATTCATTATGGCTGTCTTTAAGTAGCTTTTTCATGCTCTAGGTGGATGTCATCCAATGCTGCTGGGTGGGTTGTATAGACACAGTGGCATGCTCTATTGTATCTCAGTAGCCATCTACTTCACAGGCTCTAATGTGGTACAGAGTCTTCCTTTAAAAGAGGAGCTGCTGAGTATGCTCAGACTGCCTGCATGGCTGATCCTCATCAAAGGACATCAGCCAATGAGGGGAGAGGGTTTAATAGTAGTCATAGTTCCAGTTTTTCTGCATCCCGGGGCATTGTTGTGGTCTGTCTGCAACTGTTTATGGAAAAACAGGAGTGGAGTGCTTTTTGCCCTGATTTTTCTGTTTTGCTGACAGTTCAGTGTGGTCCGGGCATGTTTGCAATCAGCATTCAGTTCTGACTTAACAAGGGGCTAAATTGAAATCACATTTGCTCCCACAGTTCTCTGCTGGCTTTGGAAGAGCTAATGTTTCTCCAACTGCTTTGCTCTGCTAATTAGCTCTGGAGCAGCTGAACCCCATCGCTCTCAAAGCTCAGAGCACAATACTACAGAAGCTCAAAGCTTGGCCCTGTGCCCACAGCTGCTTTTTATACCAGCTGAAAAAACTTTGAATTACTTTTACAGTTTACCTTTTCACACAGCCATAAACAAGCCAGAAATTCTGGAGAATGAGGTGATGTCAGGAATTGGAAAGCTACTGAGGCCTGTATTTATACTGTGGTTATGCTGCATGACCAGCACTAGATGGTGCTGTTTGCTGTAAAGCTTCAAACCACAGTGGAAGTATTTGTCTCTGATTCTGTACTCCAAAATATGTATAATAATATTTATTATTATTCTTATTCTTATTATTATTCTTATTATTATTTATTAGTATTATTATTATTATTAAAAAACCAAAAGACATGTAAAGTTTTCTCTGCCTACCTACTACACGAGGCTGCCTGTCACGATGTCCTGTCCTTTACCCGATGTTCTCCATCCAGTGGCCAGCTGAAGCAGAGCCCCCACCCTTATCTTTGAGTCTTTGAGTTCCTTCCTCTCAGTCTGTCCAAAGACTGGACAGACTGAAAGGAAGGTGTGATAGAAAGATGAAGCTTTCTCTGCTTCTTGAACAGACTGTTTACAGACCTAAGCTCATTACTAAGCCCATGGTTTATGTGTTTGGAGACCAGTAAGATGACCTGAGCTTTTTGTGCGAGTCTGGCAAAATGCACATGCATTTGTCTGTTTAGTTTGTGTACACTGGAAGGATTACTGGCCTGACAGCTGAAATTGATCCAAAAGACCAGCAGAGGTCTATTTTAGGGAGATTGAGTGCTGTCAGAACCTCAATGTCAAAGTTCTTAAACCAGTTTTGCCAATGACTTTATTTTTAGACACCTTCCATTAAAAGCAAGTTACTTTTATGTCCGAGGGGCAAGCATGGAAGAAGAACTCCCAACTATTCCGTACAGTTTTCTTGACCTCTGCAGTACTATACTGCCTGTAAGAGGAGTGGTACTATTAAGTATTATAAATAGTACTATTAAGTGGGAATGTTTTGGAATCAGCAAATTTCTGCATAGATAACTGATGTTTATCAAAGTCACAAACTAATTTGGCTAACCTAATAACTCCAGAGTTTGTCAGGTTTTTATTTTTTTTTAAACTTAGGTGTTATCTTAGTTACCATCAGAAAATATAGTGTGTGTGACCACTTTTTGCATTAACCTTTTTTTTTCTTTACTCTCAAAAGAATACTTGCTTACAATTTCTCCAAAAACTACTTGGAGTTGGATGTTCCAGTTAAAGTGATGTGGGTTGTAAAGATGCCCTTTCTCACAAAATCTGTTCTGAAGACAGACTAGTTGTTGTGAACCATGCATGAACCACATTGTTCAAAGGGAACAGATTGAATTCAGTACCTGCAAAGATTGCATCTGACCTTAAAGAAGTTAAATAGAAGCAAAGGTAAACTGCAAAGCACACTCAGTGACTCTAAAATGGTAAATGGTCTGTTATTTATATAGTCCTTTATTTATAAGGTTTATAAAGCAGCTGCTTTGTTTTCACAGTGAGCAATAAATTCTTAATTTTATCAATAAAATTTAGAGGAGTGTCATGACAGCAGTTCATAACCTGAAATCTAAGAATTGATGTTATACAACAAGAAAAAGTGTGATGGAAAACGTGTAAGTAATATATTGTTTTTGTTTAGGTTTTTTAAAAAGAAGGAAATTCAGGTTTGGGATGGTCAAATCAGTCCTTACTATAACTATGAGCTTTTTTAAGTTCCTAAATTCATCCCAAGTTTATAAATGTAAATTTCAATTCCAGCTTTTGAGTGCAGCGTTTTCCTTTGATTTGACTTCCCACTGTCCTCGGTTTAATTGGCCTCATGACTAGTACTTGTGATTTTCATCATTTGATTGATCTGGCCTGCCGCTGTTGGACTGGGAAAGCACCGTTCTAAATTTGTCACCCACCTACCCACCTCTCGAGTTCACGCCTGCTGTAGATCTGGCCACCGCACATGCGCCCCTAAAGGAGGCTTGTAGATAGAAGGTGGGTGGGGGGTATCTGGGCCTGTGGGCCTGTCAGTCTATCTTTATGTCCCAGTAGTCCTATCCCACAAGCCTCCAGAGCGCTGACCTTCCACAGGGCTTAGAACTGTTAGACCCCAATATCCTGGAAAGAGTTCTGTATCCACCAGAAACACTAAGGATCCTTGGCTCTTTGATTACCTACATCATCAAGGTATGTTCTCTATGGCTAGACAGCTAGTTTTAGATTGTTTCCTATGAACACCATAGTTTTCAGACTTGCTGTTCTAAAATGTCATTTTTAAGTTGTGTCGTTAAAATACATTTTAGATTATAATACATACAGAGGCTTTAATAATAAGCCGGTGTATTTGAACGTTTCTCAACTTTAACAGCTTTAAATTGCGCCAGCCTATACATGCCTACTTTTAACAGCGACTTGTTGCATATTTTATATATGATTTTTGTGGAAAATATGTCGGGTGGGAGTTATTCAGTGATTTTTATCTGTGTACGTTTCAAGCAAACAAATGGCCTGAGTGAGATTTGGAATCTGGGGGGCTGGTGAGCTCCTCCATCTGTGATTCATTCAGTGGTGAGTGACTGGTTGGGGAGACTACAGTTGCTCATTGTGCTGCACCTGCTCTCGCTCCGTCAGGACACACAGACAGAAATAGAGCCCTGCCTAACAGGGCAACACACACAAAACATTTTACACAAGCTTTTCCATTTATACAAACCCCATCTTTAATTATTACTCATGACGAGCTTTAGCAGTGTTCTTGAGCCAGCTACAGTCAAACTGCCTGCAGGTGGTGTGTGAGGAAGTATTTCTCAAAAATGTTTTTCGTGGAGAAAAAAAAAACAAAATAAAGAAAACACCCAAACTGTTTGGAATGAAACATTCAGGCTTCATATACAAACACTCCTGTATACATCATTTAGTCAGAAAGCCCAGAGCAAAGGGAGTTATTTTTACCTCTGCTCCAAAAATACACGAGCCCTGGTTCACAGTCACTTAATTGGCTGAGGTCTGATCTGATTTCCGACTTTGAGGAAGAAGGGAAAGCAGAGCGGTGACGCTGTGACCGTCTTCGGTTACACATTGTCAGTGGTTGACTGTCATTTACTTTTCTCAGCTGTTTGTCATGATGTCAGACTTTCTATGATTTCACTGGCTGAGATCCAAAGCGCCTAATCCAGGAAGCGTGTGTGTGTGTGTGTGTGTGTGTGTGTGTGAGAGAGTATTAATGTATGTGTTCTGTCATCTACAGAACTTGAGGCAGTGTGATTGTCTATCATTTCCTTCCAGCGACTTGAGTTCAGGATCTGATGGCTGGTTTACTTGTCAGGATGCTAGTTAGGTCCTGTGCTGTTCTATCAGAGGACATGATAAATTTGACTTGGACCTTTATTTAATTGAATAGAATAATCCTTTTATTGTCCCACAAGGGGAAATTTGGGTGTAACAGCAGCAAGAAAGACACATATACAAACAAACAGTACACAAGACACAGAACAGAAACATACACAATTCTTACATATTTACATCAGGGACAATGGTTACCAAAAACAGAGTTCTGGAACAGGACGCGCCTTTATGAAGGGTTTCTCTCTGACTGAACAATCTTCACAGTGTTGTTCACAGCTTTATTTTAGCCTGGACATCCTCTTGTCATTAGCCGGGGTTCACTAAACACAGGACTGATGCATTAAATAGTACTTAGAATAGCTTAAGCTTTGTTTTGTTTACTGTTCTGTCATTACAGATCAGCCTTTAACCTTGTAAGGTTCCTTCCTTTGACATACTTTGCCTTTGTCAAATCACTGGATCAGTATGACACGTGACTTCACAGGTCATAGCTTTACCTTTCCATTGTTTGATTAGCCATTGAATATTTTTAAGGTAAGTGATCATAAAATTGTGAAAAATGCCACTAGAAGTACACTGGCTTCCCGTGGCTTGGTTATAGCTCCTTCTGATCTTTCTGTAACATTTAAAAACTTTTTAAACACTGAATTTCACTTAGCACTGTGCTAATGTGTCCAAGTAACAAATCTGTGTTGGCACAGCACAAAAAGTATTTCTACCTTTTTAATGTTTTAGTCAAACACTGGAGAATCAAAAAGCATAGATTGCATCTGATGGATGGGTTTATCTCACCAGTTGGTTAGTGAAGACTTACCAGGGCGTTAATCCTCCTTTCTGACTCCAATGACCAAAATTTACTAACTGACCTTTCTTCAGTATGACCTTGAACTAGCGATTGAGCCAATAAAATCGTCAGGGAAGTGTTTGATGGGCTCACAGAGTGAGGAATCCACAGACTGTACAACCTAAATTCTTTTTGTAGCCAGAGCAGTCGCCCCCTACTGGTCTTTATAAGAATGCTTATTGAAGGCACTTCGGCACTGGCTTCACTTTGTGGAACCATGAGCGTAGTCTGTTTTTATATTGTCTATGGTACAAAGGTTTGAAATTTGGTACAGTCATTTGGAGAAAGTCCTCTGGATTTGTGTTTATGCTAGCATTTTTTTTAACCATGTCTCTGTAACATCTCACAAGGTTCTGGAATCCTGGACTTTTTGAAAGTTAGTATATAGAAAATTTAACAAGCCACAGATACTTCAGACAGACAAAACTAAAAATATATATACTGAGGACAATATGCATAATTTGGAGAGATTAGAAAGTTGGGTGGTACAGAAAGCTTGTTTGGTTTTTTGGTTTTTTTGGGGGGGGGGTTGCCGTGAAGCCACTTAGATGCATATACACCATTCTTTATGTAGCAGCCAGAGTCTTGCAGGAGGCTTATTAGTCTTTGTGATCCCATGTGGTGATGCTTGTTCATTTTTACTCCTACATGGCAGCTTTTCTTTTCTTTTAAAACCACAAGCTCTGGGTCTGATATCTTATGAATGGTGATTTATGGAGCGCAAGTAATAGCATGTAGGAGGTGAAGTATTTGTCCTTGGCACTGACCTCAACTTTTGGTTTTGGACTTGTGCTCCAGCTGAAAGCATAGTCATTTGATTTTTGTTGCAGTCACGTGTGGTTCAAATGTTCAAATCAGATTGTGTCATTGAATCCATGTCCCATTTTGGCTGGTTTTCTTGCATGAAGTCTGCCTGGATTATCTTGAAACGTTCAGTGTTAGCTGCAGCATTGAGCTGTGGGGTTGGATTTAGTAGATGAGATGTAGCTGATGTAAAGTGAGGGTGAACCAACTCTATGAGAGTGTACTGCCAGCACTGTATTGACAGTCTATCCGCAAGTCTATATGTTAATGAAGCTCAAGAACTCATCTTAAACTGATGTGAATGTTGAAAAACTGGAATCATTAGGTTTGATACTAAGAGAAGACATAATTCCCCATGTTCTGTAAACTAGGGACGGATTGATCTGATATCTGTGCGATCCTGGCTCATATGATTGGATCAGTGAGCCCACTGATTGAGCCAGTCAGTGGACTCGGTTAGTCATATTCTCTGTTTACTCTAAAAGTGTGCAAGTTGCTAGCAGGAAAGCTAACACATAATGGAGGAATGCAGGAAGTTTGTAGCAAAGGACCAGCGGAAATATTTGACATGTGCAATAACTTTTCTTTGAATGTTTGCAATAGTTTTTAACTGGACTGCAAACTGTTGTCAAGCAAGTTGATGAAAAGCTCGGACATGTTTTAAAAACAAAAAAAAACAAAAAAAAAACGTCTTTGTTTAACATTAACTAAACCCTGTTACTCTCTAACATTTTCTAATGAATTCCAGTAAAGGTATATATTTTTTGGATGTATTTGTTTTTTACATTCTGTTATAAAAAGTTGGATTGATTCTCTTCCTCAGAGATATAAAAATGAATGTAACCCTACTATTGAATCTGCACTTGGTATTGGGAGATACCTTTATGCTTCATGTATCTGCCAATCTGAAGGAATCTGGAAAAAGTTGGGACTTTGAATCCGTGCTTGAAATGCTTTCAAGGTAAAGCGTTGTTCTTTTTTTTAATCAGCGTGTAGAAGTCAACACGGGGGCTGACTTGCCACGTCTGCTTTTGCTGGCCAAGACATGACGATCACTGTTAGAAGAGACTATTTAGCAAAATAGTTGAGTTTATTTAGGTATTTCAGTCCTTTTAGCTGAGTACCTGTGCCATTGATAATGTTTATTCGGACATAGCAGAGCTGGACTACCGAGCCCATAGTTCACTGAGTTCCCAGCTCTTAACTCTGGAAATAATTGCATCTTGCCAGGCACTGATCATTGTAGCTACATTTGGTTCCCTTTACCAGTGGCAGCCTCCACTCTGTTGGCTCACCTCACTCTGGGTCGAGACATGAGCTTTCCTCCAGTATCTCTCCTTACCCTTAAGCGTTCCCGTCCTCCAGGATGACAGTTCCTGGGAAGGTGTCCGTGGCGCTTGAGGGTGGAAACAAATTCTCTGGCAAGCAGAGTTGATAAAGAATCTTGGTTCTGTAGCGCTCTCTCCTCTCACCAGATGTGCAGTGTTTATCACTCTCAAGCACACACGTGTTTATTTAACAGCTCAAAGCCGTGTGTGCGGACGCGTGTATGCACCCTGACTTGGGTATAGATGTTTCCCCAGGGCTCAGTTGGAATCGGGTAGTTTAGACTTGTTTCAGCATTGCAGGTGCATCACATGGCTCATGGGTCGCATAATCATTAAGGAACAGATGGCTTATATAATTACATATTAATCCTAATTGCAGTTACAGGTATGGAAAGCATGTTGTCCACCGACTGTTAATATTTTAATTTAATTACGGGAGGAAATAATTCATTAAAATTTGTTGAGGGTTTTTGTTTTTTTGTTTTTTTGGGGGGGAGTTGTGTTATTCTCTGGATAATTTATTCAAAGTAGACTTCAGATAAGCTTGGTCACATTTATTTGCAGGTATTGGATCTGCATTTGGTATCGGCAGAAAGAGAGAGCATATTTTCATATTTCTATACTGGCTTCTCTACATTTGCTCCTTGTTAAAAATCGGAATCAAATCTAAAATCCTTCTCCTCACATATAAGGTCTTGAATAATCAGGTCTTATCTTATCTAACCGTATCACCCCAATAGAGCACTTTGCTCTCAGACTGCTGCCTTACATGTAACTTCTATGGCATGGAAAAGTAGAATGGGAGGCAGAGCCTTCAGCTTTCAGACAGGCACTATCTCTACTTTTAAGATTAGACTTCAAACTTTCCTTTTTGATAAAGCTTATAGTTAGGGCTGGATCAGGTGACCCCAAAACACTGCAATGGGTCAAGGCTCCTGGGGGCTACCCATTATGCACTGAGTATTTCTTTTTCACTCACCTTTTTATGTATGTATGTATTTATTTAAACAAAGATAATTAAAAATCAAAATGCAGAGGAAAAAACAGACAAGATTAACAAAAATAAGGGATGGCATTTTCCTAATGGCTTTATGGGAAATTCAAGTAATTAAATTCTTTTCTACCTCCGTCCCTCTAAAAAGTCATACAATATTAGAACATTAGTATAGCTGAAATCATGTTTTAGCTCTGTGTTGGTCCTAGAGTTGAGCTGCTGGAGCACTTCAGAGACAATGAAGTCTGCTTACGACCTCTTATCTGTGTTATTCTGGGAAAGCTATGCTGAGGTGTTTGTGGGGGGTTTTCTGGGGGTTAATAGAGCGCTATTGCCAGAGAAGGTCAGCGTTGCTGGATCTATTTTCAGTATAACTTTTTCAAAGACCGTTCTGAAAGCAAGTTGATAACGAGTTTTTAAGATCTTGTTCAGGAACGTCTTTTGAAGTCTGATATAGGTCTGATATATCTGACCTGAACGGCTTTTCAGAGCTCAGGCATCCCATAAAGTTTCACATTTGAGTCAGCTAGCCAACTTATGTTAACACTAGCCCTTTTAATAGGAATACATATGTCGGGCTTTTTTATTGGGTGAAATATGTTTAGAAGCAGTTCAGTCCTTTTATTTCACACAACCCACCCACCTTTAGGGAGCAGTTGTCACTTCTATACAATTTATGAATGTAGCTTGATAACCAAGGTTGCTAGCATTGGATGATATATTGGTGCTCCACCATCTGGTCTAATTATTTTCACTTCTGGATGGGGTAGACAGCCTAGCTTCAAAGTTACATCACATTTATTATTTTTTAAATATGATATATATATGTTCACTACTTTAGCAAGAACAGTTTTCTTGCATATGTTGAAAATACTATACCTTGTTGAAGGTTGTTCAAGTACCTCCCTTTTTAGGAAATAAATCATAAACAGAGGGGACATGGAGCTCTCACACTCAAACATGCCCGGCTTGTCTCCTTGCTCATACTATGGAACTTGGATGCAAAACATTTCTGTAGCAATGACCTAACAATGTGACATTTTCATATTGCATAGAAATGTGTGCAGATGCTATAATAGGGCACAGCCCTACTTCTCCATAAAACTGACGTGAGGCTAATGTTAATTGTTAGGTCTAATTGTTGAATGTTGCCATTGTGTTTCTTAAATTTGTACAGTCTTAGTGCAAGCAGTATTATCAAAGCCATTCCTTTGATCCTGAGCACCTCTAACCACTTTGTGTTGGGGGAGGTTTTATTGTAGATACATCCTATCTGAAAGATCTGTTTCTTGTGTTGTAAGCTTCCTGCTTTTATGACCCTTTTGGTCAGCAGGAGGTCACACAAACGCACCCCCAAAACACACACACACACACACACACACACACACACACACACACACACACACACACACACACACACACACACACACATATATTCCTACTTACATATAGAAGTTCACACATAAGATAAGATAACCTTTATTAGTCCCACACGTGGGAAATTTGTTTTGTCACATAGATACAATGCCTTAGAACCATGTGGGCGTTGCTTGCTGTGTTTTGTGTGAACTGTCTCTCAATAAAAGGCAGCGAGAGGAGGCCATCGTTGGGGTCATTCGTGATGAGCTAAGATACCAACGAGGCCTCCCTTGCGCAAGTAATCGATCGATCGACTGTCTTGTTTTCTTTCATGATGAATAAGTCTCTAGAACTAGCGGGGTTTGTGGGAACAGACCCAACATTAATGATGCAAAATGAGTCCAGAAATTATGATGGGACAGTAGCTGTGTCTTTCGTATATATTATAAAATATAACATTTCTAGGCACTCCTGTGTTTTAGTTGAAGAGAAGACTTAAAATCTTGTTTTATCATATTTGGGTGGTTTTGGTGTTTTATTTTAGATACCGAGCTGTTCTAAGAAGGGTCAGCAGACCCAGAATCACTGTGGGGTTACATTTATACGAACAAAAAATTAGTGATCATGGTCCAAATTAAAGTAGTCAAAAGTTCAAACACCTCCAATAAATTCAGCATCCAGACTGGGAGAAGAACCAAACCTCTTTTAAAGTAATCGCTCTATATTGAGATCGAGTTGTCAGTGACATATTGCAAAAAACTTCTGTCTTAACACACTATTTGAAGGTCAAAGGGCATCTAGAAGAATCTATTTGCTTCATACTGAAAACCCATCATGCCCAGTAAAAGACATTAAACAACATGGCAAATGGAGTTTTAGTCTCAGCCTCCCCACCTCTAACTCCTTTCACGTGTGCATATGAATATCTTTACCTTTCATTCGGCAGCCCCCCTATATGGAATTTATGACTGTGATGCCGGGGTTTGAGCTCTGTTATGTATCTGCAGAGACAGCAGGGCCACATGTACTGGAACCGTGCACTGCTCTCTGGCCAGACAAAACGGATATCTTTCCTCGGGGATGCTATAAATCTGGACTTTATTTCTAGGAGTGCTGCAAAAGAGCCCAGAGAAAGAGAGTGCCTTGGAAAAGCTCGCTCCTTTCCCTCTTTCTCCATATTCTGTCTTTAGAGAGGTTTTCCAACCGGGAATGTGATGCAGCCATTAGGCACTTCTCTCCTCGCAGACACGTTGGGATGCCTCTCCACACAGGGGTTCATTCTAAGTGCAAACATGTCCTATCTGGAAGTGTTTATCTAATAATGACCCCGTGACTGGCTGCACATGTGAGCTTGTCCAGACTGAAACAACGTCCACCTTGAATGTGAACATCTGGGGAATGATGAGTGGTGAGGTGTGTCTCTGCTATTATGATATTAAGCACAAACTTCTTCACTCTCAGTGATGCTAAACTTCAATAACGTAAAGTGTCTTTCTCACAGTGTTTAACACCTTTACCTACCGATACATCCATGCATTTTAACAACCAACTGCTTACATACCAAATGACACTGTTTGTAGTACATATTTAAAGTATCTTGGGTAATGCAGCTTCACCTGAAATGTTGCTTTCATAACTTGAACAGTTAAGCTGCTTTTCTTTTCATACTAGTTACATTTCATTTGTTTTCATGGCTTAAGCTATGAATTGATTAGCTGACAATTCAGTTGTTTTCAGTTTTTATTGCTTAGCTTTTAATTGAATGCAAACTAGCAGTGCAAACTTAAATTTGAAACATCTCACCAGAAGCTCAGTGACAACTCAAATTATTTTAATCCTTGCCCTTAATTTACAGTATTTTTTTTTTCTTTAGTTACTATCATCCCGAGTGTCTGTATTGGGCTGTCACAATCTCTGGCCATAACAAAAGCTTTGCACTCACACTGAATGCATGCTTAGTTTAGCATAAACCCATCATCCCTAAGCTTTGACCATCAGAACAAATTCTTACTTGTCTCCTTTAATAGATGAATTTTGGTACTGTCGTGGGTTCCTCAAAAAGCTCTCGTTCAATAGAAACACTGTTGTAGTCAGAAATTTACATACCCTCATCATGGGCGTCAATATTTTTCTGTGTGACAACAAAGATGTCTTAAATATCTGTGTTCACTGCCATTTGGTCCAGTTTATGGTCTCCATTCAACCATTCGTTTACGTGTTTTAGGCTTTATAGTCTGCATGTGAGCATTTACAGGAGCAAATGCAAACTGGTTCCCACAGAATTTCTAAGGAGAGTACATGGTCCCCCGCATGGGAATTGTTTTCTGTTTCATTATAATGTGGATTAAAGAGTTTAAAAGAAGTAAACACAGTGAAATTAAGCTTAAACACATTTATTTTTCAATTGGGTAATCTGTAGCAGGGTTAGGTCAGCTGATTTGTTTCCAGTATTCAACAATACTCTGTTCACATTTCCCATATTTGATGAAACAGTTTTTAAAAATCTTTTTCTTTTAAAATTATTTTGTGCGCACTTGTTTATACAGTACTGCGTCATACTTTTCTCTAAGCATCCTGTAATCCTGCCAAGTAAAATCTGATTATCCACCACAAAGACGAAGAAAACAAGAACAGTGCATCATTGCAGCAACCTGTAAAGTCTTGCCCATCCTTGGCAGTGAAGACTCATGATTGGTAATAACAGGGCAGAAACAGTCTAGTGGTTTTGTTGAACTGATGTCATTCCTAAAACCGATGAGTCAAAATCAAACATTACATACAAGCCAGACATCCAGATGGGAGGTAAAAGTTTTTCTTCTTCATTAGTACAGTTACCACACACATTTAGAAATATGTGTGGGTAGTGTGTATGTGATTTTGTTTTTCTTCTTTTTTTTTGGTGGGGGGGGCGTTGACATGTTGACATTAACGGCAAGAGAAATGGCTAAATGCACAAATTTAAAGAGGCTGGTTGACTTAAATTAAAAGTGAAAACTGACCTTAACTTCTGTAAACAGATATGAACATACAGAGACTGTAGGCAAGGACAATATTGAGTTCTGGTGATTAATCAGATTTAAGCAGGCTTTGGTTGCACGCATTTGAAAACATTGAATGGTGGATGGAAACGGATAACTGCCTGATGCTGTAAGCAGTCCCACGGTGAGTGGATGAGACTTTCATACTAAAAGACGATGCTTCTGTTAACTACTTCTGATAACCTTTTCAGAAGGGGAAAAAAACATCCTCAGCACGTCCTCAGACCATTGATGGTTAAATAATTTGTTTTTCAGCACGAATCACAGGAAAGTTTATCTAAAGTATATCTCTAGCCTTCATACCCTGTTATTGAAAGTAGTAGGTCTTTTTGGTCATTCCATGTCGAAGCTTTGACAGTGCATGCAAGGCCCACTGATATGTAAAAGGTAGAAAGCTGAGGGTTAATTGAAACTTAGGACCTGAAAACTCACTTGAACAGGGAAGTTGCAGAGTGGCCTCTAGTTAAACAACAACACTCATAATATTGTCGATGGTTGTTTCTTGCATTTTAAAATTTCCACTAATCAGCAGTTGTGAATATCAGTAGCTAAAGATCGGCTAACGGCCAGCATTGGCTGATAATATCGGTGTCCTTTAGCTCCTTTATCTCCTTAGGTAAATTTCACTTATACGCAAATTCATTCATTTTATGAATACACTGCATCAGTTGTCAAGTGTCTGTCAGTCTGCGAAACCACTGACATTGAAAGTAACACTTTGAGCGTTGCGTACAGGTAGCGCTTCCCCCACCCACTCAGCCACGGTGTGAACTGGCAGCTCTGTGATGGATGTGTGCATGTGCGCCACTCACACGCTGAGCCAGATGAGCTCATCCTGGAGAGGGATTCAGACATGCCACCTCTACAGTTTACACACCATCGTCACTCAGTCCTGTTACATCTTAGCACACCTTTATAGTCCAAGGTGGTGGAAAAAGGCTGATTTATGTTCTTTGACAAATGTTATGATGTGATATCCTAGATGCATGTTTGTGCTTTTGATACAGTCCAAAAACCTAGTTTAGATTTGCAGGAAGTTTAAAAGAGCTCCATTGAGATGCATATATTTTAAAGAAGGTGGTTTTTATTTTTTTTCCCCCTTTGCCACCTTTCAGCCACTGAATTGAGAAACTGACATTTGTGGATGGTTCCATCCAAAAGATCTGCTTTATGTTGACTGCTGTGTGTTTGGTGCTGACAGCTTTCTCTCTGTGTGCTGCAGAAAGATAAGATGCTTTTTTTCCCCCCACAGTATCTTCTTAAAGCCACCATCAGGCACTGTGCCAGCCTCCCTGTAGTGCCCTCACACTACAGTGATAAGCATGTCGTTGTCACATTGACGTATAGGTTAGGTGTGTGAGTGTGCAAGCACATTTGTCTTGTTCTTGGCAATCACATAAAGCATATTCATACAATAGAATAGAATGGGTTTCTACATGCCATGACTCACTGTGTAACATTGGTTTATGTGGGCTTGAGTCACACAAACAAGTTTGATTAGTGTGTTAAAAGGAGAATTGTGGGGATATCAATAAATCAACCTAGTTCTCTTCCCCTTGCACCTCTTATTAGTTGTTCTAGGAAGAAGCAAACTGTTGGTGTAATGGTACCATTAGTCACGACCAGACACATTTCTGTTTCCCCCATTACAGCTCGCACGCTCCTTCATTCTTTTCCTGACTTTGTTTTGCCCTTTCTTTCGTACCTTCTCTTTGCCCTTCCCACCTTTTTCTTTTTTTTTCTGCCTAGCTCCATGCTGTTCCTTTTATTTTGTCCCTGCTGAGAGATGACTGGAATTTCTCATCAGACTGAGAGGGTCATTTGAACTTTCTCCTCTTCTCTTCATGCCCTCATTATTTCCACTCTCGTTCTCCAGACCCCGCACGATTTCTCTTCCCTCCCTTTTCTGACGCTCTGCACCGGTTTCTTTGGCATCCCACTTGAGTGTGTGAGCCAAGGGGAGGCAGTGCTCTCGTGGGACTCGCATAACTATCTCTCTCTCTCGTGCATGCACAGTCCCCCCCCCCCCCCCCCCCCGAGGCTCACTCTGAAGCATGCAGGACACTTTGCTCCAGTCTGCAGTAGAGAAGGGGCCTAATTTTGCTCCCTTGGCTAATGAGCTTAGCTCATGCTGAGCAGCTTTTAGTCCTGCAGGTTGTTGTTATAGTGGGTTGGTGAGAGGAGCCAGAGCAGAAGAGTGAATCTGAGAAGAGGTGTAGTGCAGCAAAAGCTTGAGCACTTCTCTGTTTGCCTGTCAGGACCACCACTGCTTATGCTGGCACTGCGGCTGGGACATCTTTCTCTCTCCCCCTCCCTCCCTCTATCCTGCTTCTCTCTAATACTACCTGACTCCCCTCTCTCTCCCTCTCTGCCTGTCCCGGAGCACTGACGGAGTACTTTTGTAGCTGCATCACTTCTCGGTCAGCTGTTCTGTCTTCCCGTGTCTTTCACTTCTTTTCTGTCTTAAACTCTCACCTGACTCTGTTGCCAAAATGTACCGGAATCCGTGGATCTCAAATTACCTGAGTCACGTCAAGTTCTGCAGCCAAGGTAAGTGCAGTGACTTGGGGCTCTGTAGCTCCGATTTTGTAGCTCAGGCAGAGAGCTTGGGGACAGGTTACTCTGGTTTGGGCTGTTGGGACTCTAAGCTCGTAGAAGTTGGCAGGCAACAAACTGCAGACTCCCTTCCTCTCTGCTCACTGTCCTGCTTTCCAGCCAGCTGTCCTTGCACTGCAGCTGTAGCCTCCAAGGACACTATGTAAAGATAAGGGATTCTTAATACTGCAGGGGGCTGTTTTATGTAGGCTCTATAGCTACTTGGACATTTGAAAAAGTAGTTTTATGGATATGTTGTAAAGTTGTATATGGTTTTGCACTGAATTAAACAAAATTTACTGACTTTGGAACATTTGGGTCATTAGGGGAGTATTCAGTAGTTTTTTTCTTTTTCTTTTTATCAGTCTAGATACAGAGATACATATGGAGAAATATAGATAGATACATATATATCAACACACAGAGATGCTGTATGGATGTGATCTGTTGCACAGCACTTAAGCACTGTGTCATAAGAGAGCAGTGAATAGCTGAGCTCAGTAAGCTGTTAAAGACGGTCTCCATGTGCAGGGAAAAAAGGAGAACCTGGTAATCAGGACAAAGTAACTATTTTTAAGCAAGAAATGGGGTGTTGCAGAAATATCAACTTTCAACATATTTTTGTACTTGACACAATTTATTTGACTACATTTTGTCACTACACATGTCCTTCATTTATAACAGCGAATTGTCAGAGAAGCTAGTAGTGTAGAATCTGTCAGTATTGTCATTTATAAAAGCTGAAAAATGAAAGTGTCATTGCATAGGTTGACCAACAGAGGGCACACTGCAACTTCACTGCTGGCAACAATTTTGTTAAAATTTTTGCTTCAGAATTTGAGTTCCTTGTTTAAGGTTAGCTCTTTCAGACGAAATTTATCAACTGGACAGGAGCAGCATTCAATGGAAAGCCAGCAAATTTGTTGCAAAACACCAAAACGACAACCTCCTTAAAACTTGTATTGACTTTAAACTACAGAACGATGGTATTTAAAGACAAACTTTAGCCGCAATAAATGATTTCATGTCACTCATTAATCAACAATTTTGAGTTCTAAAGGTTTGAATAGAACGCAAAGCTTGGTCTACTGCTCTAAATGACCCAATTATTCATGTCTTTGTAATATATAAATGTCATATTGTGCATATCAGAAGCACTGGCTGAAGTCCTGACAGGTACAAACATGTGAGAAGTACTGACATGTTTGTACCTGTCAGTACTCAGCATTAGAGACAATGTAACATCACAGATTAATATTATCACTGTTGAGGTCTACATTACAGTTTTTGCATTCTTTCCTTCACCCTCATTTATACACCCACTGATTGGCCACTAGCTGAGTGTTTGAGCACATCACATTATATTTTCTGTCTGAGAGCTAAGTGTTTAGATCTGCTTGTCTGTGTTAAGATGGATGTGAATCTGCAGCAGGTGGCCCTCAGTTTCAGGCTTTTATGTGAGCATGCAGAATAGTCTTGGGTTGTTCGGAGGAGGATGTGCTTTGAAGCTTGTTTAAAGAGTTTAGGTTGTAGAAGCATGCTTTCATTCAGACTTTGCAGCTGAACTGCTTTTACAGTCATTAATACTAGTATTTAAGACCTAATTGGCTTATTGTGGCATCCCTGTGCTTAGAACACTGTTTGGTAGCAGTGGCCTCATCTAATTTCTGTCTCTCCATCTGTTTTTTTTTTTTTCTTTTTCTCAATGCCTTAATTCTTAAGCTCCTGTTAGTGTGGAGGCTTTAGTTGCAGGTTGAGCCTCCCAGCAGACAGAATAAGTGGGCAACTGGAAAATTGGTGGGGGGTGTTGAGACTTAAATGTCAGGCACTTCAGGTGTGATGTAATTCATACAGATAAAGGGTGGTTACTTTTGGGCCTGCTGTAATCCCAGGAATCAAAGTTAATCCTGGATCGTAAATTAGACATATGGTCAGCCACTGATGCCTCTTTGGCTGCCACACTGGGTGTATTGTGGGTTAAGACATGGAGCTTTAGCCTCATGTTACTGTCAAGTTTATCAGAGCCTTCCCAAAGTTAGCTTAGCTTCTTTGTTAACAGACAGTGTTATACAACAATCTTTGGACTTCAACCTTTGATACCATCACATAAAAGGCTTGTACACTTCAGAACCTCAATGGCACTCCACTGAATTGTGAAATGATTTTATCCTCATTTTTTACCAGCATCAAGCTGCCTTTACAGTCTCGTCGACACACACGGGACACAGTGCTGAGGAATTCCTGGCGTATTCCCTTGCGGCTATAGCAGCCATAGCGTTTCTGTAGATTACAACCAGCATCAAAGGCTGTGCGACATCTGTGATCTTTGTGGAGGTTTTTATGCCTGTGTCTGGAATGATGAATGAATTGAGGCCCTTTCTGGGAACTGTGGAGGGGGTGGTGGAGGGTGGTGTCACCCCTGATGGACCACATGCCACAACATATAGAGTATATGAGGTGTAAAAGGAGTACAGGTCTGGTTTGTGAAGAATTAAGTCTGAGACTTTACAATAGCATAAGACTGCTGCTCCTAAGGGTAAGAAGGCGTGGGTTATTTTTGCAAAAGCAGCTAGTTAAACTTTACATCTGGTTTTGTTTCACACTATAATTTAAATGGAAATTAAGATATTTGTCAGCTTTGTTATTCCTAAACATTTAACTCCACTGACCACTTACATTATAGAGATCTGAAAAGAATGAATGATGCCAAGAACAATTGGGGTACTGGTTTGGTTCATAACACAACCACACGCGCACACACACGCACAGACACACACGCGTTTTCATATCTTAGTGAGGACATCTAATTGACAATGCTTTCTCTAGCCGCTTACCCTAACTCTAGCCATGAAAAATTAATGCCTAACCCTTACCCTATACCTAACCATAACCCAATTGTAGCCCTGGCACTAAAACCACATTTTGAGCCTCAAAGAAGCCTGATTATTTTTTTTTTAATTCCTTATCCAAATGTCAGCAAATTAACTCCTTTATTTGGATGTATTTCCAGTTTACTCATTAAATTAACCACGTTAGACATCTTTAGATTTCATCAGACTTCACCTCCTTTAACTTGGCATTCATAGCTCCATGTGGGTATCACAGTACAGAAAGATGAAACGGCGATACAATATTGTGGATGTTTTTACAGTAATCTTGTGGTTGCTGTGGCCGTGGTAGTCTGTATTAAGACACCCAACAATTTGTATCAATTTAGTATGGTTATGTAAAACATAACATTAGTTGTGGAGAAAGGGTAAACGATCACTTTCTTTTGTTATTTATGCTTCTTGAACAAGCAGTGGGATATAGGACACACACTGGCTTTTTACCAATAACAAAGGTTTCGATTTCACTTAAATTACGAGGAGTTGTAATTGTTAGCTTTGGAAAAATGTTGTCTTTCACTTCACCTCGGTTGTCTCCACCATGGCTGTTAGCTGTGGTGTATGGAGCTCAACATAGTCTTCACTTATTGAATAGTTTTGGATCCTAACTGTGACAGTTGAGCCCGACTCGGTCACATGTTTAGTTTGGCATCTGGACCAGAGCTGGAAGGCTGGCCTCCAGTACAGCAGTCTAATATTCAACACTGCTTGTTTAAAGAATGCTACATTTGTAACGTCATCCACATGTTAAGTGATACTGCTTTGTGTATCATCAATATTGTGTATTGCTTTGTAGCTGATGTTTGGTCAGTAGTGGTCATTCCATTGTGCAGATAACTCATGTATTTATTACCTCCTTGTATATTATGTGTATTATTTATAGCTTTAACTCAAAGTTGTGAGAAGCTTAATTCAGGACTGTCTCATTTTGTATTGCTAATGCAAATCTCAACAACTGTAATTTAAAGAATACTGAATGATAGTGTTATTGGTGCTTACCAAAGAACACATACAAGATGAGGTAGACATATAGCTAAGCTTAACAAAAAAAAACACTGTTTGAAAGGAGAAAACCACCGAACACGAATACCTTACTGTTTGACAAGTGAGAAGCACGGTGGAGGGAGCATCGTAGTCATGAGGGAGCAATGGATTCAGCTTTTTACAGGAGAAAGCCAGGGATACCTGTTCAAGATTCGAATCTTGGGAAAAAATTGAATGATGAAAACACTTTGACCCAAAGAGCACAACTAAATTAAGAATAAAATGGCCTAGTCCTGACCTTAATCTGTCTGAGATGATATCATAGAAAATAAGTATCATGATATCACAGAAAATAAATATCATTATAGATAGAATATCATCGATATTTGATAAAGAAATATCAAATATCAATGAATAATAGCTTCCTCAACCTTTTGCTGGTCTCAAAAATTAGATGTTCAAAAGTCTGTTACTACCAAAGATTATACAAGTTTAATTGTAACTTAGATGAAGTTAGAAACAGATTTTATGTGTGATCAGTAAAGAAAATCCCATTGGCCAGGATTTATCTAAGGCTTTATACCTGCTTGAATGATGTTGACTTAATCTTTTGGACTCTGGTCAAAAGAAAACGCAGTCAACTCTGATGACTAAGATTATCATTCAAGGCTCACTGTGTTTCAGCAGCCCTATTCTATCCAGCTGAAACAATACACAACTACCCCTAAACCCATACCCGCACACCACCTTCTCCAAATAGGCCTCCTTTCTTCTCAAATTACTCAGATGATGTTTTGCTTAAGTAGGAGGGATTGAAAGCATCAACCCAAACATCTTTAACAGGGACTAACAGATCTGCAATGGGGAAAGGAGGGGCGTGGGTTAGTTTGGGGTGGGTAGCCACTGGGGAGATGTTAGGGGTTTGGGTGGAGCAGTGGGCAAGTTTAATGGGGGGAGGAGGGGTCATTTGACCTTGAGGTGAACTCGGAGGGGATGGAAGTGGGACCACATGTTTCTCCCGAAATTACACAGCTCTGGCTACTCAGAGGTCCAAGTGCAGCCAGAACCGCACGTTTGAGGTTTAGAGCAAATAGCAAGCATAGATGTTCCCTACAGGGATGTGTTGCACAACTTGGGTTCTGTTGTGACTGTTGTGATGTTTAATACCCGCTAATGCCCCATTTTGGTGGGATGGGGGGTACTGAGGCTGTATTTCTCTGTAGGCAGGCGTTTATACCACATTGTTCCCATGTTTACCGACTTGAGTTTTCTTCCTAATACACACCAGACTGTAGAAAGTTGGTTTGTTTATGTAATTAGGTTTTATCACACAGTATGCTTCTGAGGGCTGAGGAAACTATCTGTGCTCTCTGTATTCCTGGAGGGTGCAGTGTAGAAATGTGACAATGATCCCATCTGCACTGCAACTTTGATGTGAAACTGCACCGGTACACAGGCCGTCAAACGCTCTGATGTATGACCTCATGCACAACACATAGACTGATGCTTAAGAAGGAGACAGTGTGTCTGAATATAAAGGCAACAATGATTAATGTGTCTGCCTGGTGTTTCGTGGGATGGAGGGCTTGGGGTGTGAGTGTGTGGCCTTTAACTAACATAGACTACTTATTGTGTGATACGATTCAGTGGGTCAGGTAGATTGTTTTCCACATCGTTCGTTTTCTCTGTGGAAGTCCCCTTAATTAATGTTGTCCTGTGCCAAGGAGCTGCAGAGAGAGCTGCTTCACTTTAACATGCCTAAGCTGCTCTGATCATCTGTTCATCTGAAGCCACAACCCTGGGTTCAAAGTGAAATTAATGAACAATGGAACATGAATAAATGTTACTCTTTTCTTCTTTCCACAGGAATTGGGAGTGAGAACCCCATTAAACCAAGCAATCCCAGATTGCTACAGAAGAGAGCACTTAGGTAAGATGTGCAAAAAGACATTTAAAAAGTAAAGGTGCTATGAGTGAAAAAGCAAACCAATGTGCACAGAAACACTTTAAAAGACCTCGAGAAAGAGTGAAGAATTTAGCTCAAGGCACAGTGCTGTATGCAGAGGAATAACTTTCAATACTGCAGAATTGCTGATGATAATGCATAGTGAATTGTAAGAGTTGCACCTTGTCCGTTATCAGGGCTTTTTTTTTCCGGGATAATCTTTTTCCTTTTTCCTGTTTCGTTTGCTTACTCTTCCCATGGTATACAATAAAGAATAGGAACAATGACATTTCACAACACTGCTTTACTTGTTCATCAATACACGCACTTGCTGATATAGACTGCTGCACATAAACAAAGTGGCTTTGGCTCTCTTAGAGATGTTATTTTCTTTTCATTCTAGAACTAGGAAGCAATCTTCACAGTGGTCTGTCCTGCATCCCTCCTCCACGTACACAGACCTGTGTTCTCTTCTGCATACATGAATCACATTAAAAAAATATTCTCTTTAATGCAGTTTTTTTTTTTAAGACAGTACTTCAGATGGGTGAGGAACTAACTTTGCAGGATTGTGCTCAATAATGTTGTTGGCTCTTTGTCAAATACACCATCAGGCCTCCTTATTAACACTCTAATCTGTGAAGTTTCCTTCACAACACTGAGACTGTTGGGCACATCGATGCCCAAAATCTGGTGCCAAAATATTTTCACATGGCTTTGATTTGAAAGCACTGTGCATGCATGGTGAGCGTATCTAAAGATGAAGAAGTAGAGATGAAAAGAGATGTTCCTGTGTTGTGATGAGAAAGGATCCACCATGCATGTGTGTATCAGGGTGTTCACAACTCCATGGTTTTGTCCCTTACAGCAGCCACAGAGTTCGAGCGAGTTGGGTTTTCCCAGTTCTTGACTGTTTCCTCACAGCAGTAATCTGCTGCCAGCTCTTTTATAGCTATATTGCAAATTTGTGGTTTTGAATCAAATCCATAAATGACTTCAATATGTTGTTTTTGTTTTTGTTTTTTTTGTTTTTTTTGAGAGAGAGATTTGCTGCATATCTGCGAGGCTCGGGGTGTTAACGGGTCAGAAATGTCTCATGTCTAGATAAATATTTGGAGATGGAGAGGTTGATGAAATTTACAGTCTCACTTCCAAATGTACAGTTCGGATGATTATTTGCATACTTTTGTAGCTTCATCCATAATCCACCGGCTGATTGACTAGATTCTTGACCACCTCTCAAACGGACCACGCTTCTAGCAAATAGTTCAGCGATTTGGACAAGTGTTTGATCAAATTCAGATTGATTCAGTGAGCCCCTCAAAACTGCTTACATTGTAGGTCTATAAACAAATCCAGTTTCCCACAGCTCAGCCCTGTTTCAATAAGAGTTGGTATTTTTTCTGCACCCCTCAGCTTCCAGAAAGAATTCTCCTGTGACGAAAAGGACGACCCAGCCAAAAGCACCAAGGATATAGATGTTAGTCTCTTGGCCAATCTCCCTAAAGGTGAGTGAAGTGATTTTATTAAAAAAAATAAAAAAAATAAAAAAAATTCTTGCTGAAAATGACCCTGACGTTGTCAGTGTTCCCACACTTTTTCAGAGTTGCTGTTGTGTAACAGCAGCCTGTTTGCCAGGTTGGAATTAAGTCAAGATTTGTGTAAAACCAGTTTTTATACGAGGCCCAGCTTTGCAAAGTGTTACATATGAACTGCTGTTTTTATGCTGCTCTTGTTTTCTTGACAGGGTTTATTTAATGCAAAATGTAAGTTCCGATAAAGATCCTGTAGTGGTTCACACTCAAATGTGCACATAACAGTTTGAAGACCATTTTGATTAGCTGTTTATAAACTCTGACTCATATAAACTCTGTGGACTTTGGTAACATAGTAAGTAATCAAATCAAAAGTAAACATTTTGAATATGATTATCTGATTTTTCTTCACTAGTGAATAGGTGTTCAGTGTTTGAAATATACCTTTTCTTAAAAATAAAGTACAGAGAAACACCAGTGATCCTGGATTAGAGGAGCAGAAGTGAGTGGATGGATCCATCTTTTTAGGTTGTGACAAATAATTACAATAATTACAACCAGCTGTTTCTTCGGTGAACCCATCACTCCACAGATTGGCTTCATTCTACTCTGCAGTTCTTACAATACAGTGCTCTACAGTGACAAAGCCAAAACTTTGTATTTTCTTTTTTTATCTAAATAAATGAAAGGCAGACGTTTTTGGCTTGGCTGAAGTATCTCTGTCAGAAATGGTGGTGTCAAGCTTTCCTGAGAATGACCCTTGAAACTTGGAGGGTTTATTACTGGGGTTTTTTTGTTTTGTTTTTGTTTTTTTAAATAACATAAATTGTAAGTTGGTTTTGCTTCTACATTGTGAGATTTTCTGTGTCGATTAGTGGAAAAAAGTATTTTGGAAATGATTCAGAAACATTAAACGTATAACATCAATGATTTAATCCAATTAAGATTTTATGATAATGTGTATATGCGAGCTCAGTGGTATGTTTTCATATTACACATTATCAAAGCATGTCTACAAATATTTCCTGTGAGCGAAAAGCTATCCAAAATTGGTCGTCTTAGACCTATTAAACATTTAATTAGATCTGCTTATTCTGTACTGATTTTATTATTCATTTATTTATTTATTTATTTTTCTTAAGTCTCTGAATTGAGGAAACTATTTGAGGGGATTACCACAAGCACAAGTGACTTGGAAATGAACAGGTAAGATAATGATGCATCTATAAATATACTACAATAATAAAGATAATACTAAATAGGATAATAATGTGTAAAGATGACTCTTCTCTTTCTTTCTGTGCTTAGAAAGGAGCGCATTGCTCGGCGGTTGGAGGGTATAGAGGGTGAAGTGCATCCGTCTCTGCTGCCTACTTTGGTGGCCAACCGGCTTCTGGAGGAGGACACTCCACGATACACTAGGGCCTCTGACCCCTGTGAGCCCTGTGCTGGTGAGACAAGAACAGTACTGTAGACTATCGTGTCTCTTTCTACACAATAAAGATATGGCTTGTTTATTCTTGCACCAGTTACAGTTCAGCGTTATGGCATGGAGGGATTTGAAAGCCCAGAAATGCAGTTGATGGCTCCAGAGCGCCAATCCAGAGCTCGGTGCAGGCCTGAGCCTCAGTCCTTCATCCACACTGAGCCAGTTCACATTTCGGGTCCGACCAAAGGTGTTCCTGAGTTGGAGTCCAAGGCTGAACGCATTGCCCGCTACAAGGCAGAGCGGCGCCGGCAGCTGGCCGAACGTTACGGCATCTCTTTGGATCAGGAACCCGACTTGGACCATCACTCCCGCTACCCCCGCTCTCAGAAAGAGTTGGACTGCTCAGAGAGACGTAATAGAGGGGAGCTGGTGGGAGAGGAAGGCAGGGATATCACCCTAAGTGCTTACACCAGTACCTTAGCTACTAGCCCAAGGGGAGGCCGTTCAGCTCCACCACACGGCTACCCGGACCCAGGCTGTGATATTGGTCACACCAGGGTGGAGTTGTTCTCGGAGAGAGAGAGGCTGATGAACCTGGAGAATCAGCGCAGGGCCGCTCCGCCTGAGCTTCCATCCTCCTCTTCATACATGGACGTGATGTCATCTTCCTCCTCTGCTAAGGTGCCTGCAAAAGACTACACAGTAACCGGCATACCACCCAGTTCACCCAAGCAGGGCAGGCACCCCCCCCTCTCCTCGCCTAAACATGGAGCGTCTCCTGGTGACCTGTTCATTGAGCAGCAAGCCCAGAACGTCCTCAGCAGACAGGGGTGAGTGTTTTGATCTCATCTTTGTTTTTGCTAGGGATATATTTTTTAGTTTTATTTATTTTTAATAAATCCATTTATACATAATGATGGTAAAATACACTTTTGCAAAAGTTTTTGGAGTACTTTAACTGTTTTTGTTTTTGAAAAAAGCAAAGAGCAAATTTTATACCAAAGTGCGTAGTACTCCCTCTAACACAACACATTGACTCTCAACACAACATGGAATAGAAAGGTCAGACATCACTGCATTTGGAGAAACATGGATGTATCCATGTTTTTCTGCAGGTAACTGACACACCATTGTTAAATTATATGCGCGAGATTAGCTTGTTGTGATTTGTGGACGGAGGAGGACACATTGTTGTGTTGTATCAAACCTTTTTCTTTTTTTTAGTTTGATTCAGTTGAAAATGGACAACCCTGAGTTTTCTAAGTGACTCCAGATTTTTGAGAGGTTTCATATTTTACTTTATACATAAATTGTACCTTGTTTCGGGAGGCTTTTTCTGCATTAAGCTCCCAAGATTCCCCTCACATCCAAACATAGGGTTTGAACCAGAACTTTACCAGCTGTTCACACTGCATTGTGTTTAAAGGATGGACTCGCTGTGACAGTGTTATCCATCTCTCCATCTATGTCTGTCACTGTTGCTCTGTTCGTTCCACATGTCCAAGGTCGTTGTCTTGGCAGGACTCTTGTTTGATACAAGGTCATGCAATCCGAGCTTGTTCTGGAACAGATCAGTTCCCACAGTCACCTACAACTGGGCAGATTAGTCTGCCTGTATGTGCTGTGCTGTATGTTTATTCTAGAGATTTCAGGTGGATGTCTTGAAGAGGAAATTGGGGTATTTTTCAGATTCACAGAGGAACTCTTACTAAGTTGTGGATAGTACTTTAGCATGTGCACCGTAATGATACACTACATTTACTAAAGGGAGGGATGGATACCACTGTCATTGTGAGTCCATCCTTTAATGGTATGTTTAAAATGGTGGCTAAAAGGACAAAAATAACACCCAAATATTAAAACACCTGCTAACAGCTAGCAGCTCAGTTGCTGCTGTAGAGGGGAAGTACTAAGAGTCGTTTCAGCTCCATAAGTGCTGGAAAAGAGAGAATCAGTGTGTGCACCTCTGTTTCTTGCCCAACCCAGATCACGACCAGGCTCTAGCCCTGCACTGTTCCACTGCAAACAAACATATGAAGGTGCATTCCTTGCTTCTACATCCGCCCGGGACATTATTCCCAATCCATTTGTGTTCCTCTCTGCATCGCCCCCTCTTTCTTTTCCTCAGTTTCCCTCTCAGGTTTCAAAACTTGGCCAGGTTGGATGTGTGTCCATGGTGCAGGGAGGGTGTTGTGTTACTGGGCAGCTCAGTGTGACTCCACAGCTACATCTCTGACCCACAGCTGGGTCTGATCAAGACCAGTGAACCCTGAGGAGAAACAAGCAAATAGGAGTGTCTCCTCTCTCCTTTTTCATTGGGTGTGTGGGAGTCTAATATGAAATGCTACGTTTTAGCTCTTGTAGTGAAATGTTCAGAGTCTTAAACCAAAACCTCTTCTCGACCTTCGAAACAGTCTCTTTGGCACGTCACAGTTTGAAGTATTTTCAAGATGCTGTCAGTGTTACCCCCAGTATTCATCACTTGAAAAAGATCTTTCATTAAACAGAATCCATCCTGCTTGACTTATTATTAGCAGTAATGTTTGGATCCATTTTTTTGAAATTATTAGTTTATTTTGTTATTGTATTCTGACTGGTGTACACCTAGACCTAACCAGAAAAGATGTGAGGGCACTAGGAGGGGCTCAATAATAGCAACCCAAATGTCATCATTAGCAAAAGCTTGATGCACTTTTATTCCAACATTATCATTTTCATCTCCTTTACCAGCATTGAAACTTTCTGTAACTGGTGACAGAAAATAATCACTTGAGGTGATTTTAAAAAACTGGTAATTAACTGTAACGGTACTTATATAGTGCCTTTCCACAAAGTTGAGCACTCAAGCTCAACAAATGAATTTCTACTGCAAGTCTCATGCATCCTGGACTTGGAAGAGTGTGGGATCAAGTGACCCTTCAGTTTGTAGACCCACTCTACCACCCAAGCCACAGCTCTGCAAGCCTTGTTATAGTTGAGGAAGAGCCAGCTGATTGGTCCAGTCAGAAGACGATCTGTAATTTGTAATCGCCAGTTACCCGGGTAAAACATTTCTACCTCAGGACCTGCGTCAAGTCTGTTTCCCCACTTGAATCCAAGGCTAACAGATATGACTTTGTGAAGCAAATCTTTTTTAAGGATATAAGAACCTGAATTTAAGACCTCACTACACAAACTGATTTTTTTTTTTTTTCCTCCCTTGATTCTTCAGTTCGTCTCTTAATGTATTTATAACTGATCAATATTTTTTCCAGTTTTGCTGAACTCTGATCTGTGCTTAGTGAAACATTCACACTGTTTGCCTTTATTCAGCATCAGAGGGCCAGCATGACTCATCTGGCTCTGGTGGAGTGAGATGGCATTTCCCCCGAATATCTGCTTCTGCAGATAAAACCTCGGCTACAGAGGCGTACTTTTAAAGAGCCCTCTTTCCAGATACCCTCATTCGTTGATAACACTGATCTGCAGATACGATCTATAAATAAGATCTGATGTAATAGAACTGTACTGTCTGACCATTGGTCTTAATTCAACAAGCGTTAAATACGAGACTTATTATTCATATATTTAGTGTGGCAGTTAAATGTATCATGTGGGAATTAAACTTCTGTTCTTGGGATTGTGCTGAATGCTAAACTCAGTGTCTCTTCAGTCAATCTTAATGTCAAGTCAGTGGAGTGTGTAATATAGTTGTCTCTGCTTATATGCTTCAAGAAAAAGACCACAACACTGAATTCAGACCCAACTGCCCAGTCAATCACATGTTTCCTAATGGGTTTCTCTTGGTGCAGTGCAAAGACGAAACTTAGTACTGATTGGTTCCTCCAGACTGATGCTGAAGGCGACACCCACTCCCTCATCAACTGGCCTTCAAGGTAGACCAAGGCTGGTTGTTTCTCACCCCCAGTTATCATCTACCATGTTCCCATTCATCTGGACTTAACCAAAACACACAAACCCTTATGAGCTGTGCTTTTTAAACAGCAACTCATTACAGGGCTCCAGTTTTTTAAATATTACTATTATAGATTTCTGTGATGATGCTGCATTTACTCACTTAGGGTCCTGAGTTGACCGGCAGGTGAATGTTTAATAATCTCTGCTTTTGAGCTTTGGATGTCTGCTGCACAGTCATCCTCATCCTCATTGTCACCAGCTCCAGTGCCCTTGGCTTCCAACCATAACTTCATTTTTTCACTCACCTTTTGCTGTGTTTAGCTTAAACCCCATTTGGTAACAGCTGTGTGATGGATCATATTATGTCAACAATGACAAATGCTAGTATTGCCTTTTTAACAATTATGCTGTCGGCAACTGGATTTTCAGGGGTTGTGGGTGGTTGCGTTTTTGTCTATTTTTGAACACTCTTTCTTCAAGAATCAGATCCAGTAAGAATTTAACCATTATTACCACTGTGAGAGAGAGTCTGGAAACAATTCTAAACCAGTTCATATCAGGCAAAGCTGAGATGTATGTTGGTTTTAATCTGGCTTGTATGGTATGTTTATGGTTTTATGAAATATTTGAGTCAGGAAGACTAAACATCTGAGCCAGTATTTATACTGGTGTTACATCCAAATATCAAATCTTGACCCTGCATGCTTTGTCAGTGTCCAGCCCTAATGTCAAACAAGAGGCTGAGCTCCTCCTTTAATGCTCAAAGGCTTACACACAAAGGATCACAATCAAAGTCATCTTTCTGAGCTTCTATGAGAGCTATGCTTTGCCTATTGATGTTTTCCAAATGTTAACCAGTCCTTTGTCTCCCTGAAGAATCAGAGTTAGGGAGAGGCTTGTCAGGGAGGAGGGCCGGCAGAAGAGCCCAGAGTTCGGAAATGTTACAGAAGGCCTAGTGTACCGCAGACAATTTCAGCACCAGCCCCAGGTTTCTACACGCTACCACGCAGACCCACTAGGCCCACAGCAGGCCTATTCCCACCATCATCCACAAGTTCAGCACAGCCGGTCCGGTCCACAGGGAGGGCAAGAAGTTGGCAATTACCCCAGTTATTTGTCCATGACCTCTGGTCCTACATCCAGAACTGGGCAGCAGCAACAGCAGGTGGAAGAGGAAGAAGCTGGTGAGGCTGAGGAGGTCAAGACAGAGGGCCTTCTGAGGAGCAGAAAAGCAGTCTTGCCTTCACAGATCCGGCGCAGAGAGAGGAGCACTGAAGACCCACGAAGAGGGCGAGGTGAGGAGGAGCTGGTCATGTACAGGATGCAAAGAGAGGCTGAGGCAGAGGAACCTGTTAGAGGGGGACTTGGAGACAGACCTAGATGGGAGGAAGCAGAGTATACCTCCTGTCTGCAGGCGGCAGAGCGCCAACCAAGAGAGCGGGAAAACGCTGATCGTGTCCACAAAAGACCGGCTGCAACCCACATTGAGCCCAGAACATCTCACACAGGGCCAGGAAGTTCCAGCTCCACCACAGCTCTGAGCCGATCCGTGTCTGATGCTGGAAATCAGCGAGGACCCAATCAGAGGAGCTTGCAACACCAGACCCAGGAACCCCGAGACGTCAGAGAAAGAGAAAGTTTGAGTAATGGAGAGAGTCACCAGGACACCAGGGTGTCTGTGGCACAGCTCAGACATTCCTACATGGAGAGCACCACCACTCCTCCAACCAGCCGCAGGAATGAGCTGTAGGTGGTAAAATGCTGCATGGCCTGTACTCGCTGGCTGGCTGCTGTCACTCTGACGCTTATTACCTAACATCATCTGGCTACTCAGCGACTAACAAGCAGCTACGTCTGGTGTGACACTAACATCCAAGCATAGTAGTTCATTTAATCTGTAGACATGGCATACATGCATTAATTTCTGAAAACTAATCTTCCTGCAGTACGGTGTTTTTCTACTTTAATGGCACTGTGACTTGTTTGGATACTGCCTGGGGCTCGTGTGTGTGTGCGCGCGTGTGTGTGCGCGTGCGTGCGTGTGTGCGCGCGTGTGTGTGCGTGCGTGCGTGTGTGTGTGTGCGCTTAAACTATTAAAAAAATCTGCATGGGCTTGCTCATAGGCTCGATTTTAAAAACCAGAGGTGTGGTTGAATGTTCAACACCTCTGCTTTTAAACAGTTTTATTTTGCACCATGTCCCTCTCTATTTCTCCCTGACAACTCTGTATTCTCTTTCCTCTGGGTTTTCTGTCTGTTGATCCCTCTCCCTGAATGGCCCCTCCAGTGAAATGGAGGAGCGTAGGGCACTGACGGGCTACAAGGCCCCATGGAGAGGGGAAAGGGACAGGGGGCGCAGGCCCCGGCAGTATGTCTATCCTGGGGAGAGTAGAAAGACCTCTGAGAGGTTTAGGACACAGCCCATCACTTCTGCTGAGCGCCATGAGACTGATAGGTACTGCTCTGGATTCAAGAATGCACGGCTGAGTGTGAAATGCATGTGTGTTGAAAGAAATCGCGACTTTGTTTAATTTGGAATGCAACGAAATGTTGATTTTAGTCATGTTCGGGTGACCTGTAATCAAATATATATTAGTCTCTACCCAGGTACTGTTCCCATAGTCATATTAATATCATCACAGTAAAACAGGCCAGTGAGAATAATGCTCACATATACAGACCTAAACACCCTCCCTCTCCTTGATTTCCATTCTAACAACATTAGCAAACAAGGAAGCTTAAAGGCCAAAGGTCCCTCTGATTGGGCCTTGGCAGTGGTCATCACATGTGACCACAGTGGGGACGCATGAATTGGCCTTTGTCAGTAATCAAGTCCCGAGACCATGGATCAGAGCAGACTTCTGTAATGCTGTCTAATTCTCTAGCTTAGTCTGCTTTCTCTCCATTTTTCAATTCTAACGCGAGCTGTAACATTTCCAACATACCACAAACTACTGCTTTTCTCAGCACGCTGCTACCCTTCCTATCTCAAACCACTCGCCACCGTCTGATTTACTCACCTTATTTTATTGTTATACATATGCTTTGAACTGATTACCTTTTTCTTTCTGTGCTTTTGAAGGTCTTGTGTGAGTTCAGACTTTGCTTCCACTGAAGGTAAGTAGTTTTTCCCACTAACCTCAGATTTAGATTTTCAGAATACAGGAACAGTAAGTAGGTATAATATTAGGTAGATAAAATGCAAGGCTCATTGCATCTTATTTTCTCTCTGGTATAGATATCGTACAACAAAAGTAAATCTCATGAACTAAAATAACCACATCTAATATTTCTGTAGACGTCCATGTAGAAATGCTGAATCACATGGACATTGTTTCAGTTTCAGGGTTTTCTTGGTTAATTCTACATGAGAGCCAACTTGAACGCTACACATTGTCATACCACAGACTGACACAGCACAGTTTCTTTTTTTAATTCTTTGGATGGCTGCTGAGATCACGAGGATAGAAAAAGAATGCAGTTACATTCATGCTTTAGTTTAACTGCCTTTCCATTTATATTATATCTGCTCTGTATTATAACTGCATAGTTTCATCTAATAGTATCTGCAGTTCAGTGGTGAGTGCCTAACTATGAAAACAGCATTACTGATTATTTACAACTGCACTCATCTTTAAGTGAACAGAATGAGTTTTCAGTGGCTTCAGTGATAGACACAAGGATGGAGGCCTGGTGACTTAAATCAGTTGTTTTTTTGTTTTTTTTAGGTGGTCTTTATTTTATGGGAAAGCATGATATTTTGAAGTGGAGTTTACAGAGTCATTAATGGTGCTCACAGTAGCATAACATCACTGTGGCCCCGCTTAGGGCAGAGCCAGCTCATCTGCTTCTTATAAACATGACTTGGCCGGGATGCTTTGACGAGTATTATGTAGGCCAGAGCTCAGCGTCAAAGGGATAGCTGTTTGATGATGTCATGGCATGTGTCTTGCAGAGAATAAAGCGTGTATATTCCTCACACCTGTCCGTCTTTTTATAGTCTCCTGAGTGACTCCAGTGACTGATTTAGTGGTTTGTTTGTTTTTTCCCTGCCATTAAGCCGGATGGTGTTAATAATGACTGATAGGTATCACACAATAGTTGTCATACTTCTGAGTGTTAAATAATTAGATTATTGGGAAAGGTTTATAGAGCGTAAATTTCTTTATTATCTTAAGATGCTTTTCTGTTACCATTTTTATCCAAAGCTAGCTAGAGTGACTTCAGTTTTTTGCATATTATAATAATGTCACTGTTACTGCATAATATTCTTTTTTTATTGACTTATAATTTAGGAAATATATAGACTAAAGTAGGATCTTTAATCAGCGACTCTGACTACAGTCAGCTGAAATAACCACAGTTAGTACATTTTAGACAACTAGAGCAAGCTAGCTAATTGAGCTAATACTAGCTTAACGAGTTTGTTCAAATTGTCTGCCTTTGAAATGTCCTTATATGATGGCAGTTTAATGCCATATTATAAGTACAGGGTGGGCCATTTATATGGATACACCGTAATAACATGGGAATGGTTGGTGATATTAAAGTCCTGTTTGTGGCACATTAGTATATGTGAGGGGGCAAACTCCTCAAGATGGGTGGTGACCATGGTGGCCATTTAGATGTCGGCCATCTTGGATACAACTTTTGTTTTTTCAATAGGAAGAGGGCCATGTGACACATCAAACTTATTGGTAATGTCATAAGAAAAACAATGGTGTGCTTGGTTTCAACGTAACTTTATTCTTTCATGAGTTATTTACAAGTTTCTGACCACTTATAAAATGTGTTCAATGTGCTGCCCATTGTGTTGGATTGTCAATGCAACCCTCTTCTCCCACTCTTCACACACTGATAGCAACACCGCAGGAGAAATGCCAGCACAGGCATCCAGTATCTGTAGTTTCAGGTGCTGCACATCTTGTATCTTCACACCATAGACAATTGCCTTCAGATGACCCTAAAGATAAAAGTCTAAGGGGGTCAGATCGGGAGACCTTGGGGGCCATTCAACTGGCCCATGACAACCAATCCACTTTCCAGGAAACTGTTCATCTAGGAATGCTTGGACCTGGCACCCATAATGTGGTGGTGCACCATCTTGCTGGAAAAACTCAGGGAATGTGCCAGCTTCAGTGCATAAAGAGGGAAACACATCATCATGTAGCAATTTCAAATATCCAGTGGCCTTGAGGTTTCCATTGATGAAGAATGGACCCACTATCGTTGTACCCCATATACCACACCAAACCATCACTTTTGTTGTGCCAACAGTCTTGGAGGGATCCATGCAGTGTGGGTTAGTGTCAGACCAATAGCGGTGGTTTTGTTTGTTAACTTCACCATTCACATAAAAGTTTGTCTCATCACTGAACAAAATCTTCTGCGTGAACTGAGGGTCCTGTTCCAATTTTTGTTTTGCCCATTCTGCAAATTCTGTGCGCCAATCTGGGTCATCCTTGTTGAGATGCTGCAGTAGCTGGACTTTGTAAGGGTGCCATTTGTGAGTAGCTAATATCCGCCGAAGGGATGTTCGACTAATGCCACTCTCCAGTGACATGCGGCGAGTGCTACGCTGTGGGCTCTTGCTGAATGAAGCTAGGACAGCCACTGAAGTTTCTTCATTAGTGACAGTTTCTTGCGTCCACATTTTGGCAAATCCAACACTGAACCACTTTCACGAAACTTAGCAAGCAGTTTGCTAACTGTAGCATGGGAGATGGGTGGTCTCATAGGGTGTCTTGCATTGAAATCTGCTGCAATGACCCGGTTACTGCGTTCACCAGATATCAACACAATTTCTATCTGCTCCTCACGTGTTAACCTCTTCGACATGTCAATGGCTGTGAACAAAGAGAAACTTGTAAATAACTCATGAAAGAATAAAGTTACGTTGAAACCAAGCACACCATTGTTTTTCTTGTGACATTACCAATAAGTTTGATGTGTCACATGGCCCTCTTCCTATTGCAAAAACAAAAGTTGTATCCAAGATGGCCGGCTTCTAAATGCCCACCATGGTCACCACCCATCTTGAGGAGTTTGCCCCCTCACATATACTAATGTGCCACAAACAGGACTTTGATATCACCAACCATTCCCATGTTATTACGGTGTATCCATATAAATGGCCCACCCTGTATAATGCTAAGGCGTTGTACATACTGTACAGGGTTGAACTAGCACTGAGGTCGCAACAAGAGACCGTGCACATACAATAAAACTCACTGATTCGTAGCCATGCAGAGCTGTTATTGGGGTGAAGTGGTGGGCAAAGGACTGAAGTGACGGCTATGGAAGAGGAGGATATTGTTGACTGACAGAGGAGGAAATGCTTACCTGTGCAAGAAGCCTGGAATGTGTTGGTGCTCACGGAGAAGTAAAGTGTCTCTGCTGTTTCTGTAAAGTTGTACCCCGTGGTTTCAAGGACATTTGTTGAAACCCTTGTTTTCATTTTGTGTACTCAAAGTATACACTGAATTGAATCATTAGTGTATGAATAGAAATGTATGTAAATAATCACATCACAAAACTTACTTGCTCTTTCTGGCAATATAATTTGGTGTTTTAGTGTCTTTGGCAGGAATTTTAAGTAGTGTTTTACAGAGTGTCTGTGGTAGCATAAAATATTAAGATTAAAAAAAAAAAACGTAAAACAAAATATAGATGATACAGAGAAGTGTGAAGCAGAATTTATGTAGTTGGAGACTGTTTCTAACTCCAACTTTTTTTTCCTTTGTTGCAGCTGATGAAGAGAAACTAGATGAACGGGCCAAGCTGAGCGTCGCAGCTAAGCGCTCTCTCTTCAGGGTGAGTTTTTACTGTTGGGCATCTTATATTGTCCGAGTACATGCAGCTTCCAAGCTGAGGAAAAACTTCATTCCAGTTATGGGTATGATTGTGGACTCTGGGATTAATAAAGTATTCTGATTCCGATTTCCTGTCCTCCTCTTACTTTGAGGATTTAGAAATTTTGATTGGAGATGTGAGTCACAATTGAGCCAGGATTATCCCTGAAATGATTTGTGCCATAATTCAGCAGCTTGTAGAATCACATTTAGCAGGAAGAAGTTGAAGGAAACCTTTTCTGTATGATTGCGTCAGGCTCTCACATTTTTGTGGAAGAATTGTCTCCGTCCTCTTCACAGTGTTGCTTCAATCCTAAGCCTGTTCATTTCTCAGCCTGTAAAGTCTCAGATGTAGCTCTTATTTCATATGGAAGCAGTAAGGTGTAGGTAGTTTTTCACACACTGCTTCATTTTGCTTTAAAAAAAAAAAAAAAAAAAAAATTAAAATTTTATTTATTTAGTTGCAAGATCTGCTAAGGACCAGAGCAGGTCTGTACAGTTTGTTTAATCAGCTGTGTTCATTTCTAAAGACCAATGTTTACCCTAATTATCTCCATCCAGGAACTGGAGAAGAGCGTCGATGGCGGAGCTCCTAAACTGCGGTCCAGGAATGCCGCTGTGGACAGGAGACTAAGACGGACACAAGATCGATCCAGAACTCAGCCGGTCACCACTGAGGAAGTAGTCATCGCAGCCACGTAAGGCTCTGTCACCTTGTTTGATGCTGTGTAATGTGAAAGACACATCTAACAATAATAGGGTAACTTACTTTCTTGATAGGCAAAGAAAAATTGTATAATTATATAGTTCTATCAGGAAGAATGACTAAATAAATGTAAGCTTGTAAATGAGCCCATGGTGAGTACAAATGTGACACAAGAAAAAGAACCTTATGACTTTTTACTTGAAAATGAGTACCATTATAGTAATAAAAATTAAAGTCATGAGAATAAAAACCCACATGTGAAACATTTTCAAAACCTTTCACAAAGAAATGTTTCTGGAGACGATTTAAAAGAAGCTAAAGATTTAATCGCTCAGTATGATGAGAGTTGCATAGTTTCGGGGCTATAATAGCAAAACCTCAACCCTCCTCTTTTTGTCACAAGCTGTGGCCGGGGAATGACCACTAAGACTCCATCTACAGATCTGTGTGTTTCTGACAGCACATATCAAGTCAATAAATCAGAGGTGTAAAATCTTTAAGTGCAATAACGTAAATACATGCGGATCTGGTGCTTCAAGGGGAAGTTCTCCTAGATTATCAAAGCTGAACAAACTCAACTGTGCACTTGAGTGTACGCATCTATCTGCAGAGAGACCTTGCTGTGAAAATGGAGTAAAGAATTTTTCCATACTGTAAGCACTGCTGTGAAATTCCACTCGCCTTCATTATATTTGGGTCGCACTTTAGTGTAAATGTATGAAGAGTAAGTAAGACCATATCAGCAACTAAGACTTTTTATTCCAGGCTATTACCAGTTTTTGTAGATTTAAACTTTTCTTTCTGTGTGAAATTGTTTCTTAAATAAAGCTGTGCCTCTGACTTTTTCACTGTCCTCACATCTACATGCAACTTTAACCACCATCCTAGTCTTTATGTTTTCATGGTCACCTTCCTGTCTTCTCTGTCGTCTCTGTGTGTGTGTGTGTGTGTGTGTGTGTGTGTGTGTGTGTGTGTATGACTGTGTCCCCTGTCATTGACCACTGTAGCGCCCCATCTCACGTGCCACAAATGGTGTCCACTCACGCTGCCGTAGCACGCGTCCCTAGCCCCACCCTAGTTTACAGCACTGTCCCACCATACAGGTACACAGCAGACATGTGTGCACGGATATGTATGCTCATATCGAAGTGCGGTGTTTGACTAACACGTTTGAGTCTTGGCTGCTATGCAGTTTTTCTTTGTTCACTGTGTTTTAATCTATAGGATTGAGTTGCTGGTAAAGTTCTAATGCACAGTTTTAAGGATTGGTGCCCTCATGTGTGATCAGAGGAAACTACATGAATTAATTGCTAACAGAGGACCTCTTGGATTGTAACTCACTGCTTGGTGAGCATGACTCACCCTGCATGTGTAGCAAACCTTTTTAGCTCTGTGTTGGCAACTTTTACTGGCTGTCAGAAAATGCACACAGACCCACAATCCTCTCTGTGACATGCCACTCGCTGGCTTGCATGAACTCCTCCCATGCTTACAGAAGTCTCCGTTTTCTTCTACCTCTTTGTCTCTTGGATGTCGTCTCCCCTTCTCAGCCTGCAGGCATCCTCACAGCAGAGTGCTGTTGCCCATGAGCAAGTGAGCGAGGCCCGGCAGGCGCAGGATACCAAGGAGATCCGGGGCCTGACGCAGACATCATCGCTAAAAGAAAAAGATACGAAGCAGAGCGAGACTCAGGAGGAGCCTGACCTCTGCACCCTCAGCCTGGCTGAAAAGATGGCGCTGTTCAACCGGCTGGCTCAGCCTCCAACCAGGGTCACCCACACAAGAGGGGACACGCGACAGCGGAGGGCCAACGCTCGCTACCAGACACAGCCAATAACACTGGGAGATATGGAACAGGTGGGGAAGCAGCAGGGTCACTTTGTTTCTCCAGTGCTTCGGTTCACTAGGAGACGACCTCTAAACTTTGCTTTCTCACTGTATACATTCAGTCTCATGTTAGTGTTTGTTAAATCACATCATACAAATGTAAAGAAAGAGTTTGCAGGGAAATCAAATGAGGAAAGAGCAAAAAACCCTCAGCAGGGGCAATAGAGGTATTTACTGGAGTGACACACAATACAAAAATGTAGTATAAATGTAGTAATAATGTATCGTGACTTACTCGGTCAATGCAGTGTCATACGCACAGAATATGTGAATTAGAGAACACATTTTAAAAACAAGAGGAAAAGTGAAAATTCTGTTAATGATTATAAATGATGATGTAACTAAACAGCTGCTTTTCGGCTCTGGGAGCAGTTTGCTGATTAAGGGTAATGAATGTTAACAGAGTTTTAAGTGGGCATATATGGAATCATATGACAGAATTATTCTAGTGTTCACTGAAAATTCAAAAAATGTGAGAGCACTGAAGTGATGATATATGGAAAAAGGGAAAAAAAACATTTGAAGGTGGAAAAATTGAAGTTGCAATGATGACATGTTATCTGTTAGTCAGTGGGTTTGCAGGGGTTATAATTGCTCCTGCTACTAAAGTAGAAAATCCATGAAACAAGAACTGCAGCATGCTGGTGTTCCTGCTCCAGGAGCTCTCAGACGTAGACCTCAGGGATGAGCAGGAGCTGTGTGACAGTCTGGTAGAAGACCTACAAGTAAGCTTCCTCTGAACAGTCACCGAACCACCACTTGCCTGCATCAGTGGAGGCTGACACAGCCGGAGCACTCTTCTCAGAAATGACCGTCCATTTCTGTGAACAACACGCTCTGTGTGGCTTTTTTCTTTTTTGGCTCGTCTCCACATTGGTGTGATTTCATTCTGAATGTACGTTGCATGGCCCAGCTTGTAATAAAGCTCTGAGTCATCATCCCCAGTTCAATAAAGAGGCTGTGATGTGTAGATGGATGAAGCACACATATCAGCGAGTCTGCGGGCTTTAAAAGATGTCTCTGTGACAAAGAAGAGGGAAATTTGAAGCAAAGGGGATTTAATGGATGGATAGATGTTGCAAGTTTCCTTGACATGGCTGCTTTCTGTTGCTTGTCATTGGTTCCTCAGCGAAAGTGCCAGGTTAGTTCTCCTCTATGGATTATGAACCTAGTTGTTACAAACTGAAAGTGTTTGTCATGCATTGTGTGTCGGCGGCTGCTGGCATGGCTTTGTGATGTGGGCTGACCATTAAGAGAGGCTGCTGTTTGATGCCCAGGAAGTGCACTGAGTCAGGCAGGCTGTGATTAGTCAGCGTGATTCTCTCAATTGTTTGTGTGTGCACTTTGCCCGAGCCGTTTCTCAGCCTCTGTAGCAAACTGACCCACTTCTTTGTCTGTCTGCTTTACACAGCTTCAAAACGGCACAGGCTCCCGTTTTGGACACCACCTATCTTCCTCATCTTCCTCTACACTCAGAGCAGGAGGGACGGTGTCCAGTGACCACGCCGGAGACATCCACATATCCACGGCAGCCTGCGTGGAGCCCACCTATGCCAGCTCTGACAGGTCTCTGCCCCCTCGCCAACCGGACAGCCCAGTCAGGGGGTCCCAGGGATCCTCAGATCACCACAGGCATCACATTTTGCCCCAAGTGGAAGACCAGATTGATCTGGGAGGGGGGAAGAGGAAGTTGCCCTCTCCTGAGAGAGCAGTCAAGCAGACCACACTGCCCCAGCCCCAGAGTGGAAGAGAAAGGAGAGAAGAGGAGGAAGAAGCAGAGGAGGAGCAGCTGCAGCAGCGGGCGGACAGAGCGATAGAAGAGGAAGTGCTGTGGAGCTCAGAGCACCACAGGCTCCAGGACAGCCAGGAGCAGAGCCAGAAGAGCAGGGCCACCAGTGGAGGTAAGAAAACAGCAGGAGGAGGAGCTCAAAAGCATCAGTCTGCTTTTTATTGCCTGAACTACTCTGCTGTTTCTGTCTTTACTGAAGTTTATAAAATCGCTAAGTTTACATTAAGATTTGGGGAGAATGATAACTGTAACTTGTCTATATTAGTATTCAACATACAAAAGTGTTACAGACCCTGAAGAGGAGAAACGGAAGAGGATGGATGAATCCATATTTCCTTTTTTTTAGTAACTGGAAATATTTGGATCAGAGGGTAGTGCTGTGGAGTTGTAGGTTAAAGCTAGCAGTAGGTTAAAGCTAGCAGTAGGTTGTTATCTTGGTTAGTAAGGTGCACCTGCAACTGAATTTGGTGTTAAATGGGAAGCTTATTTTGGTTACCATGCTGAGTTAGTGTTTCTAGTAGAACTTTGGAGTTTTTAATTTATTTTATTTTTGTTAAAAGTGAAGATAATCAGAACACTAAAATAGGTTTTAAATATTTTAAAGAGCAAACTCTGTTAACAGTTGGTATCAGTTTCCGTCAACAAGTTCTAATCCAACCCCACTTCCTGTGTGTCTGAGTGAAAATGTTGAGTTCAGACTGTGGTTTTCAGGCTTCCTTTGTATCTGAGCACTGCAGTAACACCGGGCCATTCACTGTCTCTGTGTCAGCGTGTAGCTTGTCAGAAAACAGTCAAACTGGAACTGTGGAACTTGTTTCGGGGCAGGGGGAAGGAATAGTGCATTGACCTGAGTCTCCAGTGTGGGTTATTTGACAGCTGTGGCAGAGATGTTTAAAGCTGTGAAAAGTGTCTTTGCTGCTTCTCACGAGGTGGATGGGATTATTTTGGTGAGCATGAAAGATGATTGCTGCGATGCTGCTTGAGATGCTGAGTCTGCACTGTGACACCTCTGACGACTGTTATGTTAAAGGGTTTTACACCCTACACAGCGATTCTCAGTTAATGTATTTTAATGTGTTTTCAAAAGGTCATTAAACCTGTCACTGTTAATGTTTATGGTGTTGCTGCTGAGTTACTGATTTTTAATTATTTTATTTATTTATTTTCTCTCTCTCCTCTCACTATTTGCGTGTGCTCACACTCACAGAGCTGCTGGAATCCACTGTGGTAACATCCAGAGCAGCATCTGGCTTCCCCGAAGCAGCGGACCTGCACACGGACAGCAACGCACACCCAGCCGGCCCGGTTGAGCCTGAGCAGGGAGACGAACTGAGCGACAGGATGATGGCCCGACACATGTCCATCAAAGAGAGGTGAGCATGGAAGTGTGTTAGGATAGGATTTAATATATATTTACTATTTTTTTTAATTTATTATTTATGAATGGCCATCAGTCGTAACACATTTGTGATCAACTCTTTAACTTTTGAATTAAGAATGGATGAAATGTGATGACTGAAAATTACATCATGAGGATAAAGCGGAAGGAGTTTTTAGGGTATTAGGGTTTTTTTCTTAGTCTTTACTGTTGAGCTTCCTGGGATGAAGTCTGGAGTATTAACAGAAGCAAAATGCTGGCTATGATAGAGAAACTATAGATTTTTGTTTCTATTGAATGAGTTTAATTACATTTCATTGTTGTTACATAACAAAACTAAAGCTGAGTATTGGATTCCCGAGCAAATCCTTACATAAGTCCTGTTATGTCATACTGGGATAATTGAGCTGTTCCTGCTAGTTGACTGGCAAACATAGGACACTAATCATGCTCTAAATTGACTGATGATATAATAAAGTTGCATGTAAACTGGTGTTAAAGCGTGTGGAGTCTGTACCAGTTATTGTGCTTCTCCTACAGCTGACTCTTTGACCATGTCTTGACTAATTTGTGTCGTTCCCACGTTCAAAGCATTTCTCTGGAGCAAGGGTCTGTATCCCAGATACAGCTTGCAAGTTGGACTCAGTGCTGCTTTCATCCTGTTTTTGCATTCGCTGTGTAGCCCTGGGGGCAGAACAGGACATTTCCTCGCTGGGTCACAGAGGGGTGCTTGTGATGGAGGGCAAGTGGGGCACAGCCAGGACCCTGACCTCTTGCTTATATTGGTCCTGTCTGCCCCCAGCTCACAGATGAGAGCTCAATAATTGAGCCCCTGTTCTTGCTCACATTTAGGTTTTTAGACTTGTCAAGTACTTTAAACCTAATCCCAGTTTTCCTTATTAAAAAGATGAAAAATTCAAGTTTGAGGTTTGAGTTGCTTTCCCAGCTCCTGTTACACTGACTGGCTTCTCTAATCAATGTTTATGTGTAAGTGGATCAGAGCTGTCATTGCTCTGTCTGTACACTGTTTACTTCCACGGCTCTCAAACTGCCTCTGTTTAATGTCTGCTGTCTTCTCATTCATAAATGTAAAGGAGCATGGCTGCTTTTTGTTGGCTTTACTGTTGTGACAGGTTAGGCTAAAAGCTCTGGGGAAGTAAGGTTTTGTGTTTCTTCGGCACATGTGGAAATAAAGAGTCTGCCTGTAGCTGCAAACTCAGTGGCTCTTCATTCAAACCACAGCATGTAATTGTTTTTGTGCCATCCTTAACATACAGTTTGTCATGTCACATTTGACAAAGTGTCTCAAAATCATCTTCATAAAACTCACCTATTAAACAAATTGCTCAAGTTTTCCATAAATGCTCTGGATTAGATTTGAAAGCCTAGCCAAAATAAGGATTCATTGCGGTTCTTTGTTTTGAAACGTGTCCTCTAACTACAAAAAACTCAACTGAAAAACATTATTTGTATGCTACAGCCCATGATCCTCTCCCCTTCCCCACTCAGAGTCGCCTTGTTGAAGAAGAGCGGCGAGGAGGACTGGAGGAACAGGATCAATAAGAAGCAGGATGTGGTGAAGATTGCTGCAGCAGAGCAGAACGCTCAATTCTGGGAGGTGGAGCAGAGCTTCAAGAAGAAGGTAACCACCTGACGTGAGCACTCACTGCTGAACTAACACTTCAACAGAGAAGCCTGAGGTTGTCCCTTGTATCGCTCATGTTTTTGCACGTAGTCATAGCAGCATGCATTCATGACTGACTCTGCTACTTTATGTCCACGAGACCTGAATGCAGAAGCGATGCAGTGAGTTGGTTAATTTGATTTGATCGACTCTGCCGCATTACGAAAGCAAGTATTTCCTGTGTCAGCCTCTGAGATCATGCTGCTCAGTAGGTGTTGTCGATCTTCTATTGCTGACGTGTACAGAAAAAAAATCTGATCAAAGACTGATACTCTTTAAATAATCACTTCTGTAGAACAGAGCTACAAGGAACATGGTAACAATTTTCAATATCTCTAAACAGAGAGGTCGTGTTTTTGTCTGTGTCTTTTGATCTTTTTCTCTTTTCTCTGTTCTGTCTCAAGCAGCTGTTGCATGTTTTTGTTCTTGGACTGTATCAAAAGATAATCTGCATGTATTCCATCCTGGCAGTAGAATACATACTGTGGTGTCTGGATCAGTCACACAATACTTCATGGGGCATGCTGTTTTTATTTCCTCAATATGGAAGCCTGCGGCTGCCACTATTCAATCATGAACGTTTTTTTCTTTTCTTTCCTTTCTTTTTGGGATACTAATTTTTGCATACGTCATTCATGCATAAACCTTTAAAATCCAATTTGATTTTAGGCCGAAAATGCATAAATACAGTGAAATTAAATGCATGCAGTTCAAATACTTAGGTAACTTTTACATTAGCCAACATTTTAGCTTATCAGATTTCTAATAGATAGTGAAACCCTATTTATAATAATAATAAAATCCCAATTCCTTATGAGGCTGACAATCACAAATGTAGTTTTGCGTTGTGATGAATCATTTCTGGAGTAGCAAAAGGGAAAGCACGCTTGCTATAATATTCATAGGGCCACTCTTCCTAAGCTATTCACTTAATTCTGATTAATTTAGCCCCGCATGAATTAATGTAGTAATAATTAATACATTTAGCCATGTAATAAACTATACATAACTGTACTTATGATAGTATACCTGGTACTTGAAATGGATATTTCTGTAAGTCATAACATCCTCTCAAGTCTCTAAATAAGTTTTGGGGGAGTTGGCATAGAATAATCCTGCTGTTTAAGAGTCTTGTTTCTCTTTATGAAGATAAAATATTATGAGAGAATTAATCAGTCATGATTAAATCTCATGTAAAGAGTGTGTGTATATAAATGTAAAATGTAAAAACTTGAACATCTTGGAAACAGTAGCCAGTCACTCATAAAAACTTTGTTGGAACACATGATTGAACATCAGTATTTGCATCCTTTGACTTCCATATTTGGACGTTTTGCTTTATATGTTTTATACTTGTTATCAAGGTTAAAGAAGCTTAATTAAGCTGGATTTGAATCCTATTTGTTGCCTGAATGACTCACTTACTGAGATGGTTTTCCCCTCAGAGAAAAGCTGAGAGCACTTTGTAGGGTGTTTAACTTTTCTCTGAGAGTTGAAAAGTATTCAAACTGTCAGCAACACGTGAGAGTTGTACGAACTGAACTGTAAAATGTAGCCTCTATGTTTAGTCATGCTAGGCCTTTGTTTCTATTTAACTGCATGTTACATGTAAAATTTCACTCTTCTGTTTGTCTCTGCTTGCATGTCCTTTACTTTTTCTTTTTTAAATAAAAAAATAAACCTGATTTCTTTCCTCTGCATGTTGACTGCGTTTCTGTTTTTGAAGGAAGGGTTAGGTCAGGCACAGGACACGCACCTCTCTGTTTAGACATATTCAGCTGCTGTGGCACAGCTGTTTTTGTTTCCAGCAGCTTATCAAGGTTTGCTCAGCTCGACAGCTTTACACATACATATTTTCATTTTGGGTTAGTAGTTTATTTAAGGTCAGGAAGTACTTTGCCTATGTAGCTTTGGCTCATCGTCTGCAATCAGACACACTGTGATTGAGGAGCCTTTTTTTTTTTTTTTTTTAAAGCTATGATGTCTTAATCAAATCAGGGAAATCTTTCAAGACTTAATCAACTTGAAGTGATGGCCGAGTCCAGGTCAAGGGGAAGGGCAGTTGATGTTTTTCATCTTGTTTCCATCCTCCAATTCATCCGAGCGAGTAGATATGATTCAGCAGGTTTCCTGTTTTGAATCAAAGAAGTGCAAAACTACAGATAAAGCAGATACAGAACAGAGTCAGTGAAAAACAGCAAGTAGAGCAGAATAAAGGCTGTTTGGACAACGTAGCTTTTTGATGGACTTTTTCTTTTTACTCCACACATGCTACAAACTTGATATTTACCTAGAAATTAAGCATTCGCCCACGTGATAAATGTCATACCTGGAGTATAGAATTTGTAAAGACTCACAGGGAGCGGGTGTTATGTGCTTTGGCCTGTGTGTGAAATGAATGCTGGGAACTGTCCCTTTTTCTTTGGCTGCTCGTCTGTAGGATGATGAAGCGATGATGATGATTGACGAGTTTGCTGTGTCCGACCAGCTTTGGGTAAGGCCCGTGTGCAGAAAGCAACCGTGTGTGCACGTATGTGTCAAATGCATTCAG
Organism: Oreochromis niloticus; assembly: GCF_001858045.2. Lineage (NCBI taxonomy): Eukaryota > Metazoa > Chordata > Actinopteri > Cichliformes > Cichlidae > Oreochromis > Oreochromis niloticus. The sequence continues at coordinate 29,678,176 of NC_031974.2, forward strand.
TTTTCCAATTTTTCCATCTTTAACTTTGTTTCCTGTAACCTGGAAACTCACTCTTTTGAGAGGTATAGCCTTGGTGGAACACACAGAGCTACGTGTGTGTTTCTGGTGGTAGTGGTGGTGGAACTCCGTGTGGGTGTGTCTTAAGGAAAAATTGTATTAATAATCATTCTGATTGTTGTAATTATGCTGTGTTCCTCATCCCACCACTGCTCATCATGTTTCAGGTTTATAATTGTGTTAAAATTTCCTGTTCTGTCTTACACTATGAATCTAATTTAATTGAGTTTAAAATTTCCCATTTATCATATTCACTTTACCACATAACCTCTGCTTCTCTAATCGACTCACATTTATGACAAATCTTTCTTGTGGCGTAAGATTTGTCTGAAAGTTGGTCTAAAATCTCAAGCGTCAGTTCGGCGCGCTCCAATCTGCTTCCAGTTTCGTCTCTGTTCCAGTGGTTCAGGGCTGTGGCTGGGCATGTCCTTGGTAATATTAATGTGGCCGCAGGGATTTTTCATTAATTTATTATTAATGTGTATTGTTTGCACAATGTGTTTGTTACATTGGTGGATACAAATAACAAGAAAGAATGATTTAAAAGTGAGGAAAACCATCAATAACCACTAAAGGGAAATTTTTAAATTCTAAAAACACAAACATGACATGATTCTTTAAATTCAGCTTATGGTACATTAGTGAAAAAGTAAACAAAATGTCCAGGAGAAAATGTTTTTTTTCCTGCTCTCATTTTAGGCCTGATTCAGGCCTGATAGTTAAACCCTCACTGTGAAGTTAACCATCAGCTAAGCGAGCATGGTTGTGCACATGTGAATACAGAGTAGACCAGGCAGCTGTACGTCTTGGGGAAACACTACTGAGACAATAGCTTTTTGGTAATAAATGAGAACCATTCAACCAAATGAGGTCAGATTGTCTTATACACAGTACTTACCCGCAACAATTGAACCAGACTGAATGAATGGTAGTGGTATATGACGCACCTGACTGGTTTGAGTCTAAATGCTGTATTTTGTTGTAATTTGACAGCAAAACTAGGTTTCTTTAAAGTAACTGAACTGCACTTTAAATTAGATTATCTTTTATTGTTACACTCCCTTGAATATGACACAGGCTAGAATACCCTGACTTTTACTTACTAATGTGAGTCAAGCTCCTCATCAGCCCCTCCCTTGTTGGTCACCACACTCTGGAATGAAGACTTTCTGCTGTAAGTTTGGAGCCTCTAACCCCAAACTGAGATCATCCCAATGCCTCGTCTGTGACACAACTTGTTATTTCCTGAAACTTGTTGAAAAATCTCCGAAGCCGCAGAGTTCATTGTACAGTTGTTTTTGCAGAGAGTCTCACACTACATGTAACTAGAAAACTGATACATTAAAGCCTTGTTTCGCATGACGCCAGTGTTTCTAAAATCCCAGCGACACCCCTGCAGCTGCAATACTCCTGATCATCCCCTTCATGTGTATGTGTACATTTCCTATTTCTGTGGCTTCCATAGGAGCCAGTGTTTGCTGCTACTTTCTCTACTCCTCCTGAGCCTCCTTACAATGCAACCGAATCAGCCAGTCAGGTAGGACGTGTCACCAGGTCTTGCTGCCTTACATTGCTTGTTGTACTTGCTCACACACCTGCTTCACTAAACTCACACATTACAAACCCTACTCTACAACTTTACTCCTTAGCCACATCACTGTGGTTAATATGCACTATTAATGTTTTCCTTCTATTCTCAGGTTCATAAATATTTGGACAGTGGTGGAATTTAATTTTTGCCTCTGTACACCACCATTTAATTTTGAGTTTCTGAAAAACTGAGACTGTATAAAAATGTCCTAATGGTTAATTAATGAACTGGTAATTAGTGAATTAAAGCTGAAGTCTGCACTTTTTTAATTTAAAATCCACTGTGGTGTATGGGAGGCAAAACCATTCAGGCACTAGCACACTGATATTGATATAAGTCACACATCTTTATCAGCACAGGGCCGGCATGGCAGCCCCTGCAGCTTCTTGTGCTTGTGCAGAGCTTGGATCTTTTCTTCCATCTTTTCATCCATAATCCTCATCTTTTCTTACCTTCCTCATCCATCCCTCTGGTTGTGAAGGCCATCAGATCTCGCAGACCCGTGCAGGTGGATGAAAAACACCCCTGGAGACGGAAGGTGACCCTTTTGAAACTATACACGGCTTTCTGGGCAATTCCTCCCCCTCCCACTCACCGCTGCCAGCCTCCACACAAACACAGCAATCAAAGCTCCAGTCATGATCGGCACCATGAGTTGCAGTCTGCTATATTAAATAGATTTCTTCCATGTTACTGTCACGAGTCACTTTAAACACGCACACAGTCACATTTCATTTCTTAATATTGTTCGGATGGAGGTGAATGACTTTAGCGCTGTGTGAGACGACAGACTCATTTGCTGTGTGTGTTGTCTTTGTGTATTTGGGCACTTTGTTATTTATAAGTGTGGGAAACATTTAAACACAGGGACTGCAAAAGATGCAGTACTGTGTCTATTTTGATGGGTAGATTTTAGTGACAACTGCAGTTTGAACAGGGGTGTCAAACTCAAAGGCCACACTCGAAAATGAGAATCACATCTGGCATTTCCCCAAAATGTTGATTTTTGTCCAAATAAAACCCACATCCAGGCACTAAGAAGTCCAGAAAAAGTTTTCATAATAGCCGTGCCATTTAGCCCAACAACATCGCTACCTCACCTCACAGCCCTGCTGACCACAGTGTTAATTAAAAGCCTGAATATTACAGCAAGTAGGAGACTGAAGGTGCTTAAACAAAATCATCGTCTTTACATTACAGGTTTAACAGAGCAAGTTAGCTGCACTGTACACCCAAATCTTCTGGCACCAAGTTTCTGTGCATAAATGCCTGAAAGCTGTGAATAAACTGCAGTTTAAGTGATTCGTCCTTCTTCATCGCTATTTGGATCCAACACATATTTTGCATTACAGTTCAGCAGCTTCCTGCAGCACCTCTATGACTCCAAACCTCTGCTGACGTGCAGAATAAAATTAGAGGCCCTTATTTGAAAAACTGAGTTTATATCTCAGCAAATGGATCCGTGGGCCTCTCTTTGGTCGATGCCGAGAAGCATTCGGTCTCCCATGTCTCTGGAGACTTTCTGACTTTATTATCAACAGTCTGTTTACTTCCATGAAAGTAGAGGAAACGCTGTTTAAAATTCTGTGTGACACAAATGTGGTGCCTAATGATCATAGTGCAGCTTCAGCTAAGCAGGGTAAAATTTATTGATAGTCTTGCATGATTTTGTGGCCACATGACAATTTGTGAAGGGCCATATTTGTCCTGTGGGCTTTGAGTTTGTATAGCAAGCACTTTTATGAAGGACATTTAAATAAATGCAGGGACACGATTGGTTACCCATTCACAAAATGCTCCCTGGAATGCATCGCACATTACAAACGATGCAGTAAGGCACCTGAGAAGTGTTCTCTTACATTTGACACTGACTTGTCCTCCCTCTTTTCTCAGAGGTTAGCAGAGGCTGAGATGGAGTCTCAGAGCATCGAGGCTCACATGTCCATTGAGGAGAGGAAGCAGCTGATCGTGGCCCGAGAGGAAGCCTGGAAGTCCAAGGGCCACGGAGCTGCCAATGACTCAACCCAATTCACTGTGGCTGCACGCATGGTGAAGAAAGGTGAGAGGGCAAAACACACTCGCTTTCCACTGGCATACCTGTGCTTGTTATGCACTGCTGCAGTGCAATAAAGAGTTAACTTCAGCCTCAGCTCTGTGTCCTGAATCCTTAAAAAAAAAAAAGCTTGCTCCACAACTAGCGCTTGGGGAAAATGACTCTCGTTTTCCCTCCATCAGGCCAGAGTAGCTGCTCCAAGGCCTTCGCTGAAGCAGAAAATGATTTAATGGTTGGAGCTTACCCATTAGCTGTGCACTTACCCTGATGTGGCAAATGATGGACAGTTTCATTAACTAGTCCTGCTTATTATTCCAGAGCTCTGTAACATACAACACATGTAAAGACACCCACACCTGTTGTTTTCTGTGTGAACCTACAAACTGATAGTACTGCATCCGCCTGTGAAACTATGAAAACGAATGAATTTGTGTTTTTACTAAAGTCACAAACAGCCCTTCCCCTTCAGATTGCACCTGAGTCATTACATGAATATGTACGTCTCTGTTCCTGCAGGTCTGGCCTCCCCTGCTGCTCTTCAGACTCCTGTGCCGTCCAAACCCAAGAATGGCAACATTGCCATCTCTAAACCACAGGATGGTCAGTTGCACTTCATTCCTGTGTTTCCCTGTTAGAGCATGTCACCCTGCTTTCATGTTAACAGATGGTTTCAGGAGGGTTTTTCAGGACTTTAAGGGTTCAGCCATTAGTTAAATCTGATTTAAATTAATGACACGACTTTGTTACCTCGTTAGCCTCTGAGCTCATGTTGCGTAGGTGCTAAATGTGTACTTTTGATGTTATTCTGTTTTTGCTTTTCTTTCCAAAGACATGGAACAGATGTCTCATACTGAAGGTTTAGTCTTTTTGTCTTTTTTGCCATTTATCACGCCGCTCATCCAAACCACCAATATCACCAACACTAATGTGACTTATGTTGCTGTGAGACTTCGATTGGCTTGTAAAGCCTAATAGAACGTAGTCCAGGGGAAGGCAGTCACCTGGATTAATGTGCATGAGTCTGAGTTGCTGAAGAGTTCACATTCAGTGGCCTTGGAAGTGCTTATGACCATGTTTAGATTCATGGCATTGTGACTGTAACTTTCCATCATACTTATTATTCAGTCAACAGAAGTAACATTAGTCGTGACATGTACGAGCAGAACCTCACATCGCTTTCCTTTTCACCTCAAATCAAACGCTTTGTTGGCTCTGTCGTGTGTGCGCGCGCGCGCTTGCGTGCGTGCGTGCGTGTGTGCGCTTGCGTGCGTGCGTGCGTGCGTGTGTGTGTGTGTGTGTGTGTGTGCGTGCGTGTGTGTGTGTGTGTGTGCGTGCGTGCGTGCGTGCGTGTGCAGAAATCAAGGCCATGCCAGATCTGAACCTGGAGTCAGACAGGAAGCTGGACAAATTGGAGTCATTCCTGGGCAAGCTCAACAATAAAAGTGAGTCCTTCACAGACACATGAGCATTAATGGTGCATGCTTACATGTAGATAGCTGCAGAAACAATCTATTCTTGATATCATTAGACAATACAAGTGATATCAAACTATTTTCTACAAAAGCAACATTTGACATGGAGCAGTTGGTTTTCCTTTCAGGACCTGCTGCAAAACTGTTCTTTTTAAATTTTGAAGAACCAGGTAAACTTCGATCTTTTCACTCAGACGTTTCTGAGTGGGCTTGTGTGACAATCTGATAAATATTCATCTTTCATTCATTCATTCAGCTTTCAAATGAAAGTCAATTTGTGTAATTATGTGTTAGATAAAGCCCTTACGCAGAATGGTTGGTGGTTATTTGTGAGGCTGGTTAAAAGTCACAAAGAAAGTGAATAATTTCCATTTTTTTGTCTTAAAATCTGTATTTTTGTGGTTTTTAAAGAGTCGCCTTTTTGTGTCTGTCCTCAGTGTCTGGACTGCCAGAAGCAACCATCACAGTGACGGAGAAGAAGGTAAAGGAAGTGATGACCCTCGAAGACGAAACTTTTTCCAAGTTCTACCGCCAAGTGGAGGAACTCCCTTCCATCACCAACAAGCTGGAGATAGATGACGACTTTGATGCCATCTTTGGTCCCCAGGTGCCAAAGTAAGCTCTCGATGCCTGATGTAGTTTTGACTCATCACTGAGGGTGAGACTTGCTCCTGTTAACTGTGACCCTTTACCTCTGACCTCTCTGCAGGCTGACCTCAGAGATGGTACAGCACAAGCGGGCAGTGCGCCCAGCGCGTAATGTCCAGTCATCCAGGAACCCTCTGAAGATGCTGGCTGCCAGGGAGGACATCAGACACGAGTACACAGAGCAGAGGCTCAACATCGGCCTGCTGGAGAGCAAAAGGATGAAGGCTGAGAAGAGTAAGTGAGGATGGATGAGGAGCAGCTGTTTAAAATAATATATAGTCTCCTTCACGATGCTCTATTTGTCCAAGTACCAACAGGTTGTTGTAATTTATTATTCCTGCGGTTGTTGCCAGGCGCATTGGACACTGCCTTTCCTGCGTGTCAAACTGTGCCGTGTTGTGGGAGACTGGTGAAATTGACAGATGCACAAAGAGGCCAAAAATCTCGTCTCTCTTCTTCCCTGTGATGTGTGCATTCATGTTATCAGCAAATGCAAATATCTTGCCCCTAATATTGACAGAGACATGTATTGACCAATTGAGTCAGTGTTTCTATGGAAAAAGAGGGCAATATAGCATCACTCTCATATAGAAAGGCTCACTTGTATCATGCACTCTAAAACCTTCTCCACTTGCTTTGAATGAACCCACGCACACCGCTTTGGGATGTGAGCAGACCTGCATGCATGTCCCTTTCCTGTTATTGTGCCGAGCAGTCCTCGGAAAAGTCAGCTTTGTTTACGAGCTGCACGTGCTCAGCAGCTTGTTTTGACTGTGAAGATAAAGAACCCACACTCTTTGATGTGTAACTTCCTCCTTCACCTCCTCTCATAGCATTAAACCTTCAGTACCTGCTGTAGTGAGACACAGTGGAGCTTTGTGGTCATGACTGTGTGTACTGGGTGGAGGTGTCTTTGCTGTATAAGAATGAAGAGTAATGAATTAAACTTATGTGTGTTTCTTGCAGTCTCATGACGGTTCTCTGTGCTCTGCTCTGTTTCCTGCAGTGAATAAGAACTCTGGTTTCTCTGAAGTGGCTCTCGCCGGTCTGGCCAGCAAGGAGAACTTCAGCAACGTCAACCTGCGCAGCGTCAACATCTCAGAGCAGATGTCCAACAACAGTGCTGTGCCTTACAAGAAACTCATGCTGTTGCAGGTCAAAGGTCAGTTAAATATACTGGAAACACTGCACTAAATGTACAGAAACACCTACCCTCACAACAGGAATACTTCTACTTCTCTTTTTATTCAGTCCACTGCACCATACTTGCATACTTTTGTTAAAAGCGAAGACAATAGCTCTTCGGTTTCTGCAATTTTTCAGAAATTCTTTGATTAATGTGCTGTGATTCTTCATTGTTTTATTCAGGTTCACATTTTAGGCTTAGCACTCATGCTCATACTGGTTTATTTCCATTAATCCCACATTTTAACCTGGCAGCGTCTTGCTAAGATGCTAAACTGTGTGCTGCCTGCTCAATGTGTTTGGCCAAAGAAAAATAATAAAATAAAATAAAGACAGTGCAGCTGGTGTAGAGTGGAAAACAATTCCAGGCAATAATTTGTAGTACAAAAAAACAAGGTAATAAACTGTGTGTGTTCAGTAAAGATGCTCAGTATTTTTAAATTGCAGTCAGTGAGTCTTTAGCAGCTGCTACAATTAATCGTTTAAGAGGATGGAAAAACAAAAACCAGTTCACACAAAGCTCTGGAGGATGCTTCTTCAAGGGTGTCCTTTCCAGAGGACCAGAGGATATCTAAAACTGGAGATGAGAGTTGGTCTATTCCTGGTATCTGTGCATCTCCTCCTTATGTCTGTTGGTGACAGCTGTGGCTCCAAATCATTCTCCCCAGGGTGCCTCACACTGCCCCAGGGTGCCTCACACTGCCCCAGGCTGATCCACTCCTCTAAAGCCCGCTGTCTGTAGTTCAGAGTAAATCCTCAACACTGGGGTCACTGTTTTGCTTGGAGGTTAGCTGTCCCAACCTGATGGTTGGTAGATGGGTATGCTTAAGCATTGCTAGTTTCTTATAAGCCAAAAGCGTCCTAAAATCATAAAATTCTAACAAATATTTGTTTTGCTGCCCTTATTTATTTGCATAAGGAAAATTAGAAGTTAAATGTAGATAACATATGTGGTGAAGTGGTGAGACTAACAGATCTTTGCCCTGTTACTGCAAGTGCAATAATGTGATAATCAGACTACCTGTCTGTGTCTGTGTGAAACCAGGCCGCCGGCACATCCAGACCCGGCTGGTGGAGCCACGAGCATCCTCCCTGAATAGCGGCGACTGTTTCCTGCTCATCACACCACAACACTGCTTTATCTGGATCGGAGAGTTTGCCAATGTCATTGAGAAGAGCAAGGTGGGTTACGTCTCAGAGCGCTGCAAAACGGTGATTAGAAAACAGCTTATTGTTGGTACGCTTAGATTTGAGTGCAGTATACTTACTATTTGGGAATTTACAGCCCTCTCAGAACTAAAATCATGTGGTATAAGAGTCTCACTGCTGCATGTGGGACGGGCTTCAAGTGCAGGATGTGTTAGGAGGAAGCAACCGTGGCATAACTCAGGAAGCTGTGTGTGTGTTCTGATGACCTTTTAGCTGAATAAACTAGTGACCTAAATCTGACACAAAGGATTGTTCTGAGCCAGTGTCCACAGCTTTCATGGGGTCATTCTAGCTCACTTCATAAACTTTGGTAGTTTATATTCTAACAGTTATTTCGTGTGTTAGAGGACAGCGAAGTTCTTCTTCTCTAAAATGATTAATAGATTTGTCATGTTTTTATTCCAACTGTTTCTACTTTTTTGTTTGTGCTTTTATGATGCATTGTGTGTGTGTGTGTGTGTGTGTGTGTGTGTGTGTGTGTGTGTGTGTGTCCCCGTCTGTCTTTCAGGCTTCAGAGTTGGCCAATTTCATCCAGAGCAAAAGAGATTTGGGTTGTCGAGCCAACTATGTCCAAGTCATTGAAGAGGGCATTAACACAATAAACCATGCTGTCAAGGAGTTCTGGAAGATCCTGGGGGGGCAGTCGAGTTATCAGTGTAAGGATTCAAAAGTGAAAAACTCCAAGAAACTGTTTCAATAACATGAAATCCAATGCCTCCGTGTTTGCTCTTGCAGCTGCAGGAACGCCAGATGAAGATGAGCTGTATGAGGGCGCCATTGTGGAGACCAACTGCATTTATCGCCTGATGGATGACAAACTGGTCCCAGATGATGATTTTTGGGCCAAGATGCCTCGCTGTTGTCTGCTCAATCCTAAGGAGGTGAGACAAATTAAGTTAAAACTGTTGCAAACTGTAAATCCATCTCAAATCTAAAATAAAGTTTTAAAATCATATGCAAGCATGTAAGATTTAAAATGACTTTTGGCTCCCTCTAGTGGTGATAAAAACACCAATGCTATTGAGAAAACGCCACCTTCTCTGTTTTCTGCAGGTTCTAGTTTTTGACTTTGGCAGTGAGATGTACATTTGGCACGGGAAGGAAGTGACTTTGGCGCAAAGGAAGGTGGCTTTCCAGCTGGCGAAGCACTTGTGGAATGGCACCTTTGACTATACAAACTGTGACATCAACCCACTGGACCCAGGAGAGTGTAACCCACTCATACCCAAGTATGGATACACATACTACAGCTTAGATGCAAGGTTATGTACAGATATTGAGAATGTCAATCACAGGAAGTCTGCATACACATGGTGTTTTTGTCCTTTGTGCAGAGAGCTTTAAAGAATACACTTATATCAGATAACCTGAAAGAGACGGTCATGTTTTCTCTTTGTGGTCCAATTTTTCTTTCTGCTCAAAGTAACGCTTCAGAAATTCACTGACATTGCAGGAGTGTGTTTCAGGCATTTTCATTGGTTTTAATAGTAATGTATCATGTATACACTGTGTCCGCTTCACATGTAGAAAAGGCCAGGGTCGCCCTGATTGGGCAGTGTTTGGCAGACTGACTCAACACAATGAGACCACCCTGTTCAAAGAAAAGTTCCTGGACTGGAGCGACTCCAGAAAAACTCCCAGTCCCATAAAAAACAGCAGCGATCACAGTACTGATCAAAAGGTATCAGCAAACACTTTATTCTACCAACGTCTTCATTCTTTGTTTTTTGTGGGAGTTACATGCTTCAGCAGATTCAGCACAAACTTATTTCTTTCTTCTACTTCAATCCTCACCAGGAGCAGCCCAGCAGTGATCAGCCCAGTGCATGCAATGCCTCACTGATGCTGACCCTCCATCAGACACCCGTCTGCACCATCCTGGATGGCTTCAATGTGGGCCGGGGCTACGGCCTGGTGGAGGCAGAGGAGTGGCGCAGCTACGAGATCAGCACTCTGGCAGTGGAGGTGTGGCACATCCTGGAGTTCGACTACAGCCGCCTGCCGCGCCAGAGCATTGGCCAGTTCCACGAGGGTGACACCTATGTAGTGAAGTGGAAATACATGGTCAGCACTGCTGGTGCGTGCTGAGCTCATAGATTACACCTTCATTGTAAACCTTGTAATTTAGCAGTAGTTGATTAACTGCATTCCTAAAGGACCACTTTTGTCAAAACAGACTGGTTATTGCCTCTGCAGTAACATTTAGTAGTATGAGTTCAGAGATCAGCAGACCCTCACTGAACAGAACAATGACAGCAGACATTGATAGCACGAGATAGAGATCCCAAGGTGGAGGGAGTAACAACTGTGGGCTAGCTAAGTCGCTTATGGTGTCCAATCTACCACTTGTGCATGGATGTGTTTAGAAGAGTCAATCATTCAAACCGGCCAGCAAATGGAGTGATGGAGACAGTGTATCAGTCATGTTTATTATAATTTCTTCATTTGTATGCAGTTTGCACATAATGTTTTGCTTTTTCCACTGCTAAAAGTTGTCCTATTGAGTGAGTTGTAGTATTGACTACAATACTAATACATTTATTTCTAATTTACCTAAACCACAGAACCACAGGAGCCTTGATTTTGTCTGTTACTGCAGATCTAGGCCAATTTAACCACATAGCACATCCTCTCTGACTCACTCCGAGTACTTCCAAGAATACCAGAGTACACCTTTGGGGAGGACTGTTGGTGAAATCAATTATGTACCACGCAGCCAAATGTCTGCAGATTCAGTGAAGCTGACTCAGCTCCTGCTGCTGCTCTTGACTTGCGAAGCAGAATACCACAAACTCCATTTTTTTTGTTACAGATTAAACAAACTAAATGCTTGTTAGAATACAAGAGGGGGAGAGTACAAGGAGGAAAGAAATAGTTGGTTTTGCCACTGCTGTGATCAGTTTTAGATGCAGCCACAGAAAATCAGTGGTTATGCTGGACCTGTCTGCTATGTTTTAATCGAGTAGTGCTGTGCCTGGTGCCATGGTGGTACACTACTGTTTTCCCAATACTCAATTCTGTAATACTACTTGTATATTATTACTAATATTATCCTGTAAGCTACATCCAAAATTCCACACTAACATGCCGTTAGCAGGTCAGAATAGTATGAGATTTAGTTTGTTTATGGGGACCTCTTTCAGAATATAAGCAGTAGCAAAGGTGATGGTCTTAATCACTCATACAATCACTCGGTGCTTTGTAGGTGGGTCTGACTATGGTCTATACTCTATTCCAAAATCAGAAGAATTATGTGACAGTCGGTCTGTGATATCTTTGGCTTTGATCAAACGTCTATAAATCAGTCTCACTGCTGCGCAGCCTTCTTGAAATACCTCAGAACCATATTTGAGCGGTTATGTTGAAGCAGCATCTAAATGAACTTTAATTTAAACGTCCACCAAGACATGAAAAACAGATGTATAAAATCACCAGTCACATCTGATTAAAGGCTGCTTGGCTGCCTTTGCCTCAGAACAGGGTTTTAAGAAGCTGTATTTCTCCTGGAAGTTGTACTTCCAGCAGTATCATTGCTGTTGTGGAATTCCCCCCAGATGTCGATTCACGAGCGCCAGGTCTCTGTCAAAGAGTTTTGGAAAAGGGCACTGACTGAATATCGATACAGAAACAGACATTTATATTTGACTTGTTATTCTGTTACATAATCTGCTATATTCTTTGTGGTTATTGCCTAGCAACATTGAAAAGATTGAGACCACGCATTACTCGAATGACCTAAAATAGGACTCTGCAGAAAACTTGCCAAGTTCGAAGCAGGTCAGACATTTATCGATTTATTAGAGAGCTCATTTGTTCATTGAGTCACACACCAGCTTCATGCCTGCAGATACAAAAACCTCTCATCAGCTCAGAAGAGATGACAATCATTTCGGATCTTCATAACTCGAACAAGTCAGCTTAGGATTTTTTTAATTCATACCATAGGTAGATCTACTAAAATTCTCAGGCGAGTTTGAATCCTGATGACTTTAACCTCAAGGTCAGAGGGCCTAGGATTTTCACATTTATATCACAGGTGCATCTACTAGGACGCTGAGGGGTAGCATGTATGTTCATGAATTGTGGTTTTGTGGCCGTGTGCAGACACAGTCCTCAGATGAATGTTTCCCTTACAGTTGGGAAGAGACAAAACCCGGAGCAGCTGAAGACGACAGGAGCGGGGAAGGAGAAGTGCTGCTACTTCTTCTGGCAGGGCCGCAACTCCACCGTCAGCGAGAAAGGAACATCAGCACTCATGACGGTCGAGCTGGATGAAGAGCGTGGAGCACAGGTACAACAAGAGTGTCTGAAAGACCAAGTTTGCATGTAATAGAAATTTGTTTCCTGCCTTCCTTAGTCTACAGTTTCATTTTGTGGGAGTATGATTGCTTTGACATCTTTTTTTCTTTAGGTTCAAGTCCAGCAGGGAAAGGAGCCTCCATGTTTCCTACAGTGCTTCAAGGGAGGGATGGTCATCCACTCAGGAAAGAGGGAAGAGGAGGAGGAAAATTCGCAGAGTAAGCTTACTGCAGTGGACAGCTTTTAATTTCTTCGTTTTAAACACCTCCAAATAACTTGGCCATCTCCTTCACTTCCGTTCGTCTGCCCTCTTTGTCTCAGATGATTGGCGTCTGTACTGTGTGCGTGGGGAGGTGGAGGTAGAGGGCCATCTGCTGGAGGTCGCCTGTCACTGCAGCAGCCTGCGCTCAAGAGTCTCCATGGTATTGCTGAGCGTCAGCCAGGCCCTCATCTACCTGTGGCATGGCTGCAAGTCTCAGGTGCACACGCGGGAGGTGGCACGCACTGCTGCCAATAAGATCAAAGAACAGTGAGTGCAAACCTCTGTTTTCCCCTTGTCAGGACTTCAGTTGACCCCGTAGTCTGACACACTCTGGTTTTTTGCAGTTGTCCTCTGGAAGCCGGCCTTCACAGCAGCAGCAAGGTCACCATCCAGGAATGTGATGAGGGAGCAGAGCCCACGGGCTTCTGGGAAGCCCTCGGGAGGCGGGACAGGAAAGCCTACGACTGCATGCTGCAAGGTGGGAACACTTGTCAAAATTCTCCTTTCCAAGTAAAAGTCCTGCATTCACAATTGTAGTGAAATTATTTCAGGAATTTCTGAATAGTATCACTAGTAAATATGAGCTTAAGCTGTGGTGGTCAGTGTATGTTCAAAGCAGGATTTTAAATCAAGCTTTAGCATAAAATAATGCATTATAATATATAATGCTATTTTAACTCATGACAGCAGAGAGTAGATTTTCAGTCTATTAAGCCCAAAGTTTGTTCCTGATTACCTTTAAGGGACCTCTAAAACATCAGTAAATAAATTATTAAAGGCAAGAGTGCTGATTTTGTGTTTTGTCAGAAATATTCTGTTCCTGGAATTACTGAGCACATGAACTCAATATTCATCTCCACTGAACTAGTAAATATCGTATCTGCTCAGAGGTTATTCCCCTGAGAGATATTTTTAGTGTTTTTAATTAACTGATGACTTCTATTACTTACTACGACCAAAAAAAAAAAAAAGTCATTTCAGCAGTCAAGTGCATATCTTGATCATCTATAGCAGTTTTAATACTTAGAAAAGTATACATGACATAATAACGTGTACAGATGGTATGGATCCAGATCTGGGAAGCTTTGGAAAGAATTTAATTAGTGTGAGAGGGCAGAATTATTTCACGTCATACCTCCAGAAATGCATGTCATGTTGCAATAATAAAAACTGGAATTCACCTTTTTTTTGATGTTAAGAAAATATCACAAGCTAAACACTTAGTGCAGATCCATCGACTTATTTCTTTCATCTGTGCCTGCAAGTCCAAACACTGCAGCCTCACATAATATTGTTTCTTTATTGTCCCTTTCTGATGGAGAATACGGATAATATTGTTAAATATAACATTTATTGTGGCCATGAGATCATCTTCCTGTCACATGATACCATAAAACGGTAACAAAATGGCAATGACACCCTGACTGTCATTAAGTATTCTGAGTCCTGGGCCTCATGTGGTGAGAGTATGCAGGCAGTTCCTGGAGGATAAAGAAATTTACACCATTGACTGGCCCCCGACGCTCGCCTGATCTAAATCCAATAGAACATCTGTGGGACATTATGTTGTGGTCTATCCGATGCCACCAGGTTGAACCTCAGACTGTCTAAGAACTCAGTGAGACCCTGGTCTAGATCTGGGAGGAGATCCTCCAGGACACCATCCATTGTCTTATAAGGCACATGCTCCAACGTTGCCAGGCATGCATACCAGCATTTAGGGGTCATACATTCTTATTGTATATATTGTATATCTTATTTATCTGTTCCTCTGTCTCTCCTGCTGCTTTGAGCATGTACATGACAAAAGAATTTCCCTCGGGATAAATAAAGTTATTCTTATTCTTACAAACTATTGAGTACCATTGTTGCTCCAATGAAATTTCACCAAATTGTACTAGCTTGCTGCATCATTTTTTTCACTTTAATTTTCAGGCTGTCTTTGATTTCAGCTGTGTGTAGGTTGATACTGTAGTTTTCATTTCCATCAAAGGATGTGGCATCCTCGGGATATGGTCAGATCGGATATGTTTTCAAAGTATTCCTTTTATCCATTTATTTTTTGAGCAATGTATTTGTAAATTTCTTTTCAAAAGGAAAATCCAGCAATGATATTAATCCATCCCATATCTACATCATTGAATTCATCCAGCTATAAAAAAAATGTGAATTGCTGTGATTTCACAGCTGTTCATAGGATTCAGATTTTAGAATGTAGTAGAAAAGCATATGTGCATTAGTACAGTACACAACAAACACACAGCACTTAAGTAACTGTACTTATTAATTATTTTATTAATGTTTTCAGCTGTAAATTTGTCATTTTGTTGTCTGTTTCTCCCTCTGACCTTCAGATCCAGGCAGGTTTAATTTCACACCTCATCTGTACCAGCTGAGCAGCAGTTCAGGAGAGTTTGCAGCTGTGGAATTTCTCTATCCTGCCAGAGACCCCAAGCAGGTCAACTCCATGCCCTTCCTACAGGAGGACCTGTATGCAGCTTCCCAACCAGGTACAGTAGAAACACACGGTGTCTGCACTCATTTTGAAGCAGCGTTAATCTCTTAGCACAAGTCCAGACAAAAACTTTCTAAATTTGTCTATTGAGGAATGTTACAGTCAACTTGTGCTCAGGATTTTAAGTTTGGATGCAGCTGATGAGATCAGCAGAGTGCTACAAGTAAGGGTCGCACTTTGGACATGGTTGATAAAGTTTTTTCAATATGAAAACAACTTTAGAAATTCAGCTAAACTCAGCAGAGAAGACCAAATATTTTTAATAATTGGAAAGGTAGTAGAATTTCAAAGGGCTGTGTGATTAAGGAGAAATTAAATGTTTGTAATGCAAGTTTGGGTATCCTGCCAGAATCACTTCCCTATAGGTTACTTCCATAACTCCAGTTCTCAGAATGACATGCATGAGATCCCTCACTCTGGGGTGCGAGTCCTTGCATACTCCACGTAAACAATTTATCTTATTACATCAATGCTGACTGGTTGGTGACCACAACAACCATGTCGAGCAGAACCAACTAAGTAGCTTGCACTACTATGCAATCATTATTCAGGTTAAGCACTTTTGTCTTTTTGGTATAATTTTTCCTGTCGTCCTTCCCTCACCCCCAAATGGTTGCAGCAGATGGCTGTTCCCCCATGAGCCTGATTCTGACAGAAGTTTCTTCCTGTTAAAAGGGAGTTTTTCCTTCCTACTGTTGTGAAGCGCTTGCTCAAAGGAGGTTGTCTTCTTGTTGGGGTTCTCTCTGTATAATTGCTGTTTGTTTTTGCAAGAAAAGCTTATCTCAGCAGTACCAGTAAGGGTGCAGACCTCAGCATTGCTTGAGGCTACACTTGGAGCAGAAACGTCCCATTGCTGGAGACTTTTCAAGCAAAACAAGCTGGCCTGGTGTCTTTACTCGATACTTTGTTCCAAAGCACAGTTGAGCCCAGAGGAAAGAGGGTTCCATCACTGCTAGCTGGAGTGATAAGTTTGCTTTGTTATTTAACATGACTGGAGGGGAAGGAGGACTGTGTGTGATACCTGGCATTTTAACCTACCTTACCATGCAGCTGTCTGTAGAGAGTTAAGCTAACTAGTCTGTCTAGCCCTCGGTTGGGAGATGCTCCAAAACAAGACAAGTTGTTTGAATAATAACAGCGTAGTAGTGCACGCTATTAAAGGTTAGTTGGTGAATGGTTCTGTCCAACATGGTCATTGCAATCACCAGCCAATCAAGAGTTGCTTAAGGACATAAACGCTTGTGAAGGGATACAGATTGAGGCACATCCATGAATGCTAGGAATGACAACTTTAGTGTGTGCTGAGAGTTTTCACCAGAGCCAGCAGGAAGGTTTCTGTCTAGGTTTTCAACTGTTAGGACAAATCCATCAGTCATGTCCAGCGCTACACTGAACAAAAACGACCACTTAACTGAATACTTGAAAATCTGACAATGATGCATACCAGATGTGATCATCTTGTTTTTTTTTTCCCCACCTATTTATCAGCCCTGTTCCTGGTAGACAACCACCATGAGGTGTACCTGTGGCAGGGCTGGTGGCCTCAGGACAGTGAAAGCACTGGCTCGGCCCGAATCCGCTGGGACTCGGACAGAAAGTGTGCCATGGAGACGGTTCTGCAGTACTGCAGAGGTATTCCACTTTCTTCCTAATAAATATAAAACCCATCCAGTAGTTGTGGAAATTTTTGCTAAACCAGCCCCAGGATCTTGGAACCCAGATAAATAAATGAAATCTCGGATGTTAATGAAGGATGTTTGCCTGTTTTAAAATAAATTTCTTGCTTTTTTTCACCTCAGAAAAGAATGAGAAGAAGCCTCCCAAAGCATATTTGATCCATGCTGGTCTGGAGCCACTCACCTTCACAAACATGTTCCCCAGCTGGGAGCACAGAGAGGACATCGCTGAGATCACTGAGCGGGTGTGTGGACCAAACGTACTAATATCAAATATATGAAGCACAAATAAATAGTGCACAAGTCAAAGACTCGCATACAGGTCCATCTGGAGATCAGCTCAAAAAATTATGTTATCATTTTGGTGTCTAGGAGGCAGAAATTTATCATCAGATTATTCTGGTTGAGGATGTGTTGGCCCGGCTCTGTAAGACCACATATCCACTGGCAGATCTCCTAGCACGGCCGCTGCCTGAGGGAGTGGACCCCCTCCGCCTGGAGGTCTACTTGTCTGATGAGGACTTCCAGGTAAGAATGTCCAGTGTAAAGAGCCTGTGATTTTATTTTAAAGGTTGCTTCCTTTTAGAACTGAATGACTAAATGACTTGTCAAGAAGTCTCTAAGAAAACATTTTCCAACTAAGCTGACAACAATATTTTTTTTTTAAGTTGGTCTGTGTTGGCTTATTTCAGTCAGAAGAACGACAGCCTTGGGTCGATTTAGCTCACCACCATGAATCAAATAACTTGCTGATGTCAGCCCTCCACTTTTAAATTTGGCCAGATGGGCTGTATTAGCTTCCCTCCAGGTAATGATGGTCAGCATTAATTTACCTGGTAACTTGGGCATTACGAGCTAAGCTTAGCTTGCTTCTGCTCTAATGTTACTACCGAAACACGCTCTGAAGCCACATAAGTTTGTGTCCTCATAGAGTTTCTCTGGACTCTATTTTGCCGGTCACAACACAGACTACATCGACTGTAGTCTGTAGTTTTAGACTACTCTGGCTGTTAGTATTCACTACTGTAAAACACTGCAAGAGAGCACAAGACAGGCACTTAGGGAAGGCACTCAGGAGCTGCCTTTGAATTTTCCAGAAAATCTGTCATAGGAGGTGGGGAAGCACCAGGAAGGAACCTCAGTTTGTTTGTTTTTAAGTTGTTTTAAGTTCATTCATACATAGGCAACAAAAAGTAGTACAAACCTCTACTGAAGTGCTGCATACAGTACATTGTAGTTGCTTGTTGTGATGAACCAAGACAGGATCGCCCCCTAATTTTACAGCTCAGTCAGCACTTCAGGGAAATTGTCTTTCAAGTCATTGGTTTGGTTTAATGACCCAGAATGTTAGCAACTTTCCCCAGAGCATGAGTACTGCTGTTGCACCTTTTGATTCTCCATCTTATCCTCTCTGCTTGTCTTTTCCTTATCTGTGACTCAGCTGAGGTCATGCATCTTTGCAGCCAGTGTGTAGTTTGCCTTTTTTAAACAGCTGGACAGCTGGACGTTACTTCTCACTTCTGTTTGTTTTTTCTTAAGGATTTTCTCTTGTTTATTCCTCTTTTCATTCCTTTTCTCCAACTTCTTCCATTTGTCTTTAATGGTGTCATGTCTCGCTCCTTTTGTCCCTTCATGAACTTACCTATTTCATTGATCCAGGGTGTGGGGGCTTATGGGAAGGTGAGTTGTCAGATTTGGGATGTTCACTCCTTGTTCAGCATTATCACCCATTTTCTCTCCTTTCTAACACCGTGTTTCTACTACAGCATGTTTGGTTACAGGCTGTTCACTCATAACTAGGGATGGGTATCGAAAACCGGTTCTTGTTGAGAACCGGTTCCCACTGTTTGAATTCCTTGGAATTGTTTGCCATTTTTGCAAACGATTCCCTTATCGATTCCAGTCGCCCCGAATGACGTCACCACGCTGCGGAGCGTCATTTACCTGGCAGGGCGCCTAAGCGGCTCAAACGCTAAAAAGTTTGGTTATACTTTACGAGAACGGATGACAACAGGGCAACTTGCAATACTTGCAAAGTAGATATTTCATTTAAGGGAGGAAACACTACGAATATGCAAAAGCATTTGCTCACAAAACACGCGATAACCTTAAATGAATGTCGTGTTTTTAATTCCACTCCGGACTCGTGAATCTCAACCCAGGAGCAGCGGTAACGTTTGCACGTCCTCTCCCGTTAATGCGGCAGGTGAATAATCAACTAACAGTGCATATTATGTTAGCGCGATCTGCCTTATTACAAAACCTGCCATTACTGTGCGCTGCATTTAGGTGACCATGATGAGACAGTCTGGCTGGCAGTTCTCGCTGCAGTCTACCGGTAGCGTCTCCTTTCAGGCCAGGATAGACGAATGTCACCGAGCAGTGACTAAGTTTGTGGTAAAAGACTTGCACCCATTTGCCCTGATTTTCGGTAAGTGAATGTGTTTAATTGTAGGCAGGGACATTACTGGATATTCTTGTGTAATTGCTACAGAATAAGTTATGTTATACTTTGTTATTGCTACAGAAGAATATTTATTTTATTATTTTACATTTACAATTTTTTTTTCCTGGGGACCCCGTGACACCCCATTGAAGAGCCGTAGGCTGTGGATCTCTTAAGATCTCACTGTTGGGTTCATAAGGCCATGTTACTCCTAAATTTCTATCTTGTTCAAAGAGAAGATAAAACAAAGTTCTAAGCTAATCGACCTGTGTGTTCTCCTTTTTTAAAAAGAATCGACAAGAGAATCGATAAAGAATCGAATCGTTAAACAGAATCGAAAATGGAATCGGAATCGTGAAAATCCTATCAATACCCATCCCTACTCACAACCCACACGCGTGTGAACTGAATCCTGGAGATGTGAGCACTTTGGAAGCTCAAATGTGTGTTTAATCTCACTGACGCATGAATGTGTTCAGATGTTTGTCACTCACAGTGCAGGCTACAGGACTGAGTGCTTTGAGTTTGCGATCAGCGTGTGCAGCAGAGCATCATGTGTGTTTGATTCTGAGTGTGACTGATCCCACAGAGAGCCCTGGAGATGAGCAAAGAGGAGTTCGGCACTCTGCCCGGCTGGAAGCAGATGAACTTGAAGAAAGCCAAAGGACTTTTCTGAATGATGAAAAACTGGGCGCTGCTGAAGTCATCAGAAAACTCCGAGACTCCAAGGGTGGGGCTGCCTCTTCTGAGTTGACCCTTGAGCAGATGAGGATGGATGAGAGGAGCTGTGGGCATGTGTTTTGGTTGTAGGAGAGGATTGTGAGTGGATGCATGTTTTAATGGCAGTCATGTAAATTCCCACTCTGTTAATGTATGTACTTGTGTACTTTGAGCAGGAGCACCTTACACTGTCAGCCTTGCAGCCATGGTGTCGGCAGGTCTGTCAGCCTGCTGAACTCCCTCTACATGATACTCTATGTTTGTGCATTAAAAATAAATTATATTTATATTAAATCCATGTAGAATTTTTTTTTTAAAAAAAGGAAAATCTCAATAGATATTGAAAACCTAACAAAATAAAGTGTATAATAAATGTTGCAGAGGTTTGCATCTCATGTTCCAGCTGTACAGATCAGTTTGCTGATCAAATGAAGCTCTTGGTATGACTTGGTGTCATTACTGTGGGACAGATACAGAGTTGATTAAAGGCAAAAAAAAAAAAGTTTGATTTTTAATTCTTTCAGTGTATAGTGCCTTGCTTTGTGTACAGTTTATATACAGATCCTAGTCTGCATTTTGGAGACTGTTGTGATATAAAGATGTATTCTAGAAATAAACCTGGAAAGTTTGATATCTGAATATTTTGGGTTTTTTCATTTTTCCAGTTGCCCAAACAGACACTACATACACTCCAGTTTCCTGTCAAACTCTTGTGTTTTTGGAGTGATCCTCAACTCACTCGGCTGATGTCGCAGTGGCCATGTCCTTTTTTGATAGTGAAAAGGATTTGTCTCTGTTACGTTCCCCTGAGGGGTCTAGGCAGCGAGGGGGAAGTAACAAAAAGTGTCTGGGTCAGAAAAAGGAGTCAAGGAGGCAAAGCGGTTAAATTAAATAATTTTATTAAGGTAGCTCAACTAAAAGAGACAGACAAGCCGCTATCACCATTCAAGGAAAACAAACAAAACTCAAACGTTGGTCAATAAAGGATAAAAGTCAAAAAGAGCTGCTCACTAGCTGCGACCGAGCTGCTGGCACACTGGCCCAGAGCTCACCTTTCCCTGGGCTTAAATACTTTTAATTACTGACGAGAGTCAGCTGCACAAAAGAAAAAAGGTGGCAGCTAAGGCAGGAGAGATGGTCGGACACGCCCACACAGACAACTTCAGGAGGCAGCCCTGCTAGGGCCGTAACACCCCCTCCCATAAATACAAACCCGTGGTTTGTCACATGATTATGATAACCAAAACAACTAATCAAGTCCGTAACCATTGCATCACCAAATTGCAGGCTTTCCTCCTACCAAACCCCATAGCAACGGTTAGGCATCGCCTGCAGAAGCTGCCAACCCCATCTCAATGGGTTCAAAATACTGACAGGGTGGCCGCAGACCCTCAAAACAATGTCTCATGTGATGGCCAGGACCAGTCAGAAGACCTTACTGCAACAGTTTTCAGACGATTGCTCAGGTCACGGGTACAGGCGTGTTTGTTAGTCAGGGGTGCAGGTCTGAGTGGTGGTGTTATACATGATCTGTCCACCTGCAGGTTATTTTGAGGAACTGGGACATTGTCAACCAGCAGCAGCTCAGGGCTAGTTGACCTCTTACACTGACTACAGGGCGCTACTGAGCAATTGTGCTCCAAGTTTAGCCTTTTAGTAGGCCTGGCAACCTTGTCGGTTTGAGAACCACGACTGACCTTTCTCAAAGCAGGTCCTTTTTGCTTTCAGTGGGCTTTGAGTATCAACTTCCAACAGTTAGCAACGAGGTGTCC
Organism: Oreochromis niloticus; assembly: GCF_001858045.2. Lineage (NCBI taxonomy): Eukaryota > Metazoa > Chordata > Actinopteri > Cichliformes > Cichlidae > Oreochromis > Oreochromis niloticus. The sequence continues at coordinate 29,700,081 of NC_031974.2, forward strand.
AGGTTTGTGGCAGAAGAAACAAAGCTTCGTTTTGGGTCTCGAAACCACAACTTTTTCACCCTTGTTAGCTGGCCCACTCTTACCTCTCCAAGATGTACTATGGCACAGAGGGGTATCACATTCTACAGCATTTATTTTATGACTTAGGGTAAACTCATCTGCCAGTGTGGCAGCCTGCTGTAATGTGGAAACCCTTTGCTCACTTAACAAGCAATAGACTCAGGAACAGAGTTTTTAAAGTCCTCCACCAGCATAATCTCACGTATGGACCCCACATTGTTAACCTGGCTTGCAAAACACCACCTATCAAAGAGCTTTGCCTTCTCCCTAGCAAAGTCAAGGTAGGACTGACCCTGTGCCAACTCCAAACCCTGAAAATGCTGCCTATAGGCTTCAGGTACAAGTTGATAGGCCTGGAGGACAGCACTTTTAATCTTTTCATAAGCTAGGCAGTCATCCCTAGACAGACTGGAACAAGCTTCCTGAGCCTTACCTGTCAATTTACACAGCAACATCACCCCCCACACGTCTTGAGGCCACTGCAGTGCAGTTGCTACGCGTTCGAATACACTGAAAAAGCTTTGAACACTGGATTCACAGAAGACTGGAACCAGGTGGATGTTATTGCTCACAAACGAGCCTCTAGACACCTGTGCACTAATAGCTGTGTCATCCATTTTGGGGGCGGAGAAGGCTCCGCAAACACACCCTAATTAGGACACCACCACACCCCTCTGCCAACTCGATCAGACTACCTAACAATTAACCAATTAATGGCCAACTACACATTAACAAATACAACTTACCCAGTTCCTAAGCACACCAAACTATACCTACCCATCTTCTGGAGCGTGCTGGGCTCGAGGCGACTTGAAAGGCAAAGCTTCAGCGACCGGAGCCCTGAATTGCCTACCCCCAACAGGGAACTTATCCCCACCCAGGATTACTCCGAAAATAAAAAAGGCAAAACAACAAAAGAGTGCCCGATGGAAGAACTTAAAAAGCTCAGCTGGACACTCACCTAACTTAACTGGGAAGTTGTGGTTCTCAAAAGGTGACAAAGCAAGATAATCAAAAACCAAATCCAACTTGAAACTCCCTTTTCAAATAGCCCGGATGAGCCCCCACTTGTTACGTTCCCCTGAGGGGTCTAGGCGGCGAGGGGGAAGTAACAAAAAGTGTCCGGGTCAGAAAAAGGAGTCAAGGAGGCAAAGCGGTTAAATTAAATAATTGTATTAAGGTAGCTCAACTAAAAGAGACAGACAAGCCGCTATCACCATTCAAGGAAAACAAACAAAACTCAAGCGTTGGTCAATAAAGGAAAAAGTAAGTCAAAGAGAGAGAGCAGCTCACTAACTGCAAATACACAGCTTGCTAGCTGCAACCACACTAATGGCACACTGGCCCAGAGCTCACCTTTCCCTGGGCTTAAATACTTTTAATTACTGACGAGAGTCAGCTGCACAAAAGAAAAAAGGTGGCAGCTAAGGCAGGAGAGATGGTCGGACACGCCCACACAGACAACTTCAGGAGGCGGCCCTGCTAGGGCCGTAACAGTCTCGAGTAAACATTAAAGTTCTGATTTAAAAACTTTGTCTATGTAAGATCTTACCTACTCCCATGAGGTTCACTGACATCACAGGGAAACCTCGTACACCTTTGTGGGAGTACAAACATCCCACAGGATGATGGTGCCCTGGGAGCAAATGGAAGCTGACTGCTAATCTAGAATTACCACCTCTACCTCTTCATAAGGTGGTGTCTGTGGATCATCTCTGCATCTGCAGTTTTTGGATTTAAAGTCAGGCATCGATCCATGCCTGTATCTGGGCCCAGCACTGACCGGTGGTCATGTGAAGAGTACCTGCTCTGTGGAGCTTCTCACCTGCTGGGTGCAGCTTTGCTCTGGGCTTTCTCTGAAGCTCTTCTCTGAAGAGGACCTTCCTTCATGCATTTTAAGTAAACTGTGATTTTAAAAAGAAATAAAAGCATTTTAGCTGAGAAGTCAGTTTAGTTCCAACTAGTTTCCATCATTTGATTGTCATAGTGAACTGATTTCATCACAGTGATTACCACTTATTGCTTGTTAAAAAAAAAAGAAAAAAAAGATAAAATTACTATGATCTTTGGAAATTACTTTTTCACAGGACTGCTTCTGTGTCGGGTGAAGCCTGATCCAGCTGCCATAGGATGAGCAGTGGGGAACACCCTGGACAGGTTTCCAATGTGACACAGGGCTAACACAGAGACAACCATTCACACCTATCCGCAATGTAAAAGCACCAAGTTCACTAAATACACATCTATGGGAAGAAGCCAGAGAACACACAGACATATCCCAGCCAGTAGGTGGATTTGAACCAAGGACCCACTTCCGCCATCATTAAATAGTGAATTTGAAAAGGAATATTTTCAAAGAAAAATGAATTGTTTCTGTTAAATATTATTGTTTATTAACTGACCTCTGGTGTCATGTCTTCTTTCGGAAGAGGTCTCAAAAGGGTCATGCATACCAAGCTAAGACACTTAAATCAAAACTCAGAGTGGTGTTGGACTGTGTGAGACCAAAGTGTCAACCCTTCTTAATAAACCAACAGAGGGCAGTACAATACAAGTTTCTATGACTACAGAAACTCTGGGGTCTGCAGATTTCTCTTACAGTGCACAAAAAGTGAACCTCGGGGAGTCGCACTCAGCACATGATTATTAAAATGGGAAAGAAGCACAAAGTCAGGTCCTTTCTCATTGCAAGGCTTCTTTTTTTCAAATAAAGGGAAAATTATTTATATCTTCTGTATACTTTCTGTTTAAAGTCAGTAAAACTGGAGGATGCACTTGTCATATTTTACCAGAGATCTTAAGGCGAGTGTGTTAGGAATCACTGGTGTCAGCTGTCACCTCTGTCTGCGTCAGCATGCACTGAAACACGAAGCAGAACAAAAGCTGACTTAAAGTACCTCACAGGTCTTTTTCACAGCACTCTCGTCATGGCTGGGTAAGCAAAGGTGCCACTGTTAACATTAATGGTGACTCCATCCCAGAGAGGCAGCAGGGCCCTGAAATTCAGACATCCTTCATTACACAGTTCACACCTGCTTTTCTTGCTGTCAAGTGTCAAAGACTGTTCTGAGGAAAGCTCCGCTTTGAGAGAAACAAACAGAGTATTATCATTAAAAACATGTGAATTTGGAATACCGCTTTTTTATGCTTCTTCTTCTTCTGAATCACCATTATTATTAGTAGTATTTTTTTGGACATGTGTAGTTACAGGACCTTTGATGCAAAATATGACACACGACTGAAGACTTGTGTGTGCTCAAATATTATAGAAAGGAGTTAAAGCAGAGGATCCCAAAGTTTTAAAGCCAGCGTGTGACTCGTCCAGTCATTTGTCTGATCAGAAGATGGCAGTTGAAGTTATTATTTCTTCCTTTCAGACAGTTTTTCTGCCATTTTATAGTTTTCTAACAACAGAGTGAGGCATTCCTAACGCTCTTTGGCCTCAGCTGTTGCTGAAGGTTCAGTCAACTTTCACAGTTTGAGTTGAAATGGAAGCAAAATGGTCTTGTGCTACATCATGTAATGTGCTTGCATATAGCTCTAGTCTTACTGAGCACTTTTTTCCTACACCTGAGTGCTTTCTATCGAACCTTCCTGCTCTGATGAACACATCAGAGAGCAGCCAAGGATCAAATCACCAACATTCAGTTTAGCAGGTGACCTGCTCTACCTCCCGAGCCACAGCCAGCCCTAAATTAGTGTTGCCACCTTAGTTTCTGTTAATATTATTAAAGAGGACTGAGACTGACTGAGGACACTGAAGCTAAAGATTCTGAAGGTTCTGCCTCAGAATCCTAAACCAGTATTGTTTTCAGTCTGGTGAAGCTACTTTCACCTAAATAGAGCTGCCTACACACTGACAACTTGACACAGAGGAACATTTAACATAGATTATCTCATGCGCACTATGGAAGTTTATTAGAAACAGGAGGGAAAAAAATATGCATTATATTTTTTGTAACTCTTATCCAGTTCAGGGTCTTTTGGGGGGGGTCGGACCCTATCCTGCCACAGAGGGTGACCTGGTCAGGTTGCTAGCCTGTCACAGAGAGAGATGATTTAGAATAGTCAAACTCTATGTCGTTCTACACAGAGACCAGATGGGGGGACTCAAACCCAGGACCTGCTTTCTGTGGGTGGTGGGTGGTGCAGCACTAACCACTGCACCACCCTCATGCCAAACTAAGTCCTTGCGTTTCTTTTCAGGCTTTTACTTTTTTCAGCTTCCAAAGGCAAATTAAGAGGAAACGTTCCAAAACTACAAAGATGATAATCCTCAGCACAGCGTTGTTCAGAAGAGAAAGATCAGATGTATGTCTTTGAATGAAGTCAGGGGCACATCTGTCAGAGGCTCCTGTCACTTTTGATCTGTATGGTCTCCATATGGCAGCTTTATGGACCCCTCTATGCCCACCTACACCGAGTCGCAGGTGAAAGCTACAATCAGCCGTCCAACCTGTCAAACATCGCTGCCTAATTTTCCAGGCTGTCCTCCAACTCTACACATAAACACACACACACACACACACACACACACACATTTACACTAAGAGCTCTCAGATGTTCTCAATATCAGCTGTTGGCCTGTGTGGGGGAACAAGAGCAATTAGAGGGGAATTTCATGCAATCACAGTAGAACAATATACACAGCAGGTTTCCACCCATCCAACTGTTGCTCAAATGTGTTACTCAATATTTTAACAGCCTGCCTAGAAACAGCAACAAGAGCAAGAAGAAGAAGAAGAAGCTGCCGCCTTCTCCGAAAAGATTGGCAAGGCTCTGCATGCTTCTCACTGGTTTTCATCTGCTCGCCCTCTCTTGCATGCTAAGTTGCTGGATGCTGGATCGTTGCGTTACACATGCCTGCTCTGAACTCCTCTGGCCTGCGAGGAGTTTGATGTGGCGACCCGGTGCATATCCACCCACCCGCTCCTCCACATCCCTCCCCTCTGTGTCTCCAGGAAGACAGTGGGATGCTGCTGTGCACCCTGCAGGTGTGTGTGTGTGCACGAGTGTGTTGTATCTCATTTTTTGACTCCGAGCCCAGTTTCTGAGCTTACCTCCACCAGCTTTCCTTTGCATACTACCCCTTTACAGAATGCAAAACATGAATGCAGCACACTCAGATGCTCCTGTTGTACTGCGGAAAAACGAGGGCAGTATCAGTGTTTGAAACTCCTCCTGTATTTTCTCTTTCCTGATTGGCCATATATTTAGACTTTTTGTGCCTCCTGATGATTTTTTGCACTAGAACATTTTCCCACCTTACATCATCATTCATCAGCTTCCTGTGACGTGTGTTAAATGTTTTCATTTGGACTGAAATGTTCCAAAAGCCCCGTTAAACATTTATGTGTCACAGTAAACTCAATAAAAAAAAAAATTTAAAAAAACCTGCTGCTAAGTCTGGGGATTTTGAGCACATTTCATGGGCAATGTATTACCCAGAGGGCAATGCTGTGAAAAGAAGTGATTAATGACAATTAATTTATGTTTTAAGGTGGGCCAATTACTTTTTCACAGCACTGTAGATAAAGTAAGCCTGTGTGCTTGTTTCAGAAAACAAGCGCACAAGCTTATGCATCTTTTTGCACCTTTATGCATCTTTGCAGTTACAAAGAAAAGATTACTTTCAGAAAGTAATGTGCTTAAATTTTGTTCCAACTTTTAAATGAGCCTACATTTTGCTAATTGTCCGAGATGCAGGTCTGCAGCTACATCCATGCAGTTCCTCAGGTGGCCACTTGACCCGGGTCAGTCTAAATGTGGGTCAGTCTCCAGACTATTTACATATTTAGAATGTATTTAAATAAACTCCAGCAATGAAAAGATGAAAAGTTGAGTTTTTAAAATGTGGAATTGCAAAACCAATTAGTGCTACATCCATCTTTTATATACAGTCTGCAGTCATGACCTGAAACCTGTTGCGGTTCAGCACAGAAAAGGTGTGTAGACTTATGGAGGCTCTCTTTGGGATTCATCAACATAATGTAGTCTGTCATTAGGAGCTGGTTTGCTTCCCTTTTAGGCTGCTTTGAAGAAGGTCCACAGGTTGGGTCTCGGGTCCAATTCCAGTCTCTCCAGCCTGGATATACAATTCGGGGGAATATTATTTTCAAGCATGTGAGAGCCAATTGGATTTGTAAAATGTGCCCTAAAATCCACAAATATGTGTTCAGATGTAGACTGTGATAGAAAAGAAAACATTTGATTAGATGATGAGAGAAACATTTGCTGAGAAAAACATATTCAATGCAAGCACCGGAAGGCATTTCATTAGGAGAGAGTGTTTGCTCCATGACGCCACATTAAAAATATGAAAAACTCTTAATCCACAGAAAGTGACTGTGCCTGTTTAAAAGCGGCACCGGGTAAAGGTGAAACTGTAATGTTTGTGATTAATTATTAGATTATGCAGAGGGTAATTAAAATATCAGTCAATATTTACTGGGCCATATGCCATGGGCGCTTTTGCAGGCATGACTCGCCTGTGAATTGTAATAGCCCAAACAGGGGGTGAAAAGCACCCTTTGGCGGGTATCTCCCTAATGCTCTTACCCATCTGTCGATGCTCAGCCCGCTGCCGCGTTAACATAATGTTTTGTTTATGATAACGGTGTTAATTCAACACAGGCTTAGGTGCAAAGTGGCAACGGTTGAGCTTTAGCGCCATTTATTCCACAATATTTGCATTTGGCAGCGAGCCTGCACAGCGCCACTCCTCCCCTCTCCTCCTCCTCTCCTGCATCCACAGAAGATGACAAGCAGCAAACAATGAGAGGCCAAACCGGGCTTAGCACATATTCTTCTGCATGCTGCGCGGCGTTTCTATTTATGTGTGGATTACTACTTGCTCTGAGCATCACAGCACATATGTGTTCCTCCTCTCATCTCCTCTCTTGTTTTTCCTTTCCTTGCCTTTCCTTTCCTCATTCCTCCCCTCTCTGTCTTTGGGTTGGAAAAAAACCCTAAGCCCGACACTTCCTGTCCAAACTCTAAGAAAGCCACTTCAAAGAGTGTGAGCCGAGATGATTTATGGGAAATGAGTTTCAGACAGGAGACTTTTTCTCTCTTTTCTCGTGCCCTGGGCTCTTAGCGGTAAGCTCTGCTTGTTAACCCAGATTTAGATCTCTACCCTGATGGAGCCCATAAAAGTGCTGTGGATTTATATAATGTGGAGCGTAGCCACGTGCCTCAGGTCGCCCTTACTCATTGCGTCTCTTCCCTGTCTCCTGTCCATTCCCTGTCTCCTGTCCAGACCTGGACAATCTCTTTTAAAGGCTTGGACGGAGGCTCTGTACTACCTGAGGCTGCACAGCTGGAGGAGAAGAAAGAAGGGGACCGCACACCACATTATGAGATCTACAGGAGTTTAGACTTCATTCCACAGGTTTAGACTTCCTCTGCACACGTTCTGAGTAATAGATGGGACATCAGACAGACAGATGTGGGTAATAATAACATTGTTTTTTCAGTTTGATGGTGAAAATCTTTTCGCCATATTAAAAAGAGACTTGACAAGCTTTATTCTGAAATACTGATCATTCTTCCACTGCACACTTTATAGTGTTAATGAAAGAGTAAAATGGGACAATATCAGCTACTTGGAAGATGAAATGAAGAGACTGACAAAACAGAATCGGACCTAAATACATGTCACAATTTCCTGGAGGAAGTGTGTGAACAAGGACTTTACATAACTGAAGTCCTTCATTTAAAGATTCCCCCATTAAGTTTTCTTGTTTACAAAATTATTGTTTACATTTACTGTCACCAAAAGTCATTATTTACATCAGGAGTTCTCAAGGTTTTTAAGAACATCTGGGTGGGGTGTACATGCCCACATCAACATTATATTTTTTGTTTCAGTGAGTTTTTGCTAGGTAGGATGTGACCATATATTCTGCGATACATTATGCTTTATTCAGTAACATTTTTTTCAGTTCAGTGTTCTCTATATAGTGCCAAATCTCAACAACAGTTGCCTCAAGGTGCTTTATATTGTAATGTAAAGACCTTAGAATAATACAGACAAAACTTAAATGGTCAGATGGCCCTCCTAATAGCAAGCACTTTGGTGACAGTGGGAAGGAAAAACTCCCTTTTAACAGAAAGAAACCTCCAGCAGAACCAGGCTCAGAGGCAGCCATCTGCCACAACCGTTTGGGGGTGAGGGGTACTTTTTGGGAGCTTTGGGGTCCATGTTGATATATTAAGTTATTAATTAATTAACTGTGATTAACAGGGTTGCACAAAAAGTTACAAAATTTTTGATATTTTTTTCCCGTTAACAAATAAAATCATAATTTAAAAACTGCAATTTTTATTTCTTGGGTTATTTTTGTCTAATATTACAATTATTTTGATGATCTGAAACATTCAAGTGTGAGAAATTACCAAGGGGGTAGCGTATTATCAGCCCCTCTATCACAATGGTCATATCCAACAAGTGGTATATCAGTCACAGTGCAATCAAGGAATCAAGCAGATCCCCACCACCTAATCACAGCAGGGCAGGGAAACTAGGTGATTACCCTTTGCTTGCTGTCCCACCTCTCAGCATCACTGACTCTGTACTCCAAAGTAGTTCCTTAGAGGAGTCACTGAGTGGTTATGATACCATTTCACATTGTGCAGGTTGGTTTCTCCAATCAGCAATCTTTTGCTCTAAAGAACCACGTCCTGCTTTCTTCATTTCTGCATTTCCCATCTGTTGCCACAAACAGTAACAGTGTAATGAAGTCCCTGTTGAAGTTGACAAGATTGCCATTTTCTTCCACATTTGGTGGCTCAGTGGTCTGAGTGGGAGACCGTCAGAGCCAGCAAGCCCATATTCATTGGTAGCCGATATTCCTTCTCTTTCTTTCTTTTTTTTTTGTTGACAACCATCCACTTCCCCACTGGGACTATGTGAGGTGAGTAATTAAATGGCTTGATTTTGTGGAGAGGATCAGCTTTTTCTTCCTGTCTGTCTTCAGTATTGTTGAAGTGCAGGATGCCAGCTCCTTGGTACACTTGGCTGGTTTGTAACAAAACACATGGTTCTTATATCACACTTTTCTGCTCTACAATATGCCTCATTCACTTAGGTCCTTTTTTTCTCTACACCTCAGAGCTATAGCTACCACTCGCACACCGATGGATGCAACTTGGGGCTCAGTTTCCTGCCCAAGGATACTTTGACATGCACACTGGAGCAGCCAGGGAATGACCTCTACCAACCTGTACCTCTACTACTGCCAACCAACCTCTACAAATTAACCTCTACTTTCTGACCACCAGCACATGTATAACAGTACCTAGGTGATTTGTTCGTGTCACATTGTGTGGTATATAGATTTGGCTGCTCTACAGCTACACACTTTTTTTTTTTGCTGTTATAACAAGTCATGGATGACTCATTTGCACTCCTCGTGCTCTACGTTATGTCAAAATTCAGAAATCAGTTGGGTAGAATAAAGGTTGATGACTGGCTGACTCCATTTTAACCCAAAAAACACAACTTACGTGGTGCTTGGTGAGATGTTGGCATTCATTTCCCTCTTATGTGGCTCCAGCTTGTGCATGCTACATCCTGTGTATAATTTCTTTTCCCTCTACAATTGAAGGCTCAAAGCAGAAGTCTGGGTCAACTTATTCCCTTCACCAGGGTAAAGAAGTGTAGCTGCTGCGTAAAGAATCTGCCAATCAATCAAAAGTATCTTTTTAAAGCCGCTCCCCTACCACGCTCTTCATCATTACATGTATTTGTTTGTGCGCTTTTCCAAGTGTTCAGCACACCTTCAAATCGAAAGCCTTTGGACCGGAGTCAAGAGACTGCCCTCCCACCGCCACCTGGCATCATTAGAGATCTGATCCTCTAATCAACACCAACAAACACACTCCCATCCTCCTCCTGCTCCTCCATCCGCAGCCTCTCCATCCTGTGGCCCAGCCCCGGGCCTGGCAGCCTGCTGTGGAGAGCAGACTAGTTGATGGTTGAAGGGGCGGGGGTGGGTGCTGCTAACCAGGTGGGTGATGATGAAAGCAGAGCTGGCTGCATGCTGGGTGGTGGTGGAGAGTTTAGTGAAGGGGAGTTTGCTAAAATTCCAGCTCAGTTCCACTGACATACACAATGCTGTGCCTGCTTTCTGTTCAGCAGCTCGCTGCACAAGTTATTTTCTGCTACACTTGTAAGCCAGAGGTGGATTTTTGGATTTACGCAGCAGGAAGAGGTTGCTTGTGTCATAAAGAAAACATGTGTTGGTCAGAAATTTTTCTTTTTTGGAGGGAAGGGGTGGGGGGAGGACGTCAGGTGTGTAATTTGAGACAAACAGGGACCCAAACACAAACACAAAGCAGTGTAACCAAGAGGAGCGAGTGACTCAGTCTCAGGACTCGCTGCCTCAGTGTTGGGCTCTCCAAACCCCAAAGCTGGGGAAACAAAAACACCTCACTCTTCTCTTTAGTTCATCTCCAAATGTTGAAGTGTGTAATCCCAGTCCAAGTCCTCAGCCACACTGCAGAGTGATGAGGAGACGAGCTGAAAGCTCCGAGGCCCCTAACAGCACATTTCCATCACTGTTATGGCACTGTTCAATCTCAGGTGACTAAGAGACTCGTTTAATATCCCACCTTCTCTCTCTCTCTCTCTCTCACACACACACACACGCACACACACACACATACAACTGCTATCTGGAGAGTGCGAGAGCTGCAGTGTGCAAACATCTGGCTGATGTCTGAAGCGTAATTAGCATTTAATAAAAGAGGCTAATAAGGACTTACCTTGAGTAGTGAAGAGCTGAATGAAATCAGTCAGAGGAGGAGGACATCGACAGGCTGGCGGACTGATCAGACTGATAAAATGTTTGACCTACACCTGTCCTCCAACGCTGCTCCAAACTTTCTCTGTTCAGGGACTCCAAATAAAATGTTATGTGTTGGCAGAAAGAATGCAGTTCAAAATGCAGGGTTCATATCATTCTCTGGATGACTTTAGCCATGCTGCTGGCAGGTAATTGGTCAGTCACTTCTACTCGGAGGATGTGTCATCACTCAGCTTTGCCACCAGGAGGTTGGTATTTGTGGTAATGTAGTGTTAAACCTTGTATGGCAAAGTTATTTTCACAGGACCTGGACTGTTTTTTGGCTAAATAAAGGCCATGCACATGCTGAGCAGGTGCATGAAAGAAGTGTACAGACTTCATGTGCTTGATGGGCACTGCTGACAGAAGAAGTTCTTTCTAAACCGTGTCAGATAAGACACATCACATAATGAAACAGGAAGATAATTAACATGGTTTTTTTTTTATGTTAAAAAGGGTTAAGTCTTTGTGCATGGAGTGGACACTATGTGGTCAACCTATTACAGTAAATGTAAACTGTACCTTAGTACCATTTATAAAATTTAGGTGTTACTGTTGTTTCTCTTATAGCCTCACAGTCAGAACAGTTAAACCATTTATCTGTGATGGCCTAGGTCAGGGGTCTGCAACCTTTTACACCCAAAGAGCCACTTGGACCCGGTTTCCACGCAAAAGAAAACACTGGGAGCCGCAAATACTTTTTGAAATCTAAAATGAAGATAACACTGTATATATATTGTTTTTTTTACCTTTATGCTAAAGTAAGTAAGTAAAGTTTATTTATTAAGCGCTTTTCACAGACAGGCAGTCACAAAGCGCTGTACACAAATATTAAAATAAACAATACAATCAATAGACATTATACACAATGTAAAAGATCAAATGTAAATAATGTAAAGAATATAAAATACGTAGATCAACAAAAGGCTTGTTTGAACAGAAAAGTTTTTAACTGCTTTTTAAAAGAATCCACAGAGGAACTAAGGTGTGTTGCTTATGAAATCCATGAAGTGCTACAGAGAAAATTACATTTTATTTAAATAAATAACACATTTTAAACTCTTAAAGAAATATAACAAAAGGAAAGAAACCCAGCTGAACTAAAATGATCCATGTAGCAAACAAAAGCTGTTGTGAGCCGCCACCCTTATATCGCCTTTGGGCTTTTGGAGCCTTGACCTGACTTTTAAAAAGTAATTGGGAAAAAAAGCACTATGCTGCTAAAAAAAAATAGATATTTGCAAAATTGGTTAATGTGTGTGGCGGGGCGTGGTCTGCAGTGCCGCTGCATGCGAGTCGGACGCACCTGAGCGGCACCCGCAATCACGCCTCGCCGCCTTAAAGTCTGTGTTGTCGGGCTGTGAGCTGAAAAGCTACAGCCGGCTGTATGCGTACAGCAACCGTGTGTGAAAAGTGGTCAATAAAGAGATGCTGAAAAGTATGTTCGTGCAAACATCGTCGGGTCTGCCGTGATATGTTTACAATAAGCCTTATGGTCCCGAACCTCTGCGCACAGCATCTGCAAATCGGGGCTTTCATCTTTACGCAGGACTGTAAGCTGTCATCTGTGAGGCGTGAGCGGTGTTTGTTTTTAACATAGTTCACGGTGGAGAACAGCTGCCGACATAATGTGGATCCAGATCCATAATTGGCCTACCTGGTGTCGAAAGTCTCGATAAATGCACTTTCGGTGGGTACACCGGCTTCCGCGAGTGTGAAGCTTATTTTGAGCGATGAAAAAATAATAAGATATCATTTTATTTTTACATTTCAAAATCACAATAATCTTCCAATTTAGAACTACAAGTTAAAAAAAGAACTAAACACAAATAAAATACACTTCAGCTAAATACTTCTAATTTATTTTCCCAAACCACCCGGAGCCGCAAAATAAAGACTAAAGAGCCGCTGACCCCTGGCCTAGATGAAGATGACCGTAAGTGGTGAAGAAAACAGAAGGTGCATCCTTTCAATTTTAAATAAAACTGAAATGTGAAAGGCCAAAATTTTCCTGAAAAGACAGGTTGATGACATAACTGTAGATTAGTGGGTGAATGTGAGGTTTAGACAGACTTTTTCTTGTACCAGAGAGCTTTATGTGAACTTTTTGGTGATATGAGTACAGAAAAAACAAAGTGGATGACTGAGTTAGTATTCCAGGACAAACGTAGTAACCTAAGCCAAACCTAAACCTTAGCCATTGTGCGGATACAGTTCCTCAATGGAACCCTATGCTCTCTCTAATTTGGGACAATCCAGATTTTCAGATTAACAGAGCAACACTTCACTTTACAACATGGCAGCAGAAAGGAATCTCACATCTTCCTCACATCTTTCACGATGAAAAGTTCATGTCAGCCTCTAATCTGTTTCAAAGATTTGAATTAGACAGCCAAAATATTCTCTACCACCTTACAGACACATATGTCTGTGAGCTACGAGTGTGTTCACCCGTGGCTTGAAACAACTCAAAAGCTTTCCTCTATCTCATCATTTGTGCTTCCTCAGTGAGAGAACCGCAATTAGTCTTCCAACCAAACAAGCTAAACCCACACTCACTGCTTCAGCCATTGCCAAGAAAATAATACTCATTAATTAGAAAATTAAACAATCACTTAGCATTAATCACTGGTTGAATAATCCTAATTGAAGAAATATTAGTGAAAAGAGTATCTGCCTCCTTAAAAAATGTATTACATTTGATTTGGCCGACTGTGCTTAGTTTGCACATACAGGCCCAGCCATGGGTCTGGCAGCCTTGTTTTCATCCCCTCCCTGATTTCTCTGTTGCTCCACCCCTTTCTGGTTGCTTTCGTCTGCCTCGCCTCTGTGACTGCAACTACTGCAGGAGGTGTAGGAGCCCGCCGCACCGGCGGTCATAATTCATCAGTTGCTTTCTGCGTCTGTGGAGATTCCCGGGTGGATGCTCCTGCTGGTGGGGGTGGGCTAGAGACTCCTCTGGGTGCCGGATCTGTAGGTCTGCAGGAGGGTGGGGGATTGATGACTCTGCCTCTTCTTCAGTATCTCTCGCTGGGTTGGTTTAACCTCACCTGTCTCACTTCTTTTAGTCCACAGCACTAGTGCACTGACACTGACACATACGAGTCATAACTATATTGATGAACTATATTGCAGAGCAGAATGCGACTCACTGTAAGTGGTGAGGGTAGGCTGGGATGGTGGTCAGACTATCTGCGACTGGCTCGTTTTCTCCTGTCCCACCTGCCATCAATTTTAATGCAACTCACTACACCTCTTATAGGTGCACTTATAGGTGGGGCTCACACTAATCAGGCATGTGGAAAATGTACTTAATTAACTTTAAGAATTTATAGATGTCCCCAATCAGGAAGCTGGATAACATACATGATGTAAATACATATTTATACAATTTTTTAAAAAACTAAAAAACAACTTGTGGGTTGGTCCGGCTTGTTGTGAGTCCTGGGGTTGGGGGCTGCATCGACAGCCCGGGCAGGGCTGGATTAATGCAGGATATGTCAGGGGAGACTGCCAGATCCTGCCAGTTCTTTCGGACTTGGCACCCTGGCTCCCCGCCCTTCCCTTCCCTTCTCTTTTCCTTGATCTGCCTCCCATGTATTGTGCTGGCCTGTGTGATGTATTCCCTGCGTGCTCGCTGCCCTATCCCTTCACCCAGCTCATTGGGTTGGGGTGGGTGCCTCTCGCTTCAAGGATTGGTTGGGTCTGAGGCCTTTGGGGGTGGGCTGTGGCGCCTGGGTCATGCTGGCCGGTGCCCCGCTTGGGCTTCAGGTCTGTTCGGTGTCCCTCGGCTTCTGCAGTGTTCTGGGCCCTTTTCTCTGGGTGCCCTTACTACATCTGTGATGCTGTGCTGGTGGACTTACACTAGATCTCCGTGCAGACTTTCATGCATGTTTTTCACACAGCACACTGATGTTCTCAGCTTATTGGTCTTTACTATTGTTTTCCAGACTAGGGATTCTGGGCTCATGAGTTCTCATCATCTCATCAAAGCTCTTTCTTATAATGTTTGTGTTCCACTGATTCAGGCGATCTTGATGGGGCTGGTGATGTTTTGTGTACTCACCTTTGCTTGAATGTTTGGTTTCTGGGTCTCATCAGGGTGCACTTTTAACTGTGTGGTTATTATGAAGAATACTGACACAACCTCACAAATGTGCAGCTTCTCTGTCTTGGGTCCATACATACAGCTAATGGACGCAGGGGATAATCTGCAAGTGGACAGTACAGCTGTCACAAACAGAGAAACAATATGACTGTGTATTTAAAAACTAATTCACTGACTGTGCAGCTGCCAAATGAAATCTTTAAATCCATAACTGCTCTACAGAGTTTATTCCATCATGCTCTGATTAAACTAGCAATCACACGCTATTTAATGCTACCATACTGCCTATAAAAACTGCATCATATTTATAGTCTGGCATCAAATTACATCTCACCTTTCAGTTAGTGCGTGCATTGCAATCCTCTGAAACACATACTGTAAGTCCATTGCAAACCTGATCCTGTCCACTTCCATGTTGTCCCCAGGGACCTCATCCCTGTTCTTTGTGTTGAGCTCAGCATGCTACCTGGCCTGCTGTGTTCAGTGTGTGTCTGTGTCCTTTCCACAGCCTGATCACTGCTGTGATTTATCTCCAGTTATGAGGGCCAGAACACATAAATGTATATTTAAAACCTATAAACTCCTACCATACAGTAAAATGATTAAAGTCCCTGTTTTGGTTAACTCCCTGCCCACCCACTACAAATGGGTTTGATTTGTCAGTGCAAACCAGATCCAGGTGATGTTCCGCGCTCCCTTCCAGGGCGGCAGTCGATCAAAAACAGGACATGTTTGACTTTAATCAGCTCTGCGACAAACCCGACACCCACTCAGGTCCTGGCCCGGACCGGCGGACACGCCTCAGACTTAGAAGTGTAGTTTCCCCAGCGCACTGTACTGTGCCATTTTCGACCTGAATTCAATGTTGCAGCTTAGAGTTGTTTTATTACCACCTAGTAAGCACTAATTCAGCCAGGGATGCAGAATGATGCAAGCCAAAGCAATCCGCTGAGTGTGGGTAGCTTTCATCGCATTTCCATTCACCAGATAGCTGTGATCCTGCGCTGTCAGCTTTAAAAAGCTTATCAGCAGGAAAAGCACAGCAGCAGCGTTGGACTTGAGCGACTTCAAATTAAGATGTTACTTATTTTAATTGTACTGAATGTTTTTTCTCGAAGCAGTTAATTTGTTCCCTGAAAAGCAGGATTGCTTCTTTTAGGCTTCCAAATTTTAGGTTGACTTGATATTCCTGACATTTTTTACCATTTAAAAATCTCAAAGCTGGAATATTTTATCCAGAAACACATTAAACTCTGTTGGTGTTAGACTTTTAAACCTGCAAGAGTTTTTGTATGTCTTTTCAAAAATGTGTTAACAATGGATACATTTCTTCAGCTCATTATTTTGATTGTCAGGTTTACAGCTTTACTGATTTGTTCATGCCTCTTCTAATTTCCATAAATATCCTATATTTAATTATTAATGATTTATATGACTATCACAATATTAATACTGATAATATCTAACATCCTACTTTTAAGATTAGGCTTTAAACATTCCTATTATTAGAGGTGGATCAGGTGACCCTGACAGCACTCTTTTCTTTTCACTCTCTACCAGCACTCGGCATCTAATCATTGGTTATTATTTTTCTCTGGCTCTTTTCCAGCTTCCACAGCCCATCACTCCCAACTGCTCATGGCAGATAGCTGCCCCTCTCTGAGCCTAGTCCTCTCAGAGGTTTCTTCCTGCTAAAAGGGAGTTTTTCCTTCCTACTTTCGCCAAGTGCTTGCCCATAGAGCGGGGTGTCCAACTCCAGGCCCCGAGGGCCAGTGTCCTGCAGGTTTTAGATGTGTCCTTGATTCAACACAGCTGATTTAAATGGTTAAATTACCTCATCAACATGTCTTGAAGTTCTCCAGAGGCCTGGTAATGAACTAATCATTTGATTCAGGTGTGTTGGCCCAGGGTGCGATCTAAAACCTGCAGGTTAAGAAACTATACCAGAGCTTATTTTTAAATATTTCATATACAGTGGAACCCTGGCTTACAAAGACCCCATGTAACGAAAAATTCAAGTTACGAAGGCACTTAACGGCAATATTTCTGCCCGTGGTACAGCAAAATGCCCGCGTAACAAAATAGATAAAAATAGAAAATTTAAAAAAAATTAAATTCCATAATGTTATGTACATGTACACGTACGTATGTATGCATGCATACGTATGCTTTCTTCAACCTCCGCCACCTCCTCCACCACCAAGAACTTCGTCTTCAGCCAGCATCGCCTCACTCAAAAGGCGATGGATAAAGGTGCTTCGACTTACAAAAATTTTGACTTACGAAAGACCCTCTGGAACGAATTAATTTCGTAAGTCAGGCTTCCACTGTATTTGACTTTATTTTACCAGTGGAGTACTGAAACATCGCTAAAGTCTGCTAAATGTGCAAGCATGAAACTGTTTTCAAACACATTAGTCATGTTATCTTGTTTTTTAAAAAATATTTCTTTATTAATCATTGACCTACTGCATCAAATACTGTCCTTCTTTGAGATGCACTGTCATCACAGTGTCCTGTAATGTTGTGGTTATATTATGGGACTCTTTCCATTTGTAATCCAAAGCCACACAGGAGGTTTAGTTGCCCTTAGAAAAGTGTCAGAATACACTGTGCATCACAGTTTTATTGTGTAGGGGGCTGCATAGCTGCAGACCAGTCAGGGTGCCCATGCTGACCCCCTTCACCACTAAAAATGACCAACAATGTGCATGCGAGCATCAGGACTGGACCACAGAGCAATAAAATAAGGTATTCTGGTCTGATGAATCACATTTTCTTTCTTCTTTTTCTGGTGTGTTGCTTACTGGAGGACACCCGGCCTCAGGATGCACTGCAGGAAGAAGGCAGTTGGCAGAGGCAGCGTGATGCTTTGGGCAATTCTGAGAAACCTTGGGTCCTGCCATCTATGTTACTTTGACACGTACCACCTGCCTAAGCATTGTTGCAAATCATGTACACCCTTTCATGGAAACAGTGCTCACTGATGGCTGTGGCCTCTTCCAGCAGGATAATGCAGCCTGCCACAAAACAAAAAGGGTTCAGAATTAGTTTGAGGAGCACAACAATGAGTTTGAAGTGTGGACTTGGCTCCAAATTCCCCAGATCTCAATCCAATCGAGTAACTGTGGGACTGTGCTGGACAAACATGGAGACCCCACTTTACAACTTACAGGACTTAAAGGATCTGTCGCAAACATCTTGGTGCAGATACCACAGCACACCTTCAGGGATCTAGTAGAGTCCATGCCTCGATGGGTCAGGGCTGTTTTGGCAGCAAAAGGGGAACCAACACAATATTAGGCATAGGGCATCATGTTATGTCTAATTAGAAGACTGCCCAGAGAGCACAATCCTCTGTCAATATGAATGTTCAGTTGTGCTGTTTCCCAAAGAATAATCCATCTTGGTGTTTCTGCCTCAAAGACGAACAGCCAAACAAAAGCACAACACGTGATGATCACGCCCAGCGCTTACTATAAGGACAGTTTTTAAAATCTAAGCTTTACATTTTTTTGTTTTCATTTGCATCTGCAAAACTTTACTTCAAGTCTGAGCTGAACACATGCATGTACAAGTCCAATTTTATAACATCACAGCTAGCTTGGAAGCCAGTCGTAATCCAGAAAGCAACTTAAATAAACTCCCATCGACACATCCACCTACTGATACCATATCGGACAGATTATTGTTCAAAGCAAAGTATTTTTACACGTTTTAAAAGATGTCTGGAGGGGATCTTTAATGCGCGCCACTCACCTCAGTCTAAATGGAGACATCCTGTTTCACAGGAAGGTGTCACTCACAAATTATACAGCTCGCAGTAATCAGGAATCGGGCCAGCACCAGCATCCTTCAAAAGATTTTTTTTTTTTTTTTTTATCTTACTCTTTCTGTAAAACAGTGTGTATACGTGTGTTTTGACACCTTCTACTAATTCATGCATTTGTTATTAGAGCTGTCCATCAGTGTGTAATTAGATGTTAGCCCTGAGAAAGATCTGATGATACATCGTATACCATAAATACTATGCTGTCATGTTATGAAGGGAATAAGTCACGGGGATACATTTCCACAAACATGTCAGTCAGTAGAAAAGCTGTTTAATGAAAGATGACAGAGAGAACTCCTCAGGCAAAAGAAGCAATAGCATACCCAAATTAACATAAGCATCATTCCAGTTGTCAAGCTCACTCCCCACTTTACTGGTATTTTTAAGTCAGGATAAACCTGAGAAATGGAACAACCATTAAAACAAACACTGATTCTGTTTTCTCTGGCACGGGGCTGCATTTCGCAGGGAGGGAGAAGAAAAAGAGAAGAGAAAAGAGGGGGAAAGAAAACAACCACGGCTGCTTTTCTGGCAGGGGCATGAGATGCGGTGGTAGAGAGCCGAGAGCGGCGTCTCGTGCCAGCACATCCACATGTCATTTCTGTTTAGACACACCTTGGAGAATGTGACCTCTTTCCAAGCCTGGCCTGGCAAGGGGTCCGCGGTGGAGGGGAGGCAGCGGCCCGGATTGTGGTGAACCTGTGCCAGACAGCTGCCTCCCACCATGTGAATACATGCGTGCGCGCACTCATGACTCACTACATGCAAGGTATGTGTGCACTGCAACTTTGCAGCTCAGTGACGTTGGTTCTGGCACGCCAGCCGCTCACTGGCTCCACCGCTCATCTGTGATCTGTTGGTTGGCCCCGTCGGTGTCGCCACCACACTCTCAGCTCAAAAATCCCTCCTCCGTGCCAATGTACACTAGGTTTCAGCTTTTACTGAGCTTGTTTGGGGGCAGAGTTGGCGCGAGTGAACACACCACATAGATCACGGCTGTAGGGGTACAATAACAGGTGGCTGAACCCTCCCTTGCATCGGCTACTACGGTGTATCAAGGTGGACACAAGGACCAGCCGAACTCAAAGTTGATGGGTAATTTATTTATTATAACTTCACAGAAATCTGATCAGTATGACTTGACGATGAAAAAAAGAAAATCAACATTTTATTGCTGTGTCTACAAAGCTTACTTAAACAGTGAAATGACAATACATTAATATTGCTGTTACAAGATGTAAATCCCTATATGAAAAGATCTGAACTGGGCCTCATTTACTCTACGTCTTAAAAAATGGTTAAGTCAGACCTAAGCAGTTTCTTTTTTCTCAGACTTTGTGCTCGTCTCTCTCAAGCTGAATTCCGACCCGCTTCTAATCAGTTTCTGTCTCTTTTGCGCCTTCATCTTTTTCTTTAAACCTTCACTCATTTGCACCTTATTAACTCACTCTTTGATTCTGTCGCCACTGTTGCATCCCGAGCTTCTTCCTCTCAGCCCTTCTTTCACTGTCTGAGATCATAAAATTACTATTTTTTTTAAAAAGTCTGGTATAGTGTGATTATGAGCCAAAAAGCTAATATGCTTTAAAGTTAACTTGAAACAGGTCAGCGGCAATAACAAGTCTAATCAACCGAATGGATAAAATAACGATGTGCCAAAATAAGTCAACGAAACGCTCAGGAATACAATCGTTCCCAAAAGAACATCATGTTTAATAGGAACAGAAACTAGTGATTGAGACCATAAACTCATCAGGAAAGTGTTTAGTGAGATCATGAATCAAAGGAGACACGAGCTTTTCCCAGACTTCTAAACATTCAGACATCTTTCACAGTACTGGTAATTAGAACGAATCCAGGATATTGCACTTCCTCACTGGTGTCACTTATACATCTTTGGGATGTTATAGACAGGAGATATTTCCAATATGGTCATCTCAGGGACATATTATAATACAGTTGAACCCCAACTTAAGAAATTAATTCGTTCCAGAAGGTCTTTTGTAATTCAAAATGTTTGCAAGTCGAAGCACCTTTTTCCATCACCTTTTGAGTGAGGTGATGCTGGCTGAAGATGAAGTTCTTGGTGGTGGAGGAGGTTGAAGAAAACATACGTATGCATGCATACATACGTACGTGTACATGTACATAACATTATGGAATTTAATTTTTTTTTAATTTTCTATTTTATCTATTTCGTTACGCGGGCATTTTGCCGTACCACGGGCAGAAATATTGCCGTTAAGTGCCTTCGTAACTTGAATTTTTTGTTACATGGGGTCTTCATAAGCCGGGATTCCACTTTATTAGGAACAAGTCAATGCAGCACATCCATGGACAGAGCCTGATCAGTGCTTTGTTTATGGCTTATTTATAGGGAGTCACAAATAGATTACGAGTTTTACAGTTTTACTACTTTTTACATTCGCTGCCCCCATCTTGGATTGAATTGTTAACTCGGGATTGGTGGGTTTTCTTTTGGCTTTCCGAGTACAGATTCCTAGTTGAGGGGGCTTTCCAGATGAAAATTCCAACCAGGAACTGGAACAAACCAAAAGTTCAGAACTAGGAGTACAGAACCCCAACCAATCAGAATAAAGATTAAAGCTGGCATAACTAGAGAGTGACCCCAGAGGGCGAGAAGCTGAAATGGCATGTTTTAAATTGAAATTGAAAGGCCTAGACCAAAGAACAGTATAGGATTATTTTGAACTGGGGATCATGCAAAGCTACTCTAGCTGTTCTAAAAATCAGGCTCTATTTGACATGCAAAATAAACCCTTTGACAGAAGGTTGTCATGTAAGGAATTAAATACGATTGAAAGCCACACAGGAAAAAAAGCTTAAAAAAGAAACCATTAGTGAGCTGAAGAACAGGAGTTGACAGAGAAGGGCAATGTTGTCCCCAGTTTGTTCAGTACTGCTTCCATAGTATTAATGTGTTTTTGTATTTTTCTGCTGTCTGTTAACTGGAAAGCAGTTTGCTCGACTCTGTCCTAATTTTTAGATAAAGTTGGATTGGACAATTTAGGTAGTAATAGGGCCTTATTCATGTTTTCATGAATGCAAACACTTTTGTAGAGTTTGAGATTTCACCCGGATGCCATATTATATTCCTAAGGGGAAGCGTGTCACACATTACCCATCACAACCGTGGATTTAAGACGGCAGCTTAGCAGCGAGGGGGCACCCAGGTTGTGTCGAGGCTGTGTGGAGACGGGGGGGGGGGGATGTGGAGGGGTTGAGTAGACAGGCATGCAAAAAGACACTCACCTGTGTACGGCAGGGATAAGCAAGCCGACAGCCACACAAAGTACAGACACAGCAGAATCCTACTCCCTGCTCGCCATTTGGCCTCCGGCAGTGAGGGGTAACTGAATTACAGCAGCAGCAAAAAAGCTAATCTCACTTCCTCTGTGGGGGTCGCGCATGTGTGCGCTTGTACGCCTGTCTGTGGGATGTCGCGAGCGTTCATTTGTTGGACCGCGCGCATTCGTTCAGACTCAGCATGCATTTTGGAAAGCATGTCATCCCGACAGTGAGAGTGTACGTTTACTAGATGAAGATGAAGGCTCACATCCAACTGTCCTGCAGGCACCAGAAGGTGAGCCGTAACAGAGGTGAGGAGCGTGCGAGCATGCTTATATGTGTGTGTGCATGAAGCTTGTTCACATCGTCAGAGCATGTGTCCACTTGTTAAAGACACCCGTACCCCGCCCCCATCACTCAACTTGAGAAGCTGTCGTGTAGCATGAGGCAGATACAACCAGTATTTGCAAAGCCTCCGCAGACTCCCAGGAAACAGATGGAAAACCTGAAAAACGGCTTAAAATAGTGATTTCGAGCAGGCTCTGTTTGCTTTGAGCCGACTAACATACTCTTGTTGTTGGCTGTTAAGTTCACAAGTTAAATGTTTTTTGGCAGGCAGGAGCAAAAGGCAATGATAGAGTGTACAGTTACACCAGCTGACACAGCTGATAACGCCAACATGAAGCACCTGTTTAATGTGTTATTTTGCTATAGTGAGTGCTGAAAACAAAGTACAGCAGAAGTTGATGAGAACAGAATGTTAATAAGAATCTATTTTCTTAAAAGCTTATCCAGCTTAGAGTGTGGGCGGGTGCAGTCTGTCCCTGTCGTCATAGAGCGAGAGGCAGAGTACACCTGCGACAAGTCGCCAGCCCGTCACGGATCTAAGAAATCAAGACACATGGCCCCATACTTTCACTCAGCTACACTCAATGTAGAATCACCAGTTAACCTAAGATGCATGTTTTTGTACTGTGGATGGAAACTCAAACAAGCACAGGCAGAAGTTACAATCTTCCCAACCTGATGGAAGTCTGATGAATGGCACTAATTTAGCTAATCAAGCACCAAAGTAACCTTTGTTAGCCTCATGGACATTTTTTTAAAAAGCCTTCAAAATCAGTACGACTCATTCTCAAGGACTACAAATCCCTCTTGCATAATCTCATGGTTAATGGGTATGGAGCTAAAGTTTTAGAAATTACAAAAATTTGTTACAGCATTTAGTAGTACTGCATAACACATCCCACACCTGTGTAATTTAGCAACAGCATGGGGCAGTTTTGAATGGAGAAACAAATAATGGTGTCCATTCGTCCTCTTCCACTTATCCTCATCAGGGTAGCAGGATCGCAGGATCCTACCCCAGCTACCATAGAGCGAGAGGCAGGGTACATCCTGGACAGGTCGCCAGTCTGTCACAGGGCTAACACGTAGAGACAGACAACCATTCACACCTATTACCAATTAACCTATCCCCACTAACTGCATGTATTTGGACAGTGGGAGGAAGCCAGAGTACCCGGAGAGGACCCACGCAAACACGGGGAGAACATGCACACTCCACACAGAAAGGCCCCACCAGGTGGTGGAATCAAACTCGGGACCTTCTTGCTGTGAGGAAACGGTGATAATAATCGCACCACCGTGCTGCCCCAAATAATGATGTATTGTTTCTTTGGTGTGAAGTTTATTTTTGGGGGCATTTTGCTTTTATTCGACTGTTTGGTAATGAAGAGCAGACAGGAATGAGAGGGAGAGAGAGGTAGAAGACACAGAGCCCAGCACCACACTTTAGACTCAAACCTTGGCTGCTGTACTTCAGCCATGTGGCACATGGACACCTACTCAACCAGTGAGCTAAAGTTGCATCGTATTAAATGCATTTTAAACATTAATTATAAAGGGAAAAAGACAGGAATCGTAAGAGTTCACCAGGGTTTAAACCTTAATGAATTACTGCTACTTTTGTACCGAGGCCTTGCTAATGTATCTCCTGCCGAATAATTAAGTAGGAAATGAATAAAAGCCTTAATAATCCAATCCAGTGAAAGTTTTGTTCATAGTTAAGAAGTCTACTCATTCCAGTGCAAACATCCTGCCCAGTATTTAAATGGCACTTTGAAACCATGTACTCTATGTACTTATATTTACCTCTATTAACACCCATTTTAGAGCCAGCAGCACAGTCTTATGTACTAACCCAACCGCCGGGCCATGGACTGGTACCGGGCCGCGTGAAATTTTTTATCGTTATTATTTATCGTTATTTTTTAATCATTTTTATCATTAACTTGGTTTCCCTGGGTCTTTTCTCGTGTGTTATGAATAAATCTCCTTTTTTTGGTACCGGTACTGGTTTTATTTGTTGTATTTATCCACGACACCTTAAAGGCCGTGACGGTGTCCTTGAAAATATTGTCGGACATAAAGTGGCACCAAAAAGGATGTTGACTAACCTGTACCTATACACTGATACAAAGACTTGTATTATTGTAGGATCTTTACCCTACAATGTAAAGTGCCTTGAGGCAACTTTTGCTGTGATTTGTTGTAACTAAAATTGAATTGAATGCATAGGCCTGAGCAATGACAGCAGAAACAGGAGAATTAAACCTGGATGGCTTTAGATAGAAAACATGTTTTGCAATTTGCACAACCAGTTCTCCAATGCAGCACATTGGAGAACTTGTTGTCTGTACGCAAAAACCTGAATGGTTATCATGTCCTAGTGTCAGATAAAACACAAAGTGGACAGAAATACATTTTTATCCAGTCTAGAGTTTCAGGATGAGTCCAGCACAGTTTCACTATCAGCTTTTCTCAGAAATAAGAAAGAAGTAAGCCTAACAGTACTTTGTGTTGCTTTAGAAATGAGAAGAAAAAAAGAAAAACAACTAGACATCTAAACCGATCAAAACACTCCGCTGAAATATGTTTTCCAGCTTGTCGTTATTTAACATTTGAGGTCCAGCTACAGTCTCAACCACTAATTCTCTCAATCATCTTTACCTTTCAGAGCTCTTTGTAACACACATGAACGTAAATAAATAAAGTCTACTGCGGCTTAGTCAGCGTCGGTCAGCGGGATTGAACTGACTCACAGAAGTGAACGAGTTACACGTCACTCAGAGTAACGTTATGTTTTTTCTGGGTGTATTACAAAACAGAACTAAAACAGAACAATATGCCTGAGGCATGACTGGCTGACTAAAAACTTTGCATCCTTCCACTGGTGTGTAGCTGCACGCTGGATACCTTTCAGAAGCCTTTCATCACCCCTTCTCGGGCATCCAGTCTAGGAGCCACGGCAGCCAGTTGTGTTGCCATTTCCCCGTCTTCCTCCAACAGCATGTTCAGAACCGGTGGACTGGGTTAGGCTGGAGCCCAGGTTCACTTCCAAGAGCCTGGAAAGCATAGCGTGAGTGTGTGCCGTTCCACTACAATCCTTGCGGTAGTTTTATCTTGGCTTTAGTGTGTGATGTGGTTGCGATGCAGAAGTGGAACACAGAGAGCCCGTGTTTGTCTATGCTTGAATGCTTTCTTGTGCGTGTTTACATTTGTGTGAACATTCTAACATGTGATGTTTGCTGCTAAATGTCAGCAGCTGGCGGATCGCAGACAGCAGCGAACACCACCTGCACTCCAAACCATCTGACTGGCAGGGATACATTTGGCCAAAGATTTGATGCCGACTGATGGAAATTACACTTTTGTAGCACAAATGTGACAAGGACTAGTTACAGGTTACTTCTGAATAAATAAATGAAAAAAAAAATTCAACAAGTTAAAGTCAGCTTACTCTAACGGGGAGCTGACGTCCCAGTTTGTAGCCTGCATTAGAACTTTGAGGGTTAGTGTTTGTTGCTTTGCCTGTTTTTTCAAATATGTACAGTGGCCCTGAAAGGTCAAATGCACTGCAACTTAAGAAAACAGCAGCAAATAGAAAAATGCTTCACACAAAACACAGTGGAAGTTGAATAAAACTCTATAGAAATTTTTTAAAAATGCCACAAAAGCTCACAAAGACGGTAAAGTGATTGACCAGCTGAGAAAGTGACAAGCTAATAGTAAATAGCTGACTGCAAACACATATCTACAGTATTTTACATAACACAGATGACTCAGTGCAATCCTCTGCATGTTCTGGTTTTTGTCACTCACGCAGCTGTTCTGTCACAAACATGCGTCCCCTGTGTTTTTTTCTACTTCTGTTGTGTTTTTTGTGCTTTTGCAGCCTTTTTTTTAATAAAGTTGCAGTTTATTTGACCTCTCCTACATCAGTTGCTCTGGATGCACTCGGAGGGGCCAAAACGTTAAGCTCTGTCCCAAGGCCAGACAATAAAAGTACATGTATTAGGACAAAAAGAAAAAACAATCCCTCTTTTTTATTTTTTTAACTTATCAGTGAATCTTGGCCGGGGGAAACATCGCATCATGATTTCAATGCTTGGCCAAAAGTGCTGCAAAGTCTTCCTGGAGGTGAGCTTATATTCATGAACCCGCTGGGCAGATTTTTTTTTTTTTTTTTTTTTTTTTTTTTTAAATGCCACACACGCACTGCATTTACACTGGCTACCATCCCACACTATCACATGTGTTTTACCTCATCCATATCCAGATACAGATCTCTTGGGGAACAGGGGGCTGGATCTGAGTGAAACCGGTACCTAAACTGGGCTCAGATTCACTGAACTGAACACATCCAATTAAAGAGTCTGCAGAGGTAATAATATAGCGAGACTCAACTACAGCATGTTGCAGACTCTTATACAACATCGTGGGGCTATGGTAAACCCTTGTTTATCCTACTGTGCTATATGCAGGGTAATATGCTATAAAGCCTGAAAGGTGAAATAACCTCAGAAATGTTTTAAAAGCAGTAAATTAAATATCAGTTTGCACATATGAGTTTTAACTTTTGCTACAGCTAACATTTTGGGCCAATTAATTAAAAGGGGGTTAAAAAAAAAAAATCACACTGATCATGTAGACATCTCAAACAGGGTTAAGGAGTAAAAAATGCCCATGAGCCCTCAGCACTGTGAGCCTCTAATGGGCCACATTCACTTACTGTTGAAAGTAGTTTCCTTGCCCGGCTTTTCATGCATAGA
Source organism: Oreochromis niloticus (assembly GCF_001858045.2). Taxonomy (NCBI): domain Eukaryota; kingdom Metazoa; phylum Chordata; class Actinopteri; order Cichliformes; family Cichlidae; genus Oreochromis; species Oreochromis niloticus. The sequence continues at coordinate 29,727,351 of NC_031974.2, forward strand.
AAACACAGAAGTTGACCTCCAGTCTCCTCATCAGCAGGATCAGACCACTTATCATATGCTTCCATCTGAGTCATGCTTGTTTGGTCATTTGGACAGAGTCACAGAGCTCCAATCTGTTCGACCCATTCTCAGGACAGAAGGTGAAACTAACGCTTGCGGATCAACACTACGTGTTTCTCAGAATTAATTTCATGTGCATGAGAGGCTGTAGCAGATATTATTTAACAGCTATGATTTCAGACTTTAGAAGACACCGAAAATAATAATAATAATAAAAATAACAATAACAACAATGATAATAATAATAATAATAACGATGCATCTGCTGTATATGAATTTAATAAAGAGCATCCTCAAAACTGAGTGTAAATACTGGGTAAACTGTGTGATGTATTTATTATATCTGAAATGACACAAATAGCTACACACTGGAAGGATGTATTTGTGTCATTTTTATTTGTCTCCATGCTATAGATGTAGTGTTTCCATTCAGTTTTGTGTACCATGTCACTCTTAGCAGCAACTGCTTTTCACAACATACAAATAGTTACAGACCAAGTTGAGAGATGCTTTATATTTTCTTCTGATTCTCATATTAAATCTTACAATCTAATTTTATTCATTTCTCTTTTTTTTTAAGATAAAACTGTTTTTACATTCGCACTTCCCTTCTCGCCGGTTGATAGTGGGCTCGGAGTGCCGCTCACAGAAGCCTCCTGTGCGTTTCAAACAGCCAGACTGAAGGCAGTGAAATCACCAGAGGAAGAGAGAGCTAAATCCTGCACGATAAAAACGTCCTCTTAATCTTACCTTGAAAGCCACGACAGAGGGGAGCCTCCCCTCGGAAGGAAAAACAGGCGGATTATTTCCATTTGAAAGAACATGCCAAATTACACAAACGTGTTTTCAGCCGCTCTTTTCAAAAGTGGCAACAGATGGAGGCCGGTCGGCGTTGCGAGCGGGTTGGAGTTGACGGTCTGCCGCCGCTGCGTTTCCTGTGTGTTCTGGAGTTTATCAGCACACACAGGTAGCCCATGAATCCATTATACAGAGCACAGATCTTATTCAGCCACACTCTAAAAAGAAACGCCTGCCCAGGTGTGTGCTGTCTTTCAGATTTTTTTTTCTTCCTGTTTTGAATGCAGACTATCAAGTTAAAATGCAGCAGCTGCTGCATAACTTATCTCTGCAGGAGTTTGGAACAAAGTGCACCGAGTGATTAGACGACTGAGGAAGGAAGTTGGGAGCTAGGTGAGTGCTGCAGGAGATAAATGGAAGCTGGAGGTTTATTTTAGCTGTTGTCAGATGGCCAAAACATGGGAATGTGAGAGCTCGGGTGCAATACTGACTAAGACCAGTGCTGTTTCCTTTTTCTCTTCTTTTTTTAAATGGACAAATCCTCCAAATGCTTGGACACCCCTAGGTGTAGATTTTAAAGCAAAAAGAAATAAATACAAGGTCTGCAGCAAACACACACCAAGGGTACTGTGATGTTGGGCTTTCTGTGAACTGTTTGTCAGACAAAATCCAGCCATAGAAAAAGATCAGCACAGACTGTACTGAAATTGTTATAATACATATTTACCAGTGAAAGCTTTATAATGTTGACACATAGGCTAGAGTGTCTCTTACAAAGTGAGAGATACAGATCAGATTATTACACTGAAGAAACTCAATTTATCTGTCTTTTGATTAGTACATGGTTCTGTTTAACATTCACACGCCACATTAGAAAGCAACCTAGGGTTCAGTGTCTTGCCCAAGGAAGCTCGCGCATGCAGACTGGAGCAACTATTCATAAATAGCAGATACCCTTTACTTCCCGAGCCAAACCCACCCCAAACAGGCATGAACAGGCAGTGTTGCTGAGGCTTCTCCACATACCCAGACCTGTTTGTAAAACAATAACCAGCACTTTTAAGCCATTACTTTTATGTATATCTAGAATTCTTATTTGTTTATATGGTGAACTTTATTGTCAGACTGTTATGAATATTGCTTCTCTGTTCCTGATGTCAGCATCATAAACCCAGTGATGGCACTAGCCAAACATGAAGCTAATTAGCTCAACTATGACTGAAGATGTAGAGAAAAAGACTACCAGGGGAGGGTACAAACACTGAAATGTTTGCTTGGGCTCTAAAACCCCATGAAAATACTTTGTCTGCCAAACTCCACAGGATGTGACGACTGAGCTTGTTCCCAGTTGCATTCCCTCGACATCTGTCCTCCACTTCCAGCGACAACAGTTAGCATAAATAAGTTTGTTCCAAACGTTAGCAACAAAGCAGCTGAAATCATTAACAGCAGTGGTTGTTAATGATCCTAACTGTTCTTACTCGTGTTACTTCAAAAATCTACATATCTACATCTTTATACACCCTCCCTCACAGCAAGACAGTCCTGGGTTTTAATCCTACTTGGACTGTTTTTATGCGGTGCTCTGTGTGGGCTTTGCATGTTCTCCCTGTGCCTGCATGGCATGAAGATGTGCATGCTAGGTTAGTATTTATATATCAACACAAAGCTGACGGGACAAAGGAATGGAAAACCAGTACAAAGAAACTTTAAAGCGGTCACCACAGTAAAATTTATATGTAATAACTTTTCCATGTAGACCCTCTTGGTCCATCAGTGCTGCGCAGTGGAACTTCTACTCCTGTGTCAGCTGAACCTTCCTGCAGCTCCTCTGCAGTCATACTCAGGGTTTTCCACCTTTCTGCCAAGCAGATACAAGCTTTCTTGATGTTCCAAAGATTATATCTCCACTCCTACATTTCCCTTCACTACTTGCACTACATATCAAAAAATCTGGAAATGTCTGTGAACACCACGTAGTCAGCCAAGAAAGTGAAATTGAAAAGAAGGGTTGGCTTCTGCAACACAAAAATGATCCAAAGCAGACTTTGAAATGCACTATCAACTACTCCCACAACAACACAAGCTGAAGTATCTGGAATGACCTCCACAGTCCTCTGACTTGAATATCACAAAAAGAAAAACAAGCTAAAGATCTTAACTATAATGTATTTGTGAGTCTACCTAAAATAAGTTGAAGCTGAAAAATGATCCATCAAAAACTAAGACGAACTGGTGGTTCACCAGTCAGGACAAGATGCTGAAACCTCAATTGCCCACTATGCATCCATCGAAGTGTGTGTGTTTGTGAAAGCACTCGGGTATAGAAAAAAGTGCTTGTATGAATATGAATGAGACTTGTAGTAAAAAGTGTGTAGAAAAGTACCATTTACCATTTAAATTAGACTCAGCAGGGGTTCCCATCAACAACCACAGACGTTCAGGGGCTTTTTTTATTGTAAAGATTACATACAGAAGTATTCATCACTTCAATGAAGCCCTCATCTGTGCTTCACATCTGTGCTTATTTGATCTTTGGGCATGTGACTTCCTCTTTGTGGTGAACTCTGCTTCCCTTCATTGTTCAAGCCAACTTTTCCACCACTAAGTATTCTACCTTTGCATGGTGTCATCATAGTCATACACTGCTGGCTTGTTGGAGGACTGCAATTGTGTCTCTGTAGCCTCTGTGTGGGTTGACTCCCCACAGTTCTGCTCTCTCTGCTACACACACACACACACACACACACACAAATGGATACTAACATGAGACCTATAAGTAATGACAAATAAAATGACTCTTTGGGAATAAAAATCAAAATGTTATTTAATGTGAGGCTTTTGTTGTGTTTTTGTCCCCTGATTAAGAATATTTGAGGAAAAAGTTCAAATGTGAAAAACTTTACTTACAGTACATACAGTTAATTCTTTTTCTATATATATATATATATACATACACATATATATATATATATATATATATATATATATATATATATATGTATATCTCATTCATGGCTTGAATAATCAGATGTCACCTAATCTTAAAGCCCTCCTAATACCGTATCACCCCAATGGAGCACTTTGCTTTCAGACTGCAGGCTTACTTGTGGTTCCAAAAATATTTTAAAGTAGAATGGGAGGCAGAGCCGTCAGCTTTTAGGCCCCTCTTCCATTGAAACCAGCTCCCAGTTTGGATTTAAGAGGCGGACACACTCTCTATTTTTAAGATTAGGCTTAAAACTTTCCTTTTTGATCAAGCTTATAGTTCGGACTGAATCAGGTGACCTTGACTCTCCTTTAGCGATGCTGCAATAGGCCTAGGCTTCCTGTAATGCACTGAGTGTTTCTTCTTCATTTGCCTCTTCTGACTATGTGTTTATACAAAATACATTTAATTATTAGTTATTATTAATCTCAGGCTCTCTTCCACAGTGTGTCTTTTATCCTGTTTCTCTCCTCTCACCTTGATCCAGGTTCTGTTGGAGGTTTCTTCCTGTTAAAAGGGAGTTTGTCCTTCCCACTATTGCCAAAGTGCTTGCTCATAGGAGGTCATATGATTGTTGGGTTTTTCTCTCTATTGTTGTAGGGTGTTTACCATACAGTATAAAGAACCTCAAGGCGGCTGTTGTGATTTGGCACTACACAAATAAAATTGAATTGAAATGAATCATTTATTGTGTGTATATTTTTATTGCTATATTGCTGTGAAAAGAAAAGAAAACAGCTAACAAACTTGTCTGGCTTTGGCAGGCCAGTCATAAGAAGGGAACGTCTGCTGCAGATGCCTCTTTGCACCTTCTGGTTTTAATTATTCCAGGCAGTCTCATGCATCTCCCTCTTCTTTGCCCTCGATCCATTCTCCTCGCCATCTCGGATGAAGGGTGGTAATCACGAGCTGCTGGCAGACAAGAGGCCATTTACTCAGGTGAGAAGTGGCGAGATGGGGCCCACTTCAGGAGATGCAAAGCCTTGCCCAAGGGTGCCACTCAATCATCTCCAATCAGGAACACCCCCCCACCCAAGAGGTCTCAGAGAAACATACAGCGCCCGTGCTTTTGTCCGATGTGTCTTTTTTCCTTGCAGACTTCCTAAGGTAAGGAGACATGGAGGAACGCATCGAGGGTGCATTTTTATTCACAAAGCTTGTTTTCAGTATTGCCAACAGAGCCGCAGCAGCAGCACCAGACCATGCTGATGAAGACACAATCCTGGAGAGGATCGTCTGCCTCTCTTTCTCTAACTCTCTCTCTTTGCTATCCTCCTCTCACTGTGCTATTGCCTGTAGAGGAAAGGAGAAGAAGACGGAGGGGGCATGACATATGCTGAAGTAGATCTCTCTGAATAAAGCAGCCTCTGAATCCAATTTCAGTGAAAAGAGACAGAGTCAGCACGAGGGTGGTGCCGTGAAGAGGCAGGTACAGACAGATGAATCGGGAAGAGGAGAAGCCTTGGGTTGGAGAGATCAAAGATAGTGGAGAAAAGGAGACGAAGGAGAGGCTGTTGAATTATTTTGGAGGTGTTTGAGGGGTATTTTCCATGTAGCGTGTCTAACCTCAGAGGGGCACATTCTGCCAGCTCTCACTGCATCACACAGAGGCAGTAACACACACACAAAAGAGCTTTAGCTTCTAAGTCTCATTTGCATCAATCTTCTGGAAGACTTTACCTTTCTCTTTGCAGCAAGTCAAATTTCCTGGATGGTGGCAAAGAAGGCTTTTCTCCGAGCCTTTTGAAAGCTCGTTTGACACGCACTCCTTTTGGCTGTAGTCTCTGAACGTTACAATAAATAGTAGAGTCAAATCAAAGTGCGCTGTATACTGACAGTGGGATGGGAGCAGGGTAGGGTGTGTCTGGTTAAAGCTTGCTAAATGTGTCTAATCTAATGTCAAGGAGAAATGAGGCCCCTCCTGAACCTTGAGTGGAGGTGGTGATCCACGACGACCATATGGCTCCACAAAACACCGTAGAAGACACAGCCAGCCACACTTCCTGTGTGTGTGTGTGTGTGTGTGTGTGTGTGTGTGTGTGTGTGTGTGCAAACAGACTAACTGTAACAGCTGTCTTCTGCAGAGGGCTCTGGGCAATGGCTGACCTTATGCCTTTCAGGTGACTTCAGCTCAATTTTGTCATCACTCCCCTCTTGCAGAGAGTGATTGAAGCTGTTACCCCTTTTTCTTTTCTTTTTTTAAGCATAAAACACAGGTTGCACAGAAAAAGCAGCAGTCTGCTGCCCACAGCATACAGTGTACCTTTTAAGCACATAAATGTGCACTGTGTGTATACATTCATGAGCAAGGCCCACAACCCCCAGCCATGTTTAAGCAATGTTTTTTAAGATGGAAATGGTAGCAGACAAATAAATGAATAGCCTCGGGGAAGACTTCACTGTGGATCAGCAGCACTTCTCAGGACAGCTGGATCAGATGATACTTATAAGGCACAGAGAAAGAAGGAGGAAAGCCAAAACAGAGGGTCCCGTTTTCACCAGTGTGCTACCATTTTTGTACTGGTCTGAGTGGGTGCATAACCAGTTCTGTCGTGAACCTTTTTGCAGAACTAGTCCAATTTTCTAGCTGGTTAGAGAAATAAAAATGACCTAGTCTTCAGATCAGTCACATTAAATGTCTACCCTTCCCTGAGCGTCGTTCTGCTGGAGCTCTTTTCCTATTAAGAGGGAGTTTTTCCTGTCACCAAGTGCTTGTTCACTGACTTTTGATGTGTATTGGTGCTAATATCTACATAACACAAGTTGACACCTAACGAGGTCAATGTTGGGATCTTTCCGTCACTTCATGCATTATAGTCACCGTCTTTCATCTTTCAAAAGCAAGATTCACTCAAAACATTCCAGTTTCCAAAGCACAGATGCTTTCTTCTAATTCAATACGAAAAAAATCAAAGATAATTTATAATATGGGGTTGTGCCTTAATTAGAGAGAACTGAATATGCTTTGTAAATATATTTTACTAAACATACTTGTGCATCGCCTCCACAGGGTGTCTCTGTGGTGCAGCCTGAAGAGCGCAACTGTAATCTTCGTCATCACAGTTCACAGGCTGTCCATCAAACAGAACACAAAGGGTTAACTGGATGAAAACTGTATGTACTTATCTTGGGGCTGCGACAAAAGAAAAAAAGACTGGGGATAGAGGTGCTTTGTTTTTGATTCTCAAGTGTGATTTGGGAATGAGATCCAGTTTCCCAGCCTGGTAGAAAACAGGTGCTCATGCCAGTTGTTCTTTTGTCCCATTACGCAGATTGAAAGCAGAGCTAGCACCTGTTAGCATTCCTCAGCAGTTATGAAAAAAGACACTGCGATGAAATACAAATGCTTCACACGGGAAGTGACATTCCACAAATCCAATTAAAGAAAAGTTGTTATGAGAATTTTTTCTAAACCTCTTGAAACCTGTTACAACTGAGTTTGCTTTGGTCACTAAAAAAGGTTTCTGATTGGCTTGCACTGTTAAATTTGATCTTTTGAGACTGGACAGTTTCCTTCAGCCAAAAACAGCAGGATTAGCTAATTTGCAGTTTTCAGCCAAGCAGAATGCAACCATTTACTCACTCTTTTAAAAGCCAGCATTTACCTGAAATGCATTTTTGTTTTTCAAAACATGTTAAAGAACTGCTTTGATTACACGAAAGTCAGAAAACAAGGGTTTAAATCGGCTCCACCGATGTTTGGGGACAGCATGGGTGGGGTGGATCCTGGGTGTTGCTCAGCTCCACTCTGGCCACAGCTGTGCGCGGCTGTCAAGAGGCTCTGATGTCATGTATAATGGGAGTCCACAGGGATGCAGGAATAGAGGGATGGAGGGAAGAGTGAGGTGAGGTGAGGTGAGGTGAGGGGGGGATGAAACCAGATCCTTGCACTGTGCTTTTGCTGTGCTCCTCAGACTACGGGGCGAGGGTTAATGTGGAGCCACCTGCTGCAAGTACTTGTGCACATCTGATACTGTCCTGCAAACGGAGAAAGACGAGGGAAAAAAATTGCGTGTGCTGCTGGATTTCTTTACAGTTTGTATGCAGCAAATGGCAGTTGAATTGAAGTAAATGAAGTGTGCACGCTAATGTGTGAGTGCAGGGGAAAGGAAGGAAGAAGGCTGACAGTTACGGTGACTTAATACCACATGATATTTCATGGCTGGGGTAATGTGGCGGCACTCCCTGCTTTATGGAGCTGGCCTGGATTATTTAGTTGGATGAAGTCCTGCCCAGAGGAACAGCTGAATGATGTCATGCACAAGCATTTTTTTTTTTCTTGTTAAATCAAGCGCTGGATTCGGATTTGAAGGGTTCTGGTTTGCAGAGTGGGATGTTGGGCAATTGGAAAGGTGAGCAGAGTAAGCGAGGGTGGGCCTGGGTTGATTTCACAGAGATGGGGGGCAGATGTGTGTTTGGAAAAAGAGATGAACTATTGAGGTGGGTACCAGTAAGCTGACCTCACAGGGCATATGGCTCTGCAGATGTGTGTGTGTGTCCATATGTATGTTTGTTCCATCTGGCCTCATTCTAAATGGCTAGAACAAGGTTCTCCTCTCCACTGCTTGAAAGGAGTATGTTAGCATGCAAGACCCTCTCTTCTCTCCTCCTTATAAGAACCTAAATATGGAAACAGTGATTGGAAATTGTTTAGACAACCTGAAATGGTTTATCCTGGGGCTGTGCACAGCTCACAGATCAAAGCAAAGGAAACATGAATCATACAGAGTTTCTGTACGGAAACAAACCCTTTCTTCCTCCTGACACACACACACACACACACTGGCACAAATAAGAACGTTAAGGAAAACAAAGGAAAAAGAGGCAAAGGCATGAGAGAAAAAGCCTGCCTTTCCGAGTTCACACTCACTGACTTTTTCTTTGATCATACTGTACCTGACATCATGTTGCCTGCAACTTCACTCCCCCCAGTAAATTGCCACGCATTAATAAAGAGTGCAACATCACCCAGAGCCACTTCTGAAAGCAGCGGAGGAAAATCTCAGGAGAGGAAACTCTTTAGATGGCTGTTTTTTCTTTTTCTTCACCTCCTATTCGTTCTTTTCCCTCCGCTCCCTAAAGATCGGTTCCACTGCTATTCCAGGGAGCAGCATCTATCACAGGCTCTGCCTGCTCAGCTTTCTAAAAGATCCATCGTCTAAAGAGCATCACTCTCCCCCAGCCATCTCTACTTACTCTCTCTGGGGAAGGGCCAGGAGAAGTAAAGCCCAGTAAGGATTACAAACCACCAAATGACAAGCCCTTCATAGATGATTCTATGTGACCACACAGTCTGACAAACTGCCTAAATGCTGTCTTTCCCTTAAAGGGCTTTGATTAAGATAAAAAACAAGTGGAATCACCTTTTCCTCTATGCTGGCGAGCTCCTTTTTCTGGGCTCAGTCTCTTTGATCTTCTACCTTTAGTTTGATCAGCCACAGTAATCTTTATCTTGCCAGAAAGAGAATGAGGGAAAGGACTAATTGTACACATTTTCAATTCTGATCAACTTTATTTAAATTATTAAAATATTCCTGAATTCAAAGTGAGGGTGCAGCAAAAAACATCCATTGCTCAATCTCACCGTGCTTGAAAGCATTTCTAAAGGGCACACATATTTGCATCTTAGTTGTTCCTCCTCTTCTTCATCTTCTGCTTTTCCTCTCCCTCCTCTCTGTCAAGTGGACAGGAGCGGCTGACTCACCATTTTCAGGGAGGCAAAGCTGTGCTGATGTCATCCTGACAGACAGCGCAGTCCAGTAAACACAGCAGAGATGGCGTCAGATCTCGGACGCATCACTCTCGGATGACAGAGGTGCAAGGTTGATGTCAGCGTGTGATGAAATCATGATGTGGGCACGGCCCTGGCATGACTGAGCGCTGTGGAACGTCACAGAAAAATGGAGTAAACCTTGGAAACACATGATGTAAATATCTTCACACCCACCTGTTTAAGTGGTTGTGCAGTCGTAAAAAGACCCCCACCTTCACCCCTACACACACACCCAAATTGTACCAAGAAATAACTAGATAAATGACTGCAATGAGGCTGAACTTATATTTAACTTGATTCCAATGCAATGTGTTTGATCACTAACCTTTGCACTGGAACATAGTGCAAAGGTTGTTATTAATATTTCAATCCATCCATCCGTCCATCCATCTTCCACTTATCTGGGGCCAGGTCATGGAGGCAGCAGCCTAAGCAGAGAAACCCAGACCTGCCTCTCCCCAGTCACCTCCTCCAGATTGTCCAAGGTGTTCCCAAGCCAGCCGAGAGATATAATCTCTCCAGCGTGTCCTGGGTCTGCCCTAGGGCCTCCTCCCGGTGGGACATGCCCGGAACACCTCACCCAGGAGGTGCCCAGGGGGCATCCTTATTAGATGCCCGAACCACCTCAAGTGGCTCCTTTCAATGTGGAGGAGAAGCAGCTCTACTCTCAGCCCCTCCCAGATGGATGAACTCCTCGACCTATCTCTAAGGGAGAGGCCAGCCACCCTTCGGAGGACACCCATTTCTGCCACTTGTAGCCATGATCTCGTTCCATTGTAACCTTTTTATTTTCACTTCAGTTCAATTCAGTTTTATTTACATTCACATCCCTAAATCACAAAAATCACAACAACAATCTTCAAGGCGCTTTATATTGTACAATATTCTACAATAACAGAGAGAAAATCCCAACAATCTCTTATGAGCAAGCACTTGGCAACAGTGGGAAGGAAAAACTCCCTTTTAACAGGAAGAAACCTCCAGCAGAATGAGGCTCTGGTTGGGGTGAGTTAGTGATCCAATATATGGCCCTTCACCAGTTTTTCAACAGCTGGTCCAGTGCTCATATTGTTGAAGACACACCCATCAAACATTAGGTGTTCCAGATGTTCATTAGGATAAACTATGGGAGATAAAACAATCAGCTGTCATACACAATGCCCATTTTCATTCTAAACTTAAATCAGACCTCCTTTATGTCATCCAGGACATAACTGGATCGATACTATACAGTCTTACAGAGAGATTATGAAGAAAAAACACCCTCTTTTTGGGTGGGAAACTGCAGTCTGTCACATGTGGTTTCACTTTAACTTTCACTTTCAATCACTGTTTACTTGTGCTTTAGGCACAAAGACGACTTGGACAAGGTTAAGAAAAGATTATGTTTTGGGTTAAAGTACATTCTTTTACAATGTTGACATGGTTAAAAAGCACCACCCTCCAGCTTTCCTGGGTTCCACCCCACCTAAAGGTGATGACAGTGCATATTACATGCGAGTGTTGGAGATCCCTTAACTTTAGAATGAAACTATAGTTTGTTGTAACAGCTGCTTGCACATACAAACTGTCTGTTCATTTTCTGGCTGTGGACCGTCTCAGTAACCAGTCTCCTTCTAAATTAGACCAAAAAATATACTGTTTAATTAATTTACACACATTTATCCAAATCACACATTTAACATGACAGTAGCTCTTTTGGAAGGCTATCCCAGTACCAACTACATAAACCAGCACCTTTCACAATGGGTAAAATAAATTAAATATGGCTTTTGTGCCAATAAACGGAGCAGATACCTTTGGTTTGTAGTTACTGCTAATATCAGGGTGCATCTCGTGGATGGGCTCTCTCGTTGAGTATATTAGGTGTCGCTTTAAATATACCTCTGCGGATGGTTCATTTCATGGTCACTTGAACATACAAGGCATGCAGGGTTTAGCGCCCGATTGTGTCACTTCCCGTGTTGCTCAACTGAAGCAGGTTGAGCTCTAGACGGCTTAACATGGAGGAGAATTTCTCCTTTGTCTCCTCATGCCTGACGGCTCAATGTAGCTGAGACCCACTGAGGCTCAACTCTGACCCTGGACAGGTGTATAGGCTGCCCCCCGCGCCCCCAACCCAACCCTCTCCCCTCCACAGTCAGACACTTATTCACACACCTACTACACACGCACACATGCTGTACGTATTCACTTTAGAGGTGCTCAAGTTGCCCTGAAATAAGAGACTGGCAAAAGATCTATCAACAGAAAAATCACAAGGTAATGACATACTTAACTCCCCTGTGTGCAGCTATGTGTGTGTCTGTGTGAGTGTGTGTGCTGGCACATTCACGTGTGAACTCACTCATATTTCACATGTGCACAAAATGCAGCCGGGGCAGCCCCCCTCCGTCCCTCCTCTTCTCCAACCACTCGGCAACTTTTACCTCGCCTCATTTGCTTCACGGTGAAGGGGCTGATTAAATATTTAAAGTATGGAGTACTTTCCATTGGCATCAGGTGTAACTCACTTCTGTAATCTCAGATAGCCTGCTGCACGGTGCAGTAATTATAGTCGAGTTAACAGTGTGAGGCTGAGAGAGGCTCAGCGACAGGCAGAGCTTTGTTGTTTATGCCTGCTTACCATTTTATAGGCCTGTTTCTGCTTTCATTCGCTCCACTGTGCAGACATGTGGCCCTTTTTACATTCATTCTTGTAGGAGTAACTGTATGCCTTCCAAGGAATAAGAGGGTGTAAACGCTGTGTTAATGTTAGGAAAAGATGAGATTCTGTATATTTTAATGAACAAGAACAGTAACTTGTCCGTTACTGTTTATACTGTCGTGCAGAAACTGTGACCCTGAACTGAATTGTACTGAATTTTTATTTCACCCCAAAAGTTGATTTGTGAAATACCTCTTTTATATTTAAATATGCACATTGAACTATATCATAACCTGAAAGTTACTTTGTTTTTGGCTGAAAAGAAAATTACGACATCAGACAAGGAAAGAATACATATATGTGTGTGTGGAATATGTGTGGAAGCGTTTTGAAGTCAAAAGCGCTATTATTAGTGAAGTCAGGGAACAGAAGCACAATGAGTAAAAATTTAATCCATAATATGTTTAAATAATACAATTTTATGAATTTAAACAAATGACACCCTGAATTTTTTCTTCTTTTCAAATGCTAGATACTAGAATAGCTAGGTAAGCTAGCGTATCTCATTAGCTTAATGTTGCCATTAGCTGTTTATGAAACTGCTATGAGAACTAAGCAAAAAAGATTAAACCAGTCAAATGTAATAACTTCATACTTTTTTTATTTGTTCAGTTTGTAACTGTTCACTTGTTTCCCCTTATTGCAGGTTACAGTAGACTAAATAATCTTTAACATACATGAACAAGGTTAGCAGAGAGTTGATGCTGTCATGGATATAGTCTACATGTAAGTAAATACTTTAAAAGGCCGTTCTGTCAAGTTTATAGTCTTAAATGTGGTCCAGAATCTTTATTACCTGTTCTTTTCCCACAACTAACTGGCTAAAGGAGCCATTTGAGTATTCATTCTGATGGACTGAAAGCTAGCTAAAAAGGAGGCTAAATTAGTTTGTCGCTGGACTGAAAAAGATGCGGTAAACCAAATTCAGAGCGATCAGAATGCTATGGAGCTAAAAGAACACAAATTTTGTCATTGACCTTTCTAAATTTATTTAATGATTACTTATCTCTTAATAAAATGTCCCTACATTAAAAGAAATAAATAAGCAGCAACTTATTTGTTTACTATTATGCCCCTTTTCCACTAGCACCTACTTGGCTTAACTCGACTCAATGTGTCAATGTTTTTAGTCATTTCCATTTGGTGGTAGTACCTGGTACCAGGTACTTTTTAAATACCTACTCAGCCTGCACTCAAAAAATAACTCTTTGAATGAACATAAAAAAAATCATGGAAGGAATTTCCAAGTGATTAAATTGCTTCTGTTATTCCAACTTAATGTACTTTAGTTAGACCAACTTAATTAATTAATGATGAATCAACTTATTTACTCCAGTTGAGTCCAACTTAATTTAATTGAGTTGATCCAACCCATGCAAATTACATTAGTCCTAAAAAAAAAAAAATAATGCTAATAGAAAGCCATTTATTAATGTGGAAATCCTTTCCATTAAGTTCATTTAAAGAGTTGTTTTTTGAAGGGTTCAACAAACTGTAGAGTCTGGTTAACATAAAAATACCCTTACCATGGTTACAGGGAGGCTGGGGCCTATCCCAGACATGATACACCCTGGACAGTTTGCCAGTCTATTGCAGGACTAACAGAGAAACAGACAACCATTTGCACTCACGGGTAATTTAGAAACACCAGTTAACCACCTAATAAATGCATGACTTTTAACTGTGGGAGGAAACCAGAGCACCCAGAAAAAAACCCACTGTAAACGTAGCATTGTTATAGATTTGAACCCAGGACCATCTTGCTGTGAGGCAACAGTGCTAACCACTGCGCCACCGAGCTGTCAATGCAGGCTTAAAAAAGTAGGAAAGTTACCCACTTCAGGTGGTATTCAGTTGTAATAGAAAATGACTGAAATTGAGTAGAGTTGAATTGAGCCGAGTAGGTGCTACTGGAAAAGAGAATTGAAATCACTTTGACGATCTACTGGAAATGAAAACTACATCTTTATAAAAATGTTTCTTTCAAACGTTGCATTTTGGAGATAAATTGACATTTACAAGAGCCTGTAGTGTATGCAAAATAAAAAAAAAATATAATAAGAAACTCATAAAATCCTAAACTCCCTGGAAAAAGAAAGAAAAGAAAAACTCTGAGACCCATACGAGGTGTCGTGTCAAACAAAAGCACTTTTACAAAACATATACCCTGAGCTGTGAGGCCTCGTGGACAGCCTCTTTTAATCTGTGAAAACAATGCACTACCAACAGTTCTGCAGAAGCACAGAGCCTTTAGAGGAAGAACAATAGGTGGCAGTCTTAGGCACCTCCAAACGTCTGAGCCTAAGCTATGCTGAACAGACAATTCAGCAGCTGGAAGAAAGTCACAGTGGGCGGCTGGTTGAAGATCAAAGCATCCAGTCACAAAGATACAGTGAAGAGGATATATGCCTAAATGTCTGTTTATACAAGGACTGAATTGTGACTTTAATCCATTTAGGTGCGTACCTCCTCCAAAAAAGATGCCTTGAATGTGAGATGAGTAATAAAGCAAAAAGAAGCCGCATCCGTGCTTTACCTTAATCCCACACACTCTCATTTTTGTCACTAATCTGACAGATTTACACCCTTTTATTACCTGAATATGACGCCCTCTACATCTTTCACCTCATGGAGAATCCTGTTTGAGAATGTTTAAGTTGTAGGAGCATTTCTTCATGGTTTCTGAGAACGTGTTATCTCAGACAACAGCTGAATAGGCTCTGAAGAAGAAAGGTGAAACAGACTTTGAACTTTCGGTCATGAAGGCTGCTGAAGCGCAGTCCTAAATAAAGTTTCCTGGATACAGTTATTATTTCACAAGGAAGTGAAATGCAAGACCTATAATTATAGCATCCTTCAGCTGAGCTAATATTGTGACTTTGGGAAGATGACAGTAATAACCTGCATAAGGAATATGAGAGAGTGACAAATTGTGTTCGTGGACCGCTTCGTGCGGGTGTTTAGATCTTGCATTTCCATTACACAACACGGGTCGTCCTTCTCTCTGTCTCTGTTGTTCTTGTTCTGCGGACTGATTTGTTAATCTGCACCGTTGCCAAGGATATTTATGAGTTTTTGGCCGGTGATGCATTCAAATAAACAAACTCCCTCACTGTTTCCACAGCAGGGAAAGTGCAGCTCGACAGCGTACTGTAATGATCAATGAGGGTTTCTGACCAAACCCAAGGCCTCGTCATGTAGGAGCTGGGCTGCGAGGCCCCTCCAAAACACGGCTCATGTGGTCGTGTTTGGAAACCCTCTGATTTCTTACATGTGTCTACCAGGGTGTGAATTGACAAACTGTGATTCTTGCTGGCTTGCCTGCTGCAGCTTTTATCTTAGGGATTGATGAACTGATTTTAAGGGAATGAATCCGCAAAGCCGAGATGCTTCAGTGATGTAAGTGTTTGACTCGGGTTCTTTCCAGCGGGAGCGATGAAGAAGCTTTCACTCATCATGTTAGTTTCACCCTCACTTTCTGCATCGCCTCATATGCACTCAGAGGTGTTTTTTTTTTTTTTTACATGTGCTTCGAAAAGATGATAGAAAATCTCCCAGGTTGTATCGAGTGGGCGGAGGTGAGTTTTCGTGAAACGGCTGTGTGAGAAGTGCTTGTTTTCCCTCAAGTCTCCAGGGGATTCCCCTCTCATCTCTCTGCTGTAAACCAGCATCACCGCACCGCTGATGGACGTCTCTGTTTGGCAGGTGCTCATATACTTGGCGCCTACTGTTGCCCACAGCAATGAGGCTGTCAGGGCAGAATGCCTTCCAAGAGTGCAGGGGAACATTATATTTCACATTATCTCAGAACAATAGGTCATTTCCTGCTCGCTGCAGGCCAGAGAGGCTGATCAGAGGCTGCCAAGCTCCAGGAAGGGAGCACAGACTGCAAGAGAGGTTGGCGTCTAAAGGGGGGGAAATGTATGAAGTTGATGAATTGTTAGGTAGGTGGTTCCAGAGTAGGTGCAAGCAGAACTAACCTGCCAGTTACTGTGAGTAAGAACAGCCCGAGTGTAGTTCAGGTATGACTTGAATAGAAACATGTGTCCAAAACTTAACTGCCAGTAGTGTTTTTTTCTTTCTTTTGTGGGGGGCAGCCCAGGGTAAAATGTCTCAACAACTCCAACTTATAAAGTGGTGTGAGATCAAACAAAGTACAATGAGTATAACACCTAATGACTTAGGTGACCTCATCTTCTTGTGCCACCCGCAAGCAAAAGTTCCCCTAATATTTGCAGTTTTCTGTTAGATACATGAGCATGAAGTTTGTTTAGATATTCACGATAGGCTTGTAATTGGGTGTTTCACAATTGTACAGTATTTGACAATGCGTTTTAAAAAATGTGCCGATCTTCATGTTATTAATGCCTATTTAAAAAAATAAAAATAAGAAATTCAATACATGTGCATTTTTTATGTTATTGGGGTGGCTGTAGCTCAGGAGATCTGAAGGTTGGAGGTTAGATCCCTGGCTGCTCCAGTCAGCATTTCAAATATCTTCTGATGCATCCACTGAAGAACAACTTAGGGTTATTAGATAGAAAGCACTTAAGCTTACAAAAATGGGCATGAATGGGTGTGAATATTTAATAAAATAAAACATTTAAATACATTTGCTAAGTTGCCATGGGTAACAAATAGAAATTCCTTTGCAGTGGATTGTCTTCCACTGCAACACAAGTTTTTCATTCTTCTCACAAGCAAAAATGCTTTGTTTGTTATATTTTGTTTTGATTGATAAAATTGTTACTGAAATCAAAATTTCTCTCACTAGAAAGACATCCTGGCAGTGTAAAAGATGGCTGTCCAACAAATACAAAACTTATAAATATAACTTATAAATTATATTTTTTATGCTGACACTACATTTATTTGAATCAAGATGGTATGTCAAGAAAAGACTGTTAGCTGGTGGTTGGTCACTAGTGAAATCTTTGCTGGAAAACTACATTTCCTCCAAAGTCTTCATGAGGCTGGCTTGAATAGTTAGTCAGTCCACATGGACTCTGGACTGGAGAGTGAAACTGTTGAAACAGACTAAGTTAAGTAACAGACTAACTTTTTATAAGTCTGCTATTTAACATTAATGTGCATTGCAGTTTATGGATACAGCTTGCTAGCATTAGCTGCTAAATTAGCGCTAAACCTTCTCAGCAAAATATGGCAGCCCTCTGGCTCCAGAAAATCAAGAAGGCAATGACCATGAAGTTTGAGGTGTTTAAAAATGACTGGGTGTCATCCAGCTTTTAACATTATATGGTTGACTGTAAAACAGAGAAAGAAGAAAAAGGCGGATAGCTAGCTACTGCTATCAAAGAAAAAAGTTACCTCCACAGTGAGACACAAAATGGACAATAAACAATGTTCTTATTTTAAAGATTTTCTATGAATCACAGAACAGTATAGTTATTGTGTATTATTTTGGCTGTTATAATGGTATAATGAAAGTAGGGTATTGTGGCAGCCCTCCTTTAGCCCCTCTATCAGTCACAAGAAGCTAAACTTGGTAATAAATAATACATGTTAATCAGCTCTTTAACATGCTAACAGAAAAGATGTCACTGCATTACATCACAGCCTTACAGAGCCACAATGGTCTTGCTTGACCTGGGATTGGTTGGAAGCAGTTAACGTCCTGCTGTCGCTTTTGGAGCGGTTGAGCAAATTGTTAAATTCATAGATTACAACACACTGTTATTCCATGAAAAACAACTCTGAGAGTCAGTTTAGGTCACTTGCTAACTCTAAACCCCACCCAGATCTATCCAGCTACTTAACTCGGGCGCCAAATGCTTCGCAACCTCTGGAAATACCTTCTCACTGAGTGCTCCTTCTCTCCCTCTCAACCCTTTCTTTGGGTTGCGTAACAGCTCTTGTGTTGTATTATTGAAACGTTTGGCTCTGATTAGTGCAGCAGATGAAACGGCTAAATGCTAATGTGTGATTTCCCAGGGGGCCGCCCAGCTTCATGGGCTGCAGGTGTTTGGAGAGCAGGAGGAGGAGGAGGGCTTTTAAAGCACATCAGTGCCAATTACACCTTGCATTGTTTGTATTTTATGTTACTCATTGGGGCAGGTAAACACTCCAGGTTTGCTTCTGAGGTATTTTAGGTGTCGACAGATGCCAGCTGATATCGGACCCCTCCTCCCTCCCCCCCTGCCCACGAGGAGTGTAAGCTATTAAAATCAGCCAGGCATTAAATATGAGAAATGTAGGGAGCACCAGAACCTCTTCTTGGCTCTGCTCTAGAGAATAACATGGTATTGATTATCTTGATGGACACAAACCCTCCCACATATCAGCCCCAGGTCACATTTCTGTTGTTTTCTTCTCTACAAGACCTGTAATACCTGAGTATTTATTTCAGCAGCAGAGCTTAGCATGTCTAAGGTGATGCTGCTTTGCATTGATGTTGAAAGATGTTTTTATAGTTCTTGCTCAAGGGGCGTGCTGAGGCCTTCCAGCTGTATGATACCCTGTGAGCAAACTCAGCTGCCTTTAGGATCGTGCATCCAGTGTCCAAGGTGAGTAACTCTCTTTTACTGTCCTGTTTCACTCTGCCACACCTAACCACCTCCACCACCCATCCTGCTCCCCATCTCCATCCTTCTGCGAAAGCCTGTGCTTTTTCCCCCCATTGTGCTGAGCAGGCAGGCAGTAGCGCAGAGCCTCCCGGCTTCCTTTCTCTTCTCCTTCATTTAATTTTTTTCTACAGTACATCATCGCAGATTTATCACCTTGTGCCGTTTTCCTCCCAAAAGCGTTGGAAAAGCAGGGGAATTATTCCTCGGCCCTGACAGGATGGGGGGGCCTCAGGGTGGTGGATGGGGGTGGATGCTGTTAAGAAAGAATGGAAGTAGATGCTCTAGATGGGGCCTGAAAAATGTGAGTCATGTAAACGCTGCTGAGGAGGAAAAAGGGAGCTGAGGATAATTGATTCTGACGACCCGAGTCAGACGGCGCTCCACCCCAAGGGGGAGACAGTGAGCAGATCCCAGACATAGTCTTCATTGTGGAGCTGGGGACGAGGGGATGAGCTGGAGAGGAGGTGGAGGTGTGTGTTTTCTACACATATTGTTGGTTTGGAAGTCACTTCACCTACAATACAACACTTGCTTTCCCCTTAATGCCTTCTTCTTTAATCGACCCAAGTGCATATTACATTAAATACGCTTGGGCTAATCAACCTATCAGATCAGTAATACAGATTTCCCCATTTCTTGTTCTTACCTTATCTTAACTGTAGGCAGGCTTAACTGTAGGCTCCCTATTCTTTTCCTCACATGCACGACACTCTGCAGAAGAACCCCCTTCCTCTTATTAGCCCACGCCCACGGCGCCTTGGAGCCAGACTAAATAAATTCATTACAGATTCAGATGCCTGCTTACTCGCTAACCTTGTTAGCTTTTGCGCTCCAGCAAACAGAGTCCTCCTTGTTTGAGTGTGTGCGTCTGGAATGTTTGTATTGATGATTGTTGTATCTGTGTGTGTGTGCTCATATAAAGCCCTGATTCATTTAACCTTATGTGTAAGAATGCTCAGTAAATGTAGGTTACAGCTCAGGCAAACATAATTCCCCAAAGGCAAAGAGCAGCATTAGCATCCGGTTGTTTCGCCACATTCCCTGGAGCTAAGATGACTCTGGAAAGATGCTCTATGTCTTGTTTGAATCCTTTCGGAATCACACACTTAACTCTGCCACACACTCGCATAGCAGAAATAGAAGCTGATGTGAGGGTGAGAAATTCGGATAAGACACAGGTAAAAAAGGCATATTGTTACAGTATAAAGACAACCATGGAAAAATACTAGATGGGACAGAATCCGACCTTTATCCTTTATCTGAGTCTTTCACTGCGTTGAGGCCTAGAGAGTTGGAGTTATATGAGAAGATAGGGGAGGATCAGAACAGATGGCACAAGTCCCCCTGGGCAAATGCCGCCTACCCTGCTGAACACTGGGAGCTCTTGACCATCTGGACCAAGAGGCAATGAGTAGAATCCCCCTAGTGGATTCCCCATCAAAGCGACATGGAAAAGTGGAGGCGGACTCACTTGGAGCAATGTCACCAATATGGTTTCCAATCAGCTCCATGTTGGATTAAGTGTCCCACATTTGGAAGTTAGTGACCAGATAGACCCGCTGTGTAGGGATATAGCACTGAGTAGTGTGTTGCGGTTCCTCTGCAGACATTAATGAAATGCCTGCTGAGTTGAAAGTTGCAGTAAAATGCATTTGTTATCCCGAAAAGAAGCCTGTCTTGAAGTCCAGGTAGCGTGTACGTAAATCATGGAGGGAAAGGTCCTGTATTTCTAAAGAAGGGAATGTACAAGGAGGTTAGAGATTTCTTAAAACTTTATGAGCTGTCCATCCTTCGTGTAGACAGTTTCTGGACCAAACTGCATGCAGTCAGAAAGGTTGGCTAACCCTGCCTCTCTGGCAGAAATAATGTCTCTTCTACAAATCAAAAGCATATTTTTGGTTTGGCTTGATACGCTATGCAGTCATCTCTCCTGCTGAAGAGTATGAGACTATTGGATCCAGACTGGTAATGGAATAGGAGAGTTGGGCAAGTTCTACATTTAGTTACTGAACTCTGAGCAGGAAAAAAAAATCGGATTTCAGAAGAAGATTGCAGCATTAATGGGTCTTAAGGTGGCTAACTCCACTAGAAGGAAAGTGATACCCCTGAATCACTCATACATCAGATCAACGAGCTAAGAGGGAAGTACACAAAGGAAAAGACTAGCAGTATTGACCAGACACCATGGAATTCCAGAGATATTTGGTAACACGTAGAAATGACAAGTAAAATAACCATAGGCAGTGACTGATGGTCAGCTATGAGGACTGAAGCATGTATAAGTCTTAGGAATACCACTCACTGACTCATAGGTTGGGAAATATACAAGAGGGTTGCTTCCATATCATGAAACTTTGTGTCGGAGCAACATGTTACTGGACGCAGGGAACATCAGTAGTTATACAAATCTGGATGCATGTCACACATTTTTACTTTTAGCATCAGAACCCATGTTCCTAAAGAAAACTAAAGCCTTTAAGCAGAGTTGCTCTATACTGTACTTATCCAATACATCTGTGGTTTGCATCCTGAGCGATTAAAGATTCAAATCTATGTTATAACTGAGTACATGAACAGTGCAGAAGAAAAGCAGACTGGGAACAAACTCCTCCAGAAATGAAAGGGGATCCGATAATGCTGCAGCTGCTTGTGTCACAATATAAAGGTTTTTAGCCCTACTTAGTTTGGTCTAGTTACACTGGATAGCTCAAGAAAGAGCAGTCACTGTTGTTGGGGGGGGGGTTGTTGTCAGAGTAAAGGTCAAAATCAAATGCTATCATTCAGTTCCTTAGTAAAGCAAGACAAAAAAGAAATATATAGGCAAGGTAAACTTTGAGTTATGTATGTCTGTTGGGTAGTTTAGCAAATCTGAAACTGCCTGTAGAACCTGATGTAATAACTCCTAATAGTAATTAAAGGTCTGTTTTTTTACACTAAGCAAGAACACGTCATGAAATTTCAAATTTGTCAGATGCAAATTTGTTGTGTAATATTATTAATTGCATTGCAGTTTTTGTAATTTTGTAAAAAATCTGTCTTCAAAAAATGCTCTACAAGGCTACTCTTACAAGATCAGTTTATTCAGATGTGACAAATCAGGAAAATTGAAAAAACTGAGGATGATCCTAGAAAATAAATCTGTCCTGAGAAATGACACGGTAGGTATGAACAGCTGCATAAAGAACAGGTGGGTCCAAAAAATATTTTTAACACACAACATATTTGCATGAATTTTGTATATTCTGGTGTGTAAAGGCCTTTAGTCTTTAGTTTATAAGGAAGAATAGCAGCCATCAAAGCAACTGTAAGCTCAAAGCTCAAGGAGCTGCTGGCACACTTTAGTCCTTTGCACACACAGGGGTGGCGGTTCTAAGAACAACACTCCACAACAAGATCAGACTGGAGGTTGAGTGGCTCAGGGTGGCTCCCCCCCCCAAAACAAGTTTGGTGGTTGCTATAAAGAAATTTTGACCTCTTGCCATACCTCCATTTGCCTTGTTGTTAGCTCAGGAAGAGGAAGGAGAAAATGATGAATTGGACTTCAGTCACCTTCTGTCCCAGCAATGTTCCTCTGAGTTTTCATGACATGACCTCACCCAACATTTTTTATCAGTCATTAACAATAAAAAATGATCTATGCTGAGTTTTAATGTAATAAAGGTCAGTGCGATAGCATCAGCAAATCCTTTTTGTTTTATTTTCCTCTATAAGTCATTTTCATTGAACTTAGTTTAACCCCCTCCCCTCCCTGATAATGCATGAGCCCACTAACAGTGAAGACATACTGTGGCAACTGGTATTCAAGTACGTCTCTTACAACGGTTATTATCTGCACTGCTGCGAGGTGGAATTTAGTAACTGTTAAGGTTGTAATGGAACCCCCCCCAATATAATTTTAATGGGTAAGTTATAAAAATAATTCACCCTCTGTACTGTCACCATGGTTGAAAAAATTTGGTACAGAGACCAAAAGTTTTTCTTGTACCGGGCTGTAAACTACATTGGACATTTTAACTTGCTACTTTACTCAGATTGGCTCGCTTTGGATGCCAGCCTCAAGCGGCCATTAGAGGTAATGCACTTTTTGGCACTTTACAATCTTTTTAAATCAGAGTTCTTTGTGTTTCACTAGCATGAACAGATCTATTGCAATGCTAATGATTAAATAAATTAAAGCCTAGTGCAACAATGAGATTATAAACTTCCGCAGAGGTTTTATTGTAATCAAAGGCTTTACCTCAGTATTATCACAAATTCACATTCAGAGGTTTTGTCAAGATTTATCAAGTTGGTCTTCCTAAAAACTTTGTTTTCCAGAAGTGGCTCTTTATCCTTTTCCTATTTGTGAATCAGGCAAGAATACTGAATCTACATCCTAATCAACTGAGCACAGAGTGTTGCAGTGGTGTACCTGCACCTGCTTATCCTCCTGAGGTGTCTCCTTCCCTGCTCCATTTAGAGCCACAGCCCAGCTCGGATCGATCCCTTTCTCCAGCCGCCCGTCATCAATTATTCACCTGATCAGCACTGCTGCTCATTAGATGACTAATCTGGGAGGAGTGAAGAGAGATGAGGTGCTTTGAAACCTGAGACCAAGAGGCAGCAGGGAAGGAAGGGAAGGGTGGGTCACATCTCCACATCGAGAGGAGAGAGATGGAGCGAGAGTTCATAGATGTGGGATTACCAATTTGTTCGCCTAAGTCCTGACATCCAGGAGAGTTTATAAATCTTTGATGAAACCATAGAATCACTTTGATGAACGTGCACATGGATCACCAACACGGCACACGTGCTGACAGAAGCTTCACGGGTGTTGGCTTATTGAGACAGAGTGGCAGCAGAGCGTGCGTCGACATTGAAAACTGAGAAAGTGGGAGTGGAGCCGGAGCCGGCCAGAAAGATTGCATGTTGCCCTCTCATTACACCCCACCTTAGCTGTTCACGAGAACATCTGTGGTCAGCGTGGGTCACATTTTTACTGTCCTATAAATCTCCCTCGGCTTTCTCCCGGTGACGCCAGTTGTTATTCCAAGTCTCCCTGCCTGTTGTTTTGTGCTCTTGTTTCCACCCAGCCAGGCGTGCACATCAGGGTCAGATGGAAGAGAAACAGGTACACACACCAGCTAAGTGCATAAGTGGATCAACGTGTCCAGTATGAAGAGGATTGAAAAAGCACTGTTTAGAAGCTGCTCAACCTCAACACTTCCAGGATTTTTAACGGAGGTTTTGCTCAAAGGCCCGAAGAAAGAAAGAAAGAAAGCAAGAAAGAAAGAGGCAGCCCCTAGCTTTCCTCCTTTCCCACTGATCATATACAAGCAAGGTTGGGGTAGGTGTGTGTGTGTGTGTGTGTGTGTGTGTTGTGGGAGGCGGGGGGTCGTGGGGGAGGAGGTGGCTTTGATCTCCCCTGTCCCCCTGAGAGCCACAGTGAGGTGGGAGTGCGGCGTGATGGTTGTGGTGTGCGTTTGATTAAAGGGAAATATGCATCAGCGTACAGCGCTTTCCTTTTTATCTGCGCCTGCGATGTGGTGCGATGGTGACGATAATGTAGCAATGTCGCAGCTCTATCTGTGTTTCCACCGGAGCTGAAATCCACCTGAAGTCAAGTGCTTGTAAAGCAGTTTGGAGAAGTTGAGGCGCCGATACAAAACCTGACAGAGGCTGTCGTTGTTTTGTGTTGTTTGTTTGAGTTCGTAGCGGCCGAATCAATTAGAGCCCAGGACCTGCATTCCACACCGGTGTGGCAATGGGTAGCGTGGCTAGGTCCCAGGACACATCAGAGACAGTTTGAGCCTGACAGCATGGAAACTGCTATAAAGTCAGCATCTCTGTGTTGTGTGTGAATTTGTCGTCTAACAAAGCAGGCAAAGGGGTAAAAGGTGGAGATCAATACGCATGACTGGAAGTCCAAAAGCTAGAAGCGTTTGCACACATGTATCTGTAGAGTACATCAAGACTCTAAAGTAGACAGATGGAGGGTCTGCTGGGAGGGGAGGAGCACTGAGGTAAGGCATATGCAGGCTCACAAACACCCTTTGGGTAACCCACTTTACTTGACCTTTATATCCACACATACGTGCACGTTTCCAAAGAGAAATATCAATTAATGTCATTGTCTAAATCTCTTCTGCTGAGTATCCTGCTGTTTTTGCTCCAGTGCATTCCTGCAGAATGGTTTCAGGCAATTAAAATCAGTTTCATTATTTATGTGATCATCTTTGCAAAACTTTTGACATTCCCATCAGTGTCAGTTTTAGTTTGGGATTAGTGATAATTAGCAAATATTAGCATGTCAACACATGTAAGATAGTGACAATAGTAAACATGCATGCAAAACAGCACGTTAGCGTATCGATGGCAGTTCTGAGCACTGAGCCCGTGTCATGCATGACTATCTTGTCACCAGTGCCGATGTCTTTCATGTGCAGCTGGCTGCTGGTGAGCTGCCAGAGGTAGGAGCTTAGCAAAATGAACAATGTCTTTTCCAAACAAGTGGTTGCAAACACAATCAATCATGACCTTTCTAAAGCTGAGATTTTGGGTTCGGTTTTCAATGATAACCCTGGTAATCATGTCAGAGTTTAGAGCTTTTCAATTCAATACAGTTTTATTTATACATTGTAAGGTAAAGACCCTACAATAATACAGGGAAAACCCAAATGATCAGATGATATAAATAGCGTCATGACATAAATGAAGTAATGCAAACTTTTTTTTAATAAATCCTGTCCTGTGTGGCAGCTTTTGCAATCAGAACTGTGATTTGAATGCATTTTGGTGCCGAACACATTTTGCTTTTGCAAGAACAGCCGCATAGGATCTCTATAGGCTCCTCTTGTTCATGTGAATCTTTTATCTGTTTATTTATTTCTTTTTGTGTTCATTTTGATATTACATTGTAAGTGGAATAGTATGAAGATGTCTAAGGCAAGACAGGCAAGAGAAAAACGCTAGAAATGGTTGATAGGAACAAATAGAAATGTATCGCCAACTACTGCACCTGTAAGAAAAAAACAAAACGATGCCGCTAGAGGATAGCCACCCTGGTACAAGTCGAGAGGAGGATCCCAAGGCCTCAGGAAACCCAGGAACACCAGGACCCAACACTCCCCTAGTGGCCAACCCAAGCCACCAGGGAAGCGGGCCAATGACCCCACTAGAACATCCAACCACGCACCTCAGAACCAATAACAACCCGAATCCCAGAAAGGGGCAGAAGCGCCCAGACGGGAGCAGTGACCATGCCCTACCTTAACCAAGAACCAGCAAGCCCCAGCCCCAGCCATGTGCACACATGCACACACAGACCACTCACTCTCCCTCATCCACTAGTGACACACTGAAAGACAAAGACACATGACCCCCCCCCGAACTACTTTTTACTCATCATGTGAAAGCCAGGGCTGGTGAACTTCAGAGCTTTGCAACATTAATGCTACAAACAGCACATATTGCAGCATTCTCTGTGGAACACCCATTAGATTGAAAATCTCTCAATTCATAGAAAAAAAAAACCCAACACACAACCATACAGATGTGAAATATATGAAGAGCTACAGAGCCCATTCTCTTTAAAGAGTGGGAGAGAAATCTCTCTGTGGAGTTGTTAGAATACTTAAAACACTCCTTAACTGCTCCAATAAGCAACATATAGCATATTATATCCAGTATTATATTATAGTATATAATATATTGACAAACACTGGGACTGAAGAGACATCCATTATCCTGTGATTCATTATTTGAAATGACTTCAAACTGGCTCCAAAAATGAGTTTTTCCTGTTAAAAGGGTTTTTTTTCTTCTCACTGTCACCAAACAAAGCGTTTGGTCATCATATGATTGTTGGGGTTTCTCTGTATTATCGTAAAGAGCTAATGTTAAACCTTCAAATACACAGTGGGTGGCATCATGGTGGCTCTGTCCATTTTTTTTCAAATACAGTCTATGCTTCCTACAAGTTTAGCATTCTGAACTTTAACTTTTCCTGAGTTAGTGACTCTTTAGTGAAAAAAAGAAGAAAAAAAAAAACGTACAAACACACACACAGTGTCCTGAACAAAGCATATCTTTATTCTCATAAACATCAGGTTCTTCAGGTACATAAACAGCCACAAGCACGAACACTTTCAGTCTTTTGTTATTTTTTTTTGTTTCTGACAGCCAACATATCATGTGAGCCAAACACATTACATCGCCTAATGTGAGATTTTTCACTTTCTGACTTGTGCTGACAGTCATACACGCACGTATCTGAGGAGAGAAGAGACTGACCCTTAAGCCTGCCACTTCCTGGTTTGCGTTGAGGGCTTGAAAGCGAAGAACAAGTCACTGATGAACACCCAGACACATCAGAGTAATCTCTCAGTGCTTTGGCCTTCATTCAGTCCCGTGTTTGTGTCAGACACGCAAGGACAGCTCTACATGGCTTTTTGTTGCCAGTGCTGGCAATGATATATGCATCTTGTTTCCCTCCTTCACTGACAGAACAAAGCAGCTGATTCACTAGTTACTCTATGTAAATATATATATATATATATTTATTCTCATTATATATTCTATCTATAGAATAAGTCTATGTAGCATATATATACTTTTGGTAGGTCTTTTAAAACATTCAGGTACATTCACTTGACCCTGTGATTTTTTTCTTTTCTTCTTCATATGAAAGATACATACAGACAGACGTTAACAGAGCTACTCTGCCCCCAACCAAGAAGCAAGACATTTAAGCATCCCCCCAAAAATTAGAAGAAGCAAACACAACAAATGTCTCAGTGCTGGTTCTTTAAGGACCAATAACAAGCATAAATATTCTAAGAGACCTCTTTAATAATCTATATAGTATAAAATAGCATATTTTCTGGACTTGACAACAGTTTATATTAACTCAATTCAGAGTCTAGGTGCACACAATTCCACAGGTGCGTACATGAGCTGGCAACAACAGGTAGGCAATTCAATGGTTTTCCTTTGCGTATTTACTAAACCAATGGTATTCTGTCAGTGGTTGGAAAAGCTTCAATGCAAACCTCACTTCTACAATCACAAGTGTGAATAGACCCTTGGCATATCACAGAATACACATATAGGCATTAATCGACAAGTCAAGAAGATAGAACTCGGCCTACTGAGGACCATACTGATGATAAGTCACGTTACGCATGAACACCAACATTTTTGTCCTTTTTTTTTTTTTTTTTCTTCTCAGAAGGCCACAAGGATGTCACTTGGGTGCTGGTTAAGAAAAGTGTTCCTTCATGGATCCAGGTGGATAATGGACCCCAATACTGCCCTTAATCGGACTCTGTTACACGAGCAATACTACACTGAGGATTGTACAGTTACAGAACACTTTTAAACTGTTATGACGCAAAGGCCGGTGGTTAAATTGTCAGCCACTGCGATGGTACGCAATGAACTACTTTTAATTCAGCCGTCCCCGAATAAAATGATCTCCTCAATGCTCCGTCGTGGTATCTAGCCATGCAGACCTGGTAGCTTGAGTCATCTTTAAGATTTCTGACTCTATCCTGATAAATGGAGGTGACTAGAATTAGTCTGTGCTCACATTTTACATACCCGCAGTAATGTTTTGCTCATAAAAATAGCAAAATGCATGGGAAATAAAGAGTAGGAAGCTGCAGGACCTATTATGACTTATGAACAACAAACTTGGAGCTACAGCAGTTGACTGCTAAACCTTTGTCCTCTGAAAAAAATGTGCCTGGTGTTACATGGAAAGGATGATCTGGCTACAAAAAAATGTTTCGCTTTTAAACATTTGATCTCGTGCGGTGTCACTTTTCGTTTGGGTTCGGCACGTTGAAAAAAAAAAAGAAAAAGACAAGAAAATCTGATCTGATCTGCATGGCTAGTTATATTAAAGGGTGAAATGAACCCTCGACTATTTCAGTTGGGTCATGGATGACCTCTAATAACTTTTAAATAAACAATAGATAAAAAATAATCATTTGCATTTCCAACGAGATATTAAATACATACTTCCAAACAAAATAAAGTCCAAAAACAGAACAGTGCAATCAAAGTAACATGAAAAATGATTGTGTATAAAACTGGATTCTCTGACCTAGCGAGAGTATCTCTTGCAAATCGTAACACAAAGATCACTTTTCACCACAGGCTTGATTTTATTTTTACTGTTTTTCCTCTTTTGCACAAGGTCAGATTTCTCCAGTGGTGAAAGATTAAACTAGTGCTAAAAGACATAAGAGAACATCTCTATCCCTGTGCTGCTGATTGTTAGAACTGAGTGTATTAGGAGGAGCCCACACCAAGCCAAAGGGCCAGTTGGCTAACGCGGGCTTGGAGCGGGAGTTTCCAGATCCCCGTCTGCCTCGCCCTCTTCCTGGCCAGAGTATGAGCTCAGGGCATCCCACAGCAGGCTCGGACGCTCACAGTGGTGGTGACACCTCCAGTGCTCCATGACCAGCTCTTTAGTGTCTAGCACCTCACTGCAAAGCACACAGTTAAAAACTGCACCTGCGGCAAGGACGCCGAGGCCTCCGCTGCTTTCTGGTGATGGGAGGACCCCGCTGTCATCTCCTTCCCTTCCTCGATGGTGGGACATGATGTGCTTCTTGAGCTTGGAGAAAGAAAAGAATTCTTCGTCGCAGCTTCCACACTTGACCAGATTGCGCTTCTCATTTAACTGTCGCCAGTAGTGGGCAGCGTGCTTTACCAGTTCGTTCTCGGCCTCACGGCCTCCCCTTGGGGGTTGGCCCTCACAGAGTTGAATGTGGACCTCCTCCCCGTGTACATATCGCAAATGCATCTTCATGTCTGCAAAGGTGGGAGTGATTGCCTGACAGCGGCCACATTTGATCTGCAGCTCCACAGGATCTTCACAATCCTGTTCATCTGATGGTTCCGGCAAACTGGCCCTGCAGAGAAATAAAAGGAAAAAGGTGCAGTCAGTCAGTATCTTTGGCTGTTTAATTCACCTTGCTAGAAGGTAAAGATCAAAATGAGGTTGCAGCATATATTCATTAGTTATCTCAGTCGCTAATAATCTTACCCCTCTACAAGCACGTCTTCCTCATGATGACTGACTGACGGCTCCACAGTTAGCACCACCTTATGGACCTCTCTCAGATGACTGAAGTATACCCCAACATATCCAAAGGCCTTCTCGCAGAACTCGCAGGATAGAGAACGACGTGGCCGTACCTCAGAGTGATGAAGCTTCTTGTGGGTGCTCAGGCTGCTTGAGTGAGCGTATGTCTTGCGGCAGACGGGGCAGATGTGCGGCCGATTGTTGGCGTGACTGTTCATGTGGCTCTGAAGGTGATGCTTGAATTTGAAGCAACGGCTGCAGGTGGGACAGCGGTGGGGCGGTCGGCTTCCTATGAACACTCTAGGATGGGAGCCCCCTCTGAGGTGGAGGGTTACTGGGGTTGGCTGAGGTGGACAGTCCAATGCTTTTGTTGTGGTAGAGGTGGGGAGCTGATGACCAAGTATGAGCTCCTGTTCTTGGCCATCTGGCGTAATAGCAGGCAGACTAACCAACTGGGGAACTGTCTCCATCACCAACATGGGCTTGGGTCGAATGCTGCGGTATTTTTTTGAAATATCAACTTCCTTTTGTTTGGATCCTGGAACAACTGCCGGCTGTTTCTCCGGGACCCTTCTACGGAAGAAGGATAAAGACCTTTTCTTGCGGGCTTCAAAAGCTAAGATGTCTTCCATTGTTTTTCTCTTCCTTCCTCTCTTTTTGCCAGGTGGCTTCTGGAGTGTTCCTACAACAGGCATTAGTGTGGGCTGGGCCTGAGGCTCTAGACTGGAGTTAGGCACCCGGTTGTGACTCAAGGTTTCAGCTGTCTCATGGGTTTTGGATGTAGAATCTAAAGGGCTGGTGAGTCCTTTCAGGCCAGGTAAACTTTTCTTTTCTGGAGATAAATTATTGAGCTTGGCAGCTGGGATGAGGGTGCTCTTCATTTTAGAGTAGGGCAAAATGGGTAATTTCCCCTTAGGTGGGGATGGGATAATCTGGACTGCTTTACTGAAGATAGCTGGAGAAAGGACAGTGATACTGCCCTGCGTCTGGGCTGCAGCCAGCTTAGATTGGCACACTCTCACTGTAGTCTTATTGTCCTCCGGTGATTTGCTTTGGGAGCTTTTGATGGAAGCAGGGGGGTACTGCAGGTTCTGAATGAGACCAGTGGTGGTAGGTCGTTCTGAGCCATCTGGTACTCGCTCCAACTGAGAACCTGGATAAAGGACAGCATTATCTGGTAGAAGAGCAGTCACAGAGATGTCAGAGGAGGCTGGGTCTATTAGAATTAGCTGCTCTGAAGGCTCTTCTTTGGGCACTAGGGTTTCCTTTGTGTGCTTGGTCTCTTGTAGATTCTTCTTAATAGCTGTTGATGCTCCACAACCCACTGATTTGGTCTGTGCTGAGTCAGAAACTCTGGAGGCTGTTTTCACCCTGGCAGGTAGTGGAGGAGATTTGACCTTATCTGTGGTCCCCTTGCTCCTCATTGGCTGGTATCTGGGAATGGGTAGCTTAAGGTTCTTCTGATGCTGCGGCGTCTGAGAAGAAACAGAAGGTGGGAGCGCCACCAGGGAGAATGTGCCATCTTGACCTGCTATTTGCATGAGTGCATAGTTTTGGGTGGGAACAATGATGGACTTGGGGCTTGAGGCAGTGGTAGCCTCAGGCAGAGCAGATGAGGGCTGACAGGACTGGACCGCAGGGGAAGGAGAGGGCACCACAGCCGGGGCCTTGGGGGCAATACTCCGAAACTGAAGGCTCTTCATCTGATGGTCTGCAGTCACTACCAACTGAAACACAAGAATAAAAAACATGTATATAAGTTCATGCACTGAGGGTCTTCAGCTTTTCCAGTCTTAAATCCCCCTTAGACCCCAAACATGGCAACCCATCAGAAAGCTTGCATGCTGAGGCTCTGACAGGAACAGCCAATAACGAACATCAAGGCCAAGACGTCCTGCTTCGTATTTACAAATGCAGATATGCTTTAAAAATCATAAATAAATAAATAAATAAATAATCATCAATCATAAAAACTACATCGTTTTCCTACTTCTACGTGAGATACTTACCAGCATGCTGCCAAAATGTGCATTGCTGGTGACTAGAACTTGAACTATGGAAACAAGTATGTAAAATGTTGCCCCGTGGATGCAGATTTTGCCTATGAACGAGGTGAGATTTTTCCACATAAAAAATGAAAGTCAACACTGCAACACTGAGCACGTGCGCAGGCTTAAACTGGTTTGATCTACAGACGGCAACAACATGTGGTCAGAATGGGCGGGAGATACATTTTTGATGCATTTTTTACTCTTGATGCAAGAACAATTTTCAGAAGCCAAAACTTAAGTATTCTCACTGAACTGAGTTAGTGAGAACTGGTTAGAGTTTGAGTTCATGTCATTGTGGTTGATGGTTCAGACCTTAATATAAATGCAACCCCTCTGCATACGGTCTCTTTTTCTTTCTTTGTTTTGTTTGTGGTGTCGTTACTTTGCAACCCAAGCAAGACAGCAGCAACGTGCAGTGTGTAAAATGCAGGCATATGCACAAGTGTGACAAGCTGTCCTATTACTCATGTCTCTTTAGACCCAAACAGCAGACTCTCTCTCCCCCAGGCTAAGGACAGAGTGCCCCCTTTGATATGTGCTCAGCATGTAGTCAAGGTACATGCTGAGGATCTGTGGTGAAGGGGCTCCTTATACCCCCCCTCCTCACTTCCTGTAAGGATCAGTCAATGGAGCGTAAAAGCTGCTCACTACTCAACCTGGCCAAAGGCAATGAGGATGTCCCTGAAAAAAAAAAGCCCTGGGTTTATTTTATCATCCCTTGTTCACAAATAACATTTCATGGTAGCCCAGTGGGGATGAAGCTTTGCACTCCGTGTTTCACCTTTTTGACTATGTTGATACAGTGGGGGAAACTATAACCTCAGAGTGAGGTTTTAAGCAAGTCTTTATTATCTCAATCTACCATAGCGTTCCCATCTATCAATCAAAAGCCACAGGTATGGTTTTAAAAACAAAGGCAAAATTCTCTTCATTTATATCAATACTCTATCTTTATATCAAAAGCAGGGACAGATTACACTGGAATGCTTCAAAAGGCCTAACTGTAAACAGACTCTGGGATTTCAATTTCACATTATGACCTGAACCTTAATAGCACCGTTTGATACAGGCAATGTTCCAGCTCCACTCTGTAATACCAAACAGCATAAAGTGCAACAATCTGGAGGTGTTACAAAAGGCAAATATTTAAACAAAATCATTTCTCCATACAACCCCCCCCCCCCGCCCGCCTGTTTTCACGCTCAGAGCCCTACATACTCAAAAGGAGAAGAGGAAAAGAAAAACGGCAAAGGGCATATTGTTTAACAGCTGGAAGTGTTTCTGTGGACAGATTATTTATACAGTACCCCTACCGCATTACGACTCCATAAAGCTGGAGATATTCCTCCTCTGTGTGGATAGTTGATTCCAATTTGACTGTGACTTTGGCAGAACACAGAGTGGAATAAAACTGTGGGATGTGCGTTCCTCTGGGTGCTTTATGTAGGTATAAAAAGTGAGAGAGTGGACTTGAGGCAATGCCTGTTGATTAATTCTGCAATGTGTACATTAATTAAGTTTCTATCTGTGGTGTTATTGCGTTGCTGTGCTTTATAAGACTATATTCACTGCAGGAGGAAGAAGTAGGAACAGAAAGAAAGGGGGAAACTTCCTGATGATTTTTGTTCAGGGAATTTATCCTTGGGCAACTTTGTACACAAAGAAAGGAGAAGGCTCAACCTATGTAGGCAGCTGAAGCACAACTGCACAGTCACTAGGCAAACAGAGAAGCGCCAGCGGTGGGAGATCAGGAGGGTTATGAAAACTGTCCTGGTGTAAGATGGCCCCAGTGAGACGAGCTGAAAGTTGATGACCACCGTTTAGGTTCATAAGCTGAAACAGTATAAATTTACACTCTAAAAATTACCTATCCAAAAACTGAAAACTGAATACCTAACGATCAGCTATCTGATCGTTAGGTAGGTATATATTAATGTTTTCCAGAGCTGCCATTGTCACTTAGCATGCTAACTTTCACTCATTTGTGGGACTCATTTTAGCTCATTTCAGGATTTAATCTCTGTCTGTTTCTTTTGTGCAGACTCCCTCTCCACATCATGGCAAAACGGCTGTCCCTCCCTGAGTCTTGTTCTGCTGGAGGTTTCTTCCTGTTAAAAGGGGAGTTTTTACTCCCCACTGTCACCATTTGCTTGCTCGTATGGGATGATCTAATTGTTGAAGTTTTCTCCGTATTATTATAGTGTCTTTAACTTACAATATAAAACATCTGGAGGCCATGATAAAATCATATTAAATTGAACTGAATGTACTGTTATCACAATTAAGACTTGTTCTCATTTTAAGAGGCCCTAAAGCCAACACTTTAAAAAACACTTTCGGGCCACATCTGCTAATTCACTTCACTGAATGGGTCAATGACACAACACAGACCCCTTTACTGTTGCACAGAAGGCAATACAGATATATATCCAAGTGCTACTTTTAAACTTCCAGCTATTTTTGTAACCCTTCTACAGTTTGTCAATTCCCCTCTGTGTGTTCCTGC
This sequence comes from Oreochromis niloticus, assembly GCF_001858045.2. Lineage (NCBI taxonomy): Eukaryota > Metazoa > Chordata > Actinopteri > Cichliformes > Cichlidae > Oreochromis > Oreochromis niloticus. The sequence goes on from NC_031974.2 coordinate 29,761,893, forward strand.
TCATAATTTGATTCAGGTTTCGGGATGCTCATCTCAGTATGTGCCTCTATCTTATCTACATAACCTGCATTTTAAAAACTCTTCTTCCACCTCAGGCACATGGAAGAGGGAAGAGACAAAAATAAGAATGAGAAAAAGGAAGGAGCAGGCAAGGGTTTGATTTCTTGTTGATGTAACAGCAGCGGTCAACTTGCCCTGTCATCATTCTCTATTCTCCCAAGAAGGTTATTTTGGTGTTCAAACACAAAAAGACACCAAATGAACAGAAATCAAGAGCAACGGTTGTTTAAAAGCTAGACCTGCAGCCCTTTGCAATGCCCAGTTACAATCAAGCACAAGCTATAATAATATCCAGCTAGTGTAACTAGAATTTTTAATAGTTTTGTTGTTGTTTTTTTCTGTTTCACAGGTCAAAGCATTTCAAGGCTCAACATCTAATCAAAGAAGACAACAGGATGCAAGGAGAAGTCTGTCATTTTCAGTAGACACACAAATGATAGCCAAAGCTTTCAGATACCTTTAGTTGTTATTTTACACAGCATGATAGGATGATGCTGGCACCAGCATACTTAATCAAGTATGCTGGTGCCAGCATACTTAATCAAGTATCACTGGGCCTAATATCCCATTAGGCCCAGTGATGAGCAGTACCTGGATCCTGCCAGATTTTGTCTATCCACTCTAGGTCTGATCAGCTACGAGTTTTTGAGATGGCTGCTCTGCTTACAGTTTCTCCAGACTAGTGGAGCTCTGCAACAAATGAACATGGTGTTTTTTGACCATTTTATTGGTGAAAGCCTTTTTTCAGTCTGGTTACATCACTTTGGTTGGCCATCTGGCTTGGATCTTTGAGGGATGATTAGAAAAATCCTAACTGAAAGATGGATCTTAATTCAAGGACGGTCCTGCTGCGTGCCCACTCGCATACCTTTTTGTCTACGTATAGAGAAGGGATAAACTCCAACAAAGCACAGGCTACAGAAATGTACTTATGTGCAGTCCTCCAAAAGAAAAGGAAAGAAAAAGGAGGGGTTGGGTGATGATGCCATATGTAAATTGGAAAGATAATATTTTTTAATATGTTATTTTTTGGGCCTTTCATTTTTATAGAGAGTGGAGAGTGGACAGGAAAGTCGAAGAAGACGCACAGCAGAGGGCTTTGGATCGGTCGCTCCATTTCACCTTTGCGCCATGTTCGCCTGCTAATCGTGTGATCTAAGCTAGCATCAATGTAATCCAGACTCACCTCAGTAAAGCTCAGATTAGTGTGCCGTGACAAAGATTGCTCATTAAATAAAATTCACAGTAATTACAAAGAAGTCTTTGCTTCTTAAATGTGATTTATTGTGTGCAGAAAAATAAGCAAGAAGTGCATTTAATTCATAAAAAGTGAAGGGCCTGTGAACACTTTCCAAAATAACTCATCCACACACCAATGGCCGACATGCTCCCGTAAAGAAAAATGTCTTCGAATGTGAACCCCATTCACTTTAACCGTTCCGCAGCTCTGACTTGAGGGGCCATAACACAACAAGGCTAAGAGACAAATGTGCAAGCGGGTCATAGATGCTACTCAGACTGCTGCTGGATTCAAAACGCCAACTGCTCTGATCTGACTGGGGTCAGAAGTCACTGCTAGGGTGATGCAAAAATCTGGTTTCTGGAGAGAATGTAAGAAACTGAGGAAGAAAAAAGAAAAACGATAGCGTGTGTGTGAGAAAGAGGGGGGTTGCTCCATAGAGACAGATTATCAGGTAAAGCCAGAGGGGTGAGAGGTGAGGATCTGCTGTTTATGCTGGAAACAGGTCAGGGTTGAGCAGCAGGGCAGAGTGGGGACGGGCCAGCCATCCACCTGGAATGGAATGACATGGTATGAACTGCAGACGCTACTCACACACACAAAAACGTCAGCTCACGCTCTCAAAGCTGAACGCTGGTCACATGAAGATCTGGTCCAGCCAAGACCGACTGGTCGAGCAGCCAAAACAACCCACCTATTGTTAGGCAGTAATGCAATTTAGTGAGAGCTGAAAGCGCCACTTTGTTCAGTGTCAAAACATGAAGAGCACTGTGTTTGGGGAGCATCCCCGATGCGTTCTGTGATTCTGCTTTGTCTCGCTTTTAGCCAAACAACTACTGTTTAAACTGCAGAGTGCAGCATTTTGCTTCCTATCTATGAAGGCGGTGGCAAGGACCCAAACATAACAACTACAGCTCGAAAAAAGAAAAAAAAAAACATTAAAAAAACATTCTCACAGACAATAAGAAAGGGAGAAAGGGGAGGTAATTTCTTTTTTTCCCCCTCACAGTGAGTTTTGAAGAAATCAAATCTGAAGTGTTTTGGGGAAAGGAGAGCAGAGGAGTGTGAGGTTTGTTATCTTCCTTGTAGGTGAGAGCAATCCTCATCTGGGACTCACAGATAGAGTCTGGAGATGGAGGGGGTCTGGAATGAGACTGTGTGTGTGTGTGTGTGTGTGTGTGTGTGAGAGAAGACTTAAAAAACAGCAGAGGCCAAGCTCCCCCAGGTTTTAGCCCAGATGAAAGGCCAGGATCTGGACTAGATAAGAGAGCAGATCATGGGAGGGTCGGGGCCAGCCAGCTGTGAGAAGCCATGTCCAGCGGCCATCTCTCAGCAGCCCCCTCTCTCTTGCGCACACACACACATTACGTGTGGGATAAGTAAATGTGAGAGAGTTAGTTAAAAAGATAAACCTTTCTTGCCTTTCTTAAGATGCAAAAACATCAAAAACCAAAAATGCATCCAAGAGGAAATGACATCATTCCCTACTGTGTAAAGTTATCTGTGCTCCATTGCTTCTGCCTGCATGCATGCCAACTACTCATTTTTGCGCACCAGCTTGTATATGCACGTGTGTGTGGGGGAGAATGAAAGCAGTCATGGGGTAATGAAGTCAGTGTTCTTACAGAGGTCCTTGCTTTATCTCAGAGTGCTGCTGAATAAGAGAGCCAAAGAAGAGGCGCACACGCTGCCAACATACAGCTGCTCCTTTCCACCTCTTCACCGAACAACAAACAGCGAAAGGTGTTGTAAGACAGAACATCAGAACACCATATGGTATTCAGAGCACGCACGCACACGCACGCACACACACACACACACACGTCATCCACTGTCACCTGAGCAAATCAATGCAAGAGAGAAATCCATTCCAATTAGGATCTGGCTGCTCTGCCCTGCATGTGGATGTAGATTAATCAATAAAGAAATCCCACCACTGATCTGCCATTCACCATACAGAACACACTGAACTCAGACTCTGGGTGTTTTGCTTTCATTCACTTGCAAAATAAGGAAGTGCATGCACTCGTCTTTTTTATATGAATCCAAATAATTTTCTATTCAAAGGATTCCAAAGTGGTCAGTAAAAAAATGGAGGTCCTGCCCTTTAAAAGCATGATCCTGTAAAACCCCGACAGCCAGTGACCTGTGACCCGATGTCCACAGCGAGGCCATGCGTCATTCCCTGGGAAGCTGTAACGTCCTCAATCATCCATGCTTGCAGATGACCCAAATGAGCGTACGAGCACACATAAACAGGCGCGGCCACGTGCACGCAGCTGATGTGGCTCCCGGCTCTGAGCTGAGTGACGTCGACACAGAGGCGAGGTGACAGCAGTGTGTCAAAGTGCATGTAATCGTGTAGAAGTAGGTGTGTGTGTATTCAAGGTCTGAAGTGTTAACGTGGCCCTCCTCCCCCGCCTCGACGCCCTCGGGCATCCAGCGCTGTGTTAGCCATCCAGACTTTGCTCAGCACTAAAACCTTTACCTGACCTTTCCCTCTGCTGTGACATTTGGGCCCTTCTGAGCAGGTCAAACAGCACTAAACAGTGGTGGAAAAGCAGAGGGGAGCTGCAGGAGAAAAGGAAAGAAGAGAGGGATGAGAGCTGTCAGAGATGACAAGACGTGTTACAGGACGGCAACTTGCGACCATTTTAGTTAAGAAACTGCCATCCAAGACTGTACATAACTACACTATTTGCACTGAAATCCACAAAGAAGAACCGGCATTGATGAGATCTCTTAGCTTTGTTTACCTGGTAGTAGGCACAGGCACAGTAGGTTAAACACATAAAAGTATCGATACTCGTAGATGTACAACAGCAGAAGCTGCCTTCACCAGTAAGGAAGCAAACCAGGATTTGGCAAGCCCCACTGTGGACACCAATCTCCAACAAGTATACTAGAAGGCCACCTAGGTGGCTGCTGTGGCATCTCTCTCTCGCTTACTCTGAGTCGTCTAGTTTGAAATAGAAGTTACATAAACTGTTGTTCTGTGACACCAGAAATTTGACCTGCAACGTTTAAGAAAAAAAGATTTGAAAAGCACATAAAAAAAAAAAAAACCCTCTATACATTGAATGCATCCTCAGGTAAGTGTGCACAAAGCTGGACTATTCTCACACAGCCTTTGTACTAAGGAGACGGCTGGTTAAAGACTGTTTAGTGTCCAGTGGAACATTTGTGTTGCCACATGCACCTCTGTTGGGTAAGTCCAATAAAAGTTCAGGGATGTAGCGTGAAAGCGGCTTTAGTCATGCAACAAAGAGCCAGCTGGAACTGGTGCAACTGAGGCAGCAGTGTTTGAAATTTCAAAATCGCTAAGCTGCCGAGTCAAGTAGGTTTACAGTGAATCGGGCACAAGCAAAAACAGACGTCCAGCGAAGTGGGTGTCAAATCATTTAGCCTTCACCTGGTGACCTCGCAACACCTTTTCACAATCATACCCAGTGCCTGGCAGACTGCAAAGACTTGTTAAAGCATGAAGGCTTTCAACTTTGAGCTTTCTTTTTTTCTCTAATTCTTTTTAAAAGGAAAGACTACCCATCTTGTGAGATTATGTACAATCCAGTCCATTTAAAGCAGCAATCTGAGCCCTGACGTCTCACAGATATTCACTGTCAGATGGATAACTGTGCACGACACAGAGCATTGAGAGGTAGGGCAACATGACCACAGAACAAGACAGTGAGCGCAAGATTTGTACAACCGCCTGATTGTCAAACACATAGATGTTCAAACAACAAGGCCTGTCCAGTTCTATCTATTCTCTGCTGGTCCTTTGTCCATCGTTTATTAATATGCTCCTCCATCCTTGCTGACAGACTGAGCGATATTCATTACTCACAATGAGAAAGCTGAGATCCACAAATACTCCCGCAAATGAAGACTGCACAGAGTTTTTGCTCATGCTGGCCCCGATGAAGAAAAGTGATGCCACTGCAGCCTTGACTGGGGTGCTAAGAAAACACCTGCGCTCCAAGACCCACCTTAATGATCACTCGACGCAATGGGAGAACTTTAATGGGGCCCTGGAAGGGAGGAAGGAAGGGAGGAAGCTGCCAGCTTGCTAATTTTAGGCACTCTGCATCTCAGATGAAACACTGGAAATGGCAGAGAGGAGGCGTGGAGAGGCGGGAAAGATTTCTGTCTCTCACTTTTGACTTTCTGCATCGCGTCTCTCTAACCATCATTACTCCATGCATCCGGTATGAGAGAGTTTCAGAGCTCTTTGATTCTCTGAATCATTTCTCCCTCTCTTCCTGTTTCCTAGCCCTCTCTTTCCCTCCCTCACTTCCCAGCTTTCTCTGCCTCATCCTTCCTTTTTCCAACTCTCCCTTTCATTCGCACCTCCCTCCCCTTCTGCCAGTACCTGAGTAAATAAACAGTGTTGTGTGGGATGCTAATTAGAGCAGGTTCAGGGACGCGACAAGCCCAGAGATGGATAAACAGCAAGGTGGGGAGGAGAAGAGATGAGATGGAGGGGGTGGAGGTGGAGGTAACCCACCCCAAGGGCAACACAACACACGAACACGTCAGATTAGCGGTGAAGGACAGACAAGAATGGTTTTGTCTGGCGGCACTAAAGCAAAGGGAGCGTAGCAAAGCAGAGGACTTTAAGGGGCTGCAGGGGAGTGAAGGGCACTGCCAGAGAAGTGTTCACACACTGGAGGCTTTGGCCATGTTGAGAAGAAGAAAAAATGTTGTGTGAACTTTGTTAATGACGGCTGCTCCTAGAGACCCGGTGTGAGATCAAAAGAAATGCAGATGACTCCAACAGTTAAAACAAAAACAGGTCAATGTGAGGCAGCTTTTCCATATTTAATGTTGAATTGTCTTTCGGGGGGGGGGGTAAGCTGCACGATGTGTAGGTATGGAGGTAATTTTACAAAGGACAGGTGAACGCAAACAAGTACACTCACACAAGTAATGAATGTACCTCTACATTCATCACTTAAAACACTGCATCCCAACCTTTGGGATTCAACAAACACGTCATATGGGCTCAGGAACGCCGTTATTAACAACAACTGTGACTTTCAAATGTGTTCATAATAAACTGGATCCAGTCTACTGTCCGCTTTCCATTTACAGGTACAAATTAGGTATAAATAAAGAAACTGTCTTTTAGTTACTGCTACATATAACAGGTAATCTTTGTCGTAGGGACAATTTGCAGCACACCTTTGCATCATTTGCAGCCAGAAGTTGTAACAATTTATTCATCCATTCATCTTGTTAGCCAGGTCCACTGTTTGATGCTTAGCTGGCAAATGTAACCATTTATACTTTTAGCTAGCCAAACACACTTTATGCTAATAATTTCCATCTGCTGAGTAATAATTCCAGTTTATCCTCTTTGTTCGGCTGATAATAACATTTTTTTATCCACATTAAAGCTAACAAATTTGACCTGAAAGTCATCCTATGAAATTTAAACTTCTATTATATTATTTTTGTGCCCTGTACCCCGAGCACCCATACAGTAACTACTAGTATATAACAGAAACCAAATGGAACCATTTATAAAAGGACCTGATCTTAAATGAATCTCCAAGTGACCTTTAATACACAGTATATGCATTGCCGACTTGTGGGACTCAGTTTGGACAACTTCACAAACTATAACCTGCATTTACACATTATGGAAAGGGGACATATTTACTGTGTCGTTTTGTATGAAACAGTCTAATCCGAGGTGAGACAGATCAATGGGTGCATCTGTACCACAGTAACTAGTTCTGCAGGAGAGCTGGAAACTTTGAAGGTCAGTTCCCCTACTTTTACTTTCACAGAGAGGAACCTAGGTCTAACTTGAATTCTGGTCAGTAGCTTTACTCCCACTGAAAGTTCCTGCTTACAGAAAGGTTCATGATTTTGCTAACAGGAATCATGAGGGAGGTGCCCAAGATTTGATGGCCAACAGACTGAGAAGCCAATGCAGCCTTTGCAGTCCATTTCTACACAGGCAGGGGAAAAAAAACTGAGGGAACTTTACTCTATAGGAAGTTTGATGTCAGGAGTCTAATCAGCCTAATGCTTGTTATGTTGGCACATAACTGCATACAGCAACCCACACAGTCATTTTTCAGATTGCTCCGCTGCATGCCTTGTGATAATTGTTTGTGTTCTATCAGCGCTTGTGCCAGACACCGGGCTTTGTGTTTGCTGTGGGTGCTTTTGTTATGAAATGACAGCGTGTTTGCTTAATCAATCACAATCATCGGCAGCAGCACCCTCCCCTGCAAGAACATTATAGATCATGTTCTGTGGAGACACTATTCCAGAATTTCTGATAGCATGGAATAAAAAAAACTGAGATATAAAAATTGTTTTAGACTTTCTTATGGACATTTCATGAACTTGTAGAGGTTTTGCATTTTCCATCCTCTGAGATAAACCATTTCCTCCTCTCTACTCAGACTGTGTGGATAATGTGTGTGTGCGTGTAGAAAGCGTGAATGTATGGGCGTACAGTTGATGTAAAATTGAAACCTGAAATGATTTCAAATACTCAGAATGAGACATTTTTAAAAATTCAAAAGAAAAATCATTATTTAATCAACACTACTCGAAACTCAAAGCAGGCAGAGATCCACGAGGAGAAAAGATCTTTCTCCTTAAAGCATCTGATTTCTGTCTGTAAAAAGCTACTGCACTCGAACATCAGCTCAGATTTCATTCTTCGGCCTATGATTGTGTGTTTTAAAGCTCAGCGTTCAGATTCAAAGTGACAGACTTTGTGACAAAAGACTTACTAGATAAGGTTCATATTTCCTAAGTTGGTTAAACTGTTTGATTTCTTTATTACACACACTCTTTAAGTGTTGAATGCACCAGAAATTAGTTTCCTGAGAAACAGTAATTTTGCCCTGTTTAAGTACACTATAACTGTGTTTCTAAAAAAAAACTAACAAACTCTAGAACAAAGTGATTTGTAATCATTTGCACTCTAATTATTATTCCTGCAGTAGCCTAAGCTGCTCCAGCAGAGTGGCTCAGTGGCTGACAGTGCTGTGCTCGAACAAACATCTCCCACGGGTGACTGTGTTTAACTGTGAGCTTTACTAAACATCAGCAGGAATGGTCAAATCGCCCTTATCTGCATATATGAAAGTCTTCAGAAATTGTCTCTCTATCTCAGTCTTTGTTCACAGTCCATAAATCGAGCATCTGCTAAGGAGTCTCTGTTGGATTATAAAACCCAACTAAGACAAATGCTGTCTGGCAGGATCAAAGGCGAACTCGGACTGTAATAATCACTGATGCTGCTGTTAAATTAACCAGACGCTGCTCACTCCAGTGGGAGGGATTCCTCTCTTCTGGCAGAGCAGGCGGTGGACCAGGTAAAAGAAAAGACAGGAAGTCTGTGGAAAAACGTTGAAACAGCTTGCAGTCTCTACCCTACCAAGAAGCGGCGTTAACTGATTATGTAATACGCAATCTTCAATGTTGCTCTGAGATGTTTCATGATTAAAAGACATCCCCAGATTAGGGACGCATCACTAATGACAGGGGAAGGAAACCTTGGTGTTACACGGACTTGCATAAGCTTTTAATCTCACGTTAAGTCCAGCTCAAACACTGATGAAGAGATGAGAAAGAGGAAGGTAGGGAGGACTGCCACGTATCTAAGAGGCCGAGGAAGAGAGGGGAAATGTGGGATATGTGATGGCTGGATGGACGAGCTATTTTTATAATGAGGTCAGTGTGAGCTGGGGGATTTCATTCCCCTGGGATGGACACACACACACACACACACGCGCAGAAGAACTGTGGTGCTGCGATGCTTCTGCTGAGTGAGACCGTCTCTGTCCACAGGAAGATGAGGAGGAGGAAACCCAGAGCTACCCAGGTCTTTCAGGGATTTTTGGCATACCCTGATTAGTCCGTCTCTGCTACTAGAATGAGAGCCGATCTTTAATTATGGAACACAACTTACATTTTCTGATATCTCTAAAATGTTTTAAAATCCTAACATAATGACAGAAAACCCTGCTCTCTACAGCCATCACATAATTTCATTCTCTACTCCAATTTTTAATTCAAACTTTCCTTAACTTCTTAGTTTTTTTATTTAACACCTGAAAGCAGCAGGCACAATGTTTTGCTGTGTGCTGGTGTAGCACTTCAATGTCTCTGCATGGGGTCAATAAAGTTTATCTTAAAACAACTGACATAGACCTGAGGTGTTTACCGATTGGATGATCTTTCCTTCCTTTTCAGCTGCTCTCTTTGTGGTTGGTGCCCAGCTTGTGGTCCCCTCCCCCCCAGTCTCCACACTCCTCCTGTGAAGACAAACATTAACCCTTTCACTCATTTTTTTTCTTTCCAAATAGACAAAATCAAAGCAATCACAAAATTTTGAAAAACGCTGACACAGATGTGGTGGATTATGAAGTCCCAAAGGGTTCAAAATTATAATGTGGGATAAAAATAATAAAAATAACAGGAAATAAAGACATAGTTTAAAGAATAATTTAAAAAAATAAAATCAGAAAAATAAGCCAATCAACAATTAATAATAATAATTACCCCACCTAACAACAGAGTAGTTCTGAATATGCTAACTGGCAAGCTAACTAGCAAGGTCGAAACTGTATTATTACTCTGCATCAAAAATAAAGAACCTATCTTAGCAGATAGCTAATCTCTCTGTGATTATGGTGTAAAAAAATAAAGTTATTATATCTAGAGACAATAAAAATAATTAGTGACAATACCTTGAGTAAAACTAATCTATAACTTGCAATTATTTTAATTACTTTAACTTATTTTAACTACCAAAACAAATGCATTAAATATTTAAAATCCCACTGATTTAATTTAATGTTGACAAAGAATATATATATTCCATTAATTATCTGGTGAAATGTTGAGGTAGTTGATCAGAAATTTAAAGAGCAAACTGGTGTGATAACAGACTATACAGGAGTGACAAGGTTTACACACTAGCATAGCTCTGCATGGCCTGTTTCAGAAGTTTGCGCGCACACACACTATATCAACAAATTCTCTCTTGCAACCCCTCACTCTCTCTAAATGCCTGTCGCTTCGACCCTCCATTAAGCTGAGCGAGTGCTCGTTTAGCCAACAGTGTCTCAGCAGTTGGGGACGCAGGCTGCCCACTCAGTCAGATCCACCCGTATTAAATAAATAAGGAGCGCTCTTCTGTGTAAATTATTCATTTAACACGCCTTATCCTCCTCCAACAACCTTGTTAGAGCAACTCAGGAGTCGGAGGGGGGGGAGTGTGGCAGGGGTGGGGCAAAAGGAGGAGGAGGGGGGGAGCCGACACCGCGGCTCATGTGCGACTCAGCAGAACCTGTGGTGCATCTCTAAGCTCTCTGGGCGTTCAGTTGTAGGGGGGCTAATTCGCTCTGACACCTCCTTTGTTTCAGGCGGAAAAGTGCTGCATACACACAGCTCCGCGTTCGCGCGCACGCGTACACTCTCTGCACACACTGACATGCACAAACTTGGATTGAAAGAGCACAAGAATTGAATTTTTAGTGCATATTCATATAATAATCATTCTAGTTGTCTGGATAAATTATTGAGAAATGGGGGGCCGGGACACGCGATGGTGGAACGTGAGGGCTGCATTTGCTTTCTTGCTGCCTCAATTCGAGTAAGACAACACAGCGAGTCATCCGCTCTAAACAAGCTGATTCTAATGAGCCGGGATGGGGACAGATAGAAAAATGCTTAACTTCAACAAAACCACCGTCATAGATTCTAACCTTAAGGACAAATACGCGACAGTACAGAACACCTCATATCAAGAGTGCACTCATGGCACGTCTGAGAAAACATTTATGCAAGCTGGATTAAAGCGCACAATAAGAATCTTTAGCATTTTCTTCATATATATTTTGGAATATAAATATCTCACTGATCCTTTATTTTCAACTCAAAGTCAGCTGCACTCAAAGAACAGTTAATTCCTCCTGACTAGGTGGTCTAAAAGCTTAAGTAATAAGCTTCAAAGCAGAGTGTAATTCTTTCCAGGTATGGGGGAATTAAAAGTAAAGTCTTTCATACTTTAAGTCTGAGTTTAACGCCATTTAAGTCTAACCTCACACCATGTGTCACAGTTTGTAGAAAAGAAAGTCTGAATTTAAAGGAGACGGGCTTTTTCTTTATTAGCACACATTACACTAGACTGGTGAGTTCTGACGGTCAGTCTGCAGCCCAATCAGGATCAGCCCGGCGCAGACCGACACACTCACTCTTTCTCTCTCTCTGACTCCAGCGTTCAGGCCCAGAGCGGGAGGTTGTTATGTCAGCTCTGACAGTGCTCATTACCAGCCTCTACGCTCTGGATTGGAGTTAACAGGCTTTGGCGCAGGCGTAGGCCAGTTAGACCCGACTGGTACAATGGAATCAGTGTGTGCATGTGTGCGTGCCTGTGCCGAGAGTTAATCACAAAACATTCTTTCATTTCTAAATCGCACCTCGGGGCCACTGTACATTACAGAGGCACCGATATGCTATGTGCAATGACATCTACTGCTTATTTCCATTCTCGCTTGAGAAAAGTGCTCCATACGAGGGCTGATCGCTCAGCATCCGCATGCCAAAAAGCTTCTGTTGAAGTGTTGGTGCACTGCTGTGCATCATTTCTGATTTATCGTAGAGAAGTTCTCACTCGAGTGTTTGGATGACTGAATGAAAACGAGATGCTTTTGCTCTCTTATCAAGGAGACAAGAAGTTAAACAAAGTTGTTTTAAAATCTAAATAGTCTGTGGAGGAGTATTAGGACCACGTTCAGCAGACGACAACTGTAATCTTCACATTTCGACTAATCTTGAAATTGAGATAAAATGACGCTGCAGTTTAAAAATAATCTTGTCATAACAAGTCACAAATTACTCATTTGCCCGACTCTGCTTGGATCAGCTACCGATACCGATATATCAGAAAACATGCCGACAAAACCATGCAATAAACTTTGTCTGTCTGGGTGTACGGCCTACTGTGGTGACTGTTGTTCAGCAGGTGGATAGGTTAGTGGGTCGGTCTCTGGTTCGTTCCAGTCCACATGCTTTAGTAGAGCTACTTCAGCAGCGACTGATCTCTGATGGGAGTCACCGCCCCTCGAGGAGTAGCATTGGGAATTGAACCATGGATTTCTTGCTCATTAGACAAATGTATAAACCACTACACTATGAAGGTACTCAGTCTATACAGTCAATCAGCCAATTAACCACTTACAAATAGATCTGATCTGAAATTACTGGGTATTAAACCACACCTGTCCACAGAAAATAATTCCAGTCAAGCCACCATGTGCAAGACCAAAGAGCTGACAAAGGACGTGACATGACATGACATGACAAGACCATCGGCAAGAACCTTGATGAGAAGGCGAAAACTATTGCGATCATTTAGAAATGGAAGAAATTTCTGTGTCTGTGTCGAAGTACCAGTTCAAATATGTAATAAGTTTGAACAACTTTTCCTTAAAATAAAAATGCAGAAGCTTCTTACTGTGAGTCGACAGCTGTCACCCATGAAACAATATGTTAAGGAGTGGTTTGCTCCATGTGATGAAAGTCTTTTGGAACTTACAAATTTTCTTGCACGCTTAAATTTGCAGGTTGCAGAAGGGGGGGATTATCCAACCAGTTCTATACATGCCACCAACGTGCGCCACCTAGAGGAAAGACATGGAGCACAAGTCAAGGTTTAAACATTTCTCATTTATGTCCACAGACATTCAAACTTAGAAGCTTAATACATAGAAGCAAAGAGATTTACATGATAGTTGTTTTGGTGTTAGCAGTTATCTGTTGCTGTCATATGGATCATTACACTGGCTCTGGTCTATCCTGCTGCTTTCAGGTGTCTCTGCAGGTCTTGCCCTCGTTCTCTGCCCCTCCCCTCGCAGCCCAGTAACCAGCAAGCGATGCCGGTGATTACACTTGATTAAGGCCTTCTACTTCAAACAGACCTGATGTTTATACAGACCCTGATATGGTGGATAGGATAAAGAGCAGGTTGAGCTCTGTGTTTGTGTCAGCGTGCATGTGTATTTGTGTGTTTGCCTAGATGGGAGGATGAACACCATTACACCTAGGTTTTGTGTACATACAACTGTAATGACAGCCTGTATAAAACATGGGGTGTTGTGTTGTTTATCATTAGGGGTTACTGTAGTTCATCGATGCAGTGTTTCTTCCCAGCCTAATTTAAAAAAGTTATGGAAAACCTACTATCTTAACTTTCATTTAAAAGTCCAATTTTTAGACATGAGTGTGCCCCAACTCACCTACACCTAAATGGGCATTGCCGAGTCCGTCGTATTACTTTCCATATTTTTCTAATCTCTAGGCAGAAAGAGGAGGACAAAAGTGTGAGGTGTCCCACAGCTGCAGCACTGCAGCCCGAATTAGCCCCGACCACATGAAAAGCTTTCGTCTCTATTCCAGGCCAGGGCGGGAAAATTACAGCCCTACTCGCTTTACTCTAGCATTAAACCTCAATTAGTGCACAAGTACGCCGATGATGTCATCACCCAGGGACCAGAGAGCCCTGGAAAGAAGGGGCGCTGAACAGTGAGATACGCTCACAAACCATGGCGCTTCGAACTTTCGGGCCCTTCTTGTCAGCCGCTGAGCAACTCAGCTCAGTTTGGCGAGGAATAAGGTGACGCTCGTGTGATATGGCCTAGGACCACACGTTCAGCAGACGACAACTGTAAGGTGACGCTCGTGTGATACGGCCTGGAAAAACAAACGTGCAAAAGAGGCTTGTGGCCTGGTTTGGCTAAATTTACCAGGAATTTTAATCCTGAGATGTAAATGGAGGTTTCCCAAGAGGAGAGAGAGTTCAGCGAGGTAGGACAAGAAAAACTCTGGTTTGACCCTCGGTGACCTGGCAGGAGACAGAGGAGGAGGTGGATGAGGAGGAGGGTGACGAGGCCTGGCTTCTATCCAAAAAAACCGACACACTGAGAGTTCATGCTGCCCTTCTCTCAGCAAACCACTTACATTACACAACAAACTTACATAATCATATGGAGGACTACAAAAACCCAGCTGTAACGGCACCATATCACAATCATACTACATTTCATTATTGCTGTCACATATCTCAGCATTACTTCTGTTAATATGACTGACACTGGCCTTTATACTCATATGTTTTGGAATGAGCTTTTTGGATACAATTTTTTTACTTTTAACGGGGAGTAAGACAAAGTTTCCTTAAAGAACTGAAAAGCCATATCTGGAATTGATCAAATGTAAATCCTAATTAGAACCTAACCTGTAATAAGTGGTATAGTAACCAAACCTGACCTTTTTTTGCTTTTTGCTCCCTCGCCATTAATTAAATCGAATAAAATTTGAGAAAAACAATAAGAAATTCTAAAAGTAAGACCCAGGCTCTAATAAAGTAATTCCCTTTTATCAAAAACAGTGCTCCCTGGATGTTTATTGTAATCTAAGGTAGTCCCCATGCTGCGGGGTCACTGTTCCTTCATGTCCTACAAAGAGGGGAGCGACTTCAGTGGAGCTCAGCATGGGATCGCTCGCGGGCATCGCCTTGTACCCTTCTCTTTGTAACACCCTGTGAATAATGCATCGCAGCTCCCAGCATCTTCTCACAGGTTGTTTGAGCGAGCTGCTTGAGGACTACAGGTCCTCTTAGGTGTACCTCCACCTGAAGAGATGGATCGCTCTCACATCTTCAAAGAGAAGTCAGTCAAACCATAGATTGTTAGTACCACCCCGTGGGTTTACAAAATGTTACTCAGTCTCTCACAGGTGCAGAGAAAGAGGATGGGGCCAGCATTTCTCAGAAAGTAGAACAATTTTTTTTTTCCCCCCTCTCCCATAGAGCCAAGCTCTGACAAAAACTTTGAGCAGCGGTGGGGGTGATGACGGGGGTGGTTGAGATCAAAAGCCTGCAAGTTCCTGGCGAGCGGACCCAATCAGCCGAGAGGACCAAGGAGAGGAGGAGAGACAAGTGCTTCCCTTTTAAATTGATCCCACTGAGACCCTCAAGGTTCCCCTCGCAGGACTCACAGAAAAGCGATAAAAATCTGGCCCTGTGGATCTGACGAGAGACTGGGAGGGGAGAAGGCTGAGAAGAAAGACTGTTTCGGGGGGGGAGAGAGCGGCACAGAAAGAACAGAGAGGCACAGCGAGAGGAGATCAAGGGGAGACGAGAAGGGTGGGCTCATCCTCTGAAGGTGCATCCAGGCGGCGCAGTCGTGTGCCAGCGAAGAACCAGAGCAGTGAGGACCAGCACTATCAGCTATCTAAACCCATGTTACACGTCTGATCATGTGCTCAACCAATCAACCGCGGGTGTATCTTTATTATGCTCGGGTCCTGGCAGCCCGAAACATTGGCTCCTTCCGAGCTGGCCTGAGATCAGACTCTGGATGAGGCCGGTGTCGTTATCCACAGCATGCTGGGGCCTCAAAGAAACACGCGCTATCAGAGCAACCCAGAGACCCCACAGCGTGCCAGACTCACCACAGACCTGCCCGAGTCGCCAACACAAACACCCAAATGTGCACAATAAGGTGCTGTGAATTTGCATTTCCTTTCCAGATCCACTGGATGTAGTTCATAGTAGAATAGAAAAGTTATTATCAGCTGGGGGTCCCCGTTTTTAAAAGCGGAAAATTCAACAGCAAATGCATGCATCTTGTCAAAGTGACAGAAAAAACAAAGAAAATAATCATCTGCCAATCTCATTTTTCACAAGTTAGACTCCATAGGTTCTGAAACGTCCACAGGAAGCTCTTTGTCTTCATTAGAGAATGTGTATGAAATAAAGCATACCTGGTTACAAAGCAAGAAAATGTAGCCAAATAACTGAAATACATAGTTAGGTTTATAGGTTAAATTCAGATCCTAGACTGTGCTTACAGGTTTTTCCCCCATTTGTGCCTTAAACATGACACAAAATGAGAATAAATAACAGAAACAGTCACCCAAAGCGCCAGTTTATAGCGTCAACATGTTATGGAAGTCCTGTGACGCGTATGTTTCCTGCAGGGTCATCCTGGTAAAAACTGGGGGTGTCTGAAAAAGATTTCAATTGCAGTGACAGAGCCATGAGTTTGAAGGCTGTAAACTTCTATCCAATAATATACAAAGAAATTACTCTATCATAATTAGCTTCTTTTTTTGTGTGTGCAGTTAATGTTATATGTGGACTCACTGCATACCAAGTATTTCACTTCATAAACCTTTTCAATTAAATATAAACTTTATGTATTTGATTGGCAAGCACAGTAGGGTCTGGATGGCACTGCTGTGCACTATTTGCCTCTACTCCAGCAACAGCTGCATACGAGTGTGAACCCTCGGGCTCAAAGTGTGCTTGAAAACAACTAGTTTATATGACGTGCCTCTGACCGTCAGACGGAAACATTTTGCACCTTTTTTTCTCAAATGGTGGCACTCGAAGGCGGGGTGGCATTGCGGCTGTCATGGAGGGGCGATACGGGATAATTGTGTAACTGTGGGGATAATGACACACGTTTTCACACGGCTTCGCACGGAAGCCACTTGTGGTGATGCACGTGGTTGTAAACATGAAAACTGAACAGCCATGTGCAGTGCTGCGAGCTGAGAGTGCTGCAGAAAGCTGCAGAAATGTTCGGACGCAGCGTAGCGAGAGGTGTGGAGGAAGGAAGGTTCAGATGCCGTCCGACCTGCCGACAGCCTTCTGTTTTTTGAAGAGTACACCGGCTCCTTCATTTTCATCTCTGTGACTCACTGCATCAAGCACACAAAAAGACAGGAGCTCTTGGAAAGAGACTTAGGAGGCAGTGGGATGCTGCCTGGAGGATGATGGCACGCTCTCTGCACCGCCTTCAACTTTGGACATTTAGAACAGCTATAAACACTTTTGCCTTTAGACATGGTCAGACACAAAGTATGAAGCATGAAGTACTTTTTTTTTGGCATTCTGAGCCTGTTAGCAGGAGCAGGAGGCGGCAGGTGATAGGTGAAGTCAGAAGGAAGCAGGCGGAGGAAACGTGAGCAGAGAAAAAGAAACATTCTTTTAGCGTCACATGACTCGGCCAGAAAGAGGCTCTGGCGGGCTAACTCTGAGCAGTTTACCCCAGCGTCATGATGTGAGTGACTAGATAACAGAGCTCCATCTGATAATCACATACTCTGCTATTGCACTTCTTAGCTGTGTGACTGTAGCAGGCCACAATAAGACAGCCAAACTGTGATGGATAGCCCACGCTGAGCAAGAATAACTTACAGCCTCATAAATAAGCAGATCTCTACTAATATGATTACAGTAGCCCTGAAGCTGACACCCCCCCCCACACACACACACAAACCTCCTCCCCCCACACTCCTCCTCTCCTTACGACAAGCACCCTGACATCACGTCAGCGTTCAACATCAATATTTTGACATTTCATTCAGCTGACTCTCCAGACGGAGCCATTTATTTAATTAGCCGAATCAAAATTGGCAGGAGCGGCAAATTCAACTGAGCCCCAGTAACGTGACTGGGGCTCAGTTGCCACAGGTAACCTTTTTGGAAGGACTTACTGTGGCAAATTGATTGCTGAGAGCGCAGACTCATCATGAGTGCTAATTTTCAGAAGCGGCGCACGGCGGAGCAGGGAAATAAGAGGCTCTATTTATAACAGAAGGAAACAGCAGAGGGGGATTAGCCTGTCATTAGAATAAAAGAACCCAGAAGAAGAATCAATTTCAAGGTTTAAAAAGCTGACAAACTCAGTTCACTCACTCACTCTCTCTCCATCCTTCGCTGCTTCTGTCTCCGAGCTCACCTCGGACAGACCAGCCTACGGTCGGCCACATATGAGCTTTCATTGAGGCGTGAAGCTCGGATTTCACCCTCTTCCGGCTAAATGGAAAACTAAAACAGTTGTGTTGTTTTAATCTAACAACGCCATTGCTGCAGTCACCTGAAAGAGTATCACACTGCTGCTTTTTGTTTTAAGGAAATACTCCATCATTTTATTTTCTGTGGGTTTGACTTTGTGGGGAACAAATAGCATTGAAAGCTTGGTTAATCCACACTCTGTACTTTGTTTTTCAAAAATATCATCCAGCCAGATAATCCTAGCAGAGCTGTCACTATCACTACATTAAATCTCTTTGGCATGAGCCGCTTTGTTTACAGATTTCACGCTGCTCATTTCAGCGTTCGCCTCCTACAGAGGGAAGTGAGTGTGTTTGATTTAGAGGCAGATGAAATACTAAAGATGGCATAACCGAACGCGTGCGGTTCACCTCTTATTGCAGATGAAAATAAGGAGGAGGACAATGACAACTCCCGTGCCAAAATCTTTCATCGAAGGTGATGATAGTCCTGTGCTGCCAGGAAGCTGTGACAGCATCCAGGAGACAACATAATAAAACTAAACTGCACAGCAGCAACAGAGAACGTCTCGCTTTTAGCAAGTCATGCTCACTAATTTTACTCTTGGTCTTTAAAAGAGCAGCTTTGCACAAAAGTTCAAAGTAATTAATATTTATCTCATGCTGGGCCTTAGTTAATCCAGCTGTTTTAGGTCTTGTCCCTGTGTGTCTAGGACACAATTTTAGTTTTAGCATTCTTATACAGGGTTTTCTATATGTATGCACATACATATAGAATTCTAGGCTTTTAGTCCATTTTCAACCAACAAATCACTGAGTTGACCTTCAAGGCCTTGGTGGATGTAAGCCTGACTTTACTGGACTGTTAACATGACCCCACTCGACACCCCTACAAAATTTGATCACTGTATATCTGAAACTTTTCCAGCTACTTGGTTGCAAATAGAATGACAGCAAAAACTACCAAAAAACCTCGTTGGCAGAGATAAGAACAGAGAAGCTGTCTAAAACTCTGAATTCACCACTGTAACAGTGTATGTCAGAAAATAAAGAAGGCCACCTTAGATAAGACACTGAGGTACTGTAAGCTTCATATGATTTGCATTGTTGTAGCTGTAAAACTGTGAGGATGACCACCATCACTGTGAAATATACACTCTAAAATCGCTGAGTTGCTCAGCGAGGTCACATCATCCAACTCCTGTGCTGCCAGTGACCTCTCCTTTCCATCAACAGCTCACTGAATTATGTGACATTTTCATTACTGGCACGCTACCTGGTCTACCTCCAGGTGTGTATAATGGAGGCAGCCCTGGAAAACCACCATCTCCCAGCATGCCGTTGGGAATTGGACCAGGAAGGAAGCTTAGAGCCAATTACCAGGCTGAGAGGCAACCCAAACTGTGTCATCTTCCCATTCCCTCAGCACAGAGCCCTCACCCCCCTGACCCAGGCCATCGTGTGCCCGGCGTTTCACCGGGGCACGTCTCTGGGATAGGAACCGCACAGGAAGCAGCGCAACTCGACAAGGACGGGAACTCGCGCGGGGGGGAGAGGGCTGGTGGTGAGAACAAATCACAGAAAAGTAAACTTTTCCACCAACACCATATCGCAGCAGAGGAGAGGCAAGCGGGGCGGGGGCACCGGCACATTCCTCATTTGGGGAAGCAGCTAAGCTGGCTGTAGGAGGCGGCAGCGGAGGGATTTAGCGGGCCTCAATAGCGAGGATGAAATGAAGACAGGCTCGCAGTGTCGCCTTCAGAGGATGCTGCCAAGAGTCATCACATTACTGATACAGAGGCAGGAAAACAGATTCAATTAATACACTGCAGCAGACAGTAATGCTGGACTCTTCAATCCAATCCGCTTAGAGAACGTCTTAATAGCGCATGAGAAGGAAGAATATTGTGCTAATTTGTCTTGTCTGTGGAGCGCTCCGACATCCCCCATTGATGTCGACATCCCTTTAACATGAGGTTAGTGGGTGTTTGGCCTCCCCTCCAGTCATTTGTGAGCTGCAGAGCCTGGAAATGATTAGGCCTGGGAGGGCAATTAGCCGGAGCATCGCCAAGCTAAATATAGTCCAGCTTGGCCCGGCGCTGCTCCTGGGTCACATCTACACTGCAGCCTCTATGCAGGCATGTTAGCACAATCTGGATCCCGTTTTGTTTTATGACTGATGCGAAGGCCGCGCTGACTCAGGCCAGATAACATAACTCAGCCGTCGATCAGGTGTCTCCAGGGGAAAGGGAGTGGGAAGGAATCGCGTAAGGAAGAATAAAGAGATGAAGTTTAAAAGAAAAGCACATGTTAACCGTGATGTTCAGAAAATACCAGTCGACTCTATGAGCTGTACAATCGAAACCTTTTGGACTTATTTCGTAAGAAGCTGCCTCAAATGAAGCATGGTTGGGAAAACATGCTTTCCCACAGCCTTACAGCAGCTAAACGGTATGCAGGGAAGGAATTCTTTCCCATCGCACAGCTCCCTGCCCCGCCAGTCCCCTCTAGTATCTCTAACCCCGAGTGAAGAAAAAAAAGAAAGAAGAAGAAAAGGGGGAGATTTTATCCTTAAAAACAGGAGGTTCGCCCACTCGTTCACCTGGGACGGCTCTTGGATGGAGGAGGCAAGCTAGAGGGTTATAAGAGCCTGGGAATGTTTAACATCAAGAAAGCAATCAGAACGTAGCCGGAGCTCTGGGAATTAAGACAGGAAACATGGAGAGTAACCCCTTCCAGACTGAGAGGAAGGAGAAGAGGAAGTGATTTAGGTTTGGTGGCAAATTCATACTGTTACCTGAAAGTGTAAACTTCATTTCCGCCGATCTAAATGAAGCCATTTCACAGAAAGACTGAAAAGTTTCACTTGTGCCATCTTAGCCAGATCTCTGCTGCCTACATCAGTGATCACAAGGCTGATGAGAGGCTCAAACATGATATAAGAAAAGCACTGGAAAAATTAAAAAAAAAAAAGCTCAACATAGGCTCTGCTTCAACTTCCCCATCACTGGCTTGACCTGGTGTATCTTTCAGCACAGTATACTTGTGTAGACCGAGGTGAAACATAAGTGGAAATGTTCTGGCACTACACTGAGCTCAGCACAAATTGTACAAGACAGCTCAGGAAACAGAGGTTTGCTTTGTGCCCTGAGCAGAGAGCATTTATCATCCAATAAAACCTGCAGTAAGAGATCTATTCCTGCACCGTCCTCTGACCCACAAGTGGCATCAAACAAGACCAAGTGTCCATAGGAACTCAGGAAACACATGATAGAGAGAATTTTTTTGTTAAATTTAACTTAGAATTGGGAAAATAAGTTGAAAATCAACACGTAATTTTTTTTTTTAAACCCCTGTTCTTGCAGGACGCGGTCAAAATCCTCCCAGCAGTATAGAATATTTTCTTGGGTCTCTGTATCAACTTTGAAATTCTAGTATCGTGACAACCCAATTAACTATATCAGTGACCTCACCCCCAGACTCTGTTTTCATTATGGAAAGCATGACAGTGGGATTGAGGAGATCTTTAAAGTGTTCCTTCCATCGCTTGACCGTATCATTAGTTGAGGTCAGCAGCATTCCCACTGTATCGTGTGTAAGTAGAGCACTGCTTCCCCATCTGACAATTTGCAAGAATTGTTTTGAGGGTGACTAAAAGTGTTGATCCATGGTCTTAAACTAATCCCAGGGGAGTGGGCCTTCCGGTATCTGACCCGGTACCTCTCTCAGCATCTGTCAGCTACCTCTAGGGTCCCACAGGCTAACCAAGTCCAATAAGACCCCTCCTTCAGCCTGACAGATCCCTTCTGGTGTTCATCACCTGGATCTGGGTTTACTACCACAACAGGCACTAATGATTTTGGACTCCCTCAGATTGCAATCGAAGCTCTGCTGGGAATTAAAGATCTCATGGATGGTCACCTCAACCAGACGTACCCATACTAGAGCTCCACCCACTTGTTCCTTTAAACCTTTTGTTTGCAAGCTGCAAACAAAAGCTGCAAACAATCTGACATGCCCCACTTTCCAATTTTTATGAATTATTAATACTAAAAAACCATCCAAGCTGAATTTTTGTTGACCCACAGTTTGAGACTTATGGGCTTAAAGTGAGGATGAGGAGAGCTAAATGCCTTTATGAGCAGAAATGTGTTTTTCAAGCAATCACTGTCTTGTTTGATTTACACAGTTAACAAGCTGCGATTTCAAATAATGGTCAGACTAGAAATCTGCCCAAGGCGGCAACGTTATTGATTACTTCTAAAGATGAATCAATCATTTGTTGTGTCCATAAAATGTCAGGACATAGTGAAAAATGGCTGTACTCTCATCAAAGCCTCTCATTAATAATACCATCACCAGTAATTATTGGGTATTATTATTAAATTAGCCATTTTTTTCAGTTGCTGAAAAAAAGAATATACACATAAAGTATATTCACAGTATTCAGTAGATCTCGAGATATTCTTCTTGGAATCACAGACTTGCTGATGGTGCAAGAAAAAAGTAAAGACATTCTCAAAGTAACAAAGATTTAACATTTTGAAACATAACACATATATGCAATTCTGTCCCAGTTCAAGTAGGAAAACCTCAGGACCAGGAAACAAATAGTCTGAAGGAGAAAAACCGTGCATAGCAGAGTACCAAGCAGTAACTTCCCGAACAGGAAAATAAAGCCAATACTGAAGTGTAGTTAATTAAATACCCACTTGAGGGTGTCTTCAAATGTGAATCAATGGGTTTTGGGGAGTTGGAAGCCCGATGGACTGAAAGTCGTTCCTGTTTCGCTTCTTTGAAGTCTTTTTGAAGTCCAGCGCCTGGGGTACATGCACAGTTGGTTCATTGTAATGTAAAGTGTCTGTGGATGAGCGTCTGCATTCAAAACAAACTGGCACGGATGTGGACATCCACATGAATCCTCGTTGACGCTGTCTGATGACAGAATTAACGACACTTGGACCCAAAAATGGACCCAAGTGGACTCTAGCAGACTAGGGAGACACGTGAAGTATAATGGAGGCCTTAGACTCCCATGTTAAAATTACCAAGATCAGTGACAAAATAAGCATGTTTAGGGTCAGGTACAAAAATTTGTTATGGTCTCAATAGCCAATTTCCCCCTTCATCAAAACTGTACAGGAGGTATTTTTTGCATTTTTCCCTAATAGTATTTAAAGTGTCACAACTTAATTGACAAATGTCCCAAAACTGGAAAAATCTAGCCAGTAGCCATCTGCTGGACTCACCTCCATTAAGTCTCATCTTGAACTGTGCACACTCTGTGCTGCTGATGCCTTTGAGCCTTTTTGATTGAACTCATAATAAAAACAGCATGCTGTGCGGTACAGCCTGCCCAAGAAGCTCATGCTTCAGCTTTAGCGAATGAAATTTTAGTATTTCATTTGTCAGATATGTTCATCTGTGTGTTCCACTTGTACAGTTTATGGACCTATCTTGCTAACCAAGCTTTAGCTGGTGATTCAGCACTCCAACCCCCCCATTGCTCAAAAAAAAAAAAAAAAAAAAAAAAAAAAAAAAAACAACCCCCCAACTAAACTAAACTAACTGCAGCTAAACTACAGGCTTTCGAAAAGCAGAGTTCAAAATCCTTAGAGACACTGCAGGGAAACAATGCTACAAACTGCCCTTTTTTCATGAATGAGTTTCACAATAAAAGTCAACCAGTCAACCACTGACCAATCCACGATCTCTTTTACACTTCCCTTAATTCCCAACAAGCTTTCTACTTCTAGAAGGAACTCAGGGAAGAGACAGGCATCAGGAAAAGTCTAAACAGTACATGCTAGCACCACCTAAATAGCACCTACCAGAAAAAGCACACTGGACATAATCCCAGCCATAAATCGTATCCACTTCTTGCCCACTATATGAAATTCCCTGTAAGCCCTAACATTATGGCCATACCTAAAGATAGCAGTCCAGCTTGTAGGAGGAGAATAAAACTGGAAAATACATCCATCATAAAGAGGAGGAGGTTATTTTGGCAGTGTGCGGAGATGATAAAAGTGCAGACATGCTCAGTGCCCCATTTCTAAACTGTTTGTTAATCTATCATTTGGCACAAGGAGGAATGAGATAACAATACGGCATGGCTTACGGTGAGCGTGGCCGCCGTGCAAAGATCGAAGTGTGTCCTTGGAGTGACATTATTTATTGAAATAAATTCACTCAAGTTGAAATGTGTATAGCGAATGCATTATGAACAGCGCTTCTGATGGAGTGGAGAGCGCATTAACTCACCGTAACATTGCCTTGCTCTTTTCAACAGATGTCCCTTGTGTGACACATGGCGGGGAAAAATGGAGAGGAAAAGGTCTGAACGCTTTAAATTAGCCCTTTCACAAATGGAAGGGATTTTCCATTTGATGGCCTATTTGAACGTATAGACAATTCTGTGAGCCGAGATTCCAATCTTAATTACTTCGTTAATTAGCTGTGATTCATGGGGAAAAGCCTTGCCCTACCCAAAGTCCCTCTGTATTGCTTAGGGGGCTTCCGAGAAGCTCTCACATCCTCACTGACTTTTTAAAGCACCAATCTTGCTCTTGTGACACTGTCTGCCTTGGCTGAAGGGCCCCCTCCCCAAAAAAGAAAATGTCAGCAAACCCCACAGAGCCAGAGAGCCTTCGAATTCTACTGCCTGAGGAAGGCGAAGCAGATCAGGCCTTCTCCTACTCCCCGTCATTCCCTGATCCACCACGGACTCAGATCACAGGGATGCATTCCACAGATTTATGTTTATCGTTTTCCAATGAAAGAGTGACAGCCGGTGCAACTGCCCAGCATTGCTCCTCTCTCTCTGTGTGATAAATATGGCCCCTCGCGCCAGCTGCTTCAACTTGGCAGATCGATGGAGCATTTAGTTAATCGGAGAAAAGCAGCATGAATAAAAAATTTTTTTTTAAAAACCTCTCTGGACAAAACGACAAGGTTTTGTCCAAACACCCCAACAAGAAGTTCTCACTCAACAAGGTGGATCAAGCCTTTTCCCTCTCATACTGCATCCGGATTACGTGCCACCTACAGCGCTTGGTATCTCGGACAGCCAGGGCAGAACTTGGGGTGGGGTGGGGGGGGGGGGGGGGGGGGGAATAGGCGTTCTGGCATGCAGGTTAGCTTTCAGAGAGCAGCAGGCTGAGAAAAAGGAAAGGTAAGGTCCAGCTGAGGCAGCTGCTTGCTATTACTCCATCCCCCCCCCCCTCTTCTCTGGCAGGAAATAAGCAATCATTTAGTACTGACAGGTACATGCTGAACCGCTGCTATCTCTGCTCTGAATCCAACCAAAAACTGGTTTACAGCAGTTTAGTATTAACCTTAAGCGTCTTAAATATCTGTGCGGAGGTTAGTCAGCCTCATGGCTTTTAGAGTGTGAGCTTATATTTTCCTGAGCAGGATAAAACGTGAAGTAACGCTGGTGTTCCACACCGAAGTGAGAGAGATCCAACTTCTGCTTTTAACAGAAAAAAGCGTCCGATTGCACAAGGAAAGATATCAGATGTAAGTGTTTTCGGTGCGTGCGTTTGTGTAGTTGCCACTGAGACAGAAAAACATAACTGCAAACAAAGAAAAAGAAAAAAGAAGGGAAAAAAGCTCTCCTCAAACATGCAAGGTGCTTTTCTGGTCGTGAAAAGCAGTAATTTAGAGGTCTCTGGTGAGCCGCGCAGGGTTCAGCGTGTCCAACAGGATTCGAAGTGTAGCTGCAGATCTGCCTTAATGCACTGCCAGGTCACCGTTTCTGTGTGAAAATGGCAATGCAAGGACAGTGTGACTGCTTGTAGCTTGGGGCAAATAAACAAGGTGGTAGTAGAACGAGGGAGGGGGGAAAAAAGCAAGAATGACTGCCAACCAGTCATGCTGCAGTGTAAATCCATGTCTGTTAAGGCTCATTATGGGGACGTCAAAGAATTTAAGAGTTGGGCACAACAGCTTCAAGCTGCCATTTCATTATTGAACCAAATAGGAAAATGTGATCACAATTGCCCCTTTTTTCCTCCTTATGGCATCAAAGAAAACATTACAGTGTTTGCCACTGAGTTAGATTGAGTAGATCTAACTTGTAAATATTAGTTTACAAGTTTCTCCTCTTGTCTCAGTAGTAAGCTGCAAATTAACTCCAACTCCAATGTCACAGAGTTACTGCTCTGCTGCCTCAGCACAGAGGAGCGTAGCCCTCCAACTCACAGCTGACCTCCAGAGCCCAACAACTACAGCTGCCAGCTGCACTCCATGACAGTGGAGTTAGGGACCACATCCATCTGCAGCAGCCGATAGATTTAAAAAACAGAAGAACAACTGAACTTTCAGATTCAGGGAGGGTTGCCCACCAGGAAACTGATCACAGACGAGTTGTGAGAAAAGAATGATAAAAATAAAAACACACACGTACGGTCTTAGGAAAGAAAGTGTATGTGTGCAAAACAATATGTCGTTATCATTACGTTATCATTTTAACCAGTTGGATCACTACCAGATGTGCTACGATTACCAAATGAAATCTTGAGAAATCTATTCAGTTCATCCTCGAGGCCAAATGGATCTCCTCCTGGTGTTCCTGAGACATCACATCCAGAAGAATAGGATGGACATGAAGTCACTGTGGTAAAGTTCTTCCTTTCCCTAAAGACAATGTTTAAGAAGTGAAGAGAACAGGATCAATGGACCAAAAGGGAAGGAACAAGCTCAAGTTTACAAGGTTACAAGACTCCCTTGGAAATATTAAAAAACATCTAGACAGAAGTAGTTATAGCTCACAACAAACAATGGAAGGAAAATTAAAAATAAAACCATATGCAAACACTGAATTAGATTGGTGGTAGAGCAAGAAATTACATACGGGAACAGAAAAAGCACCCATATAGTTCTCTTTTTTTGATGTTTGGATCAACCTGCTCTTATATTAGCTGTAGCTTATGGACAAACTTCTACTACTCTACTCAAATCAATGGAAAAATAATCATAATAAATGCTGGGTGGCATAAAATGATATACTTACATATGGTATAAACTAGGGCTGCACAATTAATCGTTAGAAAATCGCGATCTCAATTCATACTTATGTGCGATCTCATTTCCAAATGACAACGATTTATTAAAAAAAAAAAAAAAAGATGACGATTGTACCGCATTTTGATCCGGGACATAATCTGCATGAAAACAAGCGCTCACTCTTCCTGCTCAACAAATGACAAGGGCGGAGCCTTATACCACGTAATACCGAAGCCAGCTGGCAGGGAAAAAACAACGGAGAGCACATGAGAGATGACGAAGCTGTAAAGGCCAAGAAAGTGACAGGAGAAAATCCGTCCTGGTCAACCACATCAATAACAGGAACCTTATACAGCGCTTCAGTGACTGAGTGACACTATGACACCCACAGTGCCCCGTAGGGATGGGTATCGTTTAGGTTTTATCCGATACCGGTGCCAAACCAGTACTTTTGAAACGGTGCTGGTGCTTAAACGGTGCTCAAACCGGTGCTTAAAGAATGGAGAACACAAAATTGGTCCAAAAACCTCTCATGTTCAGCTGTTTTTTTTATAAAAAGATAACAATGTTAGCCTTTTCTGCAGCTATAAGGCATATATGGTATCACTCTTGGCTGGAAGCAGTGCTTAAACAATGGAAAAAACACAAACTTTGTGCAAAAACCTCTCATGTTTAACTGTTTTCCACTTTTTCTTTGGTCATTTTAGCCTTTTTGGCCAGGGTGAAGGGAGTATCTGCCATCAAACAAGAAGACAGCCGCATGTAACTACGACGGTGTTTGCTAGTTCACCTTACATGCATTAATGTAATAATGTGGTTAGCGTACTCAACGTTAATTACACACGAACAACATGAAGCTACTCACGCAGAGGAGAACAGCTGCTGCTGCCATCATCATCCGTCATCATTTCTGCTACGCTGACAGGGCTAGGGGCCAGGACTCTCCTCTTCGGGTTTTTGGGGGATGTTGCTAACTTCGGGTCCGATAACAGGCACCACACCCGCAGTAGATGTGCACGGTGTGAGGTCTCGCAGCAAGCTATCAAACACGGCGCATTCCTCGGCTTTAAAAAAAACCCACTATGCGTCGCCAGGTGTTTCATCAGATTTGAGGGGTTACCTCCTTTGACAGTAGGGCTGCCACGATTAGTCGACTAGTCACGATTACGTCGACTATTAAAATCGTCGACGACTAATTTAATAGTCGACGCGTCGTTTGAAGCTTTGTAAGATCCCAAAAGACGCAGGAATAAGTAGTAGTATTTAAGAGTGTAATAACGGACTGAAACAGAAGATGGCAGCACTGCATGTACAAGGATGCCAGCTGCCGTTAAACCCCGAAGAAGAAGAAACTGTGTCCCAGAATTCATAGCGCGGCCCAGCGCAGTTGTCAACAATGGCGGCAGCTAGTTAGTTTTAATGTTACTCTTATTATTCTTTCTGGGTCACAAAATAAACGTTTAACATATTTTCAGGTGAGAATGTAGCTGTGTAAACCTCAAATATCTGCTTAGTCTATCAAGACACCACATATTTTCAAAAGCGCTCCGACGTTTTCGGAGACGTCTGTTACCCACCAGCTCGATAGCGAGCCGGGTTTCTAGGCTCATTAGAGTCGGTGAGAACACCGGACTCCCGGCAAATCGTTTTCAAACTCACCGCCGTCTTTCGCTACTCAGGTTAAACATGTAATATAAGTCACTTAGATAACTTAAAAATGTTATTGTTTGGCTTTTTTTTTTAGTATTTTATTTGTTCCTGAGTAAATTGGTTTGGCTGAGAAATAAAGTTATAGTTTTTGCACAGATGAATAAACGTCAAGCAGACAACTGATTATCAGAAGTGTGAGATGCTCGAGAATATACTCCGGTGTCCTGTTATATTTTAGATAGCAAGGAGCAGACGGCTGAGTTTATTAAACTTCACTGAAACAATCTGCAAATTTCATTAAAAGTGTAATAAACTATCATCTTGTCTTTATTTTTGGTTAGCACATACCTTAAACACTTCAAGCTGTAAGCTAATGATAGTTATATAAGAGCAGACGCATGCTGGTGCAATAAGCTGTACATTTTACGTCCAATGGATGCATGATCTGATTAGTCGACTAATCGCAAAAATAATCGGTGACTAGTCGACTATCAAAATAATCGTTTGTGGCAGCCCTATTTGACAGTATCACAGTATCAGCTTAAAGCACTTGTTGCAGGCTGCTGAGTTTGCATCTTTTGCTGCGAAGTACAGCCAGACTTTTGATCGCTTCGCCTTGGGCATTTTTAATCTGTAGCTCTGCTCTAAAAGAACGTACGTACCTGGCCCCGCCTACTATCCTCGGAAACGTAAAATGATTGGCTAGAATTGGCTCAGGAAAAAAAAAAGCACCGAAATAAAGCACCGAAATGTGTGCTGCTTTTCGGTCTGGTTACTACCGTTTATGTCAGAACCGGTCCCATCATGGCACCGGACACCGGTACCCATCCCTAGTGCCCCGCCTGCAAGGTTTTTGTTTTAGGCCTGTTGCTCTTCAGCATCTAACAAACAGAAACCCATTTTATTCTTCAATACACAAACTAAAGCCAACACACAATATAAATAATAAGTAAATACAGTTGAAGTAAAACAGAACTTCAGTTTGTACTAATACTAAAAAAAAACCCTATAGTCAAATTATACCTTAAATGACAGCCTCTTGGCAGCTTTATATTCAGAATAACACGCTACAGACCAACACAGGAGATCTGGAGAATGCGAGCCTAATATTAGAAGACTTTCTTCAGGGCAATGAAACGTCCTCCCTTTCCCTTAAATAGCCTCATCCTTGTCCTAAATTTCCCAAATGTATTATTCTTTCCAAAGAAATAAATCAAATCTAACATTAGCATGGCTGATGACACCATGCCAAGGCGGCTAGGGCAAAATAAAAATGCCCACATACAGATAGGAGCAAACAAGCAGTCAGCTATGTTGTTCTGTCTGCGAAAGCCCTGCAGGCCCTCGGGCTCGGGAACCACTTCTCCCACTACAAACAGCTCTGCGCTCAAGCCCCAGATGTCTCATTACTGTAAAACAAGCAGAAAGATGAGCGACGTACAAGCCACTGGCCCACAACGCTGCCTCCCTTTCAATTAGAAAGGATTAGCCTAGCCTGAGCGGGCCTTCCTGTGCTGTGATATGCTACCTTGCCTCGTGCAGGACAGCCATATGTCAGAGTTAAATAAATTACAGAGGAGCTGAAAAGCTTGGCGATAGCAGAAAGGGAGTTACGGCTCCACTGAAGTGAACAACAGGCTTAATGGGAGTAGGATGCTATAGCCTCTATAAAACTTTACACCCAATGAAAGGGGGCGTGGGCAGAGAAACAGGTATACGCCTTCCCCCAGTGACTGCCATAAATTAGACCTATAGGATCCCACAATTCCTCGGTGGATTTAGCAGTTTTACTCAGTGTGCATTAATCAAGTGATAAAGCCAAGCCTGTGAAATTTCTGCAGCGTCATGTTTTGGCTACACAAGCTGGACAGCTCTCATCCAGGCCCCGTGACACGCTGTCTAGGATGGGAGACCAAACCTAACGGGATAGCAAGGCCCTCATACTGCCTGCATCAGTCACTTTTATGGGCACAGGGCGGTGTGGGCTTTAACAAGACATTTTACTCGTCAAGGGAACCGACATTACATAACCATAAAACGATGAGGCCCACAAATCACCAGTCGACTTGTGACGCATGGAAGGGCTGGGCTTGTTGTGTGGCTCACAGCCCACTGCCGGTACACAGTCTAGTGTTTGCGGGTGAACGGGTAACGACAACAACAAAAGATCTCCAACGCAGCCCGTTTGCTCTCCGGGCCAGGCGAAAGCAGCCCGAGTGCTGGAGTTACGACAGCGTCCCACACAGAAACCAAAGTAAAACTACACTAACCCCTCTGCCCACCACGCCGCATCATTTTCCAGGGAGTCTGTGCCATAGCTGGAGAGACTCCACTGACCAGGGGCGTCTGTGGTTGAACTGAGCTAGTCTGCAGGTCTGGAGAGGCAGGCAGGCTCCGCTACACCCCTGACATGGAGCACCATCGCAGGGGGAACGTCTGAGTAATGGCGGGGTAACTTGATCCAGGGCTGGGAAGGAGTGGGAGCAGCCCTGACGCCTAAATCATAGCTGTGGGATGGAGGCAGGGAGACACACAAATGTGTCTGGAGGAAAGATATGCCGAGAGATGAGAGGCTGAGGAGACAGTGGGTAGGGCGGGCAGAGAAATGAGCAGCAAAAGGAGAGTGGAGGGGAGGGAAGGTGAGATGGTACATCTGGGAAATGGCCAAATGACAGGGGATGAAAGCGAACGCCTCTCTGCTAACTTTCATGCGAGTGCCATGCGCACCGCCGGGGTGGGAGGGGCCTCGGAGGGACAACAAGGCGTGGGTTTGGGTTTCAAATTCTCAAACCCGTCTCAAACAGAATAAACACGCGTAGGCCCAAAATGACTTCCATTTTCCCTGATGTCTGGAGCTAAGTGAGATACTTAGACTGGCAGACATAAATAAATATATCCCTCTTCATATAGGCCAAAACATTTAACCGGGAATTAACCTGCTCTACGGAGCAGAAAGCACAGAATCACTTTAACACTTACAGAGGCTAGCATAAAATAAATGTCAGTTACGGGCATCATTTTACAGTAACTTCACCAACTAACAGGACATAACTGGCCTCTACAAGTTTCCTCATAACTATTGAACTGTAAGATTAAACTGCCTGCTAGTCCCTAAAAAATGCTTCTTACACAACATTAGTGATAATTTTAAGTGTCATGACTTGGGTCCTGCTTTATTGCGAGATGTGTAGAAAAACAGAGCAGGGTTCACACAGAGTGGAGGATTGGGGGGGGGGGGGGTAGTAGGAGCACCATGCCTTGTTTTCGTAGGGGCCAACAAGAACCAGAACAAATGAAACCTACTTGATTCATGCTTATGGATTTATGCCCAAAGTAACCAGTTTAAATGTCATTTATTTCCTCTTAAGACTTAATGAAACTGAGACTTTTTTTAGATAACTTTAAACTTCAAAAATACTCTTGTTCTGCTTTAGCAACCATCAGTATTTGCAAAACATTACAGCAAAATTAGACCTTTAAAAATACCCTGCTATACACATTTTAAAAACTCCAACACAAAAATAGAGAATGATGAGAAAACCCCATGACTGCACCAACTCATAGCAGGGCTAGGCCACTAAACCACTTCTTCATGATCGTGGCAGAACGCAGCTTCCTTTTCCTAAAACCTTTATATACAAACAGAGAGAACATCCTGCTACACATTTTTAAGAGTTGTTTTCAGTTGGAGGTTAAGCTTGGGGTTAAGGGCTTTGATCAAGGGCACCCCAGTGTAGAGGTATTGCAGAAAAAGGTATATACACTTTCTCACTAGATCTGTAAGAGCTGTAACCGAAACTCGTTATCATAAAGCACCTGATTTGACTTGTGACGCATCACACTGACAAATCTAAAAAGTACCACCCTGTAACCGTTACCGTACAGGGTCGATACTGAAGTCTACTCTCATCAAAGCACTCGGTGGCATTTTTGACCAAAATGGTTTGCTAGAAGTGGAACACAGCCAGGAACTATGCTAATACTCAGAGGGGCAGCCTAATATAATAATATACCTTAGCTGCCTGCAGCCTACAAATCCTGTAACAGTCAGTCATTAGACTTCACATGTAATTTTCATTAACTTTTCTTGGAAACAAGAGTCTAGCAAGACCAACAATTTAGCCGAGAAAGAAATGCTCACCAGACTATTACTGAACCACATCCTCCTTTTTTTCCCCCCCATCCACAATATGGTCACCTATTCATTATTCAGGCTAGAGATGCACTTTCCTTGTTCTTCAATCCGCCACTCTTGACTTCTTTGGGCAGCACTTAACAGACGCAGTGCATATCATCTGCACAGAATTCAGATAGAACTAAAAGAAATGGGGAAAAAAAAGGGGGCTAAATGGGATGAGAAACTTTAAGGTTTTCTTTTCAAAACTCACACAGGAGAGTTCTATCTTTTTAGGAAAAGAGCTGCATGTTAATTCAGTTTTGCAGGGTCTATATTGGGCCCATAATGTAGACGCACCATAACTGAGAAAGTAGGCCAAGCCTTCCAGCAAGTTTCAGCTCAGAAAAACACAATTATTAGCAGCTACACAGTCCGACCTGCGAGCTAATCCATGCAGAATGACGGGCGGAATGTTAGGCTGTATTAACATATCCCTCGTGTAAAATGTCAACAAGTTTTGGGAATGCTCTCAGCTTCTTCTTCGTCTTTTTTTGTTATTCTACTACTTAGGCTGTTACTTCAAAGCTTGGAAACAGAATGATGCCTGAGTGCAGAAATCTGGTGTGTGCATGTGTGTGTGTTTGTGCGTTATGGTAACCTGATCTTGGTTATGATTGAGCGGAAATGTTAGACAAGCATCTAAGTTTCCTCTGCCTGCTTCCACCATCCTCATCTAGCCACATGTGAAACCACAGCTAAGCTGCGCGCCGGCTAGAACTAAATGCTCCGGTCGCTGGCGCTCAAACATGTTTACACGCTGGATGCTGGCCTTTGCATGCCAGCCCCTCGCTCATATTCTGGGAGCAGGGGGGTGGGAGATGTTATCATGTAGCACAATATTTTTTTTTTTTTTTAAAACGTTGAACCTTAAAAGTGTGAGACGTTTCCCACGGTGAGTTGTGTGATAAAGGAGGTCGCTGCAGCCAAACTATGCTGTGTGTGTGTGTGTGTGTGTGTGTGTGTGTGTGCCTGTGTGCGTGTAGGAAGACAGAGAGGGTGTTCCTCATGCTGAGTCATCTGTAGGCCAGAGTGTGGCTCTGAGTCGGTGAAAAAAAAAGAAAAATCTTTAAAAGAAAAATGTGTAGGCTAACCAATTTTCCAAGTGAGCAGAGAGCTGCTCTGTGAAATGAACAATAAAAGTAAATGCAAGTCATTTCCCAGATTTACCGAAGCCACAATCAAAGCTGATTTATGAGTACGTCATTAGCTTTATAAGTGGCTATGTCACATAATCTGGCAGCTAGCCTAAATGAAGTGCACACTCAGTTTACACTGCTGTGCTCAGCTGGAGCGACCTGCGCTCATGTCACATGAGACAGTCCTTGCAAGGCAAACATAAAGCAGCCATTTAAAGGCAGAGAGCGCCATTCTGCGCAACGCAAAAGGGCCACTTCACTCGAATTAGGTAAAATCAAAACATTTTGCCACTTATCTAGCCATGCAGGTCTGATGTCTATTAGCTCAGATTCTACTGTTCGAGGGGATCCTGGGTGCCCATGCCGTAGCCCCATGGTTCTTCTACCCGGGGTTTAAGCTGTGTGGCATCTTACTGATATTTCAGGAAGTCCCACAACAGTTACCCACAGGAAAGATACACAACAGAGCAAGCTTTAGGGGAATGTCCTAATTAAATTAGTCTAGCTACGAGGTGCAGCCATCATATACATTTCTAAATCCTGGTGACTTCCTTTTTGAGTTACTGCATTTACAGAGATTTTCAGAAAACTTGACCTCTGACCTTGAATATGAGGTCATACGTAATTGGAATTTTTAATACATACACTACCGGTCAAAAGTTTTAGAACACCGCAGTTTTTCTAGTTATTCATTGCAATTCAAGTCGTTCAAGTTTAGTGAATAGCTTGAAATGGTACAAAGGTAAGTGGTGAACTGCCAGAGGTTCAAAAACGCTAAGGTTACCCGAAACTGAAAAATAACATAGATTTTAGAATGATACAAAAAGGCCTTTTTCAGGGAACACAATATGGGTTAACAATTTAAAGCTGTTCTGCGGCAATAAAGGTTGATCAAGCCTTGAAAGCTGGTGCTACTAATTCCTACAGGTGCTCCAACTTTCCTGGATTACTTATAACCCCCTCTGTCTGCATAAAAGCAGTGTTGGAACACACTGTGGTTCCATACCCTCATGAGCATCAGCTGAACAATATTGTAGTGCAGAAAGTATTGTGTGGCTACAAAAATGGGGATTAACAATGGGAGAGAGACAGAGCATCATAACACTTAAAAATATAGGCCTTTCCTACAGAGAAATTGCAAAGGTGTCAGTGAGTACAGTTTCCTTCACCATCAAAAGGCACTCAGAAACTGGGGCAAACTCTGACAGGAAGAGGTCTGGCAGACCCAAAGCCACAACTGAATCAGAGGATAAGCTTCTGAGAGTTAACAGCTCGTCTGACAGGCGGCTTACAGGACAACAGCTTAATAGTGGTCGTAGTAAGCAAGTCTCAGGCATAATAAAAGGCATCATTTTCAATAAAAAACTAGAAAAAATGGGGTGTTCTAAAACTTTTGGTAGTGTATGGTATCAATTTGAAAATCCTAGGTAACTAGATCTTGACCTTCATGTCACGTTCTATTCAAACTCGTCCAAGATTTTAGTAGATCCATCTGTGGTCTCGGTTTGAAATCCTACGTCGACTCATTCTTGAGTTATCGTGTTCACACAGTGGGTGTCCGAGCCACTCGCCACGCCCCATCAGCGGGGTGTTACACAGCTGAAGGGTAAAAGGAGAAGATTTCTCCAATCTGCTGCATCAGGTTTCATATTATCTGTAGCAATATTATATCGATATTTAAGTTTAATTTCTTAATCATATCCTTCAATAATCAAATCATGTTTTAAATGTGACACACACAAACTCCACTTTTTCCACCTTTTTTAGGATTATCATCATTGTTGTTGTTTTGTTGTTATGTTTACTTTTATTTGAGTCATTTTAAACTGTACTATCATTTTAATTTTTTTCCCTGTACCAGTAAGACCAAGAATCAAGACTATTTCTATATATGTATACAAATGTATAAAAATTACAAGTTAAACCCTACAACCACAACACACCTACCAAATATATTGTACTGCTCTAAATTTATTTATTTATTTTACTGAAACCTTTCCTCTTTCTTTTCACTTTTCCTCACACTTAATCGTTTGTACAGCATGCAAATACTCATTTTCTTATGCAAATATTGGCAGTGTGCTGCCATCACACCTCACTGCTTGGGTTAACAGCGCCTGCAGCTTTGATCAAGGATCCTGACCATTTTGGTGATCAGATAATAGCTTTGTGTTTACAACATCAGAAATCATTGAAATAAATTCATTACAATACTGAGTGAGAGTGGAGGAGATCACCAAATGTTCTGTTCAGCTCACAAGAAACCAAAAACTACATTTGCTATAACATGTAATATACTGTCTCTATGCTGTCTGTGGCAGCTTTGCTATAAAAACTACTTTCAGTAATGTATCCATTATGTTCAATTAGTCGACTGACTAATTGTCAGGAATTTCTTCTCCAGTAGAAAGCAGTTCTAGAGAAATCTTTCGATTTTCCCATAGAAATAACGGCCAGGGACGCACACAGCAAGGACTTCACAAATATTCAGGTCACTAAGAGTGAAAGGCAACCAGCTGCTCTGCTGCCTTTAATGCTTCATTTAAGTTCACAATTAATATGCTGCGCTCGTCTCCGTGGGCATTTTATTTTATTCTAAAGAAGAGAGTAAATAAAATGACAAGTGCAGCTTATTCATTATTACTTTAAATTAGCTGAAAGTCCAGCAGTGCTTATATATTTTTTTTTATTTTAATTTTTCCTTTTTCAGAGTTTTTCCTTCCATAAAAGACGTTATTACCCAGGGCCAAAGGAAACACATTAGCACTGTAAATGTTTGATTGACAGGGTTTATGGAATATTTATTCTTATGATATAGTCAGACATTCTGGGGACACATTTATCCCTTTTAATTAAGGGAATGATTAATTTAAAATGTTAGCATATTTCTTTCCCCATCAATCCAAGAGAACACTGCATATACTATCAGTTTACCAGTGGACTGTCCTCCTAACTTTTGTTGCTGCTAGCTGGCTAGCCCCTGCCCACTGCATGTTTTCACTGCCAGTTAGCTCAGCTGCCACCCGGGTGGATAAATTCCTGTGATCCGTCAGATCTCTTTAATATGATCAGCTGTGAAGTGGATGATCACACTAACCAGAACCTGCATCTGATGGAGAGCTGATGGCATCGAGTACATCAAGTTCAGCAAGGCAGCAGTTTAGGGATGAGAGAGAAAATTCCTCTGTTCATCTATTTGCCAAAAGCTACTGGATAGTTTGAATATCTGCAGACGACTACCTGCTATAAAGTATTAATTAATAACTTGGTAGCGCGCGTCTTATATTATACACACACACCTAGACAGGACAAAATTATTAAGTGCTGTTAAACAGAGCAAGGAATTTAACACAGCTTTTCCAAGAATCCTAGTTATATTTTGGATGCTTAGATTATTCTGCTTGAAATTTAATTTTTCCACAGCAACAATAACAACAATTATTTGGTTTTTGCCCGTGACAGCTCCAACCTTTTCTGAAGTTTGTATGCTGTGTATAAACTGGAAGCTCACTCTCAGTTTTAACTTGACTTTACAAACTTTGAGCATTACAAAGTTAAAGCACATGCACAGCATTGGTCAGTTTTTCAGGGGGACTAGTAATACCGATCATACCCATTTTTATTTTTTTCTAAAATAATGCTGTTATTGTGAGCAAATATATAAATATGGCAGACTTCCATACTATGTAATGTGTACTATTTTGTCAGGCTAAAAGAGGTGATGATCATGATGACTCCCTCCTGGCTACTCCATGCTTTCATTCACACACTCTAAAGCTGCATGCCTGGATATTACCCCCAGGCTAGGACACTGTTTGTAGAGAGAGAGATTTTCCTGTCAGTTCTTCAGCTTTTCTTTTCTTTTTTTGGTTTCATTGTTTTTTCTGTGAGCCAGCCAATCAGAACAGAGACAGAATGCAGGATTTCCAGTGATGACAACAAGCTCAATCACACTGGAGAGGCTGGTGGTAGGAAACTGAGTGGTGGCGGTTACTGTTTGTGAAGCATGTGTTGGAGGAGTTTTGTTATGAGTGTAAGACCTCCACCAAACGCAGAAAGTCATCTTCTGATTTGAGTGGCGTGACCTGTTTTCCATCATCAGCACAAATATCGCTGAAACAGCAATTTCTGTGAATAAAGGGTTTTCCAGTGAAAACATTTTTTTCTGTTAATGTGCCACCACAAGAGATATTCTGCACTTCTGAATTAGTTCTCACTGGCATCAAATCAAGCAGACCAGCAAAAGGAGAAAAAGAGCTCTTCTCTAAAACACTGCCAACTCTTGAGCAAGGCACTGAAATGAAGTTTCAGACTTTCCCACAGTAAAGATAGACTGTTACAGCATCTTTATTATGTATAAATAAATAAATACTGGGCTGCTGTAGATGGTGACCATAATATATAGCTGTGTCTAGAAAGAAAGCCCAAGAATACTGGCTGGAACATGTATACCACAGCAAGACAGATTTCCAGCTCCAAATAGATGGCTCTGACTGGCGGGGAATTTTCTCCCTCGATCCTATCCAAAATCCGTCATTAAAACATCTTTAAAAGCATTTAATATCCACTTTCCATCTTCTGTGAAAGAACTGAAAAGGGCATCAACAGCAGCCCGTCAGCCTGTTTACTGAGATTAGAACTGGAACCAAAAATCTAAAGACCACATAACGGTGTAACAAAGATTTCATTCCGTTTCTAGGACATGTCTCGTTGTTGTCATACTACAAATTCTCTGACTCTTCCACAGCTCCCATAAACAGACAGCTGCTCTAAAACTGAAGCCTGCAAATCACAGGAGGTCTATTAAAGACGCCAACCCTCCTCCAGCCTTGGATTTCCACTGTGTGAAAATGTCACTAAGCAATGGCAATTAAGTCAAAACCTTGACTTCCACATCAAACAGCATGCCTGAAAGAAAAAAAAACAGAAAGAAGCCCTCTGTGGCTCTAAAAACGAGCAGCGAGAAGGTTTTGCTGACTCAGGAGTGACGGTTCCACTGTGACGCATGGATGCGCAAACCGGGCCGACATTGGAAGAGTGATCAGAGGGAAACCTTACCTGCCATCTCATCACAAAAATCAACATCTGGATAAGCCAGACTGCACTTGGAAACAAGCGCTCTGGACACATGCAGGTAAACTGAGCTCTTCTGGGACTATCACCAGAGGTATGTTTGGAGGGGGGAAAATGAGCAGCATTTGATGAAAAGAACAGCTTGTCAGCTGTTAAGCACAGAGGTAGAAACATTTTTGGGGGTTGGACAGCAGCCACTGGCACATAAAACAATGCATAGAGAGTGGGGAGAATGGATTCCCCTAAATACTATTTCAGAAATACTCAGTATTGCTGATTTCATCTGCTTTTATTCCAAAGCAGGAATACCATACCACCATCTCCTGTGCCACTGCCCAAGATCGCAGAGTTGAACTTCAGGATGACAGACTCAGTGAGCGCCCATGATAACAATCAGTTATTTTTCAGAAGATAATATGTAAAATAAGTGTTCACAGAGGGTGAATGTATAATCACATCACATGTGCACATTCCAATCTCCACTACAAATCACAGGCAGTTCTGTGTCAAGCACTGCACACAGTTTCACATGATTAAAAACTGATTAAAACACTCTGAAACAAATTGTGCACATGTTGAAGATGTTCTTTCGTTCTGATCATCTTTTGGGAAGCTCTTGAATAAACACCACAGCTCTTAATCTGCAAAGGGCCTAAGGTGGATAATATACAGTACGTCTATTATTATCTACTTTGAAAATCACATATGCTATAATAAAATCACAACTTCTTACAATTAAAAAGTGTTTTGGGGCTGGGTCTCATTGCAGTGCTGCAAAACGTCCTAGAAATTCTTGGCAACATGACTTGCAGTGTTCTTTATTTTAGATATTTGACACACATATTTGTATAAATGACAAAATCTCTGCCAGCCCCTAAATGTCAGCTGGCATTATACTGCATATCCTGGCTAAACCCCGGACCCATCTGCACAGCCTTAGTTATAACGTCTACAGCAATCAAGGCTGATATCCATCAAATTTATACACACTGGGGCTCCAGCTCGATCCTCCACTCACTCCACTCACATGTTAAAAGCCCAGAAACTGGGCTGAGGACAGAAGTTGGGTTGCATTCAAAACAATATGAATCAGCCTAGTATCTGCTTCCACATGTCTCAGGTCTGCTTTGTGTCAGTGTACACACCTCACTGCAGGGAATCCTATCCTGATGACGTATTTGTGCACAGCACAGCTGCAGGGTTAGCCGCAGGCCTGCTCTGCATTAGCTACACACAGTCTGTGTGACATCGTAGTTACATTTCCTCTACCCACCGTGTGATGCATGAGTACTTTAACACCAAATTCAACACTTTCTGGAGACTGTTATTTCAGTTTGAAGCCGCTATCCATACTATAAATCCACACCAAAGCCAGGGATTGTTCCCGCTGCAAGTACAAGGCACCCTGACAACACTGCAAAGCGAGCCGTTTTCAGCCTCGTTTTTTCCCCCTGTAAGCTACGGGTCGGGTGCAAATGTTGAATAACCTTTAAACTTGTCTCACCTGGATCCCCAGTTATGTGGCGGATGTGCCCTCAAACTACAGGTTGGCTCATTTTTCTTAAAAACCTGGCAAAAGCGTCGATCCTCAAAACTGTTTCTCTACAGCCATTTTGAGCCAAACCAACCGCCTGATCCGGCGAGGGGTTAGGAATGTGTACGACTTATTAAGCGCTTACTTTTCTCAACGTTTCCACACTTGAACTATATTTTAAAAGTTAAACAACAAACAATTATGCCACTCTGCACTGGCGCTATCGGTCTGAGTGAAAAGGGAAGAACATAATACAGTCGCTCATTTCTTTTGTCACCCCGTTTAGGCATAAATAGTACGGCCCGTAAAATTCCGGGGACCTACTTTCCTCTGTTCTGTCAGAGCAGCCAATGAGTGGCCGTGTAATAACCTGTAGCAGCGCAGCACAGCACTGAAACTGTCAGACAGCTCAGACACATCAAACATTTAAGAGCGGGCTGGTGGGGGTCACTGCAGGACACGGTAACAGACGCATAACGGTGTTACAAAATTTTAGATGAAAACACTTAACCACGTACTGTATGTGTGCAGCATGCAACAGGGCATTTCAAGGCTGCAGTGACACAAGGGACCCCATTCCTTTGGAGGAACCTCAGTCTTACCTTGTAGGAATGCCCTTACACATATTTTTGTTTAACTGAGTTTTTACTTATTAGTATTAGTAGTATATAAAGGTAGCATCTAAAAACAACTATAATTCTGCATCAAAAAATCACAGTAAAAATTGGGATGTCTCAAACACTGATGATAAATAATCATTCACTGTTTTATTTTTGTTTTATTTTGAAATTACTTAATTTAATTCTGTTTCCTACTGCATCTGCGTGTCTTTTCAGTCAGTTAAATTCCATATGTAATGCAGTGCAAAAGTCTTGAGCCACACAATTTTGTTTTCTTTGTATTTTACCAGGAAAGCAGTAAATAGGTGGAGTGATTTTTTTTTTTTTTGAAACTGCACAAATTTAAACGGTAACACAAAACAAAGAGCAAAAACAGTTTGTACAATTCTAGCAAGCTTGAAAGTGGATACTTGGTTTGACAACCTCTATTACTTTATCAACGCTGCCAATTCATCTGTTTATTCCTTGCATTACTGTCTTTTTTCTTTGGATGACTGTCTTTGCATTTTGGCATGTTTCACATAGACTGTATATAAACGATGACTGCACAGTTGTGAATGTCATGATAATTTTGCACTTATAATGATTGCTTTAAACTGTTCTTTTTCCAGGGTGGAATGATTGTACAGCATACATGTTTAATGACTTTTATAAACAAAAATTGAGTTCACCAATTTGAATTTATTTTTGATTTTATATAATATATATTTTAATAAGTGGTGCTGAAGGTTATACAATATCCTTTAACTCAACAAGTCCTATTAACTTCTTGTTTGTCATAAATGACTATAACTGGTAGTTTCACTTACACAGCACAAAAAAAGTATTAGTCACTCATCGGAATGACTAATACTCAGAACAATGGGGAAGTCCAAGGAACTCAAGGAGGGTGTCTTGGGGCTATTTCTAAACAAATGCAAATTCCAAGATCTTTGGTTTAAACAATTGTAACTAAGCGCAAGTTATTCATATGTAAACCTGGTAATGTGTTAGGAACAAAAGGATCCTACGCCATTTGATGGAAATGACACCCTGAAAATGAAAGTGAAAAAATAATGCAGCAAGCTAGTCCATTTAGCTGAAATTTCATTGGAGCAACTCAAAATGGTACTCAGTAGTTTGTATGACCCCTACATGCTAGTATTCCTGCAGCTAATAATATGATGGATGGTGTCCTGGGGGACATCCTCCCAGATCTGGACCAGGGTCTCACTGAGCTCCTGGACAGTCTGAGGTTCAAGCTGGTGGCACCGGATAGACCACAACATAATGTCCCACAGATGTTCTATTGGATTTAGGTCAGTCGAGCATGGGGGCCAGTCAATGGTGTCAATTCCTTTATCCTCCAGGAACTGCCTGCATACTCTCACCACATGAGGCCGGGCATTGTCGTGCAGCAGGAGAAACCCAGGACTACCTGCACCAGTGCAGGGTCGGACAATGGGTCCAAGAATCTCATCCTGATACTTAATGGCAGTCAGGGTGCCATTGTCTAGCCTGTAGAGGTCTGCATGTGCCTCCCCAGACCATTCTTGACCCACCACCAATCTGGTCATGCTGAACAATGTTAGAGGCAGCATAACGTTCTCTACAGTTTCTCCAGACCCTTCCACATCTGTCACATGTGCTCAGGGTGAACCTGCTCTCATCTGTGAAAAGCACAGGGCGCCAGTGGTGGAGCTGCCAATTCTGGTATTCTATGGCAAATGTCTGTTGGGCTCCATGGTGCCATGGAGTGAGCACAGGGCCCACTAAAGGACGTTGGGCCTCATGTCACCCTCATGAAGCCTGTTTCTACTTGTTTGGTCAGAGATGGTGACCTGCTGAAGGTCATTTTGTAGCTCTGGCAGTGCTTATAATGTTCCACTTTATACAATTGAG
This sequence comes from Oreochromis niloticus, assembly GCF_001858045.2. Lineage (NCBI taxonomy): Eukaryota > Metazoa > Chordata > Actinopteri > Cichliformes > Cichlidae > Oreochromis > Oreochromis niloticus. The sequence goes on from NC_031974.2 coordinate 29,805,115, forward strand.
CAGATACCGGTCCTGCTGATGGGTTAAGGACCCTCTCCAGCTCAGTGAATAACTGTCTGTCTCCTGGAATCTCCTCCATGTTCTTGAGAGTGTGCTGGGAGACACAGCAAACCTCACGGCAATGGCACGTATTGATGTACCATCCTGGTTGAGTTGGTCTACCTGTGTAACTTCTGTAGGGTCCAGGTTTCCTTCATGCTACCAGTAGTGACACTGACCCTCGCTGAGCATAAAACTAGTAAAAACACAGTCATAAGGAGTGGCCTCCACCTTAAAACCCTTCCTGTGTTGGGGTAATCTCATTGTTGCTTCTCTAATGCAGCTGTTGTTAATTTCATTATAACACCAAAGCAGCTGAAACTAATCAACAACCCCCTCTGCTACTTAACTGATCACATCAATATCCCACAAGTTTAACTTACTTGATGCTGTCCTCTGATTAAAACGTCTTCCTTTAATTATTATTATTATTTGAATAGTGTAGATAGACTGAGTTCTTAGTGCAGTGTTCTCTATATAAATGTATTTGATCCTTCAATAATAGAGGACAGGATAACAAGTACACTCAGAGCAGTTAGAGTCTTAATGATAGCAATATTTCTGCATTATCTAGTTTGTGTTTGTTGATGCTTCGGGCTCCTTTAAGAATTCTAATGAAGTCCATATTAATTGCTGCATTACATTACTGGATGAGTCAGTTATGACACTTATGCATAACCAAAAACATACACATTTGGTACATGTAAATTGATGCGCACACGGATACACACACACACACACACACACACACACTGCCTTTCTGCTGGTGTTTCACACTGCATTCTTGGTGCAATGAAGCATGGTGTTGTTAGTTTTGCAATTTGAGTCACCTGGGGCTACACATGTCCCATTCTGTTAACCGCTGTCAAAGGCCGCAGTGTATAGTCTGTGGCAGGTGGCAATGCTGTCTGCTTGTGCGTGCTTGTGTGTGTGGATGACAGACAGAAAAAGAAGCATTCGGTTACATGCTACTTCGGATTTCTCCATCTTTTTTTCTTTCTTTTTTGTGTGTCTCTGTTCTTCTCCTGCACACACATGCATGCTCAGACACACACAGCTTTGAGAACAAAGGCATGTAATCAGGAACTTCAGTACAGGTGTTGTCACTGCTGCTTTTACTGAAAGCCTCTGTTTCATGCTGATAGTGCTCGGCAACTGATATCAATATTTCTCATCTCCCAAAACAGGATATGAAAGAGAGCTGCCTTTTTCGATGAAACACAGAGGTACCACTCTCGAGCATTTGTGTCTCATAACTGTAACGCTTGATGAAATCATCAGGTATCACTGTGAAACGTATGATTAAACATCCAAAATGACATTCTGTGGCTGCGTCTTTCCCTCTGGGCAGTGCATAGGAGCTGCTGAAGCTTTTATTTTTAACAACACATAGAGGTCTTAACTATGGAAAAAAGTAGTTGTGGCATCCCTACTTTGTGATCAATACAAGGATCTTTAGCTCAGGGCCAAATAGAATTAAGAATTGCTTTAGGATAATGACAGTATCGACCAGCGCTCAGCAAAGCGTTTCAAGTCATGGCAGGTTAATTCCCTTCTATGAAGGTGTATGGGGAGCCAGTCAGAGGCAGGTTTGGTGGTCAAAGTAATCCTCTCTAGCGTGGTGCTGCTGCTATAGCTCTATGTGCAGCCACTACCCCCGCTAAAAGCCACTGCAAAATGATTTATGACATATTCTTTGGAAGCTGAGACCTTTCAGAACCTCTATGCCATCACAAAAGTGAAGAAATTCTGGCAAACTCTGACATAGACCGCACTAGTAAAATTTAACCACTGCAAGGTTATGGAATAATTTATCCTCTTCTTTGGCATGCGCGCACATACCTGCGAAACCAAAAGTCCTGAGGCGACTCATGGATGACATGTCATGAATTACAGGTCAGAGTGAGTTATAGCCGGATCCGCCTACAAAGCATTAAGGCTGACATTGTAATATAACATAATAACACAATTGCAGATGAGAAAAAATGGTTCGGCAACATTCGTAGGAAAGAATGAGCTCTTTACGCGAGCTTAAAGAACCAAGGACAAGAACCCAAACTAAGAAAAAAGAGCAGTATAAGGCCTCCCTCTCCTTTTCCAGCTGATATATTTTTCAGCGAGGTACTCTGAGCATTCCTTCTTGCATATTCCCTCTATGAATAAAAGTATTTTACCTTGCTCATTATGTGAGACGTTGAGGTGTTTTGATGTTTGGAGATGAAAATGCTTTGAGATGAAATATTCATTTTTTTTAGTTGGCTTAATTATGTATGTGTCCACTGTCAAGTTGGAAACTGCTGCTCCTGTGAGGGATGTTTCAAGCGTACCTTTTTGCCATTGGCACAGAATACATTACCTCCTTATTACAGGGACTGCCTGGCATACACTCATATGCAACCTTATGGAAATATTAAATGAAGAGGCTGCACACCTCAATGGACACACTGAATAAGCATGAGCGTCTCTCGGTCGTGACTCATAATGCGAAGATTGGGCTGATTGTTGCTTTTGGCTCACCTATTGCGTCATCCATTGTTTTACCAAGGCTTTCAGTGAAAGAGTAAACCTGAGCTCCTTGGTCCTTTATTTCAATTAACCCTTTCCGTTCAATAAATAACGACTTCTTTGTTTTAACTCATAAACCAGTGATGGTGGTGGTGCCTTAGATGCAATATGGCTGCATTGAAGTCACATCCAGTTGCGTGTGGCCAGGCTAGGGGGAATTTCCCAAGAAGCCACATCAAAAGGAACAGGCCAGCTTTTGAGGAAATGCTCAAAATGGAAAGTAGATGAGAAGATCAATACCACACTTATGTCAGTACAGTAAATGTGAAGCTATATTTAGTAGCCTCTTAGCTTAGCACAAAAATTTGAAAAAGGCGAAACCATCTAAAGCCATAACCCGTACAAAAATCAGAATGTACAGTTGGCAAAGTTTATCAGACAAGACTTCAGTTATTGAAATGCAGATGTGCTGATGGGCAGATTTTGTTTCCCTGGAAATAGCATAGCTGTTTTCCTGTAATGTTATGCTAAACCCCATGCTAGTGCTAAACCCTAGGTTATGTTAGCTGCACTATCATGGCGTTTAGCTATTGAACAAGGCACATTATAACAGAGATTACTATTTTCAGCTCTTCATTTTTGTTCTGGGACTCATTTAGAGTAGTTTTGCATGAGCTGTTGTTAAAAAAAAGTATATATCTTAAGTTGACCCTTTCGCAGCCTCCTAACCCTAGAATGCTAACATCAGGTGATTTTCACCCACGCAATTGTAGTCACAAACACATTCCCAGTTCCATCATTTTTAATAGAAACTTTTTCATTAACAATATTTCCTAATGTTTCACTAATTTTAGAACCTTTTTATAGGGTCCCCCCATGATAGCGTTTTTCGTGTTATTAAAATAAACAAACAGAAAACTTCAATTTTTAGATGGAAAGTATCTTTTATGTTATATTAAATATATTACGTTGACTAAAATAAACCCAAGATTAAGGATAGTGTTAGAAAAATGCACATTAGTAGCCTATACTGTGTTGCAGACACAGACAACTGGAGACATCATGGCATAAGCATTCCTGTTAGGCTTCTTAGGAGTCGGCTAAGAGACTGTTACTCAAATGATTTTGTATGTTTCTCTAAAGTTTAATCCAGCAATATGTGCAAAGTCTTTAATCAAAATGACTTTTAATGCTAAAACAATTTACTGTTTTATAAAAAAAAAAGCTGAAAAAAAATTGTAAAATATTTTTTGATTAAGATGTCAAATTACACACAGATAAATTTTCTGTAATGGTTCAGTATTATGCTCCATTGATTTCTTTACTTTTTAGAGAAGTCCAATGTCCCAACCCAGATTTGGGTTTATAATATAACAAATTCAGTTCAATGAACTTATTAACTTTTAGTTTTAAACAGAGTTTGATGGCTTTCTAAAATATTTGCATTTTCTTGTTTGTTTGTTTTTTACCAGTGGCATAATTTGGTGATGCTGACTGTCATTGATGAAGCTATGCCCATCTCTCCAGATCCTCTCCACCTTCATCCAGAGTCTGCTGTAATCAAGTGGAAAAAAAATATGTACTTTTACTTGCTGTTATAACTCACTGGTTGGCAGTAAAGCTACTAATTCATATAGTACCTTTTACACAGTGGCAAGTTATGCCTAATTTACAGGCCTGCTCTATCTAGCAGCTCTGTATTCAACATTCTTTATCCCGTATGTCCAAACCATTTCAGTTTTGCCTCTCCAACTTTGTCTCCCAACTGCTCAACCTGATCTTCTGATATGCTCACTTCTTCCATCAACTCCATCCTGAATTCTTTGCAACATTCTTCCTTCTTTGACTTCCACCATTTAATCCTGGCCTCTGCCTTCACTTGCTTCTTCATATTCTTGATTTCCAAAGCCAGACTAGAGACAAACATCTAATGCTACATTCTCCCTTAACATCACCTTGCACTCTGTCTCTTCCAACTTCCAACAGTTTCCAACTTCAAACCCATGATTCTGTCTCTTCTCGCACTATTCACATATTCTACCTCCAAGATTACCTATATTCCATCTACGTACACCATGATAGAATAGTTTGAATCTACCTCAGATGCTTCTGGCTTCATCTCCCTTCCACACGGTCACCTACATGCACAATAAATCTACCTTCCTTCTCTCCAGCATATCAGCCAGATCTCTCCATTTACCAGTCACAGTCCCTCCATTTTTTGTCTATAATTTCACCTCCACATTCCCTTCCTTTCCTTCTCCTTCACTGTCTCCTCACTCCTTCCCTGTCTCCTGCTCCCTTGTCTTCAGCAAAAGTAGCACAGTTGCCACCGTCACCCTGTTGGCCAAGCTTCAGCACTGTTGTTAACCCAGGCCAGACCGCTCCTCTGTGGAAATCTCATTCTTTACGATCCACATGCATAATTTTATGCCAGATGCACTTCCTGCCAGGCTTGGGACCAAAACTGGGAGTAGACAGCCTTGCCCCCCCCCCCCCCCCCCCCCACATGGGTGGTTTGTGGGTGTCCTTGCATTTGTGGCTATTTAAAGTTTCCAACAGCCTAACTTCTGCCTGGCTTTGTTGCTCCTCTCCCTTCAAAAGCACTAAAGTCAAGACTCTTTGGCTCCTTTCAAAGCTGTAAACCATGAAAATGAAACACTAGTCTATCTGACTTTCAGTTTTGTCCAGATGTCGCTTTGAGTACAGATGTGTGATGTTCTCCACGTGTTTCTAATATGGAGTTTCACTGCACACTTGGCTTACACCTTCAGGGTGAATACTCAAGAGGTGATTGAGGTGAAGAGATTGGTTCAACTACATGAATCTACTGTATATAAATCACCACTCTTGTCAGTACACCTTAAAAGACCAGTAAGCTAAATTAGTGATTTGGTATTAAGTTCTACACGTGGTATCATCATATAATCTTCCCCAGCAAAAAACACACAGTTTATTTAGGCCAACAACATGAGCATTACACTATATTCTATACAGTATACTGTCCTTTCAAGTACTGCCAGCAAAGGCTTAGAATAAATCAGTGTTTAACCAAATCTTGCAATGCGTCATTGATAATTTCCATAACTACAAGAATCCCACTGTATTTCTTAAAACCTTTCCCCATCAAAAACAGCACCCACTGCTGAGTGAGTTTCCTCGTCCTCAACACCCCATTACGACACGAAACGCGCTCTATCTCTGTACATGTTTATTTCCAAAGCCTCCCTGGTTGTTATGTTATTATTACAGTCATTTCCTGTGCTGGAATTTCATTTTGGGGCTCCCCTTTTGCTCTTAAAACTTACTAGCAGCCCGTCACCCTTTCAGCACCTCTGGCTGGCTCTTGTAAAGGTGTGGGTGGCCGTGCTTGGACCCTGAAGTGGTCGCACGGACGCTGAGCTGTGAAATTACATTAAGCCGCCAGGCTAAGGCCCATGGCAATCCTCCCTTAATGAAAACTGTTTCGCAGCACAGGCTGCTCGGAGCACCGGAGACAATCTGTTTGACAAGCGGGGTTTAATATGGAGAGGTTGAGTAAAGGGACACCATAGTAATTGCTGGCATTTTGGATGTTCATTTATAGTGCTCCGCCGCTATTCATGTGCACAGAAAAATGTTCTGATGTTCTGTGAGTGTGTGTGGGAAAGGAGTAGGTGTGCGGTATTCATATTCATCCAGTGAAAACATCAGTGGCCTATCACAGATTGAAACATAAGCACATACACAAACATAAACCACCCACGCGCTATTTACTCATAGAGCCTCACTATTGTACCTGTAACTGCATACTCTCAGATGTGTTTCCTTGTAATGGAACTGTGACATATAGATTCATATCATCAGTTGGGGGAATGACGTGTAGAAGTGGGTATTAAAAGGTCACACAATCAGCGAAAAGTACACCGTTATATTATGGGAGCCACCGCATTTAATTTTAGTAACATGAAGAGGAAAATCAGGAGAAAATGTTCTAAATAAAAACATTTGCTAAAAGAGATATCGCCTTTTTGTTAACAGAAGTGGTTGAAATGAAAAGCTTTTGACATAACGTACAATTTGCACCTAATTTTAAACTACAAAACCATGCAGAGTGGGGCAGCATTACTCAGATGGACTTGTTTTGTGTGTAGATTACCAAAAAGATAAAGGTAAACAAACTTCAGGGTGAAGGAGATGAGACTCGGAGCCAAATGACTCATTTGCAGCTTTCACTTCAGCTCAGACGTTGAGAGGACACTAAACTAAGTTTAACGATAAGTTATAAGTTATCCTATTAGTTTTTACATTTTACAGCTGTTTTTTTTCTACAGCGGGACATCCCCCCATAACAACTGCAGAGTCATAATGATCATTTTAAACATTATATCATACACCGATCAGGCGTAACATTATGAGCACTGACAGATGAAGTCAGTAACACTGATTTTCTCTTTTTCATGGCACCTGTTAGTGGGTGGGATTGGTTAGGTACCATTTTGTCCTCAGAACGAGAAATAGAGTTTGACACAGGCCAAATTGTGATGGTTAGATGACTGGATCACAGCATCTCTGAAACTGCATCTTTGTGGGGTGTTAGAATAAAGGTGAACTGAACATCAGTTTGTTGTGTATGGGGCTGGAAAGCCGCAAACCAGTCATGGTCCCAATTATGATCTCTGTACACCGCTGAAAGCACTAGCAGTGGACATGTCAGCATCAGAACTGGACTACGGAGCAATTCAATTCAATTCTATTCAATTCAATTCAATTCAGTATTCAATTTATACAGCGCTAAATCACAACAATAGTTGCCTCAAGGCAATTTATATTGTAAGGTAGACCCTACAATAATACATACAGAGAAAAACCCAACAATGATTTGACCCCTATGAGCAAGCACTTTGGCAAAAGTGGGAAGGAAAAACTCCCTTTTAACAGAAAGAAAGCTCCGGCAGAACCAGGCTCAGGGAGGGGCGGGGCCATCTGCTGCGACTGGTTGGGGTGAGAGAAGGAAGACAGGATAAAAGACACGCTGTGGAAGAGAGACAGAGATTAATATGGAAGAAGGTGGGCTGGTCTGATGAATCGCATTTTCTTTTACATTACCTGGATGCTGTGAAAGGATGTACTATGGGAAGATAACCAGCCAGCGGCAGCAGTGTGATGCTTTTGGGCAATGTTCTCCTGGGAAGCCCTGGGTCCTGCCACCAATGTGGATGCTATTTTGACACCTACCTAAGCATTGTTGCAGACCATGTACACCGTTTCATGGAAACTGTACTCTCTGATGGCTGTGGCCTGTTTCAGCAGGATAATTCACCTTGACACAAATCAAAAATGATTCGGGAATAGTTGAAGGAGCACAAAAGAATGAGTTTGAGATGTTGGCTTGGCCCCCGAATTCGCCAGATAGGCAGGTGTTCATATTGTTACGCCAGATTAGTGCAGGTCTGCAAAGCGCTGTGGGGCACCTGTGGTTCACTTTGGAGGTGCAAATATAGAGAGCCTGAATAGAAAGAAGTTCCAGTGTAATAATGTCTCCACCTTTCAGTTACCTCTAACAGACATGTTCTGAAAGCTTGGCCACATAAAATAGAAATTACCACCAGTGATAGATCCAAGTAGACATGAATGGAAAAAATTAGAAAAACTGGCAAACCAAATTTATCTTTGCCGTATCACCCAGTTAATAACATCTTCTTGTCACTGCAGTGCACCTCATTTTACATTTGTTCCTTCACCACAGATTGGCTTTGAACTGTGAGAGAAGATGCCTTCAATAAATAACACCTTGATGGACCAAGTTTGACGTCTTCCCAGAGAACTCAAACGCTGTTCCAGCCGCAAGGACAAATGAACAGTAAAATGCAACGGGAGTTCCAATAAATACAGTATAAATTTAAACTGGGCTTTCCACAGTGTGGCTGTCTCCTCTTGACAGTCACAGGAGGAGGGGGGAAGACTGGAGCATGCCTGTCTGGAGCAAGGGGGTGTGCGTTCATGTGTGTGCACGTGCACGTGCGGGGATAAGTTCACACACACGTCTTCCTAGCCAAAACAAGTATATTTCTTGGCCTGGTGTCTAGACAGGCAGCGTTACTTTTACCTACGGGTCAAAAGCTCTCTGCCCCGTGGCCACCCACCCCTGTGGAATCATGGGAGCAAAGGGAGTTTGTGTCTGTGAGGGGTCTTAACTCCTGCTGCATGCTAATCCTGTGTGAGTTATTATCTAATGGTGATACTTGAGAAAGAAAGAAAATACAATAAAGGGACTTTTTATTGCTCACACGTCCCTCCGGATGTGTCTCAGGTAAAAAGGTGCATGTATTAATTTAACGAGAAACAAAAACCTGCTTATTAGCCATGATGAGAACTACTCAACCTCTGAAAACACGTGTATGATGTTATTTGTGGCTCTGAAAGGAAAGTTGAGATGTGTCTCACATGAACTCTGGAGAGTATCAGGAGTTGTCCGCTCTCACATGTAGCAGGCAACAGGAGAAGACTTCCAAACGCTGGAAATATATGTGCTATTCACACACGGATGGAATCGGACAATATGCAGACTTTGTATGGCATCAAGGGTCAGGACGATTTTTAGCACAGGGAGGAATGCAAAGAAATGGAAATAAAGTAGCTGCGACCAGAAGGGTGTACTATGAAGCAACACTAATGGGTTAGCGAGCTACATTGTGCCTAAAGTCAGACCTAGCACTCTCTTTTAGCCTGCCTAATATTCTAATATTAGTCAGTATGCCTGATAAGCATGATCGGATTTTAATTCAGGTTCTAATTCTTTTTTATTTAGAAAATCATGTAGGCGCATAAATGCAACTTTTGAAGCCTTACCTTACTAATAACACTGAACAAAGCTCAGCTGTAAAGTCACATGGTCACCGGAGTTTGGAAATGCCATATCTAGAGATACAATGGTTCAGGAATGGTTCTAGGAGCATAACAATGAGTTTGAGGTGTTGACTTGGCATCCAAAATTCTCCAGATCTCAATCCAATTGAGGATCTGTGGGATGTGCTGGACTAACGAGTCCGATCCATGGAGGCCCCACCTCATAACTTATAGGACCTAAAGGATCTGTTGCTAACGTCTTGGTGCAGATACCACAGCACTACTACCTTGATAGATCAGGGCTGTTTTGAAACTGACCAACACAGCAGAATACACAGACCCATCATTGGAGGACCGAGCAGTGAGTGTGATAATATGAGGCTACATAAGAGGAAAAGGTGTTGGGCATATGACATTTATAGATGGCCTGGAGTTATACAGGCTGACAAGCTGCTTCCCAGTCTCCTGAAGTCTGGCAGAAAATGAATATTTCAGTGTGATAATGGTCCAAACCAATACTGCCAAAATCACACAAGTTTTTTTTAGAGATGATGAAAACTAGGACCAAGTCTCTTGGCTTAAATCCAAGAAGAAAACCTTCAGGGTAGCAGAGTAGAGCAACACAACCCTTTCAGCAAAGAACAGCAGAGAAATGGCTTTCTAAAGATGGAGTCTGACATCAGAAATAAAGGTGACACACAACTCGTATGACATTTAGGTGACATTGCACTGCAGTGTACTGACATTTATTTTACACAGATTAAACAGCCTTTTGTAGTCTGTCAGTTCTGCTTTTAGCCACTATATACACTGGTGTGTTCAATCTTTATCAGTTCACCACTATTAACTGCCTGCTATTTACAGTTGTAGTGTGTAGTTTTTGTTACAGCAGACGAATGCATTTAGAGTTTGGCATCTAGGATCCAGCTCATCATTCACCCTGCAGGTGGATGCTGGGCTGATGGATATTCTGCAGCTCCTTAAAGAGGTGTGTTTGGTATATGCTGTGATGACAGTTTGGCATGTGTTATTTTAAAAAATCCTTTTTATCAAAGTACATTTTCAGACTGGAGCTGTACATCAGTATTCACAGGGTAAGCACTCATGACAGTAGAAAGTAGGTAGAGGAAGTGTAATCAGATTCTTTGGGGGGTCTGACAGCTGTTCTGGCTCCATCCTCCTCACCTTTCTCTCAACTCAAACATCTGAGGCGTGGCTCACTCCAGCAAGCATGTCAGCTACTTCCTGTCTTGAGGGGGGAACAAAATAAAAAAAAAATCCATGGAAGGAGACGGAAGCGAGCTGAGAATACTGTGCCCGAGATTGACATCTAGCCCTCAAAACATTGCATTGTTGTCTCTGAGAGCCTGACAGCTTGCATTGAGCCGCCGCTGAATACTTCAGCCCATATTTGTTTTAGGAGTTTCCCCACAGGGGCCGACTTGACCTCAGAAGAGAGACATGAGAAAATTCTCAGGCTCTGTTGATTCACGACGAGCCAGATTATTAAAAGCAGCAGCTTTTATAAATCAACAGACTCTGCTCACTCGTGCAGTGCTTACTCACGAGGATGTGTGGCATTGAAATGGATCTTTTCTCATCTCCACAGTATTGCTTTGCACTGAAGGCTCAACCTCAGGACTTTTAAACTGTGTGTATATGTGTGCGTGTCTGTCAGCCCTGGCTGTAGCTGAGCAGAATGGCTGTGATAGTGTTTTGTTGGGGAGCTGGGGGTGGGGGGCTCTCTGAAAGGGGGAGGGGGACCTCACATTTAGGCTGGCGTCTCTTGGGAGAGATTAAGCAGTTTAGTCTCTGCTGCGTCTCTCTCTCGATCACTGCCTCCAGCCTGTCCCCTGTATTCGGAGCGAGGCAGGCTGCGCATTTTCTGTCGTCCTTTTGTTTTGTTTTTGTTTGTGGCAGTTTCTGTTCCTCTCTTTCGCTCTCATTTCCTCTGCTCCTTCTCTCGCTTCTTCTCCTTCCCTCTATTCTGCCTGCTCGTGACACTCTTTCGCTTTCCTCCAGACTCTTTCTCTCTTTTATAACCTCTCCCCCTCCCCTTTTATGTTTTTCACCCTTTCGACCTCTGGACATCCAGCTGATTCTCTTAGCTGACAGCCCAGATGGCACACACACACACACACACACACACCCAACTACCCCCAAAACACAAACTGAACACCGTCAGCCCCTCGCTCACCGATAGGCTGCTTCAGCTGGGCCATCCTGCCGAGCTGATCCCCCTTGTCCTGTGTGGAGCACTGTGGAGCTCAACCACTACTCACATTAATCTCCTAAACGATCCTGGACCTAAGAGGATCAATACTCATTTTCAGGGAGCAGCATGATCCCTTAATGTAGTGGAGGATGGCTGCTTATCCCTCCCGCCCCCCTTCATTCACCCCTCCCCTCCTCTATTTTAATTCCCCATTGGATGAGCAAGAGTCAGCCTTTCATTTCATTTCATGGGCCACTTTATTTAAGGCAGGATCGTGCTTTTATTGCTGTTGTCATTTCTCAGGTGACTGGCACCTGTATGTCGTGGTTGTAGGGGGGATAAAAACGGCTCCATCTTCATTAGGGTTTCACTCTGAGGTGCTTGTTTTTATGACATTCGATCTGTGTCTTGTAATAGACTCTCTTTCCGCCCCAACATTCATCCCAATCACGGTGGGGTCACACAGGGTGCCTACATATAACTGAGAGCGTGCATTTCCCATTTGCGTGAATTCGCTGCAGTGCAAACTTTGCAGAGGTTTGCAAGAGCAAATAAATCGCTCTGGTTTTACTCCACTTACTTTGAAACACATCAGAGGCATCTTCGGTCTATTTCGTATTAGCGGTCCTCGTGTAATTGTTATTCTTTGTTTTCCACAGATGTTGAGAAAAAGAAAAAAAATGACTTCATGCTATAATAGCAGCGTGATCCAAGGAAAATGGGAAAGATCTGACTTTCCACTGGATAACAAGCATCCTATTTTTCCAGACTCCGTGTGCAGCTCCGACCGCACGCTTAGCTTAGTGTCTCATCATTGATCTTTGCTGATGCAGACTGTTTCTGGGGCCTTTTTCATCAGGAGAGGTAGTCACAGTGCAATGAAAGGCAGGCTGCCTATTGGTGGAAGAGGCCACCTAGAGCAAGTTTGTAGGTGTTGTTTATGCTAAAGCTATTACTCTGCGTCTGGGCAGCCTGCCCCGAGAGCTGGACCGCTCTGCTGCTACTGAATTATTCACCTCAGAGGTCTGCCATCCCGTGTATACAAGCCGTCACGTGTAGCTGAGTGATAAGCTGATTGTCCTGCAATGTGGGGTTTGTTACTCTGTGTGTGTAAATACTGTACGGGCAGATTTATATGCTGAAATGTTGTGTGTGGTTAAATGATGAAATCTGCAAAGTCTAATCCAAATATATCTCTGAGACTTCTGCTTGCTTCTTAAAGCACTAGCAGCTCTAAATCGTTGCATCCTCCTAAAACAGTCTGCCTTGACAATGCGGGATACCCTAAACTGATGCAAAACCGCGGTTATGCAGTCAGTATAGGCTGAAAGATGATAACATCTCAGATACAAGAAGTCCAGGCGTGAGAAGCCACTTACGGCCCACTTTGATCTTGAGTGGCCCCGACCACTAAAATTATTGCCGAAAGACGTGTTTTTGTTGTTGTTTTTTAAAATGCCTTCTTCTTTTTGCTGTTAACAAGTTAATGTACATTCTGCAATTATTCATGTTTTATAAAACATCCATCTAGAACTTAAAAGCTTACTAGGAGTAACCCTTGAAGCTGTTTTCTGAACTGTCATATTTCAGGGCTGCTGAGGTGTCAAAGCTCATCACTAAGGGTGAAGGGGAGGTCATCAAATGTCATCTTTATGGGGAAAAGAGTTAAGAAAAGCGCTAGAAAGACTGTTAAAGTGATGATTAGGATATCCAACTCTATTGATATCTCTCTCAAGATGTGATCCATTCTCTCTATCTGCTGAAAAATCAAGTGAAAAAAAAAAGTATGCCATCTTATTTTTGCAATTTTTACTCTGCAAAGCTGTTGGCTTGTTCTGGCCCCTGGGCCCTACATTTGACACTTCTGCCTTATAGTCATCTGCTTCAAGAATAGCCACGACTCTAACACACCGCTGCAAGTCATGGGACCTCAAGCATCATATAAACTTCATCTTTCCCCATCACTACAAGCATCCAGAGGAATTCACCTCAAACATGTGATCCTGGATATTTCTCTTCTGTTTACACAGTGTGGTTAGCTCTGTGTGTGTGTGTTTGTGGTTGTGTGTGTGTGTGTGCCCGTGTGTGTGTGAAGGTTTTAGGTCTGATTGGATACAGTCTGAACCTGCTGATTGTGCTGGCATGTCTGTGTCCTCTTCATCACCGCTGCAGAGGGTTCGGCTCAGGAGAACAGCGGGGTCTTTCTTTAGGTGGAGGATTGAATCAGTGATGACAGTCTCATGACTGCTTCCTCTCTCTGACACACAAACACACACAAGCCCTGTCTGCTGTTTTTGCAACCCTACTGTGCTCACACACAGTAAGGTTGCAAACATACATTCAAACAGAACAGGTCAGGCGTGGGTATGAAAAAAAATGAAAATGATTAAAGATAGCAAACTTCCTTTAAAAACGCACCTGAGGAGTCTCCTGTGGAAGCCATGCTTCTTTTAAATCTTCATTAAAGTTTGCAGTGTCCTCTTTCCGTGGCTACTTACCTAATTTACAAAACCCATCAGTGTGAGGGTAAGGGGGGTGGGGGCTGATCATCCTAAAATCTGGTTGGAAGGAGATTTGGGAATGGCTGTGACCGAGCAGTAGTGCTGGGAAGCCATAAAAAAGGAACATACTACCTCAACTTGTGCCAAACGTGGCCTTTTTCATTTCAAGTGTTCACCTTCATTTTTCAGGGCCAAATTCTCTGAAAAGTTCCAAGAACAAAGATCCAGCATGTGACAGATACAAACCAGCTCCAGGCTTGTTTGCATTCTTCCTTGTAGTGCACTAATCTGCTTACCTACTGGAGTTCAGTCTTCATATGTAACTCATACCTGTACTTTCACACACACAAACTTATCCAAAACGGATTAAATAACTACTAATTCTTTTATTATTTACATGTCTCTGTCATGTATTTTTTGGTATTCGTTCGTTTTTTTTGTTTTTGACATCTGTTCCATGTGCTTTAAAAGTCAATAAAACATGCAAATAATAATAACAATAATAATAACGATAATAATAATGATAATAATAATAATTTGGAGGAAAAAAATTATTTTAACAAACTTCCAATTTGCGCTGTGGTCATAAAAAGAAAATGTGGTGGAAATGCCTTTCAGTATCATCACAGAAAAATATTTATTCTGTTTAAAAACACGCCACATTCGTGACAGCGGAGCAGGTACGGACTCCACGCAGCTTTCGCTCTCACTCCCAGCACTCCGCGTGAAGGATACTGGCAGCGTGGGTCGATGAGGTGCTGGAAGGTGATGCCGTAAAGAGTGTCGTAAACCAGGTGCGGAGAAGGGGAGGTGAAGGGAAGCCAGGAGGAGGAGGGGGGGAGAGAGGGGGGTGAGAGAGGAGGTGACTCTCCGGCAGCATTTAGACACAACGAAAGGATCATGGCGGATGGCCCCAGGTGTAAGCGCAGAAAGCAGCCGAACCCGAAAAGGACCAACGGTGAGTAAAACTACTTCCGACTCGGGGCTTTGCTTTCAGAGATACGGTGTGAACGCCGTCCGGTCTCCCAGTAATTTTGCCGAAAAGTTTCGTGGCCCAGAAGTCCGGTTTTTACTCACCGAAAGTGCTGGGAAGTAGCAAGTGAGCGCTGTATTACAGCCCTATGTGGTGTACCGTTATACCTGGGTCGCGGCTCTCCCACCGCCTAGCGGCTCTATGCGCCGGAGACCGTTATACGCACCTCAGTCCGTTATGAGTGGAAAAGCTTTTGTTTCCACTTTAAACTGCTTTATTCGTTTAAACACACTTTGTCCGTCTCTACAGGCTGACAATCCATTGATTTAGTCCCATTCTGTCGAGTTATTGAGCCCACCACTAAACTCGGACCTGTTTCTGAGGGGAAACGGTCTACCTGATTCCTGTTGCGGACCTCGACGGACACATTGTATTTTCACATATGGATAAAATAAATCATTAAGCAGAGCTGTGTTTTGTTTTGTTTTGTGTTTCCTCGACGATGTTGATAATTATCTGTATTATCTGTGCGCGTGTGAAGCAGAGGGGACACAACTGTTTGTTCTTTCTTTCGCGCACAGGCAGCAGGTAGCGATAGGACACTGTTGCTGCGCTACGAGGGCTGACAAAACGAATTTCCCCCCATTTAACCTGGCCTGTCCCGTTATCCAGACACTTTAGTGTAACTGTACACACAGTTTTCAAGCGTTAAAGCCGAGAAGCACTGAAACTGTATCGGTGTATTGGAGCTCGCTTTGAACACTTGCCTTTCCTCTTTCCTCTAACTTAACTGTTTCATTTCGATGCCGCACACGCCGTGAACATTAAATATGACTTGTCAGAGGGGGTCTGACAGTGAAGCAGTGGCAGAAAGCTTGGGAGAAACATGGATGGGGTAGCCGGAGGTTCCGGAGAACGAGGAGTATCTCACGCGCTGTTTGTGTGAGCAGGGCGAGCGCAGCCCATATAAGGACAGCGGATCCTCTCCTGTCGCGCACTGGGAATCCTGATTGTTGTAGGACGGTGGTCGCGAGCGAACCTCTTTACTTTTCTGTCTTTACTCACTTCATTACAGCTTGTAGCCCACAGCAACATTTGAAATGTTTACATTCTTTAATGTTTTATAATGTAAGTAAGAAGTAAGACGTTTTTTTGTTATTTAAGTGTGGTGTGAAAATACTGGTTACAAAGTCGCCTGTGCGGCTCTACTTTGTTCAAATGTCTGTCTCCTGGTTGTGTGACGCGCATAAATGGACTTGTGCGAGTATATAACGTCTGTTTTTTCCTGCTTCGCTCTTCTTATTTACGTGCTGGACTGTGGTGAAATCGTCGTTTCCGGTGCTCGGACTACTTTTTTTCTTCTTTTTTTATTGAGAAAACGAGTTGTTCCGTCGTGGATCTGACAGCGTGTGGCGTCCATATCAAGTAGTCTCGGTCCTGCGTTAGCCTGTGTACCACCCAGTGTAGCTCACGGGAACTGAGATGATACGCGAATTTCGCTTTTATTTTTGCTTAGTAAGATGCGATGGCTCCTGCGCTGCTGAAAACGAGTTAGTGGGTGGGAAAATGCGAGCAAATTGTGCCGTGTGGATTTTCTGTTGATGTCTGATCAATTTAGGAGAAGAGTATAAAACAAAAAGAGAAACAAAAACTTTGAGCCAGTGCTATTTATGTTCTCCATTGTGATTTTGTTCTCTTTTCATAAGGGTGTGTTTGCATTTCATTCCTGGAGCAGTGTCCAACGTGTGGACACACCTCAGATAACGGTCCTGCTGTCAAAGTGTGGGCATTTCTATTACCCCTGGGAGGAAGGGAGCTTTTAAATGACTTCTCATGTGCTTTCCTTTGTTGCTCTTTCTCCTTTCTTTAAGTTAACGGGCTTGTATTAATAATTTCTCACTGATGACACGGCCCTATTGATATTTAAAGTCAAACAGATGTGCTCCTTGTTTCCTTGCCTCATTTGCATTTCCTTCAAAGGGGATGTTGAGGCCTGCGTTTTTAAAGTCCTTGCTTCCTACCACCACCTGACAAGGCAGGTGATCTGTCACATAAATGCACCTCCCAGCATGCTGAAGGGGATTTCTCAGAGAAGTTAGATGAAGCTTTTTTTTTTTTGGTTTGTTTTTGTTATGCTCATTCGCTGTCTCTCCCTAATTATAAGACCCTGTTGCTCTTTTAATGAATGAAGCCCTTGAGTTGTGCCCGGCTTGTTATAGTCCGAGACTTTGCCAGCAGAGAGGGAGCTGAGATCAAGGTGAGTCCCATTCCCTCTTGTAAACAGAGAGGTGTTAACAGCCTGCAGGACAACAGGTGTTTGCAATCGGCGGGATACTACAGCTTCCTTTGTCGCTTCTCCCCCCCTCCTCAGGAATAGCAGCGGTAATTTAAAACAGCAATTTGGGAATAGAGGAATGCGGACGGTATTAACATTCTTTGCAAAAATAAACAGGGTTGTTGGGGGGGTGCTGTGAAGGAGCTTGTGCACAGGTAGCTTAGATTTCTGTTTATTTGATAATATAACGCAGACCTTTTCTCTCATCTCCTCGCGTGTCTCCCGCCCTGCATCACTCCCTCTTTTGCTCCCTCTCCATCATCCTTTTTCTCTCTTTCATACACACACACACTTGCACCACCTTGATGAATCATCCATCAAATAAGGCGAATGAGGTTGCGGGCTCGGCACTTGGCAACAGCTCATGTAATGTTGAAGAGTATGTTTATTGGCCTGGTAAAACTATACTTAAACTATACTTGGTGCCCTGGACTCACTCACCCTGTCTAGAGACCACTGAATACAACCACATGCTGTAAGTTTGTGGAAGAACAATTAAAAAAAAGAGAAAGAAACATAACAAAACAATAGTTTAGCTGCAGCTTGTGCTGTTTGTGTGAAACAAGTGATGTTTGGGCCCGTAGCGGAGGCTTCAGGAGGAGGTGGGGATTGGCTGCTACTTGTGCATCTTAAAAGCCATCTGTTTACATTTAAAAGGTCCACCCCGTTGTGCGAAGAGTTTAGCAGAGGAGGAAATTTTTCATTTATCTCGCTGCTTTTCACCAACTTCCCCGGCAGCTTCATTTGAAAGTGCCAAGTAAGAAGAACCCCCCCCAATCCCTCCAAAACCCCTCAGCTCCTCCTCCTCCTCCCTTCTCTCCCCGCTCTCAGTCTGTCCCCTCTCACTCCTTGTTCCAGATCTAGAGCTCGTCCTTTATTTCACATTTGGGTAGGGAAGTTTTGGGGGATTGGACAGGGGGGCGGGTTAGGACACAGTAGCCAGGGGTGCTGTTGATTGCCCCCTGACCTAGGCACCCATGCGTGCTTAGAGTATGACTTCACTTTCCCCCCTCTGTGCCATTGTGAAGCTTCCAGCATGTCCAATTGTGTTTGTGTTTAAGTCTGTTCAATGACAGGGGGAAGAGGGGGAGAAGGAGGATGGTGGTGGTGGGGATGGTGAGGGGTGCTGGAGCACTTTTTTTTCTCTGCTCCTCCTTTCTTTTCCCCCCATTCCTTTCTGACCCCCCTAAATTGCAAGCTCCGTGTTCCCAGTGGAGTCGAAAGGGGATGGGAGGTGGAGCGGTGAAAGATTTATACAACAGGTGACAAGTGAGGGAACGATGCTGGCAAGATATAAAGAATGATGCATAGGCAGCCAGCTCCCAGACCTCTGAAGTAGTTGCACAACTTGTTTCGAACATCAGCAAAAAAATAATAAAATAAAAATAACGCAATGCAGGTAGAGATTGCCTACATAAAAACTTTTTGCTTTTTAGCTAAGCTTCACATTCTTCGTGTTGGAAATAAGCTTGAGATCATCTGACTGTTCGGCGGAATTAAAACGATGTGATGTACGACCACACTCCCACCTCTGTTAAGGCAGCTTAATGATTAGCTACTCCCATGGAGGCTGAGAGCATTAGCCTATAAAAAGGTGCTCTCCCTTCATAAAGAAGGAGTTTTAAACCCAGAGTCAGTTTCAGTAACCCCCTTAACTGCGCTTGGATGTGCTTTATTGGGGGGGTTTGTGTGGCTGAATGCTTAACTGAACCATTGTGTGTCACAGCTTTAGTGAGAAAGCCTGAGGAGAAAGAGCCTGGTTACCTTTGGAGTTTGCCTGCTCTACCTCATACACTTTCAGTGGCAGAAGAAAAGGGCCATTCAGCAGGCCCCGGGATGGGGAGGGAGAGCCCTTTTCACACTGGGCTTGTGGGAAACTTCTCCTCCATACTGTGCATGCCATTTGCATATGACCCATTCTTTTCCCAAAGGTCCCTGTGAGGGAGGAATCCGTGGAACGTTCGCAGAATTCATCAAATCCCTCTCTCATGTGGCCCTCAGGGCCCCTCGAGAGGCTGGCATGGACGCGCTCTGTTTGACATTTTTGTCTCGGAAATGTAGCTTTTGGCTGCGTCACGCTCGCTCGCCTTAATGTTAACAGCAACGCATCCCCGTGGCATTTCTGTGCCATGTATGTTTTAAGTGTGCTCGCCCATTCTGCTGATTTGAATGTCAGGGTGAATTGAAGGCTTAATTTGGCACAGCAGGCAGGAGTTTCCCCAAATCCCCAGCATGGGCCGTGATGTGCATGACAGCCTCCGAGGCTCCCTAACTGTTGATGACGCAGCCGTATGCACGACGGCAGTCGTTACCCCTCGAAGGACAAAAATATCCTGGAGTTGCTGACTTAGGGTGATTGGGGGGGGATCCGGATAATGGGGGTAAGCGGTGGGAGCTTGTAGCGACGCGTCGGCTCAGTGAACTGGACAAAAACACAACTGTCGCACCCTCCCACCCGTCCAAAATATCATCCTGGGTTACTTCACTCTGGGTCATGTTGGTAGTGTAGTAACAGCATCCACGCTTTTCTTGTTGTTGAGCAAGGTGTGTGTCTCTGACTGCCTTGACCCTAGCCACAGATACTGCCACAGAAAGCGGTGTAGGCTGGTATTTGATGCAGCGCAGTGCAGGGAGGAGAGCTCACTTAAGTGTATCATGTAAGCTAACTGAGCAGAAAAGCCTCCTTTGCCCTCCTCTCCTGACTCCAAAGCAGTGACTCATGGGCAGAAAGGTGTATTTGCAACCTTTTGAACTCTCCCAGTCTTTCTTCTTTCCCTCGCTCCTTCCACACAGGTGTGGGTGTGAGGGACAGTGATCCTGTGTGTATACTTGCGGGAGAGATTACCTCAAAATTGCCGTCCTGCTGGAGGTAAACGTTGCGTACGCCGTGTCCGTTGCTGTCTGTTGATATGTGTTTTTAATCATGTTTTTGGGTCTGTCTGCAGACCCCTCCTCACATCATCACCACCGCTACCTCCTTCTCTCTCATCCCACCCATCTCCCCCTCCCCTCCCTGGGGTCCTCAGTGGAGCGGTTAATGAAAAAGACTGGACTGACACAATAGGCAGAAGGCGCACCCGGTGAGGGGCTTTTACACCAGCTTGTGTTTGCGGCAAAAGCTCATCAGGGCAAACCTCTGCTGACCACCTTTCTGTCGTGTTTTTGAGACATAGATGCTGGACATCTTATCCTTTTTAAATGTGCCCGACCTTGTTACGGTCCCAGAGTGTCTCTGTCTAGAGGGATGAAATTAGATGACATCAGATGAAAAGTAATCCACTGTCGTGTATTGTGCTTTGAACACAACCCAGCGGCTGGCTTTTTGCCAGCCCCTTATGATGACCATATTGATTTTCCTCTCCATAGCACACAGAACTGATAATGGCACTCCTGAGGGGGGGTACACATTCATATTCACGTTTGATTCCAGTTGCCCAGCCCGGTTGTGATGTCCCGAGGGACACGGTGACTAACAAATCGACTGCTCCTATGCCTTCCCAAGCCTGTGCAACAAGGTAGCTAAGCTAGGCTAGCCTTGCAATTGCTTCAGCGAGAAAGGAAAAAAAAAAAATCTTAGTCACCCTGTTTGTTAGTCAGAGAAGAGAAGGCCGGCCGCTATGCTGAATGTCAACATGGATAAACATCCTCACAGGATTAATGAGAGGAGAATGGGCAGTCTGAAAACAGAGGGAGGGCAGAATAGCGGAGGCATGGAGATTCCTCATTGCCCCATTTAACCCTTGAGCGTTTTGTTGAGGTCCTCACTGTCCAACAACTGCGAGCTGAGTAAAGGAGGCAGCTACACCTTTATATACCCAATTACCGTTACAAGAAGGAAGCTACAGTATTGGACAAAGAATCAAGTGATAGTTTGTCTGTGCAGCAGCAAACGCATTAAAACAAAGACACATAAAAGTGCTTTCTGTTAGTGTTTTCTGCAAGTCTTATAAGACAGGAGGCTCAAAATCTGTTTCACTGAGAGCCATATCATAGTCATGCACTATATTATATATGTATAGTATGTTGACATGCTTTCATTTAATCAGTAATTAATATCTCATATAGAATTTTCACATAGAGTTTTCACCGCTCAAACGCTTCAACAAGCCCATGATGAAAAGTTTAGTCTCCTTTACAGGGTTTAGTCAAGCAGCCAACTCACAGCAATCTGTTTCACGAGCCTGAATCTCACAGCTGCTGGCAGTGTGGAGCATTTAATAACACCAAATACATCCTGATGTAAAAGCACAGTAATGACTCTGTAATTTTGTTTTTGCACAGAAGTCTGCAAGTCTCACCTCACAGGCCTAAAAAAAATCTGTTTTACTTCTAACATACTGCTTAGCCATGAAACTGGCTACACGTAAGCATGAACCTTACCTTTACAGTTCCAACACTTTGAGACCGTCCTCAGTTATGGTGAGCTGTGGCTGGATGCCTTTATTTAGTGACTCTGCTGCTGCTCGGTGGATGCAAACATAAAAACGATAATGCAAATGAAATGAAAAACAGTCTTGTTGTAGGTGGATTTACACTCACTCTGGGTTCGCCAGTCACTCAGAATTATCAACTTTTGTTTTTGTTTCATTCTCTGTGAGCTAGCTTGTTAGCTCACAGGTGCTGTAGAGGTGCGCCACGTCCACA
Source organism: Oreochromis niloticus (assembly GCF_001858045.2). Taxonomy (NCBI): domain Eukaryota; kingdom Metazoa; phylum Chordata; class Actinopteri; order Cichliformes; family Cichlidae; genus Oreochromis; species Oreochromis niloticus. Next base: position 29,827,155 of record NC_031974.2, read on the forward strand.
AAATCGATTAGGAACTTCATAAACTCTTTATATGACATATCTTCTAAAGAAAAGGACAAAGTGTTTTTTGCGTCTCCCACTGGAAATGGAACAAAGCCAGTGACCTTTGACCTGTCTCAGCCCACCTGTGCTGACTCAGCTCACTGCTGCCAGCATTCAGGTGTTTACAGTGAAAACATACTTTGACCTCCCTGTGTGCGTTTCATGTATATGTGTGTGGCTCTAATGGATAATGAAATGAAAGGAGTGAATACCTCTGGATCTCCACAGCCAGCCTGTCTGTGTTCCTCCTCGTTGCTGACAGCGCCCTCCCCTCTGTCATTACAGCGGCACCAAAAGTCAGTGAAGCATGGCCTTTAATTGATCCTGTTTGGAGCTGTACAACATTATTAATTAGTGCTTGTTCATCACTCGTTGGTGTGTTCCTACAGCTCATCGTTAGCTGTCGGTGCTCTTAAACATCAACAAACTTTCTGTAACTCCCTGCGTCCTCCTCTATGTATTCTTTTCGTTTCTGTCTCTCATTCCTCTCTCTAGCAGCTGCCTTGGCTTAGACTCTCCAGCACCAGCAGGTGCTGTAGGCATACAGCACTCATAAATAACACCTGACAAAAGTATGAGAGAGCCAGAGCCACGGGCAGAGCGAGGGAGGGAGACTGAGATTGAAAGTTTCCTCTGGCAGGAGGAAAGAGGGTGTGGCTCACGGTCAAACGCTGGCCTCCTCAAGAAGGACATGATCAGAATAGAGAGAGAAAATGTGGGAGAGGCAGAAAAAAGAACTGGAACTGAAGCGTTTTTTTGTTTTTTTTCTCTGTGTGGATATGTGAATGTGTTGCCTATTCTTCTGAAGTTTGCACTCCTGCTCAATGCCAACTTTTCAATAAACCCCTTTCATGCAAATTTCTAGTAAATGGACCCTTTTAAACACAAGGCCAGCTCTAAAGTGACTGGTTAAGGGACTTGAATTTGAAGGAAGGCAGCGTTGTCTTTTCTGTAATTGGGTTGTAAGAGCTTGGAACAATGTTAATTGTGCTCTAAAAGCAAATGAAGAGGTCAGAAAAGAAATTATATGCACACTTTTATAATCATCATCAGTAATGAACCAGCACTTGGAATAAATGAACCCATAAATCAGCCGTGATCAAGGGCCATTAATGAACACCGCTCAGAGTCAAATCTGAGCTGTCTCTTTGTCATTTTACGCTCTTCAAATTCAACATCACACGCATCCTGTCTCGTCAGAAGCTATCGATCAGCTTTTCGGGGCGAAGGTTATTTTGTCATTTTTCTCTGGACTCACCGCGAACAAAACCAGGAAGTGTGCGAGAGATTACGGCCCAGGATGCAACCTGAAAGCCCTTTATCTCTGGGAAAACAAGAGGCTTCCTGCAGACCTGCTCCCATCCAGGCCACCTCCCCCTCCTTCACCTCGGCGCGCCCCCCGGCACCTGTGGCAGCCTATTTAAGGATCCTCATCAGGGGTTGTTGAGGCCTCAAACTGGGACAGAAAACATGAAAGGCTGGAAAAGGAACCGGCACTACGGCTGACACGCTGGCTTGGAGCGCATAGAGGGCAAAGAGAAAGAACATTTCTTTTCATTAGAAAGATTTGGCTTTTCTACCATACATTTAATGGTTGCACTGGCTCCTTTTATTTATTTTTATTTTTTGTTGTTTTTGCAGAGGCTCTTGCTTCACTCACCTGCAGTGTTCCATACACTCGTAATGACACGGTGCCTGTCATGTAACTGTTTCTAACACTTTTCATTGCCAGTGTCTGAACTTAGGGTTGTTTTTTGCTGTATTTCTTCTTCCTAATGTTACCAAATGCTTACACGGCCAAATTGTAAGCCAGGTCACGTAGCAAGCTTAGCCAAATTTAGAGTGAGATCATCCTTATTTTTAAATTGCATTCTAATATTATATTAGTAAGGATCCATAAATAAACAGATGTTAGGGAAATCAGTTTATGTTTCATGTGTCTGAAAGAAAAAAGCAGAGTTAGCCACGTTACCCAAACTCACAGGTAACTTTATTGCGCTATTTTCAAATGGCTAATGTGGCAAACTGCTCATCGCCAGTCTTATGTAGTGTCGCTATAGTCTTAGAGTATATGTTACAGACCATGTATACATTAGTTAGTGAAGTTCCACTGTGAAGCCTTGAGCTGTTTTCACAAACTTTACTTTCTACTGTAATAGTAAAATCAGGGCAGTTAGCTAGCTAGCCTTAGCTAAACTGACATGTGCCTGGCATCAAGCAACAGAATACTGACTGCAGTTCATTCAGCAGCACTGAGTGTCATTATACATTGTAATCTGTAGCTGTAGTAAAACAGTGGCCCGGTCTTCTGAAAGGTCTCTGCCGTCACTGAATGTTTTTTACGTGTTAGTAACGGCACATCAAAGCTGGTTTGGTCACCTGATGGTGTGTCGGTCGCCCAGAAAAACCTCAGACTTTGAAAACACTCCCTTTGCTCCTTTAAGTTACTGCCACAGCTGGCAAGGGTGGTTTGTCTCGACAGTAGCCTGCGCTGAATTTCAATGACCCCACCCCCCACCCATCTTATTATGCCATCGCTGCTAACTGGCTCCCATTCACTGCAGTGTCCTGACTTCCCAGAGGGACCTAGATAAACAAGGGCTATTCAGTGAGTGAAAGGCCCACCCCCTGCCAACTTTGGCCTCTCCTTGTTTCACTGCCAGGCTGCAGCGCGCCTCGCTCACCAGTGCAACACCGACGCCGGCAGCAGCGGGCGCGGTGCCACCGACTCTTTGGCCACACCGCACACTTTCTTATGGATTAAAAGTAACTGTGAAGACTGTGTAAATCTTGTGTTTCTGTGCGAGTATTACTGTCAGCAGTTATCTGTAGGTGTGGTGTGATGTTGCAGGCCGGGCTGACTTCCTGTTGTTACAGTCCATAAACGGGGGGAGCTCAGGGGTGGGGGATGCTCCCATGAGATTACCCCGTGACAGTCACATGGTCTAGCTGCACTGCATTCGAAGGCTATGTGTTTTCTGTATTTTGTGTGTGTGTTAGGTTTTTGAGTGCATTCCTAACCTCCACCTGAATCCTGACCTGAGTATGACCCATCTCTAAGGCTTTTTCGGGGGGTTTTCTGTTTCATGTTCTGCCCATTCTGCCATCTTTCCTGTTAATCAACACATCTCAGAGGAAAATCACACATCTCCCCAGGGTGTCTCTCTTGCTCTCTCTGTCTCTCCTCACCAGATGTTTAAAAGCTGTTTGTTTGTTTACTCTATGGAAGTCACTTTGATTGATGCCTACCATAAACTGGGCCTGCAAGCTGATGCCACATATCTCTGTAAAATATTTTAAAGAGCCATTCGTACAAATTACATCAGCAGCCTTTGCAGCTCAACTGATTACAGACATCGGGGGTGATGGCTGGCAGCTGCACAGCATTGGTAAGCATAAGGGACAGTGTCCCCTGCGCTGTAATGGCCCTTCTGTCCAGCCCACCTCCATCACTCCCCAACTCAGCAGCTAATTTAAAGCAGTGCCCTTCTAATCTAATGGCTGTCTGAAAAATCTATTGAATCAGGACAGATGTCCAGAGGGGTGTGGCAGTGACACAGTGTCTAGACGGGCTGGAAGGTGAGCGGACGACTCCAACGTGATTCAGATCCAAAGGAATCTTACCTCTCCAGCTCTCCTGTACTCTGCTGCTCGAGGGTCCTCGGGGACTGGGAGAAATTCTCAGAGTAACTTGGATTATCACGGACACATGCAGTGACACGAAAGCAGACCCTCAGAAATAACTCGATAGTTGAACGAAGCATGCATTATGGTAACAAGCTCATATTTGGGTTAGGCTTTATCTAGCCTTTATCTAGCTTTATCTTTATCTTTATCTTTTCTTTGGAAGGGCAGAGGCCTCAGGGTTGAATTTCACCTAATAATTGTATTGGCCCTTGACAGATAGCGTTGATGTAAAGCTGTTTATTGTTGATGATGAGTCTATTGAGCCTATGCTCTTTCACTTGTCCTTGGGGAGCTTATCCCTGAGGCAGGCCTGGCTGTGTTTTATTAAAACCTCGGTTTAAACGGTCTGGCCCTCTGATCAACAAGCAGATTACACAACTAATAAAACATACATCACAACATATAGAGAGGCCCTCGCGGAGGCCGTTCCTATTAATATACAAATATAGAGGATTACTGTCTTCTTGTCTCCACGGCCGGGGGGAGAGGGGATTAGGGTCCTGGTCCAGACAGATTGGATTTAATGTGTGTGTAAGACTAAATGATTGCAGAGCTACAAAGCCCTCATGCGAGCACGGGCTGATCTCTGCTCTCTGCTGCAGACGTCCTAACATGCCATTGTGTTTGTAGATGCATTTGTGGTTCAAGTTAAATTAGAAAAAACCTTACTAATCTTGGCCCAGTTTGGAGCCATTTCACCCAGTTAGTCATTTACACCTCTACACCGTCATGCTTCAGAAACTGTACAAACCTGTTTAATGTATTACACAATAATTGTTTGCTTTACTGGCGACATTTGATGGCCTCCTTTCGATATTAGCGTACTCATAATTAGCTTGTTTTAATGACTCAACAGCATCGTTTTCTCTATTTGCCATATAGTAAATGTAGTAGTATAGAATTAGATATACCATGTAAAATGAGGATTTCAGATTCCTAATTTCACCGCATGAAACTGTTATTTTAGAGCATCGTTCATTACTTCTTCGTACAGAATAGGACTTTTACAGTATTGACTATTAACTGTTTGCTTTTATTATAATGCTATTTTAGTGTCCATCTTGTTAATACTTTATTAATGTAAAATATATTACAGTATATACTGTCTGCTGAACAGAGTGTGAACCTAAGTCAGCTGAAGAGCAGCGCTGGTCAAATGTGATCAGCTGCTGCAGGAGTCTTGGTTGCTGTGGTAGCTAATGTTAACCCTTTACTTAGTTGTAAACTACAACACGTATCTGCAGCATTCACAGAAAATGGTTGCTTACTGTGCGAAGTGTCCTGTATCTTTACATAAGCTTTGCACAGTGTACTTATATGTCCTTGTTCTGTTTGGGAGTTGGCGTGTTGACTGTTTATGGCGGTCTCAGTAATGTTTAAGTCTCAAACACAATGCAGGCCAATACGCTCACACACAAAGCACAGCCGAACAAATGCAAGGCACATCACTCTTTTAACTTTGGATCAATAATTTCATAGTCTGCAGCAAGTCTGACGCTGAGAAATTAGTCGCTGTCTGATGCACTGGTGAACTGACAAATGACCACAAAATGCAGCTTTTTCAAAAGACTTTGACAGACATAATATTTACTTTTATTCTCAAGCAATTCCTCAATCTGTGAGAATTAGTTGAGAAGCTTAAGAGTCTCGGAAGTCAAGGAAAAACTCTGGAGAGACTCATTCCAAGTCCTCTCCACGAGTGTCAGCTCCTTAAGCATTAAAGTGTAGCCTTTAGGGAATCCACATAACGAGGGAAGAAGGGTTAGCGCACATTTGTATGTAAATTCTCAGTGGAAAAAGTGGAAACATGTATTTTCCTATCCCACAGATGTCCTAGAGATAGCACTGGGAGTGTGGGTGTCCTTTAGCAGTTTTAACATGCAGCCCACACAAAAGCGCACACACACACACACACACACACAAGGCTGTTTATCCCCAAGGGCGCCAAGCTAAAGGAGAGAGAGCCCCTTAATCATGTCCCTGTCCCACATCCTTGTTATCAACCACGATTAATGAGCTCTCCATTAATGAAAAAAAAAAAAAACTAGAGGTGCCAAAGAGAGAGGGCCTGAGAGTAAACGCTCCCCAGGTGCACTGACATCATCGTCCAAGGTAGACGTGATAGCTGTCACATCTCACTTTTGTTAGGGATGACGGGGCGTGTGCGTTTGTTCAAAGTGTGTGGTGGGTGCATGTGGCCTCGCTCTCAGCACCACAAGTTCACAAAGTTGATTGTTCAGACCCGTCGTCTGTTTTGCCTTTGTACGACCGCCTTCCCCTTTTGTCTATGGCGGCTATATGTTGCGAGCACGGAGAGATGGAGGCGAGGGATAAGGGGCGCCTGATGAGACAGTGACGGGGGGGGGGGGGGCTGGAGGAGAGGGCGGCAGGTGCAACGGACACCCAGCGCAATCACCGGCGCTCGGCAAAAACGACGACAGGAAATCAAGGTTGTCTTGGCAACCTGGCACTATCGATTAAGCACGGCCATCTCATAGCTCACATCAGAGACCCAGTGGGAATGGGGCTGTGTTGGGTTTCAGCAGAGGAGGAAGATGAGGAGGAGCGGGAGGAGTAAATGGTGGTTTAAGAGCAGGAAAACAGACGATGCAGGTGATTGCATCTGAGTCAGCCCAACACTTTCCTCTCTCTTAGTCTTTAGCTGGACATCCGCCTCGGCTCTTCCTGATTTATGAATCCAGAATAGTTCTCATCTCTTAAGTCATATCCATGGTTGAGGCCTTCTCAGAGCCCTGCAAACGTTTAACATGCCTCCCCCCTGCCTCCTTTGTACTCTCTCCCTGCCTCTGGCTCTATATATGGGTTTATGCGAGCACAGTTCTCTCAGTGTTTCCAGGTCTTTTGTTCACATTGTGTAGTTTGATTTAAGGACCCCATGGCACACATGAACAGTTTACTTTTCCATCTCTACAGGGCAAGCAGGTTGCTGTGCAAACCCCCCTGCTTGTGCACAGTGATTACACCATAATTGTATACTGAGGTGGTGATGTTGCATAAGCCCTGAGTAGAACTAATCAATACATGGCATTGACTTGTTAGGAGGAGTATTTTTGGCTGATACTGCACTTGGTTGGTGTATTTCAGACAGGCCGTGCCTCTTTCACACTCGCTCTCACTGTTATTCTGTCTTCTGACAGAAGGTGAAATCAATCCCAAATCCCTCGCAGATGTGTCCTCTCCCTCCTTCGCTCTGTGTCTGTCCGATGACTTATGAACATTGAGGAAAATTAAAGCAGCGACCCTCCTTTTTGACCCGTCAGTCATCAAAATGAAACTTATTTTCCCACCTACTATATGAACTGAACACTTGTTAGACATGGCCGCCGTGCTCGAGGGGGAGCTTTACTTCATTTTGGAAGGACAGCAGTACAAAAACTCCCCCTGTCTCCCTCCCCATCTCCTCCTACCTCCCATGGTCAGTTAAACACAGAGCAGTCCTCTGTCCTGCCATCATGTGGGTTTTGCAGCCTAGTTAACCCATAGCTATCAGCTGAGCCACACAGTGTTTTCATTTACTGAGCTTTGTGTTAGGCAATTAAAGGGCTAGTTCTGGGAAATGTGCCGATCTGCTTCTTCCATTTATTTGTCAGCACTAAAAATGAAGACTGGAAAAGAGGGGGAAACCCTTAAATTAAAAAAACACCGTGTATCACCTCAAAAGCTCACTGATTTAGCACGCTAGATTGCATTTAACAACATATAAAAACGTAAGTGTTAAAGCAAGTCAGTGGGTCGCTGCATGGAAACTGTCCTGTACTGGAGTTGGGTTTTTCCACCGCATCATGAGACAGCAGATAACACTAAAGCCTGTCAGAGAGGAAAAAATTAAAGTGTCATGGTGGAAATTTCCTATGTGATCAATGCTAACTTTTCACTTAATTGTTTCAAATTGTTCCTGGTTTGTTTTTTTTCTAACAGAGATCATTAAAAAAACTCACTGACATTTGAATGAATCTTCTTCAAACTCATAAATGATATAATTTAATCTTAGTGACTAGTTTATGTATTAGCTAAATTTATTAGCTTGGCACAGTCGTCTCAAGCTCATGGCAGAACCCAGAAAACATTAACAAGAGGTAGTGGCGAGGTCGTCTACAACCACAGCGGCTTTTCTGCAGTGTTTCCATGCTGCATTTATAATATTCCTAATGCATTTGTCTATTGATATAACGGTATAAGTGGTACAAACATATTTTCTAAACTGTTGTCGCTAATGCTAATTCCATTAGCTGGAGCACTGATTTCTGTGCACATTTCATCATGTTGTGTAGCCATAGCAGCGGAGAAACTTCACATATCTGCAGGCACCACCCAGTGCATGTCGGGTACTGGATTATGTCGAATTTATTGAGTTAAGTCAAACGCGTTATAGACAGTTGACCTAGAGTTTGTAGGTCTTTCATGGATTCCTATGAGCCTATCAGCTGTTAGCACAATAACTTGGAGTGCTGGCCCTGTTTTTCCTCACTTTGAAGCTGTAACAATGCCACAAAGGCTGAATGCGGTTCTTACACGAGTTTATGATAGAAACGAATCCAATAGCACATATCATGTGCGGTCGAGAGTAATGTCTTACAGGACTGCAGGGGCGCCAAACATCCCTGCTCCCTTCTCATCTCTCTTTATTTGGGGCTATTCTGGGCTGGGCTAATGTGGCGGCACTGCTGCGTGCTGAGTGAGTCAGCGGTCATTAGGGCGTGCAGACAGCACTCTGCCGGAGGCCACAGGAGCCAGTCAGTCTAATGATGAGGGCAGGGAAGTGCTGGGGACCTGAGCACTCAGGACGTCCTATAACTCCATCCAATTAGCCTCCCCATATCGTGGCCACGCCCATACTAATAATGGAAGAAAAAAAAAAGGCACTTATCTTTGCCGTGTAGGAGTGACAGATTTGCTTCACACGTCTGTATACAAATATTCTTTTGTTTTCCAGAGCCAACAAAGAGTGTTGACTGTGTGCTCGTGTGTGTCAGTCACGGGTATCTGTAGTAACCATCATGTAACTGGCTTGAGCTATGAGACCGAGAGAGGCTCAGCTACAGTTCAGATCCAGTCATCCTCCCCTGGGAGGGGCTGACTGAGCAGGAATGTAAACATGGCAGCTAAATAAACTGCTGCGTGGGGTACACACACACACACACACACACACACACACAGGAGAAGCTGAGAGAACAGGATGGTGGTTCAGATGTCATGATCACTGAAGAAAGGCGCAGACGATTACAGGCTAGCTCTCTGCAGTTTGAAGTGGAATATATGTTCACTGTGAATGGTCTGGATTCGGACAAATACAACAGAGGAGATGTTCTTTGAGCACTCGCTGCTTCTAATCAAACATTTTAACATCCAGCATGAGTCGTGGCTTACAAGGACAGCTCAGCATTCCTTTCCCTCCCCTCCTTTTAACACCTTATCTCAACCTCTCACTCTAAAATAAGATGCACTCACACCATGTCACATGGCACCAGCCGTCAGCCCACAGCTCCTCAAATGCTTCCCCCGGACTTTAAAAGCTTGAAAGTGTGTTCACACTGTTCTGCGTTGTTTTGTGGCAGATGAGCAGTTTAATTGGCATCCCTAAGCCTCGGCGAACGCTTATTGACACTTTTTAGGAAATGAGGGGCAGCTCTGCAGTGACACCCTGAATTATTTGCTCTTAAATAGAGTTATTGAAACACCTACAGTCCTCGTTCCAATGATCCCGGTTCATGAAGGGGAAAACATCTTGAAAAGCTCTATTTGTTGGTTCTTCAGATGCCCTTGAGCTCCACCCTCCACCCCCCCAAGGCAATGCTATAACCCTCCAGGCTTGTTTTGATGTGGTGATCTGACTGTTGAACACAGGTGCTGCTGGCTGCTGCCATCAGCTCTCTCTGTAGCTGCCATAACCCAGGACAGGTGGCAGCTATTATGACTGCATCAGAGGTAGCAGACTGGCACCATCGTCAGCCCAGCGCCTGTTCTGCCTGTTCCCAGACCGCCACCAATGACCGACTACGCCGACCCACTTCGGCACCGTGTTCATCTTAAACCCAAGATCGCTTTCTCAAAGGCGTTGCTTTGGATCCTTCTTCCCAGGTCCCCATTCTTCCCGTGTTTTTCTTTTTTCTTTTTCCACTTTTCCAGTGCCTTTCATTTTCTCCAAGGCGGATCAAAGAGAGGAGTTCTGTGGAGGCGTATGGAACCAGACTCAGTGTCATCAAGTAGCTTTCTCTCCTTCACTGCTGTTTAATGTGCTGTTCAGAAAGACCCCTGTCCTTCTGCTAAATGCTACAGTCAAAGTACTCACTAGGAACCAGTGCACCTCCTTAATCTATTGATGTTGATGTTCTTTCTAATGTCTCCTTCTAATTCCTCTCTTTGTCCGCCTTTCCACCATCTGTCCCATCTTTCTAACACTGGGCGCTGGGCCAGAGGTGCTAAACAGCGTCTTAACCTGTTGTCTGAGCCTCGACTCATCCTTTATTCATTCCCATTAAAGTAGCATGAGAGTTGTTCTCCGCCTGTAGCCGCTGCTTCACTCTCCATCAGAGAGACAAACGACCATAGCGTGAGTGTACCTACCTATAAATGATGGCTGGGCATGAATGAAACATGCACGGCAGGGTCTCTCCTGATACCTGTGAGCCCAGTTTGTGACACGATAGAACATATGGTGATGATATAGGATGGCACACGTGACAAAGTATTGTCTGATTTTTGAAATCTTTTATTTATCTTTATTTTTTAGCTCTGTGGGGAGCAGAGAGAATTTAAAGCACTCTGCATTCAGCCCAGATCCATTTTCTGATAGGTCTGATTGTTGTCTTGTTTATTAAATTTGGCTATTTCAAATTGGCATAAAATCCAGTAAAGACCTTAAAATCTTCATGTGAGCAAGCTTGAAGTCATCTTGAAATATTTATACCTGCAAAGCAGCAGCACAAAAGGCGCACGTACATAGCGGTGCCACTAAGCTGGCAGCATGCCTAACCCCCACCTATACAGGCCCCAAGGTTCTCTTATATATTGTTTCATGTAGAGTGCACACAATATCAGCATCTCCCACCTTTAGAGAAGTGTGGTTTAGGAAAAAAAAACAAGAATAAAGGCAGAGATAAAGTGAGGCGATGGGAGGAGAGGAGGGAGATAAAGGTTACGAATGAAGATGAAAATGGAGAAAAGTGCTGGGCCAGCGACTCCAACGGGGAGACAGACAGGAGGGAGCATTTCTGCCCTGCTGGTGAAATTTTAAGGGTGCGGGAATGTTTGTGTGTGTGTGTGTGTGTGTGTGTGTGTGTGTGTGTTGGAGATAAACTGAACATCAGCATATCCTGTTGACTGTCATCCTACGACCTGCACTTTCTTTTTTTAACGCTTGCCGGATCATGCAGGCTGCATCGCAATCATACATCTAATTCCCACAGTGTGGTTGGATTCCACCTGTTCTGAGGTCATGCCAGTGAGGTATGCTCAGCAGAGGTGGGCAGGCGGGAGGAGTTGGGAAAGCACCTGTGCGCGTAATCCAGCCAGTTAGGTTTTCAAGGAGCCATTTAAAGTGAGCACAGGTATTAAAGAGAGGTGGATGAAGAGGTCAGGATTTTCCTTTAATCCTCACACCGCTGCTGGCAAAGGGGAGCAATGAGGGCAGAGAGGCAGCAAACTGCACGGCAGTAACTGAGTGATCTGAGAGGGCCGAGGCTGGCACTGGGCCACAGTTACACTGGAATAACAGTGGATGGTGGTGCTATAGTCTATGAGTACATATATATGTAACACCCTACTGGTGGGTGTAGTAAAAAAAAGGGCTAACACCAGAGGGTTTCACCAGCATCCCATTGTTTTATGGAGACCTCTTTCATTCTTATTAATGAGAAGCTATTGTGTATACAAGTCCAGATCTGACCCCTAGACACACACACACACACACACACACACACACGCTTCCTGTCTTAATCACCAGCACCGTGGATAAGGGGCATTACAGTAAAGTAGCAGGTGCCTGTCCATCTCAGCAGTGCACGGGCTGATTTGATGGTAATCTATAATCTGTAAGGCTTTGATGCCACCGCCATCCTTATCAGCCAGGTTTTGTTTGGCCAGGCTCGAAGCTCCAGCTTTAACAGGATGACAGTGCTGTACGCTTAACCTCTGGTGGCTTGCAGTGCAGCTCTTTTTTTTTTAGTTTTTGTTTATGCATGAATGGATTGATGGTTTTTATGGGGTCTGTATCTGAGCACAGGCACTTCACTACACAAGTGTATGTGATACAAAAATGCAGCTTTCTAAACTAAACTATGTATGAGGTTAAACTACATGATGTGAGCCCAGAGCTCTAAACACTCCTGTTTTCTCGTAGCTCTGACGGTCAGTAAGGGAGGATATCTCTGATATACAGGGATATACGGTGCTGTGAAAAGGGCACTATTCTATTTAAGTGATGTCTTGATTCAGCAGGTCTGGCAGCAGTCAGGCCTGGATGTGGCTAGTGAAACTGAAATGTGATTAATCACAGCTAATTCATGATTTAACAAGAGGAGACAGTTATCATTTCACATAGTGTCAGGTAGGTTTGGATGTGTTTTTTTCCCTGAATAAAGGAAACGATCCTTTAAAAACTGTCTTTTGTATTGAATCCAGTTATCTCAGAATTAAAAATTGTTTGATGATCTGAAACATTTAAGTGTGGAAAATGTGCAAAACAGTAAATAATCAGGAATGGGGCAAACATCACATCTCTGTGATACTCTCTCCTCCTCAATCTTCAAACCTTTCGTTTGTGATGAGCAAGTAATCAGAAGAAAGTTGGCATAAAGGGAGGGGAAGCAGCTTGTTTTAGATAGTGAAGGGCTTCAGCAAGGCCAGTTGTATGGTTTCAAACCATGAATCATGCAGAGCTACTCCAGCAGAGTCCAATAAAAGTACTGAGTCGGAAATGAGTAGAATAAGTTCCCCTCCAGACTTTTTTCTCTGCGTCACTCTGAACTCGTCTGTTTGAGACATTTTTTATATATTTATCCATATTTGTTGTTACATTCTCGTTGTTACTATGTGCAGCAACTAGTGGAAAAAGCAGTGGAGACAGACAGTGGAGCTGCTGGCGGTGACATGTACGGCTCACATGGCGCCAACTACTTTTATTGGACAATAATGGGAGGCTGCCATGGATGACTTAGAGGGACGCACCCGCAGCCTTCCATACGGAGGTTTTTTTTTCTTTATTTAAACACCAGCAGTGCAGAAATGTGGAAGGTGTTTTGCTGTGTGATGCGTGATGTATTTTCTGGCCCCTGAGACTTTATGCAGTGACAACTGTGCCTGGCTGCGGCTGTTGAGTAAATGATGAAGTGTGTTTGTGCCTGATGGTGGAAGATCCTTAAAACGTGCATTGGAGGGGAAACACTGGAGCACGTACAGTGTTCGTATAGTATCACACCCTGTGCTTTCGCTTACTTTCCATGTTGTTGTTAGAATGGTGGATCCTCTTGTTAAACATGATAGAAGTTTCAGCATATGTGTAAGCGATCCCTGTGAGCAGAGAGGTTTAATGAAGGAGGAGATGGGGAGCTTGAGGAATACTAAATAGAAATTTACAGGGTTCCCTGATGGCAGAGGTGGTGGTTCTCCCACCCCCACTGCTGAAGAGCAAATCTAAAGCTGAACTGACAAACATATAAGCCAGTCAGGTTCTTGCACTGTAGCGGTGATTTAGCATTTGTATGGTGCCCTCGTGGGTCAAGTAGAGGAGATCTCGTTGGGGCATTGGAGTTTTTTTTTGTTTTGTTTTTTAAATCAGCTTTGATTGGTCATTCAACACGTTATGTCCCCGTGACCACCGAAATTACAGTTATCACCCTCTCTTTAGATAGGGGCCCGAAGTACAGAGAGCCAAAAGGCTCATGCTTCAGATTGCGCTAAATGCTTAGTTTCCAGCTGTTGTTTTCCTGCTCTCTGGTCTGTATAAAAGGAATGGATATTCCTAATATGGTCATCTCAGAAGTTAGCTGTAAATGGAGAAGCTAATCAGACGGCGTCGCTGCATCTCACTGCAGTGGCAAAATGAAAAGATAGAACTGCTAATGATCAGAATTAAATGAGCTCACCCTAATAACAAGCTTCTGCTGTATGAGGGTTCAGACTTGTGGTTTATGCATTCCTTTTGTACGATAAGGCTCCTGCTGAAGAAGTCGGCTCATTACATGAACTCGAGATAGAGTAAGCCCTCTAATGGACTAACACTGTTAGGTTATCAGATTAACCTAAGCACACATGACCACAACATAACTGCACATTTTCACCGTACCTGTGTTACCTTACCTTTTACACCAATGCTAATTCATTTATCCATTAGCTTTCAGCGCTGTGAATGTGATGCAAACTGCAGGCCATGTTACCACACGGGCTAAACTGGGCTAATTAGTCAGTCTCACCTGCTATTTGTGCGAGTCACACGCTGTCTGGTGTCATTCACAGCCAGACTAGTTTCCTCTGAAAGTGTAGTCACCATCCTGTCTCCTCTGGCAGGTACTGGAAGTGTCGTGTCAGCTCTGTGTTAGTTTCAGCTTCCTCCTACTCCTTAGATAAAACTTCCCGTTCGCCTGCAGGGTCTCAGCAGGAGGGAAAACTGTGGAAACACAACGCAATTTGTCTGCAGCAGAGGTGTTAGGATGTGTGTAAGTTTAGTTATGTAGTGATAAATGGAAATTTGGGGTACTTATGAACAGAAAGACACCAATACTTCTCTTCCAGGAGTGTTTTTTTCTCTCTCTCTGTGCTCTTCTACTTTCACCCTCCCTCTCTTTGTCGATGTCCAGTTGGAGCACCTGGGAGGAAGCAGCTGTAGGTGGTGATTACAGTTCAGAGACTCCAAAATAACCTCTCCTCCTCCCTGCCTGCACTCTCTCTCTCCATTCTCTCCTTCTTAGCCGCCTTCTCCCGGCCTCCTTGCTCTGAATCAGCCCATCGTGCAGATAATGAAGGGAAGTACTGCAAAAAATGGAGAAAGACAAAAGAAAAAGAGCACGAATGCTCTAAATTGCCTCCATTTGCTGCTATTTGTATGTGTTTAAATAAAGTGACTAATACACACCACTTGGCTCATCAGTATGGGGAGCAGTGTACTCAGCTTACACGGATGTACACAGGATGAATAATGTTAGGTGAACATTGCTGCGTATGACCACCCCTCTCTCCACCCATCTCCTGTGTGTGTGTGTGTGTGTGCGTTTGCATGTGTTTACTGTGCTAAAGCCCCCATCAATTACACGCCCAGGACCTTTCAGCAAGCCACACATGCACACACACTAAGACACCAACACACACACGGCACTGCTGCAGAGTTTATTAAAAGCAAGAGTGTTATCACTGATCTGGCAACACCTGCACACACACACACACAAATATATTTATATATCTACACACGAAAGGGTGACAAAATAAAAAAATAACACTAAATACCTTCCTAATATGCTGGCAACACATTTCAGAACAGCTTCAGTGAGAGCTGCCTAATGATGTGCAGAGACCAAACGTTAAGTTTCGCCTCGCATATCTCATGCAAATACGGTAACTGACATGTTTTTAAACTATTTGGCAACCCAGAAATCCTGACGCCTAACAGCCAGCGAGAGCAGAGTTTACCACGAAATCGGGTGTTCTTGCTCCAAACTCTTTTACTGAATCTGTTTAATGGTGAAGCTGAATCGTACACCTCAATCAGGAGCCTTGCAGAATCTTAGCATCGAGTGAATTTTTCAGCTCGTGTAGAACTAGTTTGTGTCTTGTGTTGCGTGGTATTGTGTCACTTTGCTTAGCATTTGGTCTGAACATGTTCAAAATCTCCAGACTGAGACCTGTTGACTGCAGAGACAGTAACAGATGACTCAGATGACTTCAGTTCAGCCCAGAAACCACCAGATTGCCAGAGTATTGCTCAAATGTTCACCTTACTGCTTTAATTATTTCACAACCAACAGGACAAGGAACAATCATGCTGGTGGGGTGACAAGAAGAGCTAGTGCTTGGACAGAGCCGTCTTTCTTTCCTCTTCCTCTCGGCGACAAAGTCAAATCACAGCGGTCAAACAGGAAGGCTGGTGTTCAGGGTCACACACTGCCCGGTGGAATTCCCCCTGACCGGCAGGGAGAAACGTCGCTCTGTTTGACCCTGTTCAGTCACCGTGCTGTCAGAGACACAAAAAGCAGGACCTTCTTCTTCCTCTTTGGTGTTTTTCTCCCAGTATCATCCCAGCTCTTGCAGAATCCGAATGAAGTGTAGGCCGGGATGACTTGTTTAATAAAAACAGGTCAGGAAATGTGTCAGCAGCCAGTTGCTGTAAGTAATGCTCCTGGTTAGCTATAGGGTTGGGATTAGTTTTGGGAAAGTTGGCTCGAAAAGGGGACTTAACAACATCATCTTTCCTGATGCAGGTTTTCTCCCCTAGGACCATCAAATAGGGTCTCTCAAGTGTTTCTACTTGAGAGTACTTAACAAGAAAAAGAAAAGAGAGAACATTTCCCTGGCTGTTTCCCTGCTAAATTACTTCACATTATAGGTGACTTCACATGGAATAGTCCCGAGAGTCCAGTCCAATGATTGCAGTGTGCTTGGGTAATCAGGGTCCCACCCTGTTGGCTGCGGCATGCAAAGAAACCCTGGTCTGGCCTCACGGAGCAGAAACGAGCATCTGAGCAGAGCAGGAAAGAACATGACTAAGCTGAATGAAGGACAAGACAGCTGCATGTGACTCGCACAGAGTGACTGCATTGTTTGGTTGGCAGTCGCATTAGTCGCACTTTTCGAATCCATTCCACACGTGTTCCCCTTCCTCAAAAGCAACGGTTCATTTTTCTCCTGTTTACAAAGCTGGAAGAAACAAAGCAGGGCGTAATAGCAGGAGTACACAGAAGCTGTGTTTGACTCGCTGGAGGCCCGTTAGCATAGATGGCAGAGAGGAGTGAGAGATTTGCCAATATCGATTAACCCAGCCGCACTGTCGATACTCCCCTCCAAATTCTGACACGGGGAACTAATGGTCTCCCCGGGCCAGTGGCACCCAGACACACGCCCATGCGCCGGAGAACATAATGGACAAAAGAGGGCCCGTCAATATATCACTTCATGATGAACCTGTGCTTACCTGCTGCCTCAGCCATTTCACTATAGAGCGCCACATCCAGAGGGTGCATTAACAGTGACGCTGCTCACTCGGCCTGCCATTTTTCATCTGTCCGCCCCTGTTCTACTCATCATAGCTTATGTATTAGTTACACAAAGTACAGCTGAAGGGAGTGAGTGTTAAGCAGCACTGTGGAATAATGTGACCCCACTCCACACACACATACACCGTTTAGTTGAGGTCTTGCATCATGTATACACACATGTACACATTCCTTCTCGCCTGGTTTAACAAGACAGATTTTTGTAGCTGTCCATCCAACAGGCCGTCTGTAGTCCACCCTTGTGTTCATCTAACAGCAGGGTAATGGTGTGAGTGCTACTGCTTGACTGCTCTTCAGCTCTGTTCGCCCCAGGGGCTGGTGTTGTAGGGGGGGACTAACCCTTCCTGATCACAGAGGGAAAGGCCATTTTGCCTGGGGAGAAAGGAAAGGACAGTGGTGAAGGGAGTGGGGGTTGTTAGCGGAGGAGTGAGGTGACAAAAGAGCGTTTGTGGATGCAAGTTTATGGCGTTAACCCCTTTCTCTCCGTGCTTCACGCAAATAAGAAGAAACCACTGTGACAACTGCGTGGTGGCCTCGGGCGATGCGTTTGATTGCACGCCGTGTGTGTCGGGGGTTGCGCAGGACGTTTGGCCTCTGAAGTCTTGTGACAGAGATGACATTCTGGAAACGGGAGAGTAGTTAGCTGCTGTCGAAATGCTACACAGAGGAGGGTTTTCATCAAAAAGGAAGAGCTCGCACAGCGCTTCTGCGTGTTAGTGTCGCTATTAGTGAAGCCACAGTAGGTTGTCAACACGGATCTGGACCGAGGCCTAACTGAGGTGTGTCGACCTGCTGATCGCTATAAATGGGGAACTTGCAAATGTTGTAAAATTAGATGCAACCAATGAGCAAAAGGGAACTTCTGGGTTATTTCTGCACTTCCACCTGTCCATGAATGTGTGTACAAATGTGCGCAAATGTGTCCATGTGTGCTGCCTGTTGCCCTGCAGCCTGTCCCCTCGATGAGACATCTGTCAGGCAGAGCCGCAGCGTCAACACCTGACCTTTACCGAGGCACTCATGCACCAACCAAATGTTGTCCCTTGCCCTCGCTCTTTTGGGTTAACCCTCTTTCTTCCTGCCACTCCCTGGTTGTCTTGATTTCATTTTTTAAATTATTATTATTATTCACATAATTTTCCTCCTTCATGCCTTCTTCTTGCAGCCCTCTGTTTCCTCTCTCTGTTTTTCATGCCAGTCTGTCAGACAGTTTGTGTCACTCCCTCCCCGGAGCAGCCATCAGTTCAGTTGAGCATCATATGTGACAGCCCAGCTTTGTCTTTTTAAGCCATTAGCAGTTCCTGTCCTCCCACTTTGCCACCATTCCCCTCTGTTTACCTCTTCTGCCCTCTTTCTGTTGTGCGTGCACATCTCTCGCTGCCGACTGGCCTTCTCGGTATTAATCTACATTGTAAACGCATTCTCGGCCACAGTGAAGAATTGAGCAGTGTAAACGTGGCAGCGCTGATGGCTGAATGTTCATTCGTGTTTAATGAACTGAAGTTAGCAGTGATGAGTCTGTGCAGTAAGGTACGCTTACAGGTAAGCAAGATTTAATGAGGTTTTTTCAGTTAGGGAATTGTTTGACCACACTCCTCCCTCCTTCCCTCCCTCCCTCCTTGCCTCCCTCTTCAGAGGCCAGTGTAATTCTCCGTGCTCTGCACTCCCCCACAGTAAACTGTCAAGCCTAATACAGGCAGGAATGTCCAGTCACCTGCTCCTAAAATGCAACAGCCCTGTGCTACACTAACCTAATATAGGCCTGCACTACACAACCAGGTTGGATAACATCATCCCTGCTCATTGCATATATTTAAACACACACCTCAGTGCGCTTTTGCCAAGCTGTTAGGCCACAGTTTTGCAGTTGCAAAAAAAAATCCCCCTCCCCCCCAAAAAGGAGGTTTTGGCGTTCTCCCAAAGGAAGATCACAAAGTTTGTAGGAAAAATTCACTCAAACATAAATTCTATTTTTGCTTAGATGGGAAGAAATATTAAGAAAATGTAAGTAGAAAGTAAGGTAATATATTTCCACAGTCAGGAAACTAAAAAAATACCTCGCACACCCAATGGCTCAGCTTATATACATCTACACATCCAACTGGCTATACTCATATGGCGTGTTCACAATTGCTTTATCTCTGCAAGCTGCATTGCAACCCATCTCTACCCCAGTGTGCTATCTGTTTTACTGATGCCTGCTCTCTTTAGCACTGGGGGTCTTGCTTCTCTCTTCCCCATCCAAATTTCCATATTCAACCATTTTCAGTCTTTACATTTTTAAGTAAGAACAGTTAAGTTTGTACAATTCCAGCATTTAGATGTAATTCTCCCACTTGTTGATGACAAATAAATAGTCCAGTTTGCACACATCCCACCTTAATTTCACTTGTGTTTGCTCAAACAGCATTTGCTGACCCAGCCACGCTACTGCCGTTAATGCTGAAGTGGCTGGAGAAAAAGGAAACAAGCCATGTAATGAAGTTTGATGCTCCTGATGTAGCTGACTACATTTAAACAGGCTGAATACCTTCAGGCGGCCGCTCTAATAATATCCACACAGAGCCTCCACTCCAAATGTCAAGCCCAGACATACAAATTGGCAAAATGAAAGGAGAAGAACACCAATATAGTGCTGTGCAGCTTTCCAAACTCATCAGTCTGTACATGCAGGCTGAATGGAGTCTGACAGCAGAGGTGACGGGGACGTTTCATTCTGCCTGCGACGACCAAATGAGATTTGACGAAGGCTAACGCAACATTAGCCCAGGTTTGTGCTCAGTTGTCTGCCGCTTAAAGTTAGAGTGGCTGTTAACAGAAGGAAAACAACTGTTTACCCAGGTGTGCGCCAAAGGTTTTCTGTGCTGGCTAAATATTTGTGTTGCTCTTTTTGGTGCAGTGTTTTTTCGTGTGGGGGTGCTTTCCAATGCAGTCAGAAGTGAGGAGTAATAAAATTGCGTCACTCAGGTAAAATAGTTTTGTTGGCCTGGTGGTTGAAAAAAGGAGGAAGAAAGAAAAAACAGTGACGGATCAACCGTGAAGAGGTAAAAGAGAAACAGAAGGAAGGTGGTTGCTGGAAGCGTGACTGCAGGTTTTACCAGAATCTACAGCAGATGTTTCCTCTCCTCACCTCTGTGTCCCCCCCCCCGCACCACCTCACACTTACCCAACTCCTACATCACTGCCTCCCTGTCACCTGCCTGTGCTGTGTATGGCTGGACCGGTTGCAGGAGTTTGCATTTTCTCACCACAGACCTGCTGAGTGTTTGAGAACAGGCCTCTTCACTGATGGACAGAGGGAGGCTTTAGAGATACTGGAAGTGGGTAGCAAAGCATGAGGTTTGCTTCTTCTTCTTCTTTTTTTTAAAATTAATTTTGGGGTTTTTTGGGGGGGGGGTCTGTGTTATGTAAATGTATCAGTTACATTCTTTTCTCTCACAGTCACTCGTAATTATTAAAATCCTTCAATAAACAAGGCAGATTTTTTAACTGCTACATTCAGAACACACACTCTCTCAATTAGGTGTACAAGTATTATTACCTTCGATGGGGCCTTCTCACCTCCAACATAAACATGAGCTGGAGGACTAATGTAAACTTGGTGGCAGGGCATGCTGTGGATTGTGTGTGTGTGTGGTGTGAAGACACCCTCTGGTTCCTACCAGCCCACCTGGCCTTATTTAGAAGAGCTAAGAGAAGCCAGAAGCAGCAACTCACTGTGGACACCCAGTGCAGTGAATGTGTGTGGTTCATCATTAGCCCTGCAGAGAAATACCATCACCAGCCGCTCTGGTTCGTACCCTTACCAGCCTCCGATTCCCCCTCAGTACGCGTACACTTATCTGGGGAGTTATTAGGACTAACTCTGACTAATAATAAAAACATGTGACCTAACAAGCAAGGCCCCCTTTTTTTTTTGCTTTGCTTTACACTCATTAACACCCACCTTTACACCTCCAAGTATCATCATGCAGATTAAGAGAACAATAGCCTCCATTAGGCTTAGTGTTATCATGGAAAGTGCTCATCAGATGGGAGACGAGTGACCAGCAGAGGCTCATTAGCTCACGTGCTAAAACCTTGATCAGTGTCATTAGGAAGACAAAAGCCCATTGTCTTCCATCTCACCTCTAAAGTGATTCCAGTGAAGCGCTCTGCTCCACAAGTTGTTGGAGTGCTTTGACAGATGCTGCAGTCTCATATGTGTTAATGTACGGGAATATTTTTCATTTCTAGCTCTCGTAGCAAGTAAATACATAACTGCGTTAAAAGTGACTAATTCTCAGGACTGCTATTCTTAACTTTGGCCTGTACTAGTGCTTCTGTTTTTTTGGCCTTCCCAGCCTTGCTTGGAACAGTGAGTAAGAGTCATTTGGGGAGTTTTTGGAGCTGCATATTGTGCTGCATCTGTGGAGGAACAAGCCAGCCGCAAACTTGCTGGGAAAAACAGTCTTCTGAGACTTAAGCGTCCTCTACAGCTAACTAATTGGCGCGAAGGGATCCTGTTATGTGTTATTCACAGTTATATCTCTCAAACCAAGCAGTTCAGGTCAGCCTCTGTCGACCTGAACTGTTTAGCAGGGCTGAAGCAGCAGCCTGTGAGCAAGCTTACCATAAAAATCCCCAATTCTTTTGTTTTGTTATCGCCACTTGAGTTGACCTTCCTGACTCTGTGGGAGGACGGCTGTTGTTTTAACAAAACCAGCAGCGTTTACCTCAGCGCTGAATGAGGCGCCTCACCTTGAGACGGCATACTTGAGGTTTTGAATGGCACGGCTTTGTTTTACTTTGGTTCGAGCTGGGGGTTTTTTTGTAGTGGTTGCCTTCCCTGAGAAAATGGCATTGCAGAGCCGCAAGGGCAGACTCTGTGACGGCAGAGTCTGTCCTCTTTGAGGATGCCTGTGGTAGTTTCACCGCTGCCTGCCTGGCCCTGAGCTCCAAATGAGATAAGTGGCGTACCTCAATGAGGGAGCCTGTACCAAAGCTAAATATAGAGATAGAAGAGAGGTAGAAGGGCAGACAAAGCGTTGCCGGTGCTCGCTGTGAGTCAATCTGTCTAATCGTGAGCAGAACTACAGCAGACCTCACAATACGTGTCAGTCAGTTGACTGAAATTAGCAGCAGCAAGAGAACGCACCCTTTGATCTGTCTCTTTAAGAGACAAACTCTGAGAAAAGTGTTTTGGTTGGACATTCCAGACATAGCTCCTACACGTTCTAGTACATGGGGCTGTCAGTCAGCAACGATGAGTTATAGGTTCCTTACGGATATCCTCGTAGTTAATGAATGTTTGTTCAAAGGCTATCTGTGTCACTGTGTCCAAATCCAAAGCTCACTTTTTAAGCCAGTCACTCACACCTTCAGGGCCCCAGAGCACAGAGACAACAAGGCTGAGCTGAGATAGTGCCATTCCTTTCTGACACACCTCAGTGTGGCAGAGCATAAACTGCACCAAGCACTCCTCCCCCTTGTTCATCAATCAGGCCAGGTTTAAATAGCGAGAGCTTAGAATAAGAGCCGGTGTGTTTACACAATTACAGGACACTAAGTACTCGTGCAGGACCAACAAAAGTGAACCTGCATTCGGGGACACATGGCACTCGGTGTTCCGTGCCGCTGACAGATCAGTGACGACACGTCTGCCAAGGTGATCCAACAGAGTAATGCCGGACCTGTTTTGGGAGTAACCCACCCAGTCATCGGTCCTTTGCCAGTAATTGATACAGCCTGGCAGGTGTCATAACAAGACAGGCCCCTCTCTCTCAGGCAGGCTTATTTAAGTGTGGCTGACACAGACTGCCTGGCACTGTCTTTCAAAAGACTCTGGGAACTTTGCAAATGGGGAAGGAGGGTGGCGAGTGATGGCGAGGGTGGAGAAACTCGAGCAACTGTGGCTTTAGTCTTTTACTAAAGCATTCAGTGACAGCATGCATCTGCAGTTAAAGAGAGCTTTTTGCAGGAGACGCGAGGTATCATGGAGTGCTGTGATCCACACGGAGGAGTTCTGGTGCATCTTCAGGCCTAAGCCGCGCATAAAGGCTGTTATTTTCTCAGGTGTTCCACACATTGAAACCTAGAATGAGCAAACTTGAAGAAGTAAAGCTCCTCACCTCCTCCACCTACCGGCACTTTTTCTCTCTCAGATGCGTAGGAGTCATCCTCCTGTTGTGTGCTAGCATGCTAGCGCTAATGAAGCCAGCTGTCCAAACGCTCAGCCTGGTCAGCCAGAAGGGACCGCAGCCTTTGTTGATGCTAGGTGTTACATCTCCTGTTGGAACACACACTTTTGTTTCAACACCGCCAACCATTTGGCACAGGAAGGGCCCTGTCTGTTCACCCCTTCTCACACACACACACACACACACACACACACGAGCACCCGCAATCCACTACTTCTATCTCTCACCCCATTTGCTGTACTTTGCTGCTTTTATTGTCCTGCTCGCTGCCACCTCCCCATCTGCACACGCCAGCACATTGATTTTCTCTCTACAGCTTTATAGTTGATCATTTTCTTTTGACACTGCCTGGCAGAGCGCGTTGGCTTTGTAATCGCTGACCTCAGCTCCACACCTGAGTGGCTGTGGCCCCACAGCCTCTCAGACTCATCCCAAAGCAGCTTCTGTTTCACAATGAAGTGCTGCACCCTGAGCGGACAATCCCCGGCTGGGTCGCTCTTACAGCAGAGAGAGAGTTTGGCATTGTTAGGCAGACAAGCAAGAAGAACCGATGCAGAGCAGTTCACACATAGCAACGCTGAATCAAGCTAATTAATTATAGCTTTATTTGAATGGGATCCCAGCTTTGTGGCTTCAATTGTTCTTGCCTGTCAAGGTCTTTAAATAGATTGCAGGATGTATCCTGGATAGCGGAGCCAAAGGATGTGCAACACCCTGCTGAATGTATCTCTTGAGTGTGGCGCTCACATCACGGTGAAGAAAAAGAGAACCTACTCTTTTTCTCAGAGAAAGAGGTTGTGAGTGAAATAGTTCTCCTGATGAACCCCATTTGGATTTCACAGCTGCGGCACAACTGCGATGACCCCGCGCAACGACTCGCAGAATAACAGCGCCTCTCCCTCCCTCCTCAACCGCCTTTCATACCTCGCCGCCCCCCTCGGCCTTTTGCACAATTACTGAGTCCGTGTGAATACAAACCAGTCGTAAGTGACCCACACGACGCAAAAGACAGAAGGAGAGCGACCTCGCTGAAACAATTCTCATTGATTGAAACAGGCTCACGATTCTCCCGGATACGCCTCCTCCTGACAAATTTGCAGCCACTTCAGAAAGAGGTGGGCGAGTGGGGATGGGGAGAGTGAAGGGAAAAAACTGTTCAGGTGCTTTGTACTCACAGTGCATATTCTGTGAGTGAATGCAGGTGGTGTGTGCGTGTGTGATAGAGCGCGTTGTGTGATGTGAGATAAAGTAGCCGGAGAGCTAGTTTGAGCGCCGCAGCCCGGGCCCTCTGCTGACGGGGCTGCTCTCGCTGGAGAATTGATTTGGCCTCCAAGAGGATCTGTAGCTCTCTCTGCGGAACAGAGGGATGGAGGAGGAGGGGAGGGGAGAAATGGACGGAGAGTGGGTGGAAGTAGCACAGGTGGAATTGAGAGATGGTGGAAATGAAAAGAAGACACGGGAGCACACAGCTAGCACTCGCACACACACACACAAATGTGAAACAGACAGTCGGTCAGGAAAATTTACTCCCCGTAATAACCCTCTCTGTAGGCTGGCTGTCTCGATGTCTCCTGGCTCCTTCAGTCCGACCAGGTCACACCGACTCCCACACAGCACACACACCACTTCAGCACGAAATCTAATGATCTCACACACTGCTTCAGTGTGCGTGTGTGTGCAAGTGTGAATGTTCTCTGTTCCTCTGCTGCACAGAGCCTGTTGTTAGAAGTTTGTCTTCACCGTTGGATTCAGATTGCTCACATTTTACTGCAACGAGCATCAAAAACGTCTCCGGCATTATTTTTAACAGCCCCTCGTTCACTCCATGTGGTTTTATTCTCTCAGGCTTAAACCCCGTAGGGGTCATTTTAAGTTTCATCTAATCTATTTAGCCTGGGTTATTGGGTTGGGTTTATTTAACTGGTGCTTCCACTCCCTGCCCCCTCCTCCTCCTGCTCCTCCTTCAGCCATTCCCTTTAATAGTTTTGACATTTAAATGACATAGTACATATATTTAACCTCGCTGGCTCCTTGCACACTCAGCGCTCGTAAACACAACGCACATACAGCACACCTCTTATTACGTTAATATAAAAAATACAAATGCCAAATGTGTGCAGCTTCTAGGATTGTTGTGGATACATTTTTTGTGGTCTTAGGAGTCAGTCAGCAGCACATAATGGAAGTTTTAAGACTGTAACAGCCACAACAAACTCACAATAGCAGAAGGGGTCTTCACATTCATCCTCTCACAGTGTGAACCGTTGCTCTCTGTCGCTGTTTGAAGCCTCGCTGCTCACTCACTCAGTGAACAGAGGGAGTGTTTTAGGAATAATCCGCCTATGACAAGTGATACTGCTGTGGGTTTGGATCCCAAAGTTACCCGTTCAATTAACAAACATTTATCTCCAATTATCTCCGTACCGCTCCAACAGCTTCTCAAAAACATACACCCCAGTCATTCTGATGTCTTCCCTTGTTTCTTCTTCCAGTGACTAACTACAATAATGTGGTGGAAGCCGGCTCAGACTCGGATGACGAGGACAAGCTTCACATCGTGGAGGAGGAAGGCAGCCTGGCGGACGGGGCCGACTGCGAAAGCACCCTGCCAGAAGATGAGCACCCCAGGGAGCACTGCTGGGACCGAGGTGAGGATGCGCAGTGTGTTGTCAGTTGTTGTGAAGCAGGCCTACCAGCTATCTCGGCCTCTTTCTGAAACACAGTTGATGTTTTTACACCAGGAAAAAGTTCCACACGAGTGCTCACTTAATCTGATTTTCTGCTTTGAGATTCAAATGTAACATGATTTAATATTTGCTACACCTGTCTTTAGACAAATGCTGGTTTGTTCAGTATTTGAAGATGAACAACTATCAGAACGTTTATATTTTTATCATTTCTCCTGGTGTTCATGCCACACTTATTTCTAAAAAGCTTTTTGTTTTTGGGGGGTTGTTTATGCATTTGCTGTTGTTTTAACCTCAGCAAATGGACCGTAGGCTAAGTTAAGAAAGGCCTCGCTGACATCTGCACACAGTTAAGTACCAGGCTTTGTCTCATTGTGAAACAGAGTGTGAGGAAACAGGTACTACATCCAGCTATGGCAGGAAGCATGATATTAAACAAAGACAATGCCAACAGAGGGAGAGACCTTCAAGCAGAAAAAAAATAACCTTGTGGCCCACCGAGTCAGTGGAGTGCTTTATGGCACTGGTGGGCATTGGCGGGGCCTCCGTGAACTTCTTTTTACCTCAAAGCACGTGGAAGTGACATCAGAGGCAGCTCACCGCCACAGGAAGGGGCTGACGTCACAGCACCCCCCTCCCTACCCACACTAAACAACAATTGCAGGTGCTGAAGGACGTTGGTGTTTCAACCTGGGCTCAAGGCCTCTGTGCTGCTGACCTCACACTGCATGCGCACATAAATCTGTATTCGCACTTGTAGCGCTGTGAGCTTCAGGCTTGTGCCAAGAACTGAAGGTAATGAGATATTCAGCATTTTAGCCTGTTGTGCCACTTGGTCATTTTGGGCTGTGATGTGTGAAACAGAAAGGAGGCTTCAGTGAAAATGTCCAGTAACATATCACTTTCAGTCTGCGGAGGGATTTTTTTTTTTAAAAATGTATTTTAATTCCTTTGCAGTGAGCAGCCTTCAGTTTCTGTTGTGCGGTTTCGGTCACACAGACAAATGCAGTCACACCACAGACCTGTGCATGCCGCAGCCACCTATTCCCCAGACGATGGTGTCATTCTCATCGCCGCTCTCCAGCTGTAGCTCCTCGCATCAAGGGAAAGTTGGAGGAAGAATAATGTCATTGGTCTTGGCCCGGGCTTGTGAACATTAAACACTTCAAAAGCATGAGTTACACTGAAACAGCTCAGTGAGCTGGCCGCGCTCCACAGTTATGCCTGATCAGGCATATTTTCTTTTGCCTTCAGTCATGTACAAACACACACACACACACGCTCTGTCTAGCCCACATCTCATACATCAAGCAGCATCTTAGCTGTCGCCCTGGATCGCACTGATGAAACACGGGAAAGCCGCAGTCCTTTAAACAAACCCTTGCTCTCGTCCCTTCATCTCTCCTGCACTCCTGAGAACAGAGTATCTGGTGCAAGCCTTGAAAAAGTGACCACCACCCACTAGTCTTCTCCTCGGCAGAGCCCGGTTTGCTTCAAATTAAAGCCTTGACACCCATTCTCCAGAGACTGCTGTGCTCCAAAACTGAAAAAAAAAAGTTGTTTTTCTGCACCATCCCTACTTTCCTTTTTTTACCTCCTCATCCATTCCCTCACCATTTCTGTCCTTGGGAATCATTCCTCTTGATTATACGGTATCATGGGTCGCCCTGCTCACTGTCATTACTCATTCACTCCTAAATGATTGTGGAGCAGCGCAGTATTGTTGCAGTAAACTGCAGTCTGCTGTCCTCTAAGGACAGGCTGACTAGCTCTTGAGGAGGGAAAGGTAAAGAGAGCGGTGACCTGGGAGGGCCTCTTCTTTACATTTAATGACTCGAGGAGTGTGATTACATCTCAGAGAATAGGTAGGGCGGAGCTGGAGAGCTTTGATATGGTGAGGTTGCAGTGAAAGGCTGGGGAAACACAGTCTTTACAAGATAGGTAGTTGTATGTTGTGCTTTGAAGCTGCCAGGCTCTCCCTGTTTCCTCACTGTTAGCCTAATATGCAGAGACAATATTTGATGCTTGCTGAAAATCCATTTTGTGGTTCTCTGTGGCTTCGTGAACGCACGTCAACACCTACAGTGCGTTCCCGTGTGCCTCACATCATGTGATGTTAAAACTGAGCCACGGGAAAGGAAGAAACCCCCGAAGGTTGGAAAGATTGCTCAGTAGAGACTCAGAGCACAAATGTTTGATAGCACTAAGCCAAGGATAAGCAAATCATTGTAGACTTGGAAATACCTCACATCCCTTCTCCTGCTGACAGGAGATAAAGTGGAACATCTTTTCTAACGAGTGCCTGTGTGAATCCCGATTGCTGATATGCATCGCCCAGCCGAGATAGAATCGGCAGACGGGTCTGTACGCACGACCACAGGAAGCAGCAGGGGCAAAGGTTGGCCAGGGCAGGAAATGCATCATGGGATAGCGTTGTATCTTGTTGCAGAGATGTGGACAGAGAAGGGAGCGAGGGAAAGAGAAGAGGAGAGAGTGGGTGGTCTGGTGATTTTGTTCTAAGATGTGTTGGGTTACACCGTGCAATAAATAGTTTTTTAGGCGGGAGCTGCAACAGAACGTCCTGCTACAACCTCACGGGGGCCGAGTTTCTGCAGCTTTTTTTAACTTGCTTGTGCAGAGGTGCATTCACATCCCTGTGTCAGCAACATAAATGGCCTATGTGTGATGTTTCTTAGCAGGGGAGCGGCCTGATAACATGGAGCCGCCTCGGCAAAGCCCACGAACCCTTCTGGCCGGGCTCTGTACCTAACAAAGAGCCGAGAGAAACACGTCATACCTTTTCAACACGCACCCCCAACTGGGACTCTACTTCACACACACGCTTAACATTTTGGTAGCCTAAAGGTGTGTTTGGATGCTGCCCTTAAGCGTGAGATGGGAGCTAAACCCAGCTTGCTGTAGCAAAGTGCTGATCTGCTGTCGGATCATCAGTTTGCCACATGTGACACATGTTCTGCACGTCAGCATAACTTTAAAATATGAAGCTTTCACTTCCAACCGACTCTCGTGTCTGCCAGCTCACCAAGCAGCAGATGTGCATGGAAGCTGTTTTCTGGGCTAATTTTGCTCAGCCTGTCATGACCTTTATCGAGCACTGAAATAGTGAAATAAATAAAATCTGCCCATCAGATCTGTTCCATGTTTAACCAATGATGGGTTTAGATCATATTAGCTCCAGTAGAGAAATTAAAATATTACCACCCACCCAAAAAAAATTGTTGACGAGATAAGTTTAAAACATGAAATGTAGAGAGGTATATTTTTAAATCATTGAAAAGCACGTCTAAAATTAAGCTTCCTTTTCTGTAACTTCACAGTGTGGAGTTAGATCACACCTACCATGAACATGTGTTATGTTTTTTTAAAAACAGACCTGTCTTCATATCTGGATTGGCCAGTATGTATCGTGGGAGATAAAATAATTGATTCATCTTCCTGTAGCATGGTGTGTTCTGCACACGTCTTGCTCAGAATTGGATGCTTGGTCACTTTTAAACCAGGCTGATTTCATACTGTGAATATATGGCAAGTACAGTGTATGTACTTGAGGCATGTCTGCTACATACTCACAGTTGTTCCTGTGTTATTTATTCATGCTCTGCATTCTCTCGTCGGACTTTGCAGAAGTGTGAATGTGACTGCTGATGATTTGTGTGTCTCTCTGGGTTAGCTGTGTGATAAACTGGTCCACCTGGTTAGGATCAACTGTGTTGACGCTCACTGGATTAAGCAGTGAAGGATGGGATTCAACTCTGTGACCAAATTTAGATGGAAAAGGATCTCTTCTCTCTGTTTTTTCACCTTTAACTTTTTCAACTAATCTGAATGTGGTTCAGATGTCTGGCAGAGTGGTTAATTCAGCTTACCTCTGCTACGGCCGTTTTTGTTTTTTTTTAACTCATCAGAGCAAATGCTAGATATTGATTTTCTCATCTAACCCTTAGCCAGAAAGCCATTTCCCAAAATGCCAAATGATTTCTTCTGCTATGAAAAATGAGGTAAACATGTCTTACGGGGTGTTACTGTTGCTGCTGAGGTCATGGGAGAAAAGCTGGGTGATATTCAGGGGGTTTTCAGCCCCCTAATGTGGGCTGAGAATTCCTCGATTAGACTTTCTCAGCACCTGCTGCTGGCTTGTGCTTTCCACACACACACACACACACACACACGTTCATCAACAGACCGCCTCGTTCTCCATGTTATCTCTCACGGGCTCATTCCAGGATGGGAGGTTTTCTTCAAACGGTCTTTAATAACCATAGCAACAAATGAGCGCGCTCATATTGTTTCACAGCTTTGTTAAGGTGCACCAGAGGAAGCCGGAGTGAGGCTGTGCGTAAGAGCACTGGTATTCACTGTGCGTTGGCGAGTCATGAAGTGCTACACCTGTTCCCGTCTCTGAGGAGAAAACAGCTGGCCCCGTCGTTCAGCACTGTCACAATTCACAAAACACAATCCTCAAATCTGCACTAAGCAGGGGGAGAGCTTAAATCGAGCCATAAAACATCTGCCTGGTAAACACCAGTGCAGTAGGCTAACTTTGCTTTTAGCTCATAGCTCACTATTCCAATTATTCTCTGTAATGACACACACAGGCACGCTAACATATCCATAATATCCATTGAGGAATAATGCTTGTGTTTAATAGCTGACATGCTATACCTGGTTCCGGCAGCCGCTCCAGGAAGCGCTGCGAGAGCAGAGATAGAAAGAAGGAAGGAAGCTTTCATGCATCCCCAAGTCTGTCCTCAGGTTACACTTCCTATAACCGTAGCTTGGTAATTAGTGCTCGTTACTAGCTAGTCAGGCTCACGTGATGTGGAGAAGGAAGGCGCTCGGCTCCCACATACAGCACCTCATTTGCTGGGATATTAAGCACAGTCTAAAGGCCAAGCCTCTTCAGAGAACACCGTGTTTGTGCGTCCGTGTGTGTGTGTGTGTGTGTGTGTGTGTCTGCTGGGTCTCGTGAAATGTCTGTCTGCTGCAATGCATCAGGACAAGATTCATCACCTAATTATCAGTCCAGTCTCAACAAGTACCTTACCTAACATAGGGAACAGAGGCTGTCCATTCACTTCTAACAAAGAGCATGGTGTTCATACAGTAGCCTCTGGCCTTTGATGTTAATTAGTTTCTCATCCTATTGTGAAGTGCAGCATTCAGGATGTTGTGTTTTTCCCCCTCGACACCGCACGCCTCGTTCCGGGCTTGTGGGATTCAGTTCAGTCATGACACTCTTTTTGACACCATGGATTATTGCATCTCATATACAAAGGTTAAGGTTTTATGTGTGCAGCGTGCATCAATAGAAAAAATGGTGTCGAAATAACGAGGTAATGGATAACATTTCTGCAGTCGAGGCTGTAATCACTGTATGTTTGTCCTCTCGCAGTGAAGGAGGATTGTGTTTCGGATGGCGAGGATGATGTGAGCACAGACGCCCTCGTAGAGGAGATACTCCAGCAGGGAGACACGGCCGTCATCTACCCGGAAGCCCCAGATGATGAGCCTCAGCGCCAGGGCACTCCCGATACCGGCATCCACGACGAGAATGGTACAGGGCATCGCACGCTCTAAAACACACTTTTCATCTTAGATCTCAAAGCCTCTGAGCTCTCAAAGCTACAGCAACCCACCCAGTAATTACTCGCCCCAGGGGGCCGGGGGGGAAACAGCTCTACCTGCTCCCTGTATCACCTCAGGTGTTAACTCCACCCCATTAGCACCACTTTCCGACATCATTACACACACTGCTATTTGTTAAGTGCAGCACACTGGGGCCTTTATGACTCCCGGGCTTTTGGCTTTTACCTGCTACCACTGAGAGGAAAAAAAGAAAAAGGGAGGTGAGAGGGAGGAAGGGAGGGAGGAACAGTGAGAGGAGGAGGAAAAAGCAACACCTGAGTAAATTTGTCACGTCTGTGCGAGCTCTGACTCACAGCTACCTGAGCGATAATGTGTGTGCATTCCCATCCCGAGGCCCTCACCTGTCCCGCAGGGGAAACTTAATACATCACCTGTTAACAAAGTAATGTTTTACCTGTGTGGGAGCTGGCCAACTGAGACCCTGTGTTAACCAGCTCGGATCCAGACGGGCGGCTGTTGTTTACCAAGCTCACTTTTCCCCACGTGCGTGGGTGTTTTTTGAAATGCTTCAAATGCGCAACAGGACATCGGATCATGAGATATGAAGGGAGTGAAAGCTGCAAGTGCTTCTGAAATGCAAATGAAGTCTCAAAATGTAGTCGTATACATATGTTTTATTTACAGAGACAGGCAGGCATTTGGATAGATGATTAATCATCCATTTGGGTACCTGTGTCCTGTTTACCTGTGGGGGAGGATCCCTCAGGGATTGGTTAAATAGCACAGGAGTCGCACTGTGGCAGGCCACGTGTAACATCAGGAGTTTTTAACCCCTTCTTCTTTCCCCTGCTCACTCTCTGCCCTTCTTTTCCACTAGGAACTCCGGATTCGTTCTCTCAGCTGCTCACCTGTCCATACTGTGCACGGGGCTACAAGCGCTACAGCTCTCTGAAGGAGCACATCAAGTACCGGCACGAGAAGACGGAGGAAAGCTTCAGCTGCCCCGAGTGCAACTACAGCTTTGCCTACCGCGCCCAGCTGGAGAGGCACATGACGGTCCACAAGAGCGGACGAGATCAGGTAGAAACTGACTTCTGACACTTTTCTTTTTCACAGAACGATTAGAGATGATTTGTTCCAGTAGCACACCTGCTTGCACAACGCTGTAGTGATTGTTCAAATCGACCCTGCTTATCATAGCTTAGTTTCCTTAGCAGCTTCCAAACAGGATGAATAAACAAGAACTTTTGCCCTCCATTGATTAATGACATGAATTAGTCGCAGTTCAAAGGTTGCGTTTCCACTGTATATCTCACTGCCTCACCCCTCTCCCCTCTCCTGACAGAGACACATAACACAGTCGGGAGGCAATCGTAAATTCAAGTGCACTGAATGTGGCAAAGCATTTAAATACAAGCACCATCTGAAGGAGCACCTACGCATTCACAGCGGTGAGTGGACAACCCCTGTCTCCATGGCAGCGTATTGTGTATGCGTGTGTGTTTGTGGATGGGCGTGTGCTTGGACGTGAGTGGGGCGGGCGTACGCCTCGCGAGTCTCTGTTGGCCACAGATGTTTGAGTCTCCTCTGAAGCAATATTTATGTTTTATTTCTGTTTCAGCCAATTCCCCATATTTAGATATCCTTCATCGTGTTTCGGTCCATTGTGTGCTCTTCCTTAATGTGCAATAATTGTGTTTCTTTTGGCATTATGGGACAGCAATTAGAGAAGGGCATTTCCCACTGGTGCTATTACATCAGCGTTTAAGCATCATTGAAATGCATTAGAGCTTTTTCCTGTCGTGCTGCTCATAGCCTAGCTTGCTCATTTAGCTTCATTCACTAATGGAAATTT
Organism: Oreochromis niloticus; assembly: GCF_001858045.2. NCBI lineage: Eukaryota > Metazoa > Chordata > Actinopteri > Cichliformes > Cichlidae > Oreochromis > Oreochromis niloticus. Next base: position 29,860,432 of record NC_031974.2, read on the forward strand.
GTTTCTCCCGCCCCCAACCACCCTTTCTTTCTCTCCCTTGTACACATTGTGGTTTTATCCAGGAGAGAAACCCTATGAGTGCTCCAACTGCAAGAAGCGCTTCTCCCACTCGGGCTCATATAGCTCCCACATCAGCAGTAAGAAGTGCATCAGCGTCATCTCAGTTAACGGCAGATCGCGCCTAGGGAACACCAAAACCCAGAGCCAGGGTCAGTCGCCAGGACTTTCAACGCCACCCTCGGTCCTCCGCACTCAGATTAGGGAGAAGCTGGAGCACAGCAAGCCCCTGCAGGAGCAGCTGCCCCTAAACCAGATCAAGACAGAACCTGTGGACTTCGAGTACAAGCCAACAGTGATATCGTCCCCAACTGTGACCGCCATGAATGGCGGCGTTTTCGGCGGAGGTGCTGCAGCTCCTCTGCAGGGCACAGTGCAAGCTGTGGTCCTACCCACTGTGGGGCTGGTATCACCCATCAGCATCAACCTGGCAGACCTGCAGAATGCGCTCAAAGTTGCGGTGGATGGTAACGTCATCCGTCAGGTGCTAGAAAACAATGCCAAAGGCCAGGTGAACTCGGGGCTAACCACTGGAACGCTTCACACCCCACAACAGCAACTCATCTCAGCCATCAGTCTGCCGATAGTGGGTCAGGATGGAAATGCAAAAATCATTATCAACTACAATTTGGACCCCAACCAGGGTCAGCTAACAGCCCATAATCTAAAGAAAGAGCCAGAGCCTCTGTCACCAGCTCAAACCACCACCAACACGTTCAAGTCCCAGAAACTCCCAGAAGATTTGACTATCAGAGGCAACAGGGCCAATGAGGCAAAAGAAAAAGAGGAGAAGACCACTAAGACTTGTCTCCTGTGTGACAACTGTCCCGGTGGGCTGGATGCACTCCACGCCCTCAAGCACTGCAAGAAGGATTGTCTCAAACTGAATGGCGCAGGCCTGGATATGTCCGATTCTACTGTTGCTGCCCTGCTGTCAGACGGAGGACTCTGCAGCCAGCCCAAGAACCTCCTGTCACTGCTCAAGGCCTACTTTGCCTTAAACGCAGAGCCCACCAAGGATGAGCTGGCCAAGATCTCTGACTCAGTCAGCCTCCCGGTCTCTGTGGTAAAGAAGTGGTTTGACAAAATGCAGGAGGGTCAGATATCTCTGGGTGCCCCAACACCTCCCTCAGAGGAAGAGGACACTTGTGAATCTAACAGTGTGGTGTCTCTGGTCCCAGGGAAGGACAAAGCCACTACAATTCCTCCTGTGACCCAGGACAGCCCAACAGAAGCTACCCCAGCAGAGATCAACGGCGCTCACAGCTCGCCAGCCTCCCCTTCACCACTAAATCTGACAGCCGGAGGTCCTGGCCCAGCGAAGAAAACCCAGAGCGCCGAGGGACCTCTAGACCTGTCGCTGCCGAAGCCAGCCAGAGACGAAGCAGAGAGAGCGGCCAGTAAAACCTGCCTTTACCCCTCCCCTTCCTCTGGCTCCACCAACATGGACGAACCCCTAAACTTAACTTGCACAAAGAAAGAGGCATTGCCACTCTCAGCCATGGGCACCTGCCCCACCGCACTGTACGCCAGCCAGCCAAGTGCCAAACCTCTCGACATCGTCACCACAATGCAATGCCTAAGAGCACTAGCCACCAACAACAAACAGACTATCTTGATCCCCCAGCTGGCTTACACCTATACCACTACAGCAAATAGCCCCGCAGGGACCGAGACGCACGAAACCATCCACCTCAACGGAGTCAAGGTGTGCACCACTTATGTCCCCTCATTTTATTAGCAGCAGAGCTGATGTAATGATGCTATTCATATTTGCACACTAAATATGAAGCTAGCTAGCCATCAGCTAGCTTATGTAAATATGTGAAACAAAGGTTCTGACTCATCGCTAATAGGACACACTAATTAACTGTTACCTTTTATTTACGTGCCAAAGAGAAAAAAATGGTTATGTTACCTTTTGATAGAGCCAGGCCAGCTGCCATGCCCCTTTCAAGGCTTTATGGTACTCTAAGCTAAGATGCTAGTGGTAGCTTCATATTTTCCCATCTCTTATCGTTTAATCGCTAGCTTAAAAAGGTGACCTATTACACCCATTTCCAGCTCTTTGTTTTTACTCACAGAGCAGCTTTGCATGATTTACAGTTCAGAATAATCCCGGTGCCACCCCTTTATTCAGCAGAATAGCTCCCATTTAAGCATATTTTTCATAATTAACACTTTAATTCTAACATTTACAGAAGACCTTAATTAGTTTCCTGAGTTATCAGAAAACATGTTTGCCTCCAATTATGTGAGTTATATAAAGGATTGAGGGTTTAATCCATGAACAACTTTGAGAATCAAGTGCATCGGAATCAAGTTGGCTTTTATCTTTTTCGGAGCAATCAGTCAAAGCATTCAATCCATGTACGGTCTTGTTGTTCAGAACCACCATCACATGATAGATAGTCTGAAACCATCCAAAATCAAATCAATAAGTCATATATAGAAATGTCAAAATTGGGCTCTTTGTAAAAATGATAGCCCTTAATAGTTCTTCATTGTGCAGACATCTAATGGGCCTCTAATGATGGATGTAGATGCCTGGGTGTGTGAGTGATCTTCCTGGGCTGTCACCCAGAGGACATGAGGCTGCACTTTACTGCAAAGCTTCTATTGATCTGTTGGAATCTGTTTAAGCGCCGCACCTCTGCCTGCCGCATTGATTTATCGCTGTTGTATTATACTTTTGTGTTAAGTGGATCGGCATAGACCTGTCTTGTAAAAAGGAGCCCTATGTATATATATTTGCTCCTTAGCCATGCCAAGTAGCCTGTTTGACTACAGCAGTGGATAGGTTGCTAGGTTCAGAGTGCGGTTGTTTCTAGGAAAAGGAAAAGATTGGTAAAAACCTATGATCAGGGGATGATTCAGTATCACTTCCCACAAAGGACACATGGTTTACTGGTATTCTGAGTCATCAATTGTCTTTTGCTGTCAAACAGATTGAGCTCAACTTTGCATTCCTACAAGTGTGTCTGATTTCTCATATTCCCCAGGAGGACAGGCAGGACACGGGCTCAGAGGGTGTTTCCACAGTCGAGGAGCAGAACGACTCAGACTCGGGCCCTCCAAGGAAGAAGATGAAGAAGACGGATAGCGGCATGTACGCCTGCGACCTGTGCGACAAGATCTTCCAGAAGAGCAGCTCGCTGCTGAGGCACAAATACGAACACACAGGTAAACACTCGTGTTTCCCAGGGCCTTCACATGAACACAGCCAGAAAAAAAGAACCGGAACTTGTCTCACCATCACTCACTCTGTTGGGTCCTGGGAAAGATGAGTCAGAGTGCAAGCAAAAGGGGGATTTTGAGCTACAGCATAAAGAAGGGTGGACACCTCCATTCCAGCAGGTATTACTCAACATGCACAGAAGAGGTCTGAGAATTTCTTTCCGCCAACTCCCCACCTCTGCGCTGCCAGCTTCTCATGTGAAGCAAGAGGCGAGCTCTGGTAGTGATTTGGATTGCTCCATGATGATGATTCTGTGGCCAAGCTCAGGTCAACACTCTCAGAGGCATTTTCGATGTTTTTTTTCTTTATTACTCTGATACCTGGCTCGGGACCACAGTTTTCGGCTCCAAATGATCTCATGCTAGGTGAAACTAGCTGCTCCCTGCCTGGATAAAGTTTCCTTGAAAGTTTTGAAGCACAATCGTTGTGATTTTGTTGTATTGTTTGGAAATGTTCTCCCTGGATACACTGATGATAGATACTGATTTCAGCTTTCAGGCACTGGCACCTTTCAGACATCATGATGGGGGATTTGCTCCCTGAATGTTTATTGTTAATATTGTCTCTTCGCAGAAATATGTTTGATGTGTTGACGTCTATTTGCTTTGTTATTCTCTGCAGGGAAGCGACCTCACGAGTGCGGCATCTGCAGCAAGGCCTTCAAACACAAACATCACTTGATCGAACATATGCGGCTCCACTCGGGGAGAAGCCGTACCAGTGTGACAAGTGTGGCAAGCGTTTCTCCCACTCGGGCTCCTACTCCCAGCACATGAACCACCGCTACTCCTACTGCAAGAAGGAGACGCAGAGCCAAGCGGGAGGGCGGGAGAGCCCGGAGGAGGACGGCGAGACCCAGGTCGACATGGAGGTCCTGAGTGGGGCACAGAGACAGCTCCTGGCCCCGTCCCAGCTGGACTCGGATGAGCGAGGGAGCAGCACCAGAGAGGATGAGGAGAGCGAGGAAGAGGAGGAGGAGGAAGGCGTGGTGGACATGGATGATATCCAGGTGGTGCAGATAGGGGACGAAGGAGGGGAGGAGGAGGACGAGCCAGAGGAGAGGAATGAGGAGGAAATGAAGAGAGTAGCAGTGGGAGAGGGAGGAGAGGAGGAAAAAAGCGAGATAGGAGAAGAGGAGGCTGACACCGGGCAGGAGGATGGGCTCGGGAGCGTTCAGGAAGAAACCAACGTGGAAGAAGAGAAGGCAATGGAAACTGAAGGAAGTTCCCCTGAAGCTGAAACTGAAGGAGGCCTGAGCGAAAGAGAAGGAGGAGAGGTCGCAGAGGAGAGTCGAGGCGAAACAAACAGGAACGAGGTTTGTGAAGATGAGAAGCAGACACCACGGGAGAAAGGAGACTAAACGGGGAACCAGACTCCTCTACTAGACACAATCAGACTCCTCCTCGCTGTGTGCAGAGGAAGAACGCACGAGATGATGTCTGGTCACTCTGACAGTTCACTACTGTGTAGAAATCCAGGTGTGCCTGAAAAAAATACTAGTGACTTTTCCACAGGAGAACGGTTTCTCGCTGTTAGAAAAATCCATTTGTAAAGAAAAGACGAAGACGAACGTGAATTTTAACAAATGAAGGACATGCATTATACAGACTTTGGAAGCTAGAGCCGACACGTTTTAGATAATGTTTTATTACTAAAACACCTTGGGTCATTTCTTTTTATCAGTGTTACTAATTTTATCACTCATATTTTAACCTTTAAAACCTGTACAGTTGGGAGATATTTCTATATCTTTTTATTGCCAATGAACAAAAAAAAGTCAGTATTTTGTTAGGTTGGAAGGAAAATAAGAAAAAATCCTGTGCACTACAAGTGGCTTGGTTTACCTTTTGATGGAGCAGTTGAGTTGTGTTGTCTACCCTTCAGTATTACCGCATTAGATATACAATGCCATCATGCTAGCAGATGCTAGCGTTACAATTCTTTGTTTTTTTATAGTTTGGATTGGATCGTGAGCCTTAAGAAGAAAATCTCATCAGCATTTAGTTCCTTTGAGACTCTGTTTTCTTCTTCTTTTTTTAAATCAGCATTTAACAAAAATTGTTTGACATTTTGGGCAAATATTTGCTTTCTTGATACCAATTTGGTGTAAAGCTCAAAACCACTGTCAGATACTTTAGCCATATTGGTAGCCTGGCAGCATCTGAACAATAACTAGCACATTATAGATCATTTATTTAATCCCCTAAAACTGCACACGGTCACATTTACCCCTATGCAAATGCTAGACTGTGGCCTAAATGCAGTTGAGTTGGCATTTCCCTCTCCTGGTTCTGCTGTCTTAAGATCAGTAGGGTTTTTTTTTTTAGTTATATCACCTTTCGTAGATTCTATAAGATTAACATAAGACATGGTCACAGTTTATTGTGAAATTGTAAACTATGTTAGAAAACGCTATTACATGTCCCAGAGCAGCTGTTTGCTAACAAGTGGCTAAATGAGGCTACAGAAGTTTCTGGGAAATACTCAGCAGCTCAGTATTGGTGGTGCCAAAGTCATGGCAAAGCCTAACTTTAGAACAATTTGTGGAGATGATTTTGCTTAACAAATCATGTTACGCATCATTCAAGTTTCCACAGAGATTTTCCATGATAATCCAAAAGCCAGTGGAAAAATCTTATTGGCTTTTTATTGAAGGAATGCTAACTTCCAGGTTCACCTATAGAAAAGGCTGTCATTCCTTATAAAGATACAAAGTATATATAGTATGTTAGAGTTATATTGAAAAGGGAAATTGTTTATGTTAACTTTTCAATAAAGTTTTTCACTAAATATTTATGAGAGAGGTGTTCATCTGTAATGCTGCTCTGCTACATGTGCTGCAACAGCTAATAGCTATGTAATGACACCAAATATAAAAGGCCTCAATTTCTGCAATTCTTAAAAGCAAATCAAAAGTATCCCAATATCTTCTACATTTAAGCTGATAAAGCAGCACTCAAATATCCGTCGCCCTCTCCTTTAGACGGAGCCAGGCTACCTATTTCCCTTTGTTTCCATTAGCTTAGCTTTTGGCTAAGCTAAGCTAATTTTTAGTTACTAACAAGAAAGTATAAAGCTCAAAATGTCAAACAAATGATTTAAACGTTCAGAGCGAGCAGAAAGCGGATGTAGAAAACTGTCTCATCCTTCCTATAACCCTGCCCCATCCCCCAACTCAGAGCCTTATGCAAAAAAATAACATTAAAATAATCAAACTAGAGAAGCATGCATATCAAAAGTGCCACTGAATATTGCTGTTGGAGCTATGATCAGGTATTGCCGGGTCCAAGATCAACCGATAAGCCGGGATACTGTTAACTTTGGCTGATCGCCACACCAGAGAGAGTAGAGTTTAGCCTACAATGTGTTCCTGTGTTATAGATTTTAAAGAATTTGCTTTCACCTAATCTGAGAAACAAACAGAAAAAAAAATTGCAATGCACATTTGGTTTTTCAAATGGGTGATGATGAAATACACTTTCTTCTTTTTGACTGTGTCCTGCCTTTCTGAAGCTTATTCAGTGCACTTGTTTAAACACACCATGAAATGCTCAGATGTCTCTTCAGGTAACAAAATGTAGGCAAATATGAATCCTAGGAGTTTAATCCAACATCGTTTTACCTGTCAGTATTATTTTTTATTTGATTTTTTAATTTGTTTTCATTTTTTTGTCTCTTACGTTGTTTTATGTTCCGTGTCCGTGTGCGTACTGTATGTTTTCAGCAATGGCAGTATTATCCCCACCCCCAGCGAGTTGGGTATGTCTCTTTAGTCATAGAGAACTTTTATATTTATGTGTCTTATTTTTTATATTTCTTTATGGTTATTTATTACACTATGTAGTGTACAATACTGTAGTTTGTATTAATACGATAATATATTTTAGTATGGGACAAAAAAAGAATCAATGGCAAATAACTACAAGCCTGGAAAAATCAGACTCTGGCATACTGAAGTATGTTTTTGGAACAAATGAAGTGATGTTTTTCTTAGGGAAAAAAAAGAAACTCGCACCCTGCAAGCCTGAAAATTGGAACCTGTGACCTCTGCATCCATTCTCATGTTAGTTTAGTTTTCTTTCCCCTCTCTAATATGAAGCTACTGAACTTTTGAAAACTAATTGTATGTCTAATAGCATGAGTGTGTTCTGTTGTATTGAAGGATGATCCTTAATCCCACAAATTGTCCTTTTTGCCAAGCCAAAATAATATTGACGTATGTTCTTATTTGTTTTTATTTGTGCCAATTTGTTACTTTATATGTCAGTGTCATGACCACACCCAGTTTTATATGCGCCCCCCCCTCCTCTTTAACACCCTCATCTTTTTTTATAGTGATTGTTTTTGTTTTTTCTTTTTTGTTCATTTTTTATGACTCCCCATCTCACAATAAAATACATCAATTACAAGCTGTTCAGTTTGTCATGAGATTTTTCATTAGAGTTTGGAAATTACAAAACGCTCTTTCATGCACTTCTGCTTTCATGTCTTTCTAAGCTTTTGCTTTCATAATCAGAATTTTGAAAAGAATTTTGAAATGTTCATTTTAGAAAACACTGAATTAATTCTGGCTGTGGTGTAAAACATGGAGAAATGCAGTTCATGGTCACATTTTATATTTGGGATTGATGTTAGTGAGCCCCACAACCGGTGTAGGAGTCGTTACTTTAAAAAAGTTTAGATACATGACTTGTTAGTTTTCTTAAAGGCAACACAGTACATTACTTAATTACTTCCCAGAGCAAGTAAGATCTTATACTACTCATTACATTACTTACTACATTACTCATAGGATAGGATCTTTCTTTTAGTATTTACATATAAACACAAACAGGGTTAAGGCAAAGCAAAGATGAAAACCAGCACAAAGAGATTTCAAAGCGATCGCCATGGCGATTCTGCATTTTAAAAAATCACAGTTGGAAATGGAGCCTGTCCTTTTTACCTGTTGAGGATCAGGGTCCGGCTGCTGGGCTGGAGTCAGCATGGAGTTGGGCTTTAACATCATTCTCGGCTCTTGGCTACACTGCAAAAACTCAAAATCTTACCAAGTATATTTGTCTAATTTCTAGTCAAAATATCTCATCAAACTTGTTTTTAGACTTTTTCCCACCTAATACGAGATATTTTTGCTTGAAATAAGTGGAAAAGAAATCTGCCATTGGAACTGTGGGGTAGCATAACGTAAGCAGCAGAAAGTGATAGGAAGAAAGCATCAGCAGACTGTTCAAGTTTCTTTTAAGTGTCCTTTATTTTCTGGCATCGCCATTCAACAATTGTTCACTCAAACATAAGAATGCTGGCAGTCAAAACCTCACCTGCTTTATACAGAATTCCACCCACAGCTGAACCCTTATTAATCCCTACCATTGAGAAAACAGGGTAGACCAAATAACACAGTCTAGACAAAGAAACAGGAATAAAATCATTCTTCCACTTAACAAACTCATTTACCCAACTAAACAGTTTGAAAAGTCAATCTCTTCACACAATCCAACTCATGAGGTTATTTTAAAGGAAATAAACAAATTTACACAAAAGAAACACCCCTTCATTTGGTTACACCCAATTAACTCGATCATTGACATCATACCCTATATAACCAGGAAGTACTGGGGCGGTCTCTCTCACACACTTGTTTTATATATTTGACCTGCGCAAAGGAACACACAATGGTAAGTATAACCAAACTACATGAATAAATGAAAGATTCAAATCAACTAATGATTAAGTGACATTTGGCTTTAAGAACATTTGCACAGGTGTAATGAATATAACCAATGCTACCACAAACGGACCCGGGATAGTATGTAGAGCCAAGGTTACATCTGCAGTGTCTACATTAAAGCATTATGATTCATTATAAGATAACACAAGACAAATTAACAATATATGTAAGTGACAAATGGTAAATGAATTAAATCCTAACCACTTTGTCACAGGAACAAGTTAAAATTCTCCAGAATTCTGTCTAAACACAACTTTCTATATCTCACTGAAATGTTACTCTGTAGCTGATTGTGTCTTATTTTAAGAGTGATGAGATATTTTGACTAGAAATTAGACAAATATACTTGGTAAGATTTTGAGTTTTTGCAGTGTAGCTTAGTGTTAGCGTGCAGTAAATGATAAATGGACTGATTCTTATAGAGTGCTTTATACAACTTGCCTCATTCACTCATTTATACACACATACATAAGTGCTTTCTGTTCACACAAGATGGATTCACTGGAGAGCAACTTAGGGGCTAGAATCTTGCCCAAGGGTATTTGGCATTCAGGCCGGAGCAGCCAGGGATTGAACCACCAACCTTCCAATTAGTAGATGTCCAACCTCCTGAGCTACAGCCCCCCTGTCTGTGCAGATGCTTGTGGCTAATGTAATGTGATTACGAATTGCTGTAATCATATTACATTTTTCAGTGATGTGGTAATGTATAACGTTACTAAAAAAGTTTCACCCAACACTGCCCATGACCCGGACCATGATAAGCCACAGAAGATGGGTGGATTCATTAAGTTCCAAGGAAAAACCTCAAATGACCAAAAAAGCAGAACAAAATGGTTGAAGCAACAGTTTCACATTTTAGGAAGCACTTTTTAGCTTAAGCGGAAAACAGGAAGACAATGAAATATTTGATGTGATAGATGGAACGAGAACTGAAAAACGAAACCTTTTAGTGGAGACTTGACTGCATTTCAGTCAGCGTCAGTAGCATTCACGGATCATCAAGTTACAGACACATGGGCACAACTGTTTGGTGGGTGGAGCCAACTTGTTTCGCTGATGAGGCTTTTTATTCTTTCGTCAGTGATATGTCACACAGGAACACGTACATACATGTAGATGGAATAGTTTGAAATGGAGAGCAAGATGAAAGTAAACATCACAATACAATTTCACTGAAAGCTCTAAAGTACCTTATATTGAAAATGAGGCAGCCAGCTTTTTCATGTAATGATAATACTATATTGTAAGTTTTCACACACACCTGTTGTCCTCTTCTTCCTCTGTCTCCTTGATAATCTCCTCCTCTTTTTAATCCTCTCAGTGCCTCTTGCCAGCACCACAGTCCTGCGTCCAAATGAAAGTTGAAACAATAATAAAGTAGAGCTCAGGGAGATTTTCTCTCAGGAAAACACTTTTAGGATTTGCCCAGAGAAGAGAAACTTTTTGTCCTCTTGTTCAACAATAATGTTAAAACAGAAGTGTTGACTGCAATTCATCCTGAATTGGTTGAACAAATATAACAATTTTCAGAACGATGGGGCATCCATCCATTCATTCATTTTTGATGGACTGTATCTACTAGCTAGCTGACTACTAACCTAATCAGTGTAGAGGAATCATGGAATACTGTGTTCTACCAGCGATATCAATTTATTATTATACATGTGTGTCTTATATAAAAAATACAATTCTCTTGAATACAATTAACAATTGGGTATGTGGTGCATTAGATAAACCTGGGTCAACAGACGCTAGTAGATAAGCTAATTGTGTTGCGTGGGTATCTTAAATAGTTTGTTTCACTTTTCTTTTTTTTTCCTCCACTATCAGAATCTTAGTGGAATTACCCAGATACTAGGTTTAGTTTGTTTTTCTTTTCCCATAGAGGCACCAGAGTATAATGGACTTAGCTCGCCCCCCTGCAGGCCATTAAAAAGAATGCAGGGTCAGACTTTGAAGCTTAAACCATCTTTTAACTACAGTTTATGCATGTGAGTCGTCTCCTACGCCACTTGAAAGCAGTAAATAGTCGTATTTTCCAGACTTTACTCAGCGCCTCGGGTCACAGGCTTGTTGATATCAACAAAAGAAATATTAAGTCACAAGTGGTAGTTTATTTATAAACCATGTTATCTGAAGTGGTTACATAGTTATGAGATCATGGCGGCGTAACAAATTAATCAGAAGAGCCGATTTAAACCTTACTCCATCATAAAAATAAAATTTAATAGAGGGATCACATGTTAGTGATCGAGCAGAATCATTCAAGCCCGTCTGGTTATAGACCAGCCCAAGGTCAACCCTATTGATCCAGATTAGGTTTCCAGGAGGGTTGACCCTCCTCCTGCATCCCCAAACCCACCCCCTCCACTAACATGAATTAGTAATGGAATGGACTGAAAATCCATAGTCAGTGCGGGTGCTGTAAATGATACAATAGCTGGTGAACATATTTGATAGTTATTCTTGCATAGTGTATTCTTTCTGCCTTCCCAGAAGCACAGTCTCGCTTTGGATCCCTAAGGATGGTTTTGGGGGCATTTCAGGAACATCTCTAAGTCTTAAGAAGATGCTCCTGAGCCAGAGTCTTTGTTTTAAGGAAAGGAAATCGTGGGTGAGATGGGATTCAAACTTCCTTCTTTGTCTTTTGTCTCTTCGGAGCAGAAGGAGTGCAAGCGATTGTACTATACGTCTGCGACCTGAACTTACGGGAGTGTTTGTGAATGTGGTGAAGGGGCACTGTGGCAGAAAGATACAGAATAATCTGTCAGGGGTTTTGCTCTGCCGTCATGTTAAATAGGTCTTCAGAGACATTTATAGAGGAGGGGGTTTGGTGGTGGAACAGCGCTTTATAGGACAGCTCACACCCTAACATTAAGGTGTCAAAACATCCAACAGCATCTTGTAATTGTACCTGTAATAAATGTCTTTAACAGTGGTCACAGCAATACTCAGACTCCATTCTGAAATTCCACAAAGGTTAACCAGTGTGTAGCCTGTGGCTCCATGTTCAATACGTGGGGCCGTTTTACAGGCTTTCAGGCCAATCTGGGACTTAAAGCCAAGATATTGCCATATGTTCTGCTGGGCTCAGCATTTCAAAGGAAAATTGAAAAGCTATAACTGCTAAGAGGATATGGAGTGCTCTTGCCAATAATGGTGCAAAAGCCTGATGAAGTATCATGGCTGCCGGGACTCTGACACCGAGCCAAACCCAGGGGGCCGAAGCTCCCTGGGGAAATTTAGAGAAAAGCCGGGAGGAGGAGGCAGAGGAAAGGGAAAAAAACGGCGCTCAGGAAATAGCAGTCACTTAAATATCATGTTCATTTACTCAACCACTAAATAGCAGAATGTACACAAAGACATTATATGTGTGTGTGCATATGTGTAAGGCGGCAGGCTAATATGCCACTTCATGTGACAAATTGCTGTTTCAGAGCTCCAGTTTAACACAGCGGTCAGCAGAAGCTCATACATAACTGAAACCTGCATATCAAACTACAGTATATAACCAGCTAGTAACACACCGAGACGCTCGGAATATATTTATGGTCTTTACAGGCTCATAAACATGCCAAACAAACAATTACAGCATTCCTTCTTTTTTACTTATTTAGCAAAGCCACGTTAGCTATACTGCGCTAACAAGGTAGCAATCATATCCCGGGACAAACATTAAACTTTATGTGCAACACGACTTCATGAAGTATTGATCTGTTTAACTCCTAAACCATGAAGGTAGAAGGAAACAGTCACACTTCATTCATGAACAGAAGCTCAAATCAAACAGTCAATCACGGCTGTCGAGCACATGCCACAAGAGAGACATCACAGGCTCCTGCAAGCCTTCAAACTTTAATAACAGAGCAGTCATTTCCAAAATGACTAAACAAAACTCTTCCCAGAGAGCAATTTAACAGCCATTCACAGACATGAGTGACCATTTCGAGAGATCCTGATATTAACGTCACAGACGTCCAGCTGCTGTTAAATTAACAAAACAAAGGCTGACTTTAGCTAGCATTAAGCTAACATTAGCTATAATATATATTCATCCATATATTGTTTTTTTTCTAGTTCAACTGAGGGTTGCAGCAGGCCACATGCTTTCATTTTTTCCATGTCCTTCTATTAACACTACCAACACAGCCATACACAAACATGTTTTAGCACACTGTAGTGATTCCTGCAGGGTTTTTTGTGGGTTCTCAAGCTAAAGCTTTGGCGAGGCGAGCCCGTAGCCTAGATTTTCCCTTTTTTGGGGGGGGAACTTGTGGACAGAAGGGGAACAGAGAGCTCAGTTTTTTATTGTTGTTCTTTTTTTCTTTTTTTTTTTTTTTGCATATACCCCATACACTGTGTGATTACAGGAACACTGACTAGGACTCCTAAATTTCCTCCACTTGCAGATAAGCCATGTTGTCATGGACTGTTAAACAGCCAGGCCCTCAGAAAAGCTGTTACCAGCCTCGAGTCGTACAATGCTGCTTCTAAACTCCTGGGACAGATGTGATCAAGGCATCTCGTACAGAAGGCCACCAATCTCATAGCCTCATAACCTAAACCACAAGTTTCAAGTATAGCTTATTGTTTCCTTACTTTTCCCAAACTCCACTCTGTTTCATTACTTGATATGTTAAAAATATATTCTAGTGACTAGCTGAGGCCACATTTTTATGGGAAAGCACTGCAGAAATCCTGGTAATTCCCCCGGTACTTCCACAAAGTTTTCTTTTTCAGCTGCACTTGTGGTTCCTAGTTCTGTTTTATAAAAAGAAACTGTAAGCGTTCTCCTCTCGTCCACATTTATGAGAAACTGTTGCGCTGCTCTCTGTATGTCCTAGCACAACAGGGTTTATCATGAACATAGGAAAGCACATGTCACGCCCACTGATTTACCATAACAGCTGCATGATAACGTAAACACATTTTTATAACATAATTATATTGCTGTTATGCATACCAAAAGAGTGTCATATTACATTATTACATAATATAATAATTCAATTCAGTTTCAATTCAATTTTATTTATACAGCGCCAAATCACAAAAACAGTCGCCTCAAGGCGCTTTATACTGTAAGGTAGACTCTACAATAATACATATAGAGGAAAAACCCAACAATCATATGACCCCCTATGAGCAAGCACTTTGGCGACAGTGGGAAGGAAAAGCTCCCATTTAACAGGAAGAAACCTCCGGCAGAACCAGGTTCAGGGAGGGGCAGCTATCTGCTGCGACCGGTTGGGGTGAGAGAAGGAAGACAGGATAAAAACCTGCATGAAAGACTATTTATCAGAAGAAAATTGTAAATAACACATACGATTCATCAGCAATCCATGCTGACACAATGTGTCAAGACAGGACATACACTGTGACATTTGAACAATTAAAAACATGTGCTTAGCTCTACAGTTACAGTCCAAGGGGCGGGGCTTCTGGAGTAAGTAAATGGATATAGAATTGGTTGTTCAATTTCAGCAGTCATGTTTTATTATTATTTGATTTTATTTAAAACAAACAAAAACATCTGACTCAAAATACAGGTGTGTGTCTCGTCCCTTTGCATTGGTCAAAGGATTGCAGGGTGACCAGTATGGGAGGTCTCTCTGTGTGTGTGTGTGTGTGTGTGTGTGTGTGTGTGTGTGTCAATTGGCTGATTGGATTGTTCTGTGTTTGGCTCAGACTTCAAACATCTCCCTGGTGAATTACCCTTCATCTACAGTAATATGAAACCAGTCATTAACCATGTTGAGATCCACTGAGGTTTTCGGTGTCCTTGTTTAGCGTGCAGTCGTTATCCTGAAGCCTGGTCACCTTTTACCCATCACCTTAATCACAAATAAAAGCTTTACCCCTCCTTGCCCACCCTATCAACACACACACACACACACACACACACACACACAGTTTTGCTCCTCTTGCCTTCGAGCTGAATCCTATTACAGTGTTTCTCAGAGATAAGCCCTGGTGAAATCTATCTATAAATGAAATTTATGCATCATCGTTTAAGCTTGTAATTGCTTAGAGGCTCTATTTATTTTATTAGGCAGCATGTCTTTTCTATTGGTGAGCTGAATGCGTGTTAGTAGCTGAGATTTCGCTTTCTTTTGGGGTTGCTTTGTATTAAGGACAATGAGATGAAAGCTTTGCATGTCAAATCTCTCACTTTTATTCTCTCTCTCCCTTCCACACATACATATATTTAGAGTATTAAGGCTCTGGCAGTTTCGTGCTTTCTTTTCAGGGTGAGGTTCAGGGCTGACTTTCACCACTTCCCCTCCTCGTTACCACATTGGGACTAGAGTTGCGCTAGAAAAACACCAGCGCAACCACAATCACCTCGCAACCTCTGCCTCTATACACACACACACACACACACACACACACACACACACACACACACACACACACACACACACACACACACACACACACAGTACAGAGCAGCCGATATTTGCAGGTAAGGCTGGCCCTCCCACACTGCTGGGACAACATGGAGCAGTTCTCAGTCATGACTAGAATAACAAGGAGCTGCACAGAATTCAATTAAATGGTCTGCTCTTTGAAAAGCTACCACCCACCTGCCTGCACACACACACTCACGCTAAGCTCTGTGCTGTAAGTAACGCACCTCCACCCATCTACCCACTCTTGTGTGCTTTGGTCTTCCCACACATACAGGAAAGCATGCATGAACACACACATACACAAGCTAATATCCATTTCTCCTTTCTCAGTCTCTCTGCTGTGGCTGTGTGTGTGTGTGTAATCCCATTGTCCCATCCTCCTCAGAGGAGCACGGACCTTCAAGTGTCGCCTCTAAAGCTGCCACCTAATTGGTTGCTGGTCGCTGGATAAGCCCATAAAAAAGGCGTGACATCTCTTTACGCTGCCTTAAAGGTTCACCTTTTTGTCCTTACAGGGGCCCGTATGCTTCAAGGACTACAGAGCATCTCCCCACATTTCAGCTCTTCAGTTAGTGATGTTTCCTTCCTAGCTTCTTCGGGTACCACGAAAATAAGATTTCACCTGTGTCCTTGTGACCCAAGACGCTAAGAGAGAGAAATAAAATGGAAAGCTCCACATGTTGATTTCCTTGTTACTCACTGTCACAGACTCCCTTAGATGATGCTTTTACTGTAGATGTCCACTCCTCACCATGAAGCTTTGGTGTAGAAACATCCCATACGTGCACAGAATGGAAAAGTTTTGTTTTATAATTGGAGCAAATATGCCGTCTGTCCAGCATCCAACTCTATTATTTATTCCAATCTTTATTTTTTTATTATTTCTGTTTACAAGGTAGCATGCTAAAATGCCATGTTAAAGATTTTACCAGTTAAACAATTAAATGTCACATGTCACCATGAACATATAAGACATTATATTTACACTGTAAAACAAAAGATGTTATTATCTCATTTAAATGGGCGGTTTTTATTTCATTGATACCAGTTTTTAAAGTGTTTTGGATTATTATATTTAACCTTTTAATTTCTAAGTGGATATTGAATAAAGCTGTGTATAATTGTGCCTCTTAAGCATTTTTTAAAATCTAAATATATGTCTAACTGTCAATGTTGAACTAAAATGCCAATTTTAGTAGAGTTGTGATTCTGATTGAAGTGACGTTGCGTTTTGACTTTGATTCTTCTGAATGTTTGATGTGGTTTGTGGTTAAGAGTTAAGAGCAGAAGGTTTCTAGTAAGTGAATAAGGACTCCTAGCTAGTGTTCCTGTAATCACACAGTGTATGGGGTATATGTGACAAAACAAAAAGAACAACAACAACAAAAAACTGAGATCTCTTTATTTATACAACACCAAATCACAACAACAGTTGTCTCAAGGTGCTTTATATTGTAAGGTAGACCCTACAATAATACATACAGAGAAAAACCCAACAATCATGTGACCCCCTATGGGAGGGCAGCTTGGTGACAGTGGGAAGGAAAAACTCCCTTTTAACAGGAAGAAACCTCTGGCAGAACCAGGTCCAGGGAGGGGCAGCCATTTGCTCCGCCACGTAGCACATCATTATATACCAGCTAGCCCAACTTCATTAACCCTACAAAGGTCACTGCTGTTCAGTTTTCTGTCTTCATTTATGTCTGAAGTGATAGCAGAGTTGTATGTTTTAATTGTTCAGAAATCCCTCAGCCACAACATGGTATCATCTTTAGATGGAAATTAGCAAGCTAACGCCCTTCTAACTTCAAACTCAGTTAAACTTCATAAATCCTGTTTTCATAGATGCCTGGATGTTAAACTTCATTGTTACACCTGGCAGAGCAGCCACGCTGACCATTTTATTAAAGACAAGTTTGTAGCTCTCAGTGATGCCGCAGTGTTCGTTTGACTTTGGGACCTGAAGCGGAGTTTGGACCCGGAAACAGCTAATGACGTCAGACTTAAAGACCGGATATGCATACTTGCATACTGCTAACACTTTGCCAAGGTCAAAGTTTAAAATAAATACATTTTTTCACACATTATAGCTTAATAAAAATGTAAAAAAGGTAATAATTACTTTTATTATTGTAAGAGTATTTATGGACAATAATAATAATACTGTGTAACACATTACATGTAAACATACTAGTTACAACACTGCTTTAATATTTAATATTTAAATGAGCATGAGCATAAACTCTTGCTGGAAGTTTTAAACACTGTGGTGGTCTCTGTCATGGTAATGTGTTACATCATTTCATGTCATTAGGGACCTTGCAGTAGCATTATGGAATATTAGCTTAAGAGCAGTTAGCGTCTTGTCTAAAGCGTCTTTCTAAAGAAGAGAGAGGTCATGCAGCAAACATCCAGATGTGTTACTGAGCTGTGAGTCACTCAGCAGCCAACAGCTGAGCTCAGATAAACCGACTCTCAGCTCTCTCACGTTTGGGTCACCTCACCAGTGAGGTCTCTTTTGTTAATCCGCTCGTTTCTCCCTCCTCATCCATCACGCTCGTTAAGAATGTGTCCACCATCACCGTCCCGCTGCGCTCGACCTTTGGCTGCTCCCAAGGTGTACATGCCTCGGTAGAGATGACCTTTAACCTACACCGTTCTCTGACTCTACTGGGAGATGGCGGTGTGTATGTGCATGTTTCATGGGAGTACGAACAGAGGTTAACAGAGGGGGATTTCCTGCGCTTTAGCAAGCTTGTTCATCACTACTCCTCCTTTAACCGATACCTGCGCTCCAAAGCACCTTCCAAATCACTCCCTCACAGTCTTCCTCGTCTCCTCCTCAACATACTTTTCACCCCCAGAGCTATGGTTTTCCTGCTTCTCCCCTGGCTGATCGGGCCCAGAGACTTGGACGGCACCTGTTGTTTTGAATCCAGCGATTATCAACAGTTTTGGTGTTCCTCCCTTGCGCTAACAGCAGAGTCTATCAGCTCCGGCTGAGCTGCTGTTGTGTCTGAAGCCCAGGCTCCAAAGGCTCCACGGCTTTTTGCATAACAGTGTAAAAAGTGCAAGTAATGAAAGGAGCCCCTGTTTTCTAATTACAGACAGAAACTAGAACAGAGAGTCTTGTTGGGGATAATTTCATATCATCACCTTTGGATGAATACCTCGTAATAGTAACGTGGGCTTTTAGATTCAATGCGATGTGTTTTTTTTAATGTGGCTTGCAAAAAGAAGCTAGAATGTGCCTACACAATAGTGAAACCACAGAGAAAAGTGGTGATTTGAGCCCTCGTAAACAACACAATTCATTAACCGTGTTTTCTTCACCATTGGCACGTGACAGTGGTGCAGGAGAACACAGTGTATGAATATGCAGGGTGTGATTTGTGTCTGTTCTTGAAACATGTTTATTCAGGGAGCACAGCGGGTACACGATGAAAGTTTATTTACTGCTGCTGTCGATGTGAACTTATTATTGTTTTAGAAGCATTCAACTAAACATGTTTGAAACTTAAACAGAACTACTGCATTATCAAGAGTATTTTTATGTCTTTTAAAAGGACTCATTTGTGCAATATTCTCAGTGTCACCTTTTGTCCTTATTAAGATTTAAGCAAACAGATTAACCTTTGGAGCTGAAAAAATAAGCCAAAACCTGCAGTTCCTCTAGCTGCCATACAAGGCTGACCTCCATCTATACACTACCATATCCAACTTTAACAGTCACTTACATTAAATAGTTTTGTTCACTGTGGATAATTTTGCCCCTCATAACAACTCCAAATTTGGTTATTTTCTTTTCTATAAATTATCCGCCTGGATAAATGAGTTAGTGATGTCACTGCTTTGACTGACGAGTGTCCCACCACAGGCAGCTTGATGTTGGTGAGTCCTATACTGTGCTGTGCAGGGTCTGTGTAGTTGGTGTTCAGTTTTAATACAACATCTGACTGCTATTATGACTTTGTTGCTTTGAAATTCTATCATCAGTCCATTACTTAACACTAATTAGCCAGTATGTCATACAGTTTATGAATGCAGCTCGGCAACAGAGTTACATAGAGTTAGCGGATAAATTAGCATTCCACCCTCTCATCCATATAGGTAACTTTTAGCTTTAAAAACAAAAAAAACAACACAGCGTCGGCCAAAATGCTAACTACAAATTTTCAAAAGATTCAAAAAGCAGAGCACAAAACAACAGGTGACGAGCACAGGCAGTGTTAAAGATGGATGTAGCTACCGTAAAATCATCCATTAGTTTTTGAAGTCCTGTTCTGAAGCTTTGAGATGAACGTTTCCATCATATCGGTTTGGTTGCAAAAAGATTTTACGCTGTGTACAGTGACGAGATGAAAAGAAACAGCAAGCTAATGGGATACACTATAATTAACATCATGAACACATTGCTAGCTAAAAAAAAAAGTGCTTAGCATGGGCGTTAGGTCTAGTGAGCTTGTAGTATACCATTAAAAACATGGCTAGCTGTACGACCTATGCACATGACATTTGGGCTTGTAGTTACCTGATGATGTAAGGCCCAAGTACATGATCTGGCTCTTTAGCTGCTCAATATTCCATTAAACTAAACGGTTGCAAAACTTTTTGGCACACTGATGAGTTTATGATGGTGGTGAAAGAACCAAAAGTTTGTTGTTTATGGCCCAGTTCATGGGCCATAAACAACAAAAACGGCAAGCTAATAGATGCTAAAACTTGCTGTAATACTCTGATCCAGACAAAGTGCTTCACATTTCTTCATTAATATCAAATATTATAGAAGCAACAATTACAGGAAAACAAACGTATTCTTTTTCCAAACAACAGTTTATGTAAATCAGAGTTCATAGACTGCTGGCCCGTGACCTGAACCCAGGTAAGAGGCAGAAAATGGATGGATAGTTTGTGTGAAAGTGTGTATTTCCAATAAACATGAAGGCGAACTGTTGCTACGCATTGTTGTGTAGACATTTCAAATCAATTTGTGCTTCAGCTACACTTCCCCCTCATCTTGGGCAACTTGAAAGTGTTTATTCTAGAAATAACCTGGAAATTTCCGAATGTTCCCATCTTTCTTGGAGACACCATTACCTCGCCCCGGGGATGCCAACGTGGCTCCTGTCACCTACGATGGGGTTTCCGCCTGTCAGCGTTAGCAGTAGCTTGTGTGTTTTAGAGTCTCTAAAACGACTGAGGCTAATTCACATCATTACTCAAAGCCTCAGCCGTACACTAGCACTTTCATTTGTTCTTCTTATCACAACCTTTAAAAATGACAATAGAAATGAGGCTCCCAGTCAGAGGGTGACAGAGGGAAATGAAGAGGAAAAAGGGTTGGGGGTGTGAGGGGTGGAGTGAGATGATGAGGAGGGATACTAATCAGTGCAGGCAGCATCCATTCTCTCCTTCTGTCTCTGTCTGTCCCCATTTCCTCAAGCTCTTTTCATTAAGACGCCGGTGGCCTCATTTCTGTGCCAGCGTCCAGCAGACCCTCTGACCTTTTGATGCCCTCTGTGCCCCCCCCACCCGGTGCAACTGTTAAGAAATGTTTGGGTGTCCCTTTTTCACCAGCGGCTGACTGCTGCAAGCCCTGCCGTGCCTTCTTTTCGATGCCATTTACTGGGTGTGGCAAGAACGACAGAAACAGTCTTGCCTTGGGTGTAGCTGACCTGCAATAACAACACATTGTCCCCAAACGTTAAAGAAAAAGAAGACAAAGAGATATCATAAAATCCCACAGAGTACATGCAGCATGTGCGTGTAATCCAACCCGCCTCCCCTCTCAGGAAGGAGAACAGGTTGGAGGCCCATCTTTCTGTGCCAGATGGCTCCACATTGACAAATCAATTAAGCTCCACCTCATCACCAGGGGGAACGGCCCCTACCTCCAACACCCTGGGGTTCTCGCTCGACCACTCCTCCGTCTCCCCTCACCTTAATCACCCCCTTGATCCCCAGGAAAGCCTTGGCTGGGTAAAGGGGGCGAGGGAGGCAAGGAAAAAAAAGATAAAACAAAGAGGCTGGCAGCACATGAATCACCTAGCATCAATATGGATGACTTCCATGCTAATGCAGAGGGGACCTGGAGAGGAACAGTAGCAAAAGCTTGATTATGTCTGAGTGTGTGTGTGTGTGTGTGTGTGTTTACAAGCTCAGTCGGAGCAGATTTGCCATGTGCCAAAGATCCAAATGTCTCTAGTTGTTTTTCCTCCTCTATGTGGAGGTGGGAGAAGAGGAGGAAGATGAGGGGAGGGTGGACGTTTGGGGAAGTTAATCCAAGGAGAATAAACAGCGGAGCCTGGAGCAGGTATGCATCTGGGTCGCCAGAGTGGAGGGTGAATCCATGTTCTTCGCTACAACCTAGTGGGAGAGAAAAGGCACTGCAGGGAGCGAGAAAGAGTCATGTAGACTCGCGACTCGTCGGCAGGAAACTGTGGACTAAAATAACATGTTGATAATGTATAGAAATCCAGGCAGAGCTGAAGGTCAAAGAGCATTCTTACCCACTGATAGCTGAACATGTGCACTGTCTGTGAAACATGTGATCCTATTAAACACCAAGAAAAAGCTTTGACAGTGAAATTACTGTAATAACAAACAATAATCCCATCCCAAGAAGAGAAAAACTCACCACAGCAGGCTTCCAAAAAAGAAGAGTCATCAATTTATGGAAAACATTTTAAAAAATGACAAAGAGCAAGCCTCGCTACAAAGTTAAAAAGGTATTTACAGACTGAGGAAGTAAAAAAATCCAACTAGTTTCCCAAAATAGGCGCTGGAGTCTACCCCCGCTGACATTAGGCCTGAGGCAGGGTAGACCCCGGCCATGTTGATAGTGTGCCACAGTGCTAACGCAGGCAGAGAGACTACCATCCACACCTACGATAGATTTAGAATCTCCAATTAGCCTAACACGGATGTGTGTGTCCTAATTTTGCCAAGATTGTGATTTTGCCTCAGCTAATCATTGTTTTTGATGTCAGAACAGACCTCAGCTGCCAATCCCAGTCACAATAAAGATAAATAAAAAGGCTACACAAAGAAGGGAAAAATCACAGAATGAAAGCCTTCAAATGTATCATTTAGTTACTATTTACTTTTATACTTTTATTAGTTTACAGTCTGCTGCTAAAACTTTCCTTTTTGATTATGATATTAAAATGCATTTTAATATCATATTTGCTTCTTCGCTTAACATTTTTTCACAATGGAAATAAGGGAACATTTGCTTGCATGGGTTAATTGCTAATAGTAGAGGTATAGATTAAGCCCTAATGTAAAAGATAATGCTAAGCTAAAAGTTAACCAGTGAAGATAAGCATGCTAGAACACTGCTAAGTCAATGTGAATGCCCTGAATAGATTGCCAATCTATCAGAGAGACACTCACGTTCACACTTAACCTAACATGCTTCAGTCTAAGCTGAAAGACAACAAAATGTTGAGCTGAGGGGAGCTGCACAGTCATTACGAGTACCACCTTTCACACTACCGATTAGTCTGGCTGTTAAAGTTTGTTAACTCGTGGCAATGGTGACGACGAAGGTGAGGAGTGTGGGAAGTTATCAAAGCAAAAAAAGGGGGAGAGGCAGATCAAATGTGTCATCTTCATCACAAACCCCCCGAGTCGAGGCCTGAGCGGGGAAGGTAGGAGGCAGGTTTGCGCGTCAGGAGGGGTGGTGGGGTGATGAGAGATGTGTGGGTGCCCTCCTGGCTCGGCTCAATCCCCCACGTCCCTTTACTCATCCGATCTGGGGGCAGCGACGAGAAAGAAAGAGAGAGCTGATGCTGAGACCCCTGGGGAGAGATTAGCGCTGACAGCACAACAAAGAAAAATTATGCCAGGGGGTCCTCAGCTCTTCGACAAATTCAAATGTAATGTATGGCTTTAACCGCGCCAAAGGAGGATCAACATAATATATGATCGACCCACTTTGCGGTGCGCTCCGTTGGCAGTGATGTAAAAGCGATTTATGCCCGTAAAGATGTGCAGGCTAATTAAGTAAGACATTGGCACAGGAGCAAATCCAATGAGCTTATGAGAGAGCTGGCAAACTAGCGCAGCCCTCCCTCCGAAAGGTCTACCTGCGGTGAGAGAAAGAAAACTTCCCCGAGCTCAGACCAGAAGCAGGAACTGTCTTAAGTGGCTCGTCGAACGCGGACGTCCACGTGTGAGGCTGTTGATCTGCTAATTGAATTCTTGTTTGTGATTTGTTTAGGGTCCCTCCTCTCCTCGCCCGACAGCATCGGAGGCCCAGGGCCTCTGTAATTACGCTGGGCCTTTTCCACCAATCAGACAGCTGTGTTGAAAAGGCTGTGGATGAAATGTCCTAATTACAGCCTCGGTGGAGAACAGCCCCACCAGGGGAATACATGCGCTGTTAGCTAACATATTCCAGAGCCAACAGTGTTAATGAGAGAGAAAGGAAAAACAGAACCACCCCCCATCCAGCTCCTTTCACATTAATCAGAGCACCTAGTTCTTCCTTTGTCTCACTGTCAGTACTTATCACGGCCAACCTCCACCTCACATCTCCATCCAGGCTGGAAGATCACTTCACAGCTGCCCTCATTTCCAAACGAGGAGCCTCTCCCTTTGCTGCCGATTGCTCCTGATTCCTGCATCAATTAAAAGCAACACACCGAGTGTAATCATCACTTGATGGCCCCCAAAAGCCATACATGCCACTGGCACATAATCGAAAGGTCTCCGGGGGGGGGGGAAGGGAGGGAGAGTGTTGGTGCAGATGAAGGGAGGGGCAGCCAGCCAGCTCAGCCCATTTCTCTAATGAGCTGCTGAACAGGCTGTGTCACGGACCTACAGAGGCTAACAAGTACCTACGCCACGTGTTCCTCGTCGTCACAGGAAAGCAGACGATGCACTTGATATTAATATTGGAGCCTGGAGCGTGACGTTTTAACCACCAGTTGACAAAGCCAGGGAAGAAAGTATTTTTTATGTGTTTTTTTTAAGCTTCGAGTTGATTGAAGTCCCGTTCCACCTCTGCATATATACAGCATGCCACTGTTGTCTTTGTGTTCTCCTCTATCTACAGTTAATTTCCCCAGACCCCCATTGCAGCTGCCGCAGGTAGACCTCAGAGAGGTGTAAGGAGGAGGCCCCGTCTCCCCTATTCACCCTCTTTTCCTAAGAGCTGCCTCATTTCAATTCTCACTGACAACAAGAGAAAATACTGGAGCAGAAGAGGCGGGTTTAGACTTAGAGGTGTGTGTCTGCTACAACAGCAGCTGTAACTGTCCAAGGGTAAATAAATAGATATTCTGGAGAGAGCCCATTATCTGTCATGGAATGCTGATACAGTCTTGCCTTGTATTTATTGCCTACTTAATGGACTTGATTGTATTACTGAAGGTAAGGAGGAGGGGGAAAAGAAAGTCCATTGCCAGCTAGAAGGTGCTTTCAGCATCCTGCAATTACCTTATGTAAATCCTGGCCTGGAATGTTGATCCACCGCTATTTAAAATGCATTGAATTTCCATGGAAAATGATCCACTCCTGCTGCCGAAGCTCATTAATAACAACGACGAGACGGGCTGACGTTTGGAATACTTACACGCTTACTTAGCATCGCCATGCATGCGAGAACACAGCCCAGTCAGCCACGCGCCACATCTATGACAGCACATTTGGATAAAGGATGGCTTTGAGTTCAAGCGCGCTGGCAAAATGAGTTATTTCTGCAACAGGAACTGGTTCTTCTTCTTCTTCTTGCACATGATGTTATACTTGTAAGCGCTCACACCATCTTCGGTTAGACAGTGTAGGAATGTGCAGACTGCCATGCCTTCTTTTTTGTTGTCTTAAATTTTACCTCACATTAAAAATGATATAGTGTGTGGGCCATGTTAAAGGCCAGCCCTCTCAAATAACTGAAGAAATGCTTTCTCATCTACATTTTTGCTTTTATGTCTCCAGGTTATGTGATCTCTCTCTGAAGTGTCTGTCCAAACCCCAGTGCACTTATAGAACCTTTGACATGTTGTGCTCACAGCTCAAATGCATTTAAAAATCCCTCCAACTGAGCACAGAAATAGCAGTTTGTGTGGTTTTTGTCATATGGAAGTGAAACAGCTGCATTTAGGAAGTCTAGAGGAGCTGCCAAAGGTCTGAGGATGTCGGTAGAGTCACAGGTTAAAAAAAAGAAAGAATATAAAACAGCATTATTTTACAAAATGACTGATAGGACATGAGGGAAAAAGTCCTACTATAGGGTACTTGTAAAGAACTGCACTGGTCATCAGCTCATGTTCATACATAATGTGGAAGTTAGCATGGGCCAGATAGGTGATGAGACTGTCCCGCACTGTTATACTAGTGTAAAACCACTGAGTCCACCATATATGCTGTATACCTGAGAGTAGCTACAATAGTGACAACAAATTGATAATCCTGCCTTCTGTCACTCAGAATGATCAGAATTTACAAAATGGACTTAACGTTTTATTCAATGTAACCAGAAATGGGTGACTGCAAATACACCCACTCGGAAAGTGCTTACTGAAGTCAGGGCCACGGGACGTTTTGGACTTCTATCGGACAGGAAGTGTTTTTGTAACCACAGGTTTAGTTTAAAGGTCATTACATCTCAAATGAGCAAATTTCTTTTTGAATAATTTCACCTCTGATTTAAATAAAACGTTCATGGTCAAAGGTTTGAATATATATGAAATTTTAACTTCATGTATCAAATAATTTGTGTTTTCTGAAAATGGTGTGTTGACTATTTCAGGGCTGTTATTTGCTCACTGATCCTGTTGTTGAGATATTCAGGTCTAAACACTGCTGCAGATTTCAAAGTCTGAAAACTTCCCCGCATTTACTTACTATGAATTATGAGTATTAGCTAGCTGAATACACATGGAATGAAACAGAATAAAAGCCTGGTCTTTCTTATCATCAGAGAAAGAAAGACATGAGTTTATTCGCAACGGATACATTAAAAACTGTTTGTATTGGCCTGTAAAATCCAATATTTGAGTACATACCAATAAAAAAAAAAACGTGACACTGCAAACGTAAACCAGTGATATAGCAGCATATAGTTGACAGTCATGCAGAATAAAACCTGTAGAACACTTTATAACTTTGAAATTCTTACACAACCTGATTCACTGTGATGGATTCATTCACACAGTGAATCAGGTCGTCGATGAGCATACAGATGCCGGTCCCTTTGTTTGGCCTGACAAATGCTGCTGCCTGAAAGCTACAATCACCGATAAAACATTCAGTATTTTTAACTATATCATCATAAATATCATTATTGCAAATTTCGATGAAATATCGTGATATCATTTTGAGGCTATACCACCCACCCCTACATAGGTGACATTATATTAGGTACATCCATCCTGTATTAACAGCTTCAAAGACATATCGAGTTCGCATCAGTGTCAGCCGACGTCTAAGTTTGTGTTATCAGACATGAAACTGCAGCGTTGAGTGATGTCGCCCTGCTGCTGCCACAGAAATCATTAATGGTGGTGTAGCAGGCTGGTGGATGGATGCAGAGGAGGTGGAGGAACATTAGTTCGTCTGTCAAAGAGATGTTTGGACTGGACTGTCAAATGAAACGTCACTTCTAATGCACATTAGGATCTTCAACAAACACGTGGACAAATAAATCGTTTTTTTTGGTCTGTAATCTTATCTAGGTGATAAGGTTATTTGGAAACTATGTGATAATAGTTTCACTTTCAGCTGTAGAAGAATATTTTCACCAGAAACAAAAAAGAAAGAAAGAAAACCTGTGTAGTAAAAAAAATAAAAGTAACTGTCAGTCCTCGGGTGTCCAGAAACACAACGTTTAAAAGCTCCAACGCTCTAACTGCTGCACAGCTCAACAACCAATCAGCATCATGGAATCTAAAAGGCTCCTCTTGGATGTCTTCGTCTTGCAGCACTGAGCTAACAGCAGCTCACACTTGCTCTCTGAGCTATTGGTAAAAGCAGTTGGTAAAAATGTCTTTACCACAGTGTAGAAAAAGAAAAACCTCCCAAACCATTTTGTTCCTCATTCAGCCACTTTGCTGACAGCCCACCTGCAAATGAAGCGGGGGGGGGATCCATAAATCTTTTATGCTCCATAATGGCTTGTTCACATTACCTGCCCACACCTCGGCCTCCACGGAGCAGATCAGGCCTGAAAACCACTGCAAGCATACGGAGCACTTCAAACACTCAAAGCCTCTCCAGGCCTGCGCTGTGGTCGCATCCATGAATTATAGAAATGATCTAATTGTTTTCTCATTTGGAAATACTGGGGGCCCTCCTCTTTGCATCTCAGTTTTAACGGCCTGCGGTTTTCAGCGGGGCGCACGACTCAGTGCTGCCTACCTTTGACACGTTTGTAGAATCCAGGGTGGTCCATCCTGTCAAAACAGAGCCAGAGCTGAGGTATGAGTTAAACCTGTTGCAATAAATTAACACATAGGCAAAGAGAGTGGAGGTGGTTCAGAGTAGTGGCTTCAATCAGAGGAGGGCATGTGGTGGAAAGAAAAGAGCCTGGAGGCTGGATGAAAAGTTCTGTTTAACTCCCTTAGAAAAAGTACAGAAGATAAATACTGCCAAGAAAGAGGGAAAAGTCACACGAGGTATTCTGCTTACAGTATTAAAAATCTAACATACATGTGACTCACACATGATGTCACACATCGCACAGCTTTTGTCATCTGTGAGATACGGTCAGTCATAGATTCTAAACCCTCACATTAATGTCAGCGGGCTAATATACAGGCTGAAATGTTAAATCAAACCAGGGAATCCACCAACAGCGAGCTTTGTGGTTGATCAACTGGAAAACACTTTCTATTTCATTTGGGAGATCCTGAAAACCAGGTAAGAATGAGATCGTTGGTGAGATCTTCTGCTAGGCTGCTGTCTTCAGGTGATTGACCTGGCCATTGAAGAACTCCTTTCTTTGCTTTGAGGAACTCTCGGGTCGATTTTGCAGTTTGCTTTGGCTTATCCATCTGCAGTGTGAAGCGCTGTCTCATCAGTTTTGCAGCATTCAGCTGAATCTGAGCAGCGAGCATGGTCCTGTACACTTTAGTTCATCCTGCTATTTTTGTTAGTAGTTTGTATCGACAAACACAATTTACAGGTTTCTGCTGACAGCCAGGCCTGTGCCATAACATCGCCTTCAGCGTGTTTCACAGATGCTGTGGAAAGCTTTGGATCATTTCTCTTCTCATTCTGACAGAAGTTAATCTTTGTTTCATCTGTGAAGACTTTTTTTGTCACATCTGCAGCTGATCTGTCACTATGTTGTGTCCTCTTCTGTTGTGCTTCTTTATGTGTGTGTGAGCTTTGCAGTCTTTTTCTATTCGCTGGTGCTTTTGACCTCTCCAGGTCACTGTACTTTCACGTTTTCTGTCAAAGTCCAATCTAGCCTTGCTGTTTTTAGTATAGGCAAAGGTTTACACCGTGTTGTAAACCCTGTTTACATTCATGACATTAGACACTGATTATGATACACCTACCTCCCCAAGAGTGTTTTAGTTGCCTGCTGTGGTCTTTCAGGCCTTTTGGTTTTCTTTGTACAGCACTGCTAATTTGGCTACTCTTAAAGTTTTTGTTCTCTCCTTCGCTCCATTAACATTTCTTTGGACCTCATACTGAGTTTCAGTGAAAAGATACCAAATGTATTGTCAACAGTTTGAATAAACTCCAGATCTTTGACTTAATTCGACTTAATTTGTCATTAAATAATGAGTCAAGAAGCCTCATCAGGCCAAGAAACTACTACTATTATATATATCCACAAAAAATGATATGAAAAAGAGGTTACTGAAGTTAACAGGGTGAAAAAAAACCCATTTTACCTAACTAAAATAAAAAGACTTAAAGAATATTCTGAAACTATAAAAACAAGAAGTGTCTTTAGTTGACGTCTTTGATGTGCATGTTTATTGTGGCAGTATACATGGCGGTGTTTGAATTCTGAATATTAGCTCTGATCTTACCTTTTTCCCCCGACAAATGCCACATTCCAAAAATCAAGGAAAATGAAACACTGAAGCTAATAAAAACTAAATTAAATTAAAGCAAACCCACTCTGGAAACTTCCACATATGGAGACGACTACAGAAAATATACACACAGGCTCTGTGTGGCTTTCAGCAAAGCAGAGTTTGCTCCGCTTCGTGCTTCTTAATCAGAACTGACACTGTGGCAATTACCTAATTAGACATCAATTAATCCACACCCTTCAGGTCTGCAGCCACGTTTGACCTGAGACGGAACGACAAAAACGGCGTTTGAAGAACGGAGAAATCAGATTAATGGAAGTGGAGCGGCAGAGGTTGGGCCGCGTTCAAGAAATCTCCAGAAATACACCGATGTTTCATTTCATAATTAACAGGTAGGAAAATAATTGATTGAGACATGAAAGCTTAATCACTCAATTCAATAAGCAGGATATCAGTGCTGAGTAGATTAATTCAATTATGTAATTAAAGACGAGGGAAAGGGGGGAAGCTTTAGAGCTGATTGAAGGTTAAACAGCCTGCTAACCTTTTCTTCACTTCACATCCACACAGCCACCACAGCACACACCGACGTGGGTTTGTCTTGTTTTTTTATTAGACATAGCAATTTCACAAACAGCAGTTAGCCTGAAAAGTACATTCAAATGTATGCCTGACCATGCGCAAACACTCCAGATACACCTGCAAACAAAAGTAACAGTCGGTCACATTTTTTTTTCTTTTTCACAATCCGTCTATTTTTCACGTTTTTGATTCAAACTTCAACAAAGTCAGACTCTTTCACTGGTTCGCCATCAAAAGCACACATACCTCAGTCACTACGACAGTTTAACAGCTACTTTCTTTCCCTGTACATACGCTCCAAAAGGATTTAAAGGCTCTTCTTTGCATTCGAACAGCCGGGCGCCATGTTCCCCTGTCTGAACACTTTAATATTAGCTTACGTGAGGAGAAGGGTCAGCAAATTCACGTGAAATGGTAACACTGAAGTTCCCAGAAGTCCGCTTTGTTGGTTTCCAGTAACACCAGGACTGAGGTCGGCGACCTTTCTCGCCACTGAAGTTTTAATGAAGTTCACGAAGGATCGCGGCCGGCTTAACGCAAATGTTAACAAAGCACGTTAGACTACACGACACACAGTTTGTTACAAAGTGGCAACACAGGGATGCTTCTGCTCCGATGTTATGCCATTTACCTCACTCAGTACACTTGTGTGCCAAAGGGTTAATGGCCAACACTGGTTGAAAGTGGGGGCAGGGGTGTCACTAATAAGTGGGATAAGTGTAATTCCAGTTCATCCAAGAGCCAAAAGACAGTCTGTTAGCTTAACACTGATTATTTTTCCACCTTATCCAAATACTCAAAGGGCTCACACGTCACAAACGAAGCTCCACGACACAGAAACCAGATCCACTCCCTGGTCGGATTCCACCAAGAGGCGCGAGCAGCTCCACTTTCATTTACTGGCCACAGGGAATCCAGTGTATGTGAAAAACACCTGAATACTCAAATCCACCAAATCGTCCACACGTCATCGCAGCACCACTCTGAAAAAAACTCATCCGGCCCCACTACTCGTAGCACGAATGGCAACTGAACAAGTGGGTGAGATTTATACACTTTGTTTTTTTCTTTTAAATCATCTCCAAAACTTCTTTAAGTGCAACACTTTAGGAATTTTTTTTCTGCTTGGTCCACAGCAATGTTCAATTCAGTCCAGAAACAAAAGAGAGGAAGGGAAATGGAAAACAAGTCCGTGTTTGAAAAGTGTGGCATCCTCTTCCTGAGTAGGCACCTCTACCTACCAAAAATACTTTCGTACTCTAGCAGTATAAGCTCCACTATCTGGTTCTGGTAGACCATGTGGACCGCAATGTTGCCCGTCTCTGTCTCGGGCCTCAGCAGCGTGGGTCCGAACACGATGGCCACGCTCTGTGTGGTCATGCGGTTGGCCTCTCCGTTGTCCACCACCCTGGAGGGAAGAGGAGAATGGGGAGAAGAGGAGATTTAGAGATCGCACATTTTATAAACAGCTTCAGGTGTTCGACGGCGTTCCGGTTTCATCTGGAGAAAAGTGCATTACATACATCTTTAAGGCTCGAGCCGGAGCACAGAGGCAAACTCGGTAACATGACAGAACGCTCCAGGCAAGAGCATAATAGTCTTTTTAAATAGAATCTACATCCTTGCATGCAGATGCACAAAACAATAACATATTCATGGAGCAAAGGAAAAAAGAAGGCAGATTAAATCCCCCTGCTGATATACCTAGACCTCCATACACAGAATGTCACGCTATAAATTTCCTCATGAAACACCACTTCACAGGTACTGAATTACAGCAAACACAGCACCATATAAATGCAAATCGGAAAGCTAGGCAAATGTCATTGTGAACATATGATATTGCCACTGGCTGCAGTGAGCCAAGAATACACAGCTGGCTCAAGTTTGTGTTTGCATATAGGCTGATCGGAATGAGGGAGGGTAAACAAGCTGAACGGGTCCGTTTGAGCCACGCATGTGAAACTCGTTCAAGTAAAACGTGACCAAATAAATCAAAGAGGACGGGCATTAGAGAATACACACTTGAAGGCTTTTACTTTCTCCGTGTCGGATGTTCCTCATAAATGTTTATCACCAGTTATATTTTTCAAAGTGACTGCTGATGAGTTGGCCAACTAGTTATTATCCTGGGCTTCACACTGGGATGATCCGTGGGCTGGTTACAGTTCTCAGGATGTACTTTTCCCATGTACATCACAGACACAGGTCCTAATATTTGTTTTTATTTGACGGATCTTCAGGGTAAAATGATTCATATCTGGGCTGAAACAATGTTTTGTCATTATACCTTAGTGTATAACAAAATACACAGTGGTGTCTCGGAGTAATAAATAACTAACATACAACACAGTGGCTTTAATTCAGAGAATATACGACTTTAATCTGGAAACGAAGAGCTGAACAAGTCTGACCGATGACTTCCTTACTTCTGAAGACAGTGATGAGATTTCACAGGTTTCACGGTCTGAAGAAGTTATTTATTAAATGGATGAATGAAAAGTGTCCCTGCGCACTGCTTACCTCCTCAGGTGTTTGAAGAGGATTTGCATTGTGTCATGGTTGGGCTTTGGCAACTTCTTGATTAAATCTTTGATCGAATTCACTCGCTGCTTGTAGTCGGAGCACTCTGAAGAGGAGAAGCAGAATAAGTGAAAACACATGGATGCAGTGCCACCTTGTGATCACACCAGGCAAAGGATTTAACCTAAAGATTGAGAGCGGCACTATTTTAACCGTATAACTCACTGATGGCGTTCACAAAGTCATTGAAGGATCCGTATGAGAACAGAGGCTCAGGAAGCTCCCTGAAGAACATCTTGAGAGCTCCGGTGGTGACGTGGATGTCCTCCCACTTGCTATCATTGAGATCCACCTTCTCATCTGACAGATGACGAGGAGGTAAGGCAGAACACAACTATTACCAGAAAAATGACCCTTTACATCACATCACATATAGAGATTATACAGTGTAACTAGATCTTACCATGATTCACAGCAAAGCGAAGCTTCTGGATCACTGCCAGGTTCCCGCTCACTCGATATAAGCCATCAATATTAAGACCTGTGGGTGGAGGTGAGAGGAAGGGAACACAGACAGGAGCAGGGAGTGTAAACGACAAGGCCGCGTTTGTGTTTCCTGACTTTAAAGCAGCAGCACCAACAAAGAGAGACTGATCAAACGCTTTTCTCTTCACTGCTTCACTTTGTGTTGCTCTGGAACAAACTGCAGGTAGTCTGTATGAAAACAGTTATGTTGATGCTTGAAAGAGACTAAAATTATGCCTGATACAGAAAGTCGCAGCATCAGAAGCAAAAACAATTAAAAAAAATGAAATTCCACACAGATGTTTAATATTCTGAACTGGCTGAAGTGGCAGAAAACCTGAGTTTACTTCTGAAAGACTCTGCCTCTCTCCGCCATGGCCTTGGACACAGGTCATGTTACTGGCCTGTATCTTTGGAACCTCATAGGCTGGAAGATCTCTTTATTTTTGTATTTACTGATTTTCAAACATTTTTTCATTTAAATACTTTTACACTCTTCCAGTTTACGACTCAGGTAATTGGCTCATGTACTTTTAACCTCTGGAACTCTGTTGTTTAATGTGTGTGAAAAAATAATGCAACTGTAACAAACGACTGACTGAACATGAAATAAAACTGAGCCCAAACCATCGCCATGGTGATGCATGATTCATAGCAACATATTCTGGATTCTTTAAATTAGAATGGGAGAGCTTAATGTCTGCATTCGTGAAGTTGTATAAAAAAAATCTATAAAAATAATAAGCAGTGTGTCATATGCGTATGTCTGGGGGGCTCGTACCTGTGTTCTCCACATGGTCGATGCACATTTTGACAAAGTTGGGCACTGATGTGTTCTCCCGCTGACACAGACTGGTCAGACTGCAGCCAAACACCTGATCTGTGAGCACACACAAACATTTATTTCCATCTTTCGCCCGTCTGGTGGAACATCACAGAGCACTCGCTGCAGTCACGTGCGTAGAGCTGCTGTCCGCTTACCTTTGATGTATCCTTTGTCTCGGACAGCCTGGTATGTGGGTCGACGAGTGAGGAACTTCTTGAGCTTCATCCTGGTTTTCTTCTGGTCTGATGAATCCATGCTCACAGAGTTCTTCATTGCTGTAGGAAGACAGGCTTCATGCGAGTGCCTCTCTTTTGCAAACACACTGAATGTCCATTCTGCAGCGCAAGGACACTCGCAGACTTACCTCGGCTCTTCTTAGAGTCCCGGTGCTCCTTCTCCTTGTCGTGTTTCTCAGCTCCTGGAGACTCAGGCATGTCCTCCTCAATGGCTTCATCCGACTCCCATGCCTGGACGGGGAAGACACATACATAAGCTGGCTCAGACTGAATTTGCTCTCAGTTTCTATTTATTCTGTCCACTCCTGAGTATTTAACCTTTCACTGCAGTTTGTTTAAACAGGTGTAAACTGTGATTTCAGCTCTGGCTGGGCTTGCACTGAATTGTGGGAAAAGTATCTAAATTAAAGGTAAAGCTTCTGTGTCTTCCACTCACATGTGTGTTGATGGTCTCTGTAAGGGCACGGTACCAGTCACTGATGACACTGTCAATCTCAGACTGGATCAGGAGCTCTGTTCCCTGACGGGTCTTCAGCTAGAGGAGGAAAGGATAAAAAGCCAAAAAAGCTCAGCTTGTTCTGACATGTTTGAACCAAAAATGACTGAAAAAACAAGAGCTGAGAGTTGGGAGCAGGTCCAATGGTTCCAGCACCTCGATGACGTGCTTTTTGCTTGATTTGTCCTTGGAGGCCCACTCCACTGTCCCCCCACGCAGATCCACAGTGAACTCAGGCTTCGACTGATTGCTGCCAAACTTCTGGAACAGAGAGACGAGACACAGTATGAGAGACAACATCTGACACACACATGATATAACAGGGATGTCCTGCTGTGTCCGTACAAGGATGAAACCAGATATGCAACAAACGGGTAAAGACTTTACACTGGACTCAGTAAATAACACAACAGTTAATAAAATAGTCGTTAAATCATCTAAGAACCTCAGTTATGTTCATTAATATTGCATCGATGTCAGAGGAATCACTGGTGAAGCAGGAGGTACATATTGGATCTCTTCACACACACAGATCTTTAGTTTTGTGTTACGAAAAAGCAAAAAGGCCATTAGTTATTTATATTAATGTCATGCATATTAATGAACACGATGTTCGGAGGTTTTAAATCTGACAGCGTTGTAATTCAGTCAGAGCTATTCCTGGAAATATCACCGGAAAGTGATGAACACCGTGAGCCTCCTAAAACTCTCTTCTTGTCAGACAAGCGGTCCATATGTCAAATGCCTGAAACTGTGCGAACGGATCCTTGACATCAACGCCTGGTCTGACACCCCAGCAGAAAGCACTGCTTAATGCACGTAGGAGCAGTTCATCAACGCCAACACTGTCCCCAAAGTGTTGCTCTTCATGTGTGGATAACTTTCTGGAAGGGAATGCCAGGACACGACCCATCACTGTTATTAATCACTAGAGCTGTGGTGTGAGCACCGACCCATCATAAAACAAGGTCAGTTATAAGGATCTACACTTGTTGTAAATGACCAAGACAAGATTTTAAATTTGGCACTGGATTGTAGAGTGACTTGCTTTATTTTATTGTGCCTCACTCTGGACAATGTAATATATTTTTGGAATAAGACCAGGGAACCCTCTGACTGCTTGGTCCTGGACCTATGCTTGGTAGGCCCTGTTAGCATTCTGTATTTACTCCCTGTGTCTTTATATGCTGCTATAAATGTCAACTCTTGCCTCCTCTCTCTCCCAGTATGCATTTTGTCCATGTCTCTCCTTTTCTCTTACTCCTCACTCCACACACAGCTACCAGCCAGGGGTTTCTTCCAGCTAAACGAAATATCAGTACAGCTCTTAAAAATCTTTCAGTGACATCACAGAGAAACTGTATGAAACACACTGATGCTGCTGTTGGGTGTGAACTTCTCATGAAGGTTTGATTACACTTTGTTGTTCCTCTCTTTAAATCACTTTTCTCTAGTTACTGGAATGCTGATTTTCTTTAAACTCTTTGCATTTTTTCTTTCTTTTCTGCATATTTTTACTCACTTAATATTTAAGGAGCATTCCATTTATCAATAAAGTATTAAACACACTTGCCCTAAGTAAAATACAAGTGCATGTCCTCCTGAGGAGAGACACACTGCATACACTTTTATCCAACAGAATAATTTAAGTCCTCATTATTAACTATTTTCTGTTTGTATGAGTGACTTGCATGGGCTCCACTGCTGCTCATTAGTGTGTCTAAGGCTACGTCCACACTAGCCCGGATAGATTTGAAAATGGCGTTTTCGTCTGAAAACGCTCCGCGTCCACACTATCGGAGTTGTGCGTCCACATTGAAGCGACCGAAAACGCTTACGTTCCAGTACTGCGCATGGGTGAAGCGCAAGACGATTCGACCTGCCTCATTTCTGTCTGCCGTTTATTTACTTTCCGTCTCTTTGAAACGTTGCGGCAAAATGTCGAGGAAAAGCACTGAGTTTTTTAAATGGACTAACAATGAGGTGGAGTTGTTCTTGCGAGTAACACAAAAGTACAAAGTTGCAAAAGTGAGTGATAATTAAAGAATTTGAAGAAAAGCTATCTGAAGCATGTACAACCTGATATTAATCTTTAATAGGACTGTCAAAATTGAGCGCAAACAAAACAACTGCTGTATAATGCCCTCCGCTATCTTAGGTACTTGCTCTCCAAGTACCAGGTAAAATGTGCAAGTTTAATGCCACAAAGTGCAACAAAGATCAAAAATGTATGGTAGCTGCTTTCTTGTAAATTTAAGATAAAAGTATAAATATCACACAACCTTTAAAAGACTCCTTTGATCTCTCTCTAAACTGCTGTTTCTCTAAAGTGAAGTTAAGGTGAGTTAAGCTTGACAAACACACGTCAGTGGTCAGTCACAGCAGGGGTGAATGAACAAATGGGAGAGAGGTGGGAGCGCATGCAGAGAGAGAGGGAACATACAGCGGCAGCCTGACTGGGCCTACAGTTCACATAGGAGACAGCAGGACGGGGCTTGACTGAGTGCTTCCAGCTGCTAAGAAGAGTGAGGAGCAGCTCTGGGATAGAGTCGCTGCGGTAGTAAGACTTCAGAGAGAAGAGGAGAAAACTAATGAACAGAAGGTGACAAACGTCACAACACAGATGGCATGAAGGCCGGTGAATACGCAGGAATATGGAAAAGGAAAATATCAGAGAAACAAATGGAATGATTTAAAAAAAATAAAAATAAAAAGAAGAAGTCAGAGGTCACAGGATACATACCCAGCTGGTGCTGCCCCCCTGACCCTTTGCAAAGAGCAGGGATGAGCCCTGCAGCACAGTCCAGGAGGAGGTCCAGTTCTTCCTGTTAGTCAGGACAAACGTGTTAACGACATTCTGTGGATGCAGAAAACACTTTTAGAGAGTAATCACTTCTTACCTGACTTTCTTTCCATTCTCTGTGATTTTGGTGACATTGAGAACTCCACACTTCTCTGAAGGCTGAGGAGAGAGACACAGTGGCAGATAAAAACCTGCTGGAACACGTTTGAAAATACACGCACGCACGCACGCACGCACGCACGCACGCACGCACGCACGCACGCACGCACACACACACGACAAGCAAATGGAGCGGAGCAAACTGAGTCTTAAAGCTGCTGTGTTCATAGCTAAACACCACCAGCAGATGGCGCCCTAATGCTGCAGCAAAGTGTTGAAATAGTAGTTTAGTAGGTAGGTGATAGGTTTGATGCAGGTAAATATGGCATGCAGCACACTATAGTAAACCAAATGGGTTGTTGAAAAGATGAAAGACGAGAAGTGTTGTCTTTACATGCAGAGACAGCAGGATGATGATATGCAGTGTGCAGTGCAAGCTGGGATACTAACGGTCAAGGGGTGCTTAGGAGATGAGGGGCAGGAGTCAGAGTCTGGAGAGCTCTGCTTGGGCACCGAAGCACACTCCTACCAACAAGAGGCACAGTGTGATAAGTCACTAATAACTATACATGAAGACAGCAGGTCTGAGGTTAGTGAGTGATGGAGAAGAAACCTGGGATGGAATCACAAGAATGAGTTATTGTTAATAGAAGTCATCAAAAGATAAAGACAGAAAAAAGACAAGTTAGGGTTTGAATTGTAAACATCTTGGATTTTGGCTACAGAGATGTTCAATATTTTGTCCAATATGCTGCTCCTTTTCCTGATCTCCATCCTGCATCAACAACAATGTACACTGAAGAAACTAACAAAACACAAAATGCTGTGTTTAAAACTAGCCACTCATGCAGTTAGTTCTTTTAACTCATGCATATTGTTATATCCCATATTAGAACCATTTCTTTAATGCGACTTAATAAACTTTGCATCAGGGAGGGTTGAAAAAAAAGAAAGAAAGAAAAAAGAAGTGCCTTGCATAATAAAAAGTGCAGGGACCAGTTTTTGGAGCTTTGCCCAAACTGAAGGCTAAAGTTGAGGATGTCTGAATCTCTGCAGCTTCTCCTTTCTTTTATCAGTTTGTATTCTGTGAGCTTTCCTTTCCCTGAGAGGAAAGTGAGAAAAGCTTGTGGTGATTCATTTTCTAATATCTAAAAAGTTTATTTTCCTCCTGACTTAAAAGTTAAAAATCCATTTCAGACCATTTTACAATAGTTTACTTTTCCTACCTGTGAAATAGGAAGAAAAAGGTTCTCCAGTTGAAACAGGTGAAAAGAAAATTAGCCAAGTTTGTGAAAAAGTTTCTTAGGTAAAAAAAAAAAATCAAAACAAAAATTTATTTTCAACCTGTGAAAAAAGTTCTTCAGAGAAGCTTTGACAGGGGGAAAAAGCCCCCCACCAAAAAAACCATTACAGAAACAAATATTTTTGTTCTCACAAGAGACAAAAACAGAAAAGCACTCTCACAAACTAAATGCGCAAAGACACAAGCGAGACCGACAACTGACCCAGCTGGTAACAGATGTTGCATTGTTAAAAGGAATTCAGGGACATTCAAGTGTCAGCGTGTGGGTTTGTGAACTGAACTTTGTGGCTCTGGTCTGTTTTACATGTCACAAGATTGTATCCCATACAACATGATGAGCAGGTGTCCACTGTCCTCACAGAGATATGCTGGCTACACACACCATGAAGTCTTCCCCAGATAAAACAAACTTGTTAATCCATTTTTATTGGCCATCATTAATTTTCACAACAACCTGTTCTCTTCTTTTCACACACAGAATAATTCACCACCTTTCCATATGCTGAACTCCAACTGTCATTAGTGTTAAAGTGCACACAAAACACAGCATGAACAACACAGGAAAGCCTGTTTCCATCAGCCTAACACTGTTTAACTCCACATTAGTGGTGGTCTCTGTCCTACCTTGTCATTGAGATCTAAGACATAGGTGCTGTGCCTCCACTTAGTGAGGACAATGGGATCCGGCTGCTTTCTCTCCAGGCTGCGACTCTTAGGAACCTCGCCGGGCTGAGGGGAGATGTTGTACTGCAAAGAAAGAGACAAGCGGTGATGTTTACGGTCCCAGATGTTTTTCTAACAGACTTCAGATTCCCTTCTTTCCCACCTCTCCTTTTACTGTCCACAGGATCATTGGACAGAGGAAGTTTCCTTACACGGCAGGCATTGTTTACAGTAAAGTCCACTGACTGTACCTGCGTGTGCACTAGACCACTGTTTACTCACTCTGAGAACGAAGTGGTCTATTCTGATCGCCTCTAAAGCCTCCAGATTAGGTGGTAAAGTGCCACTAATAGCCAGTCACTTAGAGTTCAACGTAAACTTGGCTCTTCCATGAGCTCTCAGACCTTCATCCACTTACAACAACAGGACTGGTCTCAACACTGCTAGGATGAGCCAAAGTGTGTTACAGTGCAGTGGTGCCAGGTGATGTAATACGACAAGAGTAGTCATTGTCCCAGGAAGGAACCTGCATTAAGTGGTGGATGACTGATGTAAAGAGCAAAGACAAAGCACATGGACAGCCAAGTTCATCATGTAATCTTACCCTAGGCAATTCCCACTCTGACCTGGAGCCATCAGCGCTGTAGTAGTAGGGTCGGCCTTGTTCGTCCACATGTTTTATCCACTGTAAACATAAACACAGGTCAGCGGCAAATAAAGAAAAAGCATCTGATGGAAGTGCAGTCACTAAGGGTGACGGGTGAGGTCACCCAAACTCTTTTAAGCACAATCAAAATCAGACTCCACCTTCTCCTGTGTGTACTCAGACACATAGAGAGTGTGTCCATGTTCATCCAGCTCTTCAGACCAGCCCCTAGGGGGTGACCCATACTGGCTGTCAGACTGACTGGAGTGGGTGCTGTGGCAGTTTTCCTCTGAGGACAGTGGCTGTGGAGAAAGAAGGACAGAAAAGAAGACCTTAAAGCAAAGAATCGGCTGAACCAACGGTCACACATATGACCACATGACAACTGTCTGTGTTCAAACACTTGGTCAACAAAGTTTGTTGTAACAGGACACAAAGTTAGAGTCAACCAAAGTAAAAACTGGCTGCTGAGTATAAAACTCCAACATGTGAGTTACAAAGGGCGTTATGCACTTCAGCAGCATCTGCACAGCTTCATTTTGATATCACTGTAAGGTACAACACCAAATTTTAAAAGGTTGTAAAATAGTTTTCAGCACCAATCATCTTGCCCAACTGTAGGCAAGAATGTGAACACATTTTTTAAGAAAGAGAAAAACTGTAAAAGTTATGTAAACATTTTGATCCAAAATGTTGCAGCTACACTACTTACGAGGACTACAAAGAAAAAGCATACTTCGCCAGTATCAGCTTCTCTTCATTAGGTCCCTGTTGCAGGCTTACTTGTGGTTCCTAAAATATTTAAAAGTAGAATGGAAGGTGGAGCCTTCAGCTTTCAGGCCCCTCTTCTCTGGAACCAGCTTCCAGTTTGGATTCAAGAGACAGACAATATCTCTACTTTTAAGGCTTCAAACTTTCCTTTTTGATAAAGCATATAGATAGGGCTGGATCAGGTGACCCTGAGCCCTCACTTAGTTACATTTCAATAGGCCTGACATACTGGGGGCTTCCCACGATGCACTGACTGTCTTTTTCACTCACCTTTTTTCCACTCTTTGTGTTTAATTCAATTCAATTTAATTTATACATCGCCAAATCACAACCACAGTCGCCTCAAGGCGCTTTATAAGGTAGACCCTACAATAATAAATACAGAGAAAAACCCAACAATCAAATGACCCCCTATAAGCAAGGACTTTGGCAACAGTGGGAAGGAAAAACTCCCTTTTAACAGGAAGAAACCTCCGGCAGAACCAGGCTCAGGGAGGGGCGGCCATCTGCTGCAACCGGTTGGGGAGAGAGAAGGAAGACAGGATAAAAGACACGCTGTAGAAGAGAGCCAGACATTAATAACAAGTATGATTCAGTGCAGAGAGGTTTATTAACACAGTGATTGAAAAAGGTGACTGAAGAAGACATACTCAATGCATCATGTGAATCCCCCAGCAGTCTACACCTATTGCAGCATAACTAAGGGAGGATTCAGGGTCACCTGATCCAGCCCTAACTATATGCTTTAGCAAAAAGGAAGGTTTTAAGCCAAATCTTAAAAGTAGAGATAGTGTAGGGTGTTTATGAACCACTTTTCATTTAATCATTAGTTATTAATCTCTGTCTTTTGTCCCATCTTCCTCTCCTCACCCCCAACCGGTCGCAGCAGATGGCTGCCCCTCCCTGAGCCTGGTTCTGCTGCAGGTTTCTTCCTGTTTAAAAAGGGAGTTTTTCTCTCCCATTGTCACCAAAGTGGTTGCTCATACAGGGGTCATCTGATTGTTGGGTTCTCTCTGTATGTATTTACCTTAAAATATAAAAGGCCTTGAGGCCTTTTATTGCCTTGGTGTTACATAAATAAAACTGAATTGAACATTAAAGTGTAATCCACATAGCAGCTAATACATAAATTAAGAGCAAAGCTTTTGGCTGCTGGTGCCAAATCAGAAAAAGAGTAGTGAAGCGTTCAGCCAACTATATTTAGTGAATATAAAAGCTGAAGGACCCAAGCATCAAGTAACATTTGATGTGTTTCTTTTCTTTTATTTATTTATTGTTTTTACTTTATAGCTGACTTACGCTTTTATTTGTGTAAAAATGGTTAACAGTCACAGCTTGAAAATAACATATTGAACAACTTCACACTAGTAGCTGATGGTATTTGCAAATGTCATTGGCAGATTTATTTGTCGTGTATCACCACGTTTTTCCTCAGGCTGGTTTGAATTTCATGTTTTGAGTCTTTCAGCCAAGCAGCACAATCAACAACAATAAAACAATTTGCAACTGAGAGAAACAAGAGGTCCTGTGCGAAGCTGGAATCAACACGTTTGTTTTTAGGCTATAATAAGCCACTCCAATGCTCTATCAGTTATACTACAGTGCATTAATGCTTCACAAGGGGGCAGTGTTGGATAGTTAGGATGAAATGACAACCTACTAAGAAACTGAAACCATGGCTTCTCTATATCAAAGGCGCACTTGTCTTCCCACCTTCGTCTAACCACAACATCTTTTAGAAGTGAGGTTGACCACAACTTCAACAGAGCCTGTTTATTTAACGTGAACTGCCAGAGATGCCATTTACAGACCATTATGACCTGATTCCTGTTTCCACATCCACTCACACCTAAACCCTTTGGCCCAAACAAAGGATTATTTGTTTGAATGCTTGTTCATATTTGACATTTATGACTACTTACAGAAACAGATCATTTTTAGCATCTCTCTCCAAATACTCCAGGCACCCCTCACCTCACTCTCCGCTGTGCACTGGCTGTCTCCTCGGGTACTGCTGGTACTGCTGCTAGTATCCCTAGTGCGTGGTGGCTTCCAGGTCCGCTCCCCGGTGGCCCGGTTGTAGTAGAAGTGCCTGCCACTCAGATCTTTGTGGGTCTCCCAGTCACCCAGGATGTGGATTGGGGAGCCTGAGGGCACAGGAGGCAGGCTGGACTGAGAGATCTTCAGCTCCTGGAGGTTGGTATAGACAGGCGAGTCGGACCGGCCCTGACCTGTCGGTGATGTTGTCTGGAGGAGACAGATGGAGGAAAAGAGGGAGGAAGATCAGGATTTGTGGTGCATTCATTCACGGGTGGCTGATCATCTTTTTTTCATTTATATTCACTGAGTTGTTCTGGGAATTTACGACTGTCCTCACTTTATTCTGAAAATTCAATGACATTCCAGGAATTCCATGACCACAAGACGCCAGTGTCTGCTGACATCCAAGTATGTGTTGGACACGCTCGGCCTAGCTACAAACAGCAGCAGCTGTCACAGGGTGGGCCCAACGGTGGAACGTGATCAGCTGAGCTGTTTGCGACAGCACAGTTAGCATTACAAACATAAACACAGAATTTAGCTGCAAAGAAATATAAATGTTGCACAACAATCTACTTTCTCCATTTAGAAGAACGAAAGTGAGTGAGTGAGGAGGCAGTCGAAGGCTCTGAGCAAGTCTGGCAGTCTGCACGGCAGGATGGAGGCGGCACATGTGGCTTGCAGTCACAGAGGTTGAAATCGCACCATATCAGTGAGATTTGAACCACATGCTCTCAACAGAGTTATGTAATCATTTATCTATCAAATCAGAGGCAAATTCTCTGAGGACAAAGTCTGCTGGTATTTTAATGCAAGATTTACCCATGTAGGATAAAAGAAATGAAATGCAAAAGAAATTAAATGGTGAATTTCAGAGATTTGACTTCACAGTTTATGCATGAGGCTGTTTAATAGCTATATTAAACAATAGGTAGATTGAGTTGGTGTGAGTTGCCCAGTTTTTCAGACACCTTCTGCAGCAAGGCTCCTTGAATGTATTGGAACTGTTTCTGCTCCTGTTCACAAAGTTATTTATGAAATGGGGATCCATACTTATAACCACAGGTTATAGGTAGGGGCCCAAACATCACATAATAAATAGCAAATACAAGTATACTTGTACAATTACAACATACATTATCATACAAGCCTAAATCTTAACCTAAAACTAATGATACCATGCTGTCACACTGGCATTAGCACTGCGAGAGGTGCAGGTGTAGTTTCAACTGTTCACTAAAAGGTTTGCATATTTTCCTGGGTAACTGGGTCTTAATTCCTGGAAAGAAATATAGATTTTTGGTGCTTTGAGCACAATTTACTTCATCAAGAGAAGGCAGACATACAGCAAATTTCCTCCTAGCACACAAAAAGAGCACTACAGGTCAGAGGAAAATACAGAATTTTAAACAGAAAGTTTTCACAGGACTCTGTGCAGGCCTGTGAAGAGCTGTCCCTTTAAATGTGGCTTTTTGCCATAACAGACAGCACTGTCACGGCACAGGGACCTAACAGCTAAACATCTCCTTAGTAACCATAAATATTGCTTCAAATTGTGCAATAGCAGGTTAGAAAGATTGAAAAATTTGGGGAAACAAGCGTTAGAAAAAAAAAAGGCACCCTGCACAGCAAAGGCAAGAGGAAGTAGAAAAGATAAGTTACGTGTGTCTTTTGTGCAAATGGCTGGTGTAAAGTGCCGATGCGGTATAGAGATAAAAAGCTAACTAAACAGTTTGTCTTCCATTTAGATCTTTGCTTTACACAACCTAAGAGTTGCCGTCTGAATATATTTTCCTGGATTTGGACCCGGCCCTGCAGTGTCAGAGCAGATGAACATCAAAGACAGTTTTTGAGATGGTCTTTTAAAACTTGGCAGCATCCGAAGGTCACTCCACAAAAAGGAAAAAGCTAAGTTTCCATGGCTACGGCTCAGAGCGTTTAACGTTCTGTATGGTCTGAA
Organism: Oreochromis niloticus; assembly: GCF_001858045.2. Classification (NCBI taxonomy): domain Eukaryota; kingdom Metazoa; phylum Chordata; class Actinopteri; order Cichliformes; family Cichlidae; genus Oreochromis; species Oreochromis niloticus. The sequence goes on from NC_031974.2 coordinate 29,905,338, forward strand.
AAAAAATATTTGGGGCTTTTGGAGCTGAGCTGAGTCTGACTAGTGCCAGCTTTGGGTGTCTCTAGCGAGCAGGAAAGCATTAGATACAGAATCTCCAAAAGTTGAATCTGTTCATCTGGACGTAGCGTTTTGTGGGAGAAACGTTTCGTCACTCATCCAAGTGACTTCTTCAGTCTCAGCTGACTGCAGGTTTCCCCAAACCTTATAAACAGTACATTTGCATAATGACTGAAACCAGCCCACTGAAGGAACAATGGGCTGTGAGGTCAGTTCCTTAATCATAATTATGCAAATTCCCATGACCATTGATCAACAATCACTGACCAAAACCCACTGATCAAAGAACACTGATCAATGGCCATGAGTACCATTCACAGAGAGTTGGGGAATGGCTGCAATCACAGCATTGTAAGATGGCGAAAGATGTACCCTTAGGCCCCCTCCTCGATTCAGAGATGGTCTTTCCCTTTTCACGTAAATGGCCTCCTTGACTCCGCGCTCAAACCAGCGTTCTTCCCTGTCCAGGATGTGTACATCCTCATCGTTGAAAGAGTGTCCACTGGCCTGTAGGTGTAAATAAACTGCAGAGTCCTGGCCTGATGAGGTTGCTCTTCTGTGTTGTGCCATCCGCTTCGCTAGAGGTTGTTTGGTTTCCCCGATGTATAAATCCTGGCAATCCTCCTGGCACTTAACAGCGTACACTATGTTACTCTGTTTGTGTCGGGGGACCCGATCCTTGGGGTGGACCAGTTTTTGGCGCAGCGTATTTTGGGGTTTAAAAGCCACAGAGACCCGGTGTTTAGAAAAAATGCGTCTCAACTGTTCCGATACTCCTGACACATATGGGATCACTACAGGTTTTCACCTGTTAAGCGCCAGGAGGATTGCCAGGATTTATACATCGGGAAACCAAATAACCTCTAGCGAAGCGGATGGCACAACACAGAAGAGCAACCTCATCAGGCCAGGACTCTGCAGTTTATTTACACCTACAGGCCAGTGGACACTCTTTCAACGATGAGGATGTACACATCCTGGACAGGGAAGAACGCTGGTTTGAGCGCGGAGTCAAGGAGGCCATTTACGTGAAAAGGGAAAGACCATCTCTGAATCGAGGAGGGGGCCTAAGGGTACATCTTTCGCCATCTGTGATTGCAGCCATTCCCCAACTCTCTGTGAATGGTACTCATGGCCATTGATCAGTGTTCTTTGATCAGTGGGTTTTGGTCAGTGATTGTTGATCAATGGTCATGGGAATTTGCATAATTATGATTAAGGAACTGACCTCACAGCCCATTGTTCCTTCAGTGGGCTGGTTTCAGTCATTATGCAAATGTACTGTTTATAAGGTTTGGGGAAACCTGCAGTCAGCTGAGACTGAAGAAGTCACTTGGATGAGTGACGAAACGTTTCTCCCACAAAACGCTACGTCCAGATGAACAGATTCAACTTTTGGAGATTTACTTTCCTGGATGATTGAGAATGCATCAAGACATTAGATACAGAAGGCTGTGCCAGCACTGCCTCTGTTTGTTACAGGTGAGGAACGTAGGGGTGGAAACACACTTCAGTTACAAGCATTTGGGCATCTTTCAGGACGCAGATGGAACTTCCTGCCGGTTTTGGAATAACAGGAATATTTTTCACATGAATTATTATTTAATATCCTGCACACGTGCTGGAGTGGAGCAAAGGCCTCGTGGCACCCTGCTGGCTTCAGTTAGTTTTACCCACTGTTTCTCAGTTTCAAGTCCAGCACAAAGTGAGCGGCTGAACGAGGCAAAGCGCAGAGACATGACAGTTTGGCTGAACTCGGGTTCAGCCTTGTCCGTCGCCACCAGAATGAATCCAGTGTGCTGCAGCTTTAACTGCTCTTTTTTTTTAAGGAACTAATACAGCAATGATGAAGTCTCGTGGCTGTGGAGAGCACGACTGGGGTCAAATCCATTTAGATTCCACTCAGCCCAAACAAACCTGAATGCATCTGGTGGAGAAGTAATTAACATGCTTTAATGTCTGTTTTGACAGAAGGGAAACCAAAATATTTTTCTGGTTTCTGCATTCAGAGTCATTTAAAAATGATTGTAGTTTGAGTGGAGTGTGCACAAGCTTTATTACTGGGTAAAGGAACACGGTTCAACTGCTGACATGCATGCCACATATGCTACAATCGTTTTATATCATATTCTGCTGCCTGTATAGAGAGTTTGTCTTCAACTGCACTGGTCATTTTGCACCACCCTAACATATAAGGTTTAAAAGGACGCTCAGCTCTTTATTGTTGTTATTAGTGTTATTACCAAAGACTGGACGAAGCTCCCTCTGTGTTTCCACAGGCTGAGTAGTGCTCCCCTCAGCCTGATTAAGTGCTGTTAATGTGGAACATAATGAGTACCAAGAAGAGCACAACCAACAGACAGTTTATTACCAAACACCCGACTAATGGCTACTGTGGACTCAAACTTAAGGCAGTGAGCAAATGCAGATCACAGTCACTGCGTGCGTGTTAGCATGACAACGTAACCACAGAGCTATAGTGATAAACTCACTATAATCTTCAACAAATTCTGTGTCGTAATTCCCAATGACATGTAGATGTTTCGTCACATGAATGCTCACTTTCAGTGTGAAATCAAGCGCACACCTATAAGGTTTCCAGTACATAAAACTTTATATATTATTTGCTTCCAGAAAAGGTACCATGATGGTGCACACACATGCACAGAGACTAAATCACAGGATGAAAACAAGACTAGCTTTACTGGTTAAAAAACAAAACAGGAAGCTAAAAAAATAAATAAATACAGCCTCTAACACCATGATTCACAGCTCTTTCATCCTCATCAAGCCATTCAGCTCATTACAAATGCTCATTACAAATGATGATCCACTGCCTTCCAGGAAGCGAGACCACTCCCATCAAGATAGATATGTTTCATCGCAGCATACAGGTGACAACTCAGGACCATTTCTAGTGTACGCACAGAACTGAGATATCACCATCAGATTCCCTCCTTACTACAAATGGTAAATGGACTGGTTCTAACACTTAAAGCACTTTATACAGCATGCCTCATTCAACAGCCACACTGCAAGCTGGATGCATCGGAAAGCATGGGGTTAGCATCTTGCCCAAGGATATTTGGGCTGCAGACTAGAGCAGCCAGGGTTCAAACTACCAACCTTTTGATTAGTGCTCTGACTTCTGACTTGCTCTACCTCCTGAGCTACAGCCACCCCATGCAGGGGTCCAAAGTCTAGCTTTTCCTTTTTTTTTTAAAGTTTGTTACTAATCTGTATGACATCCAAACACGAAAGAGGGAAAAAAGTGGCAACTCCCTCAAAACTAGACAGAAATGAAAATAGCAACATCAAGAGAGGCTGTTCTGTATGAAAAAGAAAAGCTTCATGCAGTGTACACCATACGTTAAAACACAACACATATTTGGTATTGCAGGAGACAACAGAGGAACTTTTTTTTTTTTTTTTTTACTTTAAAATTAAACTTGACATGAAGATAAACATCACTGGCAGTCACCGTCTGTTCCCTAAATTCAGACTGGCAAACTTTCACTATGCTGTTATTAATAATACCTGGAATCCAATGCAACAGTTGAACAGGAGAACAAAGCTGCTGCTTGCTGCCAGTGCTGATGGAAAGTTGTCAAACTATAAATGAACAGTTTGAGGAAGAGCACAGATGAACTAATTGTTATGGGACATCAAAGACCTGAAATCCATCTGTGCTGGCAACGTAGAGGCACTGTGCTATATTAATTCAGAGGGCAGAGATCTAAGCAAGCTGACATGGTGAAAATATCTAGCAGTCTCATTTGTGTCACCTTGTGTCCAGAGCTGCACACAAAGACGTCGTCGTCATCCTCCCCGGCTCTCCTGTAGCCTCTGAACACACTGAATGCACGTCGCATGGTGATGCACGGCGGCCATCAAGTGCAACGGGGCACGCGCTGTGGTTTCAAAGCACCCCTCCCAACACAGACACACACAAAAACACCGCTTTCTCTCAGTCCTTCTGACTTGTAATGTTCCACCTGAAGGTAAGAGGAAATCTGAGACCTCACTTTGTGTGTGTGTGTGTGTGTGTGTGTGTGTGTGTGTGTGTGTGTGTGTGTGTGTGTGTGTGTGTGTGTGTGTGTGTGTGGTGGAAGGATTCTGTTCCCCTTTGCACTTGTCAAACACACACACACACACAGAGCGCGGCAGTGTACACAAACGCATCTGACACAACAGGAAACTGTTGAAATAGTGTGAGCTTCCCCTATGAAGAATGACTTTCTGTGGGTTTCGCTTAGACCAGCCGCCGACAAAACTGCTTCACCAAAGGCCAGACTCTATTTTTACCACAGTGTAGAGACCTGAGTGTGCTGAGGAAAGATAACACCCCTGATCACTACTCCTGTGGACTCTTCTTTCACCTGGTCAAATGAGTGCCGTATGACAGATTAAGCAAGAGTATATTTACAGGTTTGACGGGCAATAAAAGTGAATAGTTGAAGAGGAAGGTGTTATTTAAGTTTTATCACCAACGGCAACATTTCTCTAAAGATTTTTGCAATTCCATGTGGCAACATGCTGAAGCTCTTTCAACATTACAACACTTGGTTTTGATCACAAATTTTACTTTGTATTGTTTATAGATGATACCTGGCACACGACAGGGTGTTAAAAATTATGATAAGATGTGAGAATTTTGTCTTTTCATGACTTTAGTTGACCGCTACCTGCAAATAAATTCTTTCAATGAATTTGTATAAATACAAAATAAAGGTTTATGCTGGTAATCTTTTAAATACGGCACCTAAAACATGTTAATGTACTTGAAAAACAGTTGAAAAATATATCTGAGAACATTACACTAACAGCAGGAAAAGCCATAGTTAATCTTCAGGTATGGGAAGCTGCAGCCGACTAAATTTAAAGCACACAAACATGGCATCAGTTATATATGTATATCATGTGAAAGGGGTCACATGTCATGATGCATGTGCAGAAAATTATTCCCAGTATTGTCATATCTCACGAGAGCTGCAGGGACCAAATCACAATAAGAGAGAGACCAGGGCCAAATAAGGAGTGGATCTGATGACCCCTCTGATAGCAACTTATGAATCCCAAGGTAGGCTTTTCATGCTATATTAAATATGACTTGAAACTATTGATGAACACCAAAAAGTAATCAGTAAAATGTTAAATTAGGTCATAAATCAAGTGAGAAGTGGGGCATTTTCCTCATTAACTTTGCACAAGCCTTAGTTGACCGTCACCTCTTTTTCCAAACACTTTATTTCAACTCACTATATTTATATAATGCTAAATCACAACAGTCACTGCATTATATTGTAAGGTAAAGACCTAATCAGACGAACCTCTGTGTACAAGCACTTGGTGACAGTAGGAAGGAAAAACTACATTTGATTAAGGAGAAAACTTCAGCAGAACCAGTTCAGGTATGGGCGTCCATCTGCTGCGTCCAGCTGCAGATGGGGAGGGGAGGGAAACTTGACAAAACACAGCAGAAGAGCAACAGAGATCAATAAGAACTGGGAGGCTTCCCCTGCTGGTCAACAGGAAGACTGCAAGTATAGGGCACTTCCTTCACCTGTATAAGATTGTAAGGTAAGTAAGATACGATTGTCATGACAACCTTAATCTTATGGTCTAGGCCGGCTACTGCTTTAAGAGAATGTGTGCTTATGATGATGATGATTATTTTGATGATAATGTGCCAATTTATAATAAGCACTATTTAACCAAAACGTATGACACATTAAATAATTCACTCAATTAAATAACACACACTTTTAAAACACTCTTTTTCAACAGTACCAGAAAATACAGGCACACCTGCTAAAATCTTCCCCGTGGTATTACAGAGTAAAATATAGCAGGCAGCAAGTAAGAAGAACTTCAGCCAGTCATTAGATGTTCACATTTGTGATCAGCGAGCATGACGTCCTCCCACAATATACTCCCAGTACCCTCACTGTAAATCGCTGCCCAGTGTTTATACTGTATTCTCAACGGGCAGATTCCTGGCTGAAGTGAATGAGATGTGGCAGAGAGCGGGGAAGGAGGGATCAGGACCCAGGGTCTCTGACAGGTAATTAAAAATAGAGAGGACCTAGGGGATGGGTGGAGGGAATGAGAGAAAGAGAGCAGGTGATGAGGAGAGAGCAAGAGAGGTGCTGTTGAATACAGAACAGTCTTCTTCACAGCAGAGCAGCAGCCTGTCTGTCGGCAGAGCCGTGATAAATGAGTTTCAGACTACAGGCCAGTACAGTATAGGATCTCCACAAACTGCATTAAGAATGCATTACGCAGGCTGAGTGTGTAGGCACGCCCGTGTGGATTCGTGTCGTTAATTCAACTCAGAGGTCTAATGGAGAAATTGAAGGAAGCTGGGAACGGACGTGCACAGCAGAAAACAAAACAACTGATTAGAGAAGGTTTGCTAATAGATCCCGATGAGCTTAGGCTCTGTTGCAGTTTGCTATCGCCCATGTATTTATCGCCATATTGAGAAAAGCACACCATAAATTGCCTCCCTTCAGTCAGCCTCCTGTCCCACAGAGCTTGTACAATTGCTGGAGAAGGACTGGACCCAGCAGTGCACTGTAAATTAAACCATAAATAATTCTCTGTGCAAAGAAGTGCAGGTCAGGGTGAGGGCAGCAGGGACGCACAGGCTGCAGTTAAACTGCAGGTCCAGTAGGTGTCTCCCTTGGGTTAAGACAGTAGGCACAGGGGTGGGAGGGGGGGAGAGTTTCCACCACAAATATCTGGCCATGAGGAGAGTACCGTGAGGGGGAGGGGGTTTCTAGCACATGGCAACCCACTCTGCAGCATCTCCATCAATGGTAACTGTGCAGCAGTTTGCAGTCCAAACAGCACACAAAGGCAGATCAAACACTGCATTTTCTCATTTCAATCACCGATTCAGGATGCTGCTGCTACTGCTGTCAGGATCCTGACAGACTAAAAAAGCCGAACATATTACATAATTTTTACAGATCTCACTTCCCTCCTTTGTGTCACAGAATCTACGTTTCTGAATAGACACAGATATTTAAAAATGAACAGAAACAAAATGTCTTTTATGTCTTTTAAATGTCTTTAAATTGTGGGTCTGAAATGACACAGTCCCCTTAAAGACTGTTGCACTTGGTTTTGCAAATGAAAAGAAAAGGAAGTAGCTCCGTCAAGATGAAAGCACACAGCATGAAACAGAAGTTCAAACTTCCTTAACACGGCTCCACCTGTCCTGCCGGTCAGAAACTGGATAATACAGACCTATTGTGCAGCGTTTTGGGTCTGATCACTAATAGTGAACACCAGCACATAACTCCTTACTGCTAAATGTGATGTTATTTATTTGCTGGTAGGCAAATATTCTTTCCCACAGAGTCAATCTCAGGAGGTCTGCATTGAAATTAAAGGCAGCAGAGAGAATCAACCACAAGCTCCACTGTCTGTAATAACTGTTGTTAAAATAATAATTCTGTATTCCTCCCTCTCATCACCGACAGCACACGGGTCAATCTCACACCTCTGAGCGTGGCATTATTCCCCCGGTAACTGCCTTACATAATGCGACTGAGTAATTGAATTAGATGAAAGCAGGTTAAAGGAAGTGCAGTGTGGTAGTGGGAATAGACGGCATGGTGACTGAGAGAGCTGCGTCTGTGGCCATGGAGACATCCACCCAATAAGGTGGTCACCACGAGGACCATTTGAAGCTAGGCCACGAGGGTTGGAGAGAGGGAGGGCGCGGAGAGCGTGCAGCATCACTGAAACGCTGCATCAATCTGCTCCCATTCCCTCTGTTCTTTTGTCCTCAGCTCTCTCATCTTTCTCTGCTGACCTCTTCCCCCCGCCGCCTTCCTCTCTCGCTTCTGTTTCCCCTCTCAAGCCCACGTTTCTCTGCAGACACACACACACACACACACACACACACACACACACACACAAATAGCCCTTTCATCTGCTGCATCTTTTGATAATCATGCACCAAAACCTCTTTGGCCATTCTTTCCTTCTTTATCCTGTGCCGCCTTTCAGTCAGCCAACGCCCTACTGCTACCCCTCTTCTTCTTCTTCTCCTCACATTCATCATACTTTCTCTCCCTCTGCTCCAGTAGATATGATGCTGATGACGATGGCCACATCTATATGATCAGATTAACCTGCATTTCCACATCGCTAGTCATCGCTCCGAACACATTCGCCCACTCGCTTATCATAATATTTCTAGCAAAGCCCTCCGTGTCTATTTTCCATGAACATGAGAAAAGACGCATGCACACACGCACACAGCTCCTCACCTTCCTTAGCAACCAGTTTAAGAAAAAGAGAGAAAAAAAATCTCAATAGTTTGTGCAGGGAAAAAAAATGTTAATGGAACATGTATATGCAACCTGCACAGGTAGACAGGTCAGCACTTGACGACCAGGGTTAGGCACAAAAAACCAAACAAACAACAAGAAAAAAAAAAGGAAAAACCAAGAGATTAAAATTGAGTCAGCATCTTGTCAGCGGTCGGCATGACGACAGCTCCTTCATTTCACGGATCAGAAGGTTCGGTGAGGCTCATGCGCTGACAGAGATGCGAACAATTAACCTTTCGGTGTGGCGCTGATAAGGCTCAGCTAAAATGTCAGTTTGTTGTGATAAACCTCCAGATAGCTTGTTGGAGAATAACAAGTCTAATAGACACAAACTGTTGCTGCCTGGATACTGCAGACAAAAGAAGGCTCCAAGGCTTCAAGTGCTAAAAAATGCTGCAGTGGACAAATTAATTTTTGAGTTTTTGTTCCAAAATCATCTGTTTTACATGATTTGAGGCTTCTTCTTTTTCTTTTGTTCAAACAACATCTCTGCAAAGAACAGAGGGAGTTTAACTGCCACACACTGCCTCTCCAATCAGGTTTCCTTCTTGAAATATTAATTGAGTGAGGGGTGGATTTTGAGGACAGGGGAAGCCTGCAGCCATGTTCAGTCTGCTGTGCATAAGGGGGAGACTGTCGTAGAGCCAAGAATGAGTGTGCGGCACTGTGCTCAGCCTATCTGCAACAGCGCAACTGAGAATAATTAGAACGAGCCAATCAAAAGCTTGATTTGTAAAGGAACCAAGGACCTGGTTACTTTACAGGTAAACATCAGATCACAGCAGGAGAGACAGATCAAAAACGTGTTTGTTGCATGTGCTGCTACTGTCAGTGTATGATATGATTTGTGTAACAAGCCATTTCAGGTGGGTACCACATGTGCCTTTACTTCACCTGGCTGTGCTCAGTCTCAGTGGTCAGTGCCTCACTGCAAACTGTGTGGTTCTCAAGAAGCTCCATGCAGTGACTATACTCACAAGCTTAAATGATTAAGTGCATACTTGACAGATCTGTGGACCTATTACACTCCAGTCTTGCGCCTTGACTCCAACAGACTTCCATCGAATAAGTTATTCATATTTCATTAGCCAGTCACAACAGAGAAACATATCTTCCTGAAGATCTCGATCTAGGCATATTAACTGCTCCTGTAGCTGAAAGCCAACCATAATGTTATTAGCAGGTTGGACTAGTACTCTAGTCACAGCATACATCAGCACTTCAGTTTTCTCTCCACTCCCTCTTTACTTGAGCATTAGTACCTACTAAATGCAGCATCAGTTCAATCAGCATGTATGTAACCACCTAACATGTTCTCACTGGTTCTTTTGGATGCCCAGAGGTTAGTTTATGGTAGTCCATTGGCTAATAAAATTAGAGTCATTTAATGTTGTTTTAAATTAAAAAACTTCAGTGGGTTTAATTCACTGCAAAGTTTCATTGTTTAAAGTGCTGGTATAACTATGCCTTTCCTCTAAGAAATACTCAGTGCAAAGGATTGTCTAACAGAGTAACAGATTGCAACAAAGAATCTGAATGTGCATGCTGGGGGAAGTCAAAGGCCACCAATCTGCACAGGAGGACAGACTCCCAGACCCCCCAGCAATGTGTCCAGTGTGGGTCATACCCCCCCTACTGTTCAACTCCTTTTGCTTTTCATTTTCTGCCAAACTTGGAGTCAAACTTTCACTAAAAGCTGCGAGCCAGCGTGTGTGCTCTCCGATCAAAGTGTGAGACACGCAGCCAGACTTGTGGGAAAGGATGACAGAGCCATGCTGCAATCTGTTACCCACACAGCCGTCCAATAAAATAGGAAGAACAGGATGTGATGGATTTTGCGTACGCTCCTGAGAGAGAACTGGAAGGGGTCTGATAAATGAATTCAGGCTGCACAAGTCAAACGACCTGCCAGCACCCTGACAGCATCAATTTGTTCTGTTTAGTTGCAGTGGGGTTTTGGGGTTGGGGGGGATATCGATGACGCGCTGAAGGAAAATTCAATTTCTTTAATGGAACTGGCGTTGCCAAATCTCACTCTTATTTCTCATTTCAAGTGGCCCTCACAGTACAAAGAGTCTCTGTGTTCAAACTCGCTGCCATCAGGTTTTCTCTGACTGCAGAGCCAAAGCTAACAGAGGGTCTCTTCTGTGGTGACACCACGAAACATTACACATTACATTCTGACACTTCAGACTATGAAAACTTGCTTAATTAACACAGACAGTGTGCCTGTTTTCAGGTCCTCCTGTATCCAGGCTCACAGACTGCATTACTGCACCAACATCTGTTGGACATTAAAAGAGCAGCACCGGGCTACATATGCAACGGAGATATTTACAGCTGGTGTCTGATCCATCCACCCGTGGCTATGGCTATTAACAGAGCAGAGTGGCAGACACCGCCACTGTATTTTAAGAAGTATTTCGCAGGCGTAATTTTTGTTTTCTTGCCATGTCTTGGTGGCACGGGGCTGAAGCAGAGGCTTAGCAGCATTCCTCTGTGGCTGACAGCTGACAGCTAAGCCCCCAGTTAATGACTAATCCTGCCCTAATGCCTTCAATGTGATTGGTTCAAGCTAATTATACCGACTCCCTTCCCTGGGTGCTGAATGGCTGGTCGGGTGGGATGGAGAAGAGGTCAAAAGCTGTGTGGACTTGTGCAGCGGAGATCTTGGTGAAAGATGAACAGTCAGAAAATTAACAAGGACCGATTCTAATCTCAAAGCAGCTTCTTTTCACTTGTTGCAACTAAAAGCAGCCACTCCAAAAGTCAAGAGTGCTGAGGCCCACTTACAAAGCAGAAAACCCCACAGGTCTTCCCCAGTTTTAATGTTCACTCTACTCAAAATACAAGACAAGGTATTGTATTTCTTTGAAATATTTGATTAAAAGGACATAAACAACACAGCCTCTCGCCCTGTGGTAGCTGGGATAGCCTGATCATTTTCAGTGTCACTTCTAACCTGCCTAATTCACCACAAACACTTCTGCAGAACACACAACCTGCTAGAAAGATGGTTATGATCAGCTTCGAATGGATGAAAATAAGTTTTGAATATGCAATCTGTTGAGCCGTACATTGGTAAGACCACTGTTACCATGGGAACCTGCAAGCATTCAGATAATCCAGAAGAGGCATGAGTGTGTTTTTTGACATTATTACTATTTTTTTATGCCCGGACTTTATCTGCCGACAAACACTGCAGCACTGCTGATGCTGCAGCTAACAGAACACAGACAAGAGAACTGACTGGTTTGTTCTACTAATTATGTTCATGTACATAATGAGTTTGTTTGTTTTTTTTAAACTCTTAATTTTGGTAAACAAAGCTTTTATCAATTAGACCTCAATTACACTCTTATACTTCTTGAAAGTCCACCACCTGGGACACACACATAGTTGGTGCTTTATAATTCAAATTCTCAGCAGACGAGTCTGTTACGTCACAAAAACCATTTAGATACACGTCCACACAGACTTGTGTCACATTGATCCGAGAGGACCCCAAATAGTTGCCTTTCCTTTCTGTTATTTATTGGCCGGGCTAACTCAAAGAAGACTTGACTTGATCCACTATCATTGTAGAGCATTCCTCTGCAAATGTAGCAGCACAGGATCTGTGCTAACCCAGCTGCTTAAACAAAGCCATTATCCTTCCACTGGTCTCATACTGAGCATAGCAGGCAGGAAAACCTCAGCTTTCATCACACACAGAGCAGAGCGGTTATTGGAGAAGTCTATCCAAATGCGGCATTCTGACAGACCCGTGTTTGTTTCTGGTGAAATACAGATCTATTTTTATTGTACAACATTGCTTTACAGTAGATACAACACACTTTACTGAAGCACAAACTACATCATAAAAGCACATACTGGAATATGTTCACCAACACAGACCTGGACCAGTACGCCTCATCTGTACTGGATTACATCTCCGAAACCACAGACAGTGTCACCACCCAGAAACGGATCACCATGTACCCCAACCAGAAGCCTTGGATGAACCGGGATGTTCGTCTCCTCCTGAAGGCCCGCAACACTGCTTTTAGGTCAGGAGATGCACACGCCTACAGTACAGCCAGGGCTAATCTAAAGAAGGGCATCAAAAAAGCCAAACACCACTACAAAAAGAAGGTAGAAGAACACTTCTCCAACTCCAACCCCCGACGCATGTGGCAAGGACTCCAGACCATTACAGACTACAGGACCATCAAACCCTCCCCCGCATCCTCTGATGTCTCCTTCCTCAACGAGCTCAACAACTTTTATGCTCGTTTTGAGCGAGGGAACCCCACGACCACAACCAAAACAGACACGACGCCAGACCACCAACCTCTGACTCTCTCCCCACCGATGTAGGAGCGGTGCTGAGCAGGATCAATGTCCACAAGGCTGCAGGTCCTGATGGCATCCCCGGGCGTGTTCTCAGAGCGTGTTCTGGGGAGCTTGCAGGAGTCCTGACAGACATATTCAACCTGTCCTTGGCCCACGCTGTGGTACCGGCCTGCTTCAAATCCACCTCCATCGTCCCGATACCCAAAAACTCCAACCCATCTAGCCTCAATGACTACCGCCCAGTAGCACTCACCCCCATCATCACTAAGTGCTTAGAGCAGCTGGTCTTAGCACACTTCAAATCCTGTCTCCCCCCCACCCTGGACCCCCACCAATTTGCATACCGCCAGAACAGGAGCACAGAGGATGCAGTCTCCATCGCACTGTACTCTGTCCTCTCACACCTGGACAACAACAACACCTACGCCAGAATGCTGTTTATAGACTTCAGTTCAGCATTCAACACAATCCACCCCTCACAACTCATCAGGAAACTGACAGACCTGGGCATCAGTTCCCTCATCTGCAAATGGTTACTGGACTTCCTGACCAACCGCCCCCAACATGTCCGACTGGATAACCGCTGCTCATCAACAATCACAATGAACACCGGGGTACCACAAGGCTGTGTGATGAGCCCTTTCCTCTACTCCCTCTTCACCCACGACTGCAGACCTGCTGATGGTTCTAACACCATCATTAAGTTTGCAGATGACACCACGGTGATTGGCCTCATCAGCGACAACGATGAGACCGCCTACAGGGAGGAGGTGGATCATCTGGCTGAGTGGTGCGACACAAACAACCTGCTGCTTAACACCGAGAAGACCAAGGAGCTCATCGTGGACTACAGGAGGAATGCTGACCCACATCCACCCATCCACATTAAGGGGACGGCTGTGGAGCGTGTGAGCAGCTTCAAGTTCCTGGGAGTCCACATCTCCGAGAATCTCACCTGGACAACCAACTGCTCCAAGCTGGTCAAGAAGGCTCACCAGCGCCTCTTCTTCTTGAGGACTCTGAGGAAGAACCACCTGTCCTCAGACATCCTGGTGAACTTCTACCGCTGCACCATCGAGAGCATCCTGACCAACTGTATAACAGTCTGGTACGGGAACTGCTCCGCCTCGGACCGGAAGGCGTTGCAGAGGGTCGTGAAAACTGCCCAGCGCATCGCCAGAGCACCACTTCCTGCCATAAAGGACATCTACAGGAAGCGGTGTCTGAAAAGGGCTGGGAAAATCATCAGAGACCCCAGTCACCCATCACATGGACTCTTCACCCTCCTGCCCTCTGGGAGGCGCTACAGGAGCCTCCGGACTAAGACCACCAGGTACCGGAACAGCTTCTTCCCCACAGCTGTCAGACTCCTGAACTCTGCCTCCTGACATCTGACCCACGTTAAACTCATGGACTGAACATACACACACCCACAACCACTAGCACTTTATCACTATCACAATTATCCAACTGCACTACTGTATAGTTCTGTGTGAATATCATTCTGTACATATGATAATTTTTCAATCCTACAACTGTTTATAACTTGCATAGTTCACATTTCTGTATAACTGTATATCTCAGATTTCTGTATAGTTTTTATTTCATATTTATATCCTGTTCATAGCCTGTACATAGCTTGTACTCACTACAGCCTGTACATACTTATAGTTATAGAATATTCATAACATACTTCACACCGTGTACATTATAACATACCATAATAGACCCATTTCTGTAATATACTTACACATCTATATTATTGCTAATATATATTGTAATATATCTATATCGCGGCTAAAGCACTTCTGGATGGATGCAAACTGCATTTCGTTGCCCTGTACCTGTGACATGTGCAATGACAATAAAGTTGAATTCTATTCTATTCTATTCTATATTCAATCTGTGACAGCTCATTAGACAGAAAAACAAGGTCACACTAAAAACAAAGGTCAGCGGAGAGCTGAAGGATTTCATTACAGAAATCAGGCTGTTATAGCATTAATCTACTGCCACACCAGCCTTTTATGATTTTAGGATTTTTAAAAAATGCTGGAAACGGGCTGCAGGGATCTGCTCCCATTTAGCCCCAGGCATATTTGTGAGGTTGGCCACTGATGCTGCCTGATAAGGCCAGGCTTCTACCACAACACTGATTGATTACAATGTTTTAAAATTGTTGTCTGAAAAAAGGTAACTACATTACCCACGGTGCACCTTGTTAGCTGACAGTTGTGTTCGGGTAGTAGTTGAATAACAGGTACTGGTAAGTATAATATTTCCAATCTTGACTTAAAAAGCTGGAACGGGTATCATGACAGTTTATGGGGTTTGATTTATTCAGCTCAGCTCTGTGTAGTTTGATTTTCAAAGTTTTCCCATGGTCAACATCACCCGACTTCATACAAGGTTTTAGACGGAGCTAATGTCTCTGGGGTTTGTTCTTCAGGAGCAAACGGGGGAAAATATTTTCCTCATGAACATCAAACGTCAAGGGGTTTCCTCGGTTGGCACAAAGGCTCTATCCCAAACCATAACAACCCCCAGTCCCATTACGACAGCGTGTGATGGTACTGTGCCCACTAAATTAGCCAATACAACATGGCAAACAACACAAGCAGAATGTATCATTAACATGCCCGTTTCAGACTGCATTTCATTTTGCCAATATGAGTATGTTTAACTGCGCAGGTCTTCATGTGCGTCAGCAGCTGGTTTTTATTTTAATGAATCTGACTGGAGCCTGAACCAGAGGTCACTTCCACTCTGCAGCAGAACAAAGCTGGAACATTGGCTCCACACATCAGAAAGATGGAACGAGGCTTTGTTGTTGTGAGAGACGAGGAGAATGTGTGCACATGCACATATCCTTTTTATACACGTGCAAGGGCTCATATGCACACACACACAGACACAAACACAGACACACACACACACACACACACACACACACACACACACACACACACACACACACAGAGGACGTTCAACTGTTTATAAAAGAAGCATTTTACAAAGGCTTCAACATATAAAGAAAAACGTGTCAGTCTGCAGAAAGCACTCCCTCAGTGCTTCCTGTTTTAGTAGATTAAGTTTCAGAAATCACAAACTGTATGCAGCAGTGGAGGTACATAATGACTTCACTGATGAGTTCTGGAAACATGTTGCTGTATATTAACATCTGTTTCCTTGGTTTGTCAGCATTGGCAGGCACTTGACTCAAATTAATCAAATCCTGATGAGTCCTGAGCAGGTGAGAAGAAAACAGCAGGATGTGTCATGCAGTAAAGGCGTGATTAGACCATTTCTCAGCTGAACTAAAACCAGTGATTCATTTCATGCCGATAACACCAAAACAGTTACATAAATAATGATGAAATAAATCCTAGCTGACTCCTGGGAGAGAAGGAATGGTGCACTCCTGTCCTTCACTGTCATCTCAGCATCCAAAAAAGTTCCTGCTGCAGACAGATGAGCACTTGAAGCAGGGACTGGGACAAAAACAGATCGAGTTACTGTCTTCACGGTACAGACGCCAAATATATTGCGAGTCAGCTCCCATCAGAGCTGAGATATCAACCTGTTACATAATTGGGACTTTTTTTAGTGACGACAGCTTTTGCAGATAGGGCTGTGCGATATGACCAAAATCTCATATCCCGATACTAAGACATCTATCGTCCGATAACGATATAAATCACAAAAATGTAACATTTTCTGTAAATTCTGTGAATCTCGGGCAGCTCGACTTGCGTGAAGTGTTTCCAGCTGGGCGTCGCGTACCTGGAGTCGAGTGTTTTAACTGATGCATGAAACGATACATTTTTAGACATAAGTTGTAACAGCCGCCGTTTTCTTTGTGAGTATTTATTACACGGCGTGCTGCGGGGAAAAGCCTGTTCTAACGTTTGAATCTAAGGTTTATTTTTTAGCACCTGACGGCTCTTTTTTTGCTTCTCATCCGTTAAAACTCTGCATCTTTCACGTGATTCAGTTTATTTTGAAAAGTCTCAACAGGATCTTGAGCTTTATTGTGAAAGGTTTATGTGGAAAATAAACAAGCGGACACGAGGTGGTTTTACCGTCGTTGTTGCTAACGACAACACGTAAAAACAAGCGCTTGTCCGTCTGTAGTGTGGTTATATTAAATATAAGAGAAAGAGAGAACTTTAGGAAATTAATATAGCCACTACAGTGACCATCAAAATAATGAAAAAATATTGCCGTAAACAGTTTATTTTGCGACACCACGAAACAAATGATAGCGTAAAATGAAACGATAGATGTTTTTATATCGTCATCCGATATATATCGTTATATCGAACAGCCCTATTTGCAGATTACTAAAATCTACACATTTGCTGATAACACACTGATGACATGTGTTCATTTTACAAACTTAAACAGTAGAGGACTAGGATAATCTTATTGATCTATGCTGCAGAAAAATTTCTTGTCACCCTTTTCAGGGAATTCAGAGGTCAGGGTGGCTACTGAATGCTGGAACGAGCTAGCATGCTTTAGTTAAAGCCTTTCATACAAAGAACTGCTTCTCCCAAGTCAATCATCAGCTGTTTTCACACATCGGGATGTTCATTAGAGTTAGGTCACTTGTCATAGCTTAATTCAGATATTCCCACACTGGTGGAACAAGTCACAGTAAACAGATATTATTACTATTAAACTGTATAAACAAAAGTGAAGTATTATTCTTACACAGGCTGACAAACTGCCTCATTGTCTGGAATAATTAATCTTAAGACATTAATAAAGTAATGATTGCAGCTGATCGGTGTAGCTACTGTAAATTGGCATAAGCACAGAATAACACAGTTTTTGTTATTTTGGTTCTGAAAGCCAAAGAAAATAGTGCAGATTTTTTTTTTTTTTTTTTTTGTGGAGCCTTCCAAGGATCATCATTGTTTACTTTTACAAAATAACAGGATTTTAGTTCAAGTGTAAGTCGGTGCTATTCCATCCAATCCTCACTGAACTCGGAAAAAAAACCGACTCAATTTTATTAATATGCTTCAACCTTTTACAACACACCTGGAAACTGAATTTTGTGTCCACTTGCGTCCTTTGTGTTACTTTTAACTGTGTATCTTTTACTATTAGTATCATTTCAAATACTCTATATCATTGTCAACAACAACTAGCCTTCAATAACATGTAATATGTTTGACATTATAGGTGACCCAGTGCTGTTCTGGGATATTTAGACTTTTGTCTTACATTAATTTTTTAACATCTGTGATTTCCCACAAAGTAGTGTAGATTATTCCCGTGCATGAAGAACAAACTGGTCAGATGCCAACAGATTAGTCAAAACGAGTGCATATCTAAAAAGAGTTATACCGCTGCAAGAAAAACTGACAACCTTAGGTTCAAGATGTCACGTCTTATAAACACCAGCCCTGTGTTTGCATTATTGTGAAGCTGATTATGTAATACCTACAGTAGCCTGCTAAAAAAGGTCAGCCTCGATTTAAGTCACTGGACTGTAGTAAGTCCTGCTACAGAGGCAGCAGTGGAAGAACACTAGTTTTACACACAGAGGGGTGTGTGTGTGTACAAGTTAGAAATCTTTGTCTAAACAAATTGGCATTACATCAATTAGATTTGTCCTCAATAAGATGTGAAAACGAATGTGTGTGTCTGTTTTTATTGAAGAAGATTCACCTGCAATAACAGAAATATGTCAGAATAAGTCTCCCTGCTTTATGTGGGGATGACAAAACCATTTTTTTAAGGTCTGTTACCTAAAAAATTATATTTAAAACAGCCCTCTTATCCAGACAACTCACTCGGGCTGCTACTAACGGAGGTCTAATTAATTCAGCACAATTACAAACATTAACTTCAGTGATTGATTGTTGTCAATATGCACAAGCCCTAGGGGGCAAATGAAAACCGAAGAGAACGGGGGTGCATTACGGCTGCAAGCCTTCCAAGCAGACAGCAGGTTTGAAGGTGTCTGATACCTTTTCATGACAGCAAATAAACCCGAGTGCAACCAATGACATTTCCAACATAAAGGCTCTATTATAGTTATGTGTTCAAGTTCCAGGTGCTATAATCCTATATCTAATGAACATCCCATGCATGAAAAAGGTTTATGGTTAAAGCAGACATTTGGAATTGTCACAATACAAAGAGCACTAATAACATTAATTACAGCATTGCTCCATCCAGGTAACTGCAACAATGTCGTTGTTATAAGAGCCGACACAATGAAAAGAACTGCAGGAATTAGTGATTCACCGTTATGCAACAGTCAGACATGGTATGGGTCTTTCTGATCGATACTGGCCTACGGACTGAGATGAGAACATTTATGCATGGCTGTGGCCATTTATCTATTATGTCACATCAGTTTTGTGAGCCATTTGAAAGCTAATCATTTTAAAACATTTGTGGTGCACATACAAAGGTGCCAATGGATAATAAAAAGAAAAAATGCATAAATTAAACACAAAAAAGTACAGATATTGGAGAACTTGTTGATAGAAAAACTAATTGCTGAAACTTGAAATTGTTCTTTAAGGAAAAACACCTTATAAAAAGTGCTTGCCCTACTGTATCAAGTCAACATGCTTCATGATAACAAATGCTAGAAGAAACAGTCATCACTGCTTCACACCAGCGTTCACTGAACAACCAGAAAAAGTCAACCAATGCTGCAGTATTTAATGAGTATGCATCATATGACAGGGCTGGATTAAATGTGACAACTCTGACATAAAACAGCAACAAGCTTACATCTAGGGCTGTGCGATATGACCAAAATCTCATATCCCGATATTAAGACATCTATCGTCCGATAACGATATAAATCACAAAAATGTAACATTTTCTGTAAATTCTGTGAATGTCGGGCAGCTCGACTTGTGTGAAATGTTTCCAGCTGGGCGTCGCGTACCTGGAGTCGAGTGTTTTAACTGATGCATGAAACGATACATTTTTAGACATAGGTTGTAACAGCCGCCGTTTTCTTTGTGAGTATTTATTACACAGCGTGCTGCGGGGAAAAGCCTGTTCTAACGTTTGAGTCTAAGGTTTATTTTTTAGCACCTGGGGTCCGTTCTTCGTACCTCGCTAAGTAAGTTAGCTGGATTTGATTGTTGACGATTTCGCGTGATCTTGGATCGTTCGGTTCTCTGAAGCTCATCCGGGACTGGGAGCAGGCTTACTTTATGTAAACAGGATTAGATCGCGGCCACTCAGGTATGTCGGATTCATTTATACGAAAGCAACAGCGATATTTCTCCACTGTTTTTCCGTAAATAAATATTATCAATGTAACTAAAGATAATTCAGTATTTGATTCTTTTATTGATTTCATACAGATACATACAGGTCATTTCCTAAAAAAAGGGAAATGTATTATTAATCATTCTATTTCATGTATTTGATTATTTCAGAGGTAATTCATATTTTAGCGTAGTAATAGTAAATTACTTCGTAAGATGAGAGACCACGGCTATAAAAGCGATAAATAATTTAAAAAAAAAGATTATGATTATATATATACATACACACACACACACACACATATATATGTGTGTATGTATGTAAGTAAATATATATATTATATTATATATATATATAAATATATATATATATATATACACACACACACACACACACATATATATATCTCCCAACTTACTGTGCATGCTTCAGTCACCCCTTGCATGGGAACAGGTAAAAGTGATGGAGTGTTATGTGAAATTACACACAAAAAAACCCACAATGTCAATAAATGTCACAGTACAAAAAGCATTTTAATTAAGGCAATAACCAAATATTTTACATTGTACAAATAGAATTATGAGCTCATTTACCAGTTATGAAGGTGCTCCTGCTACTGCACCCCGGCTGCTCGTCTAAGGAAGAGCTGCCCCCAGGGATGCCCTCAACAATGTGTCTGGTGGCAACCCTAGGGCCAGCTCCTCTGCCGGGGTGTGACGAGGGGGTGCAGGACCACCACCTGTCTTTATTTGCTCTGCCCTTTTCTTGGTTGCTGTTATAAACAAACAAACAGATTATTTCAGGGTCTCTTTTCAAGAGACTAAAAGCAATATAAGTGATAAATATTACCATTCTGTAGAATATTCTTATATTTCACTTTTACTTGTTCCCATGTTCTAGTGGGTCCTGTTGTGGCTCTAATGTGAAAGAGGATATAATGTAATATAATATAATAAATTACTTACGAGTTTAATTTGTCAGCAACTTTCTGCCAGCCCTCTCTCCTTGCTTTTGCAGCCTTTGCAGTGTTCCCTTGCGTTTTAATTAAACTCTGAAACTCCTGAAATCCCTCAATCAAGAGTTCTTGCTCTGCTGCCGAAAAATACTGAGCGCGCTCCTTCGACATTTTCACTGACCAATCAAAGGGTTGCCGATCAATGTTTCTACTATCGATGCGTAGCCCCTTTTAAGCCACCCAGTGATCTCACATTACTTCATCCAGCTGTACTAATCGTCAGCAACAGGTGTGTTCGGAGAACCGGAATAGCGAGCTCAAAGTTGGCGCGATGATTTGATCTTGGATGTGTCATTTGAGCTTGGATGTAGTAAGCGAGGTACGAAGAACGGACCCCAGATGGCTCATTTTTGCTTCTCATTCGTAAATACTCTGCATCTTTCACGTGATTCAGTTTATTTTGAAAAGTCTCAACAGGATCTTGAGCTTTATTGTGAAAGGTTTATGTGGAAAATAAACAAGCGGACACGAGGTGGTTTTACCGTCGTTGTTGCTAACGACAACGCATAAAAACAAGCGCTTGTCCGTCTGTAGTGTGGTTATATTAAATATAAGAGAAAGAGAGAACTTTAGGAAATTAATATAGCCACTACACAGTGACCATCAAAATAATGAAAAAATATTGCCGTAAACAGTTTATTTTGCGACACCACGAAACAAACGATAGCGTAAAATGAAACGATAGATGTTTTTATATCGTCATCCGATATATATCGTTATATCGAACAGCCCTACTTACATCTGCATGCTCCTTGTTTACTGGCTGCCATCTTCCATAAAACAGTTAACAGGCAGAAACAGACAGTTTCACAGTTCACATAAGAAGAATTTTTAAATTGTTCTGGGACATGTGAGGTGTTCAACTAACCTCCCCTTCACTGTCCAGTACATTGTGAGGAGGGCTGATGGAAAATACAGGCCCTTGCCTGTATTTGCCTGCCCTGAGCCTGGTAGCAGTAGGTCTGAGGTCTATTGATGCTGTGAGCCATGAAGTGCAGAGAAGGCACACAATACAAGGGCTCTTGGTACAGAGGATAACAATGACCAGTCAGCCTTCAGTCACTACAGCTGAGCAGCTGACAACGACGGGGGCTGAAGATGGAGGGGAAATGGAGAGGGGGGGGGGTGTAAAAAGAGGTGTGAAGTGTAATAAGGGTTACTTGGTAGGAGGGAGAGAACGGGCAGAAACATGTGACATAAGCAGAAAGGACGCTAGCAATAGAGAACAACAGAGCCACAGTAGGTACCACTGTGGTTGCTGTGGAGAGGTGGTGGGTGGAAGGGGTTAAGCCAACCTGCCAGTTATTATTGGAGAATAAAAGAACTGTCTGTACATCATGTATTTCACTCTTTTCTTCCTTCACACTGGAAGACAGGTGTGTGGGTAACAGAGGGGGGGGGGTGCTTCAACTCATCAACCCATGTTGAGGAAAAACTTTAATTGTGAAGACAATCACCTCAGAGCACGCAGGCGAGGCACTGTCACATCTCACAATATCAGCTCTGTTCACTGACACAGTCTGTTCTTGTTACAGGCCCATTCAGGCTGAACTGCATTTGCCCCGTGGTTAAATGAAGGTCAGATCCTCTTTATACTCACTCGCTCCGACTCCCTTTTGATGCTGGAGGAAGAATGTGAAAACAAGCATCAACCTCTTCTCTCTCATGTAACCCGAAACAGACAGACAGCCAAGGTTTAGAAATACTCCTGAGGATGCTTTAGTCTTACCAGGGCTGCCCCCTTCAAAGTCACTGTTTCAAAGCAACAGTTAAGGATCAACTCAGAAGATTAATTTATCAAGATGATAACATGCGTTTTGCTCGTAGCTATCAGAAGAGACAAGGCGAAACCTTAGGTAAAGTAATTCCCTGCTAGCTGAGCCCCTCTCTAAAAAAACGTGGTCATGTGGGTGACCTCCTGTGTGTCATGTAGGCCCGATGTTGATCTCTCTCTGTTGGTGTTTTTCCTGGATCATCATAACTGATGTTGGTCCAAGTACCACATCACAAGTCAACAATCACATTACTGTGACGTCATGGTTTCCTGCAATCCTACACAGATAACCTTAGCCCCTGTAACTTTATCACTAACCACGATAACGCTCCCAACCCTGCCCCTAGCTTCCCATTTTGTGAGGTTTTTTTTTTTGTCCTGAGTGGACATCAGCAGGGTTTTTTTCCTGCATTGTAAAACTATGACATCATAACAATGTGATTGGTTACTTGTAGTGTTAAACCTTAACCAATATTCATTATGAAGATCCAGGAACAACACCAATGCAGAGATATCAGTACACACTGAGATGTAACCGTTAACAACACACACCTGCTGCAGTTATTCAACCAACCAAGAAATGCCTTTCAGTTGAAATAGTGTTTTCCCCCTCTAATAGTATGTTATTATGTCAAAATAAAGAAATTGGTATAATTGTGGTGAACTGCAGAATCAGAGTCAACTGAACAGGGAGGTCCTAATTCTCAACCTTCTATAAGTAAGGCCCAGTTGAACTTGCCATTTGTGTGTTAAATGTTACTTTGACACATAACGCCCACCTAAAGGTTGTTGAAGATGCATGCTCCCCATGGCAACCGGTTGCCTAATTCAGCAGGATAATGCACTCCACTGAACTTGTCGTCCAAATTTCCCAGATCCCAATGCTAGACTGAACATTTATGGGACATTTCAGTAAATCCCCATGAGACAACACACAAGACCCACAGGAGCAGCTACCAATGACATGCCTCGACTTTTCAGTTTTTTTGTCACGAGGTTGAACAGTGTTAACCAGGTGGTTTTAATGATTGCGTATATCCTTTGGATGTTAGGTCTAATGTTTCCACAGAA
Organism: Oreochromis niloticus; assembly: GCF_001858045.2. Taxonomy (NCBI): domain Eukaryota; kingdom Metazoa; phylum Chordata; class Actinopteri; order Cichliformes; family Cichlidae; genus Oreochromis; species Oreochromis niloticus. Next base: position 29,929,192 of record NC_031974.2, read on the forward strand.
GTGGATCATGCGTGCTCATATTGTAGAAACCTGCCGATCAACAGTTAAACCACCCTAAAGAACACCTTGCTAAACTATATGGACAAAGGTATTGGGCCAGACCTCCTAATGTGATTTCAGCCCCATTGCCACCAGTGTATAAAATAAAACACATTGTTGAAAAAATAGGTCATTCTAAAGAGCTCACTGAATTTAACATGGTGATGTAACAATTCAGTCAGTTCATGAATTTTCTCCTCTCCTCGATATTTTACCGTCGACTGGAACTTATGCCCCCTGCTGGAGTGTGTGTATAAGGCTTTTCTGCATTGGCTTCCATTGTTTAAACTTATGAGCTGTGGAATGTTTTAGTGCTATTGTTTTGGTGACTGTCTGGTGAACAGACATAGCTCCAGTTCTATGATGGATGCTTTGATTATGGATTTCATATTATCATATAGATTTCTATATTGCTATTTGCTAGTGTAGTTTGGATTACTGTCATCTTTTTTAGTTTTAATTCTCTGGAACTTCACTTGTCATGGTGACTACCGGGAGCCAACAGGTACAGCATGAGGTACAAAAGCAGTTTTACTGCCAAGCTGCTCTGTTGCTATTCTAATTAAATGATCAACTTGCACATTCAATTTTTAACAAGAAATGTAAAGTAGCACCTCTAGCTCTATATTTAGTATGCACTTAGGTGAAACAAGTATACTATAGCATAGAGGTACTTGTTTATTCCTATTATTTTAAAACTAAATATACAGAAGTCTGATATCTAATAGATTAATTCCATAGAAAAGACTAATACTATCAATAACACATGCTTTTTACACAAGGAAATTACAACAACAGTCTGCTGGTACAGCATGGTAGTGATTATCAGAGACCATGACAAGATCCCAGACTCACCAACACCTGCTCCACTTTTCCCCTCAGCCAAGTAGCCTAAGCTTTGACACATCCAGTCCCATTCACTAAGCCTTCTCTTACACAGTGCACAATGGCAGCTACTCACAATGTAATGAGGGGTCCTCAGGTATGAAAACATGGTCCGAAAGAAGAGAGACAAGTCCGGTCGGGGCTGGGGTGGTCCTGAGCAGGTATGTCGATGTGGCAAGTAGTAGCTACTGTAACAACCTGACTACATCCACACGGTCATCACGGAGAACAGAAGAGGCCTCAGCAGCCGATTAAAGGATCTTAAGAGATCTATTTAGGGCTCTGGTGCTAGCCTTAAATAGGAGGATTCATTAGCTGATGACCTGATCCTCTCAGAGACACAGGGAGGGAGAGAGAGAGATGGATGGATATAGGGAGGGAGAGAGAAAGAAAATACAGAGCAAGATGAAGGAAATGGGAGAAAGAATCAGAAGGGACTGCTTGACAAGTGGCCGTACCACGGACAAAGGCTATATAAAGGTCAGAGTTCACAACCTTAGGGTCATAAAATCTGGTTCACACGGTCCACTTAGAGTGACAGACGCTCCAGTGAATTCTGCACTGAAAACTGTTGTGAATCTACTCACGACAAAAGCCAAAAAACAATCTCAGCTCTTTCTGAGACACAACAAGAGCTCAACAAAAGCCATCAGAAAGCCAATCGCAAACAGGAAATAACATCCAACAAGCCGCAATCATCAAATTGCCAAAACCCACCACCATCGAGATTAGATTTTAGCATTGTTGTAAGTCTGCCACCAGCTGTGTGTGAAAACAAAACAAAGTGATCACAGCTGATCCCAGTGCCCCCCTTTTTGTGTGTGGTTTCAGTCTGTGAATGGAAAGGTCAGCCAAAACAGACGAGGATGATGACAGATTAGAGTCACTACCTCGTTAGCCGGGCAGCAGATCGGTGGGAGGAGTCTGTCGAGTGCACATCGTGATTTTGTTTTGACAAGCCAGGTGACAGAAGGTATCAGTGCAAGCTTTTGGTGTGGGTGGAAATCTGAAAAAGGTGTCAAACTCATACCCTGCCTCTGCTGCGGTGCACACGTGCGCACACACACACACGTTCATAGTCTCACCAATCATGCACACAAATCTTTTTACTATGATGGAGAAGATTGTCGTTTACAGACTGGGCTGATATTAAAAAAAAATAAAAAATGCCATACAGTGATAATGTACCTGAAATACAACACAATAATACTTTCTTCCTTATTTGATGTCACCTATTTATGTGAAGTAAACATTTTCAATTCAATTCAATTCAATTCAATTCAATTTTATTTATATAGCGCCAAATCACAACAAAAGTCGCCTCAAGGCGCTTTATATTGTACAGTAGATAGCACAATAATAAATACAGAGAAAAGCCCAACAATCATATGACCCCCTATGAGCAAGCACTTTGGCGACAGTGGGAAGGAAAAACTCCCTTTTAACAGGAAGAAACCTCCGGCAGAACCAGGCTCAGGGAGGGGCGGCCATCTGCTGCGACCGGTTGGGGTGAAGAAGGAAAACAGGATAAAGACATGCTGTGGAAGAGAGACAGAGATTAATAACAGATATGATTCGATGCAGAGAGGTCTATTAACACATAGTGAGTGAGAAAGGTGAGTGGAAGGGAAAAACTCAATGCATCATGGGAATCCCCGGCAGCCTACGTCTATTGCAGCATAACTAAGGGAGGATTCAGGGTCACCTGGTCCAGCCCTAACTATATGCTTTAGCAAAAAGGAAAGTTTTAAGCCTAATCTTGAAAGTAGAGATAGTGTCTGTCTCCCGAATCCAAACTGGAAGCTGGTTCCACAGAAGAGGGGCCTGAAAACTGAAGGCTCTGCCTCCCATTCTACTTTTAAATACTCTAGGAACAACAAGTAAGCCTGCAGAGCGAGAGCGAAGTGCTCTAATGGGGTGATATGGTACTACAAGGTCATTAAGATAAGATGGGGCCTGATTATTTAAGACTTTGTATGTGAGGAGCAGGATTTTGAATTCAATTCTGGATTTAACAGGAAGCCAATGAAGGGAAGCCAAAACAGGAGAAATATGCTCTCTCTTTCTAGTCCCTGTCAGTACCCTTGCTGCAGCATTTTGGATCAGCTGAAGGCTTTTCAGTGAGTTTTTAGGACATCCTGATAATAAAGAATTACAGTAGTCCAGCCTGGAAGTAATAAATGCATGAACTAGTTTTTCAGCATCACTCTGAGACAGGATATTTCTAATTTTAGAGATGTTGCGCAAATGGAAGAAAGCAGTCTTACATATTTGTTTAATATGTGCATTGAAGGACATGTCCTGGTCAAAAATGACTCCAAGGTTCCTCACAGTGTTACTGGAGGCCGAGGTAATGCCATCCAGAGTAAGAATCTGCTTAGATACCATAGTTCTAAGATTTTCAGGGCCGAGTACAATAACCTCAGTTTTATCTGAATTAAGAAGCAGAAAGTTAGCGGCCATCCAGGTCTTTATGTCTTTAAGACATTCCTGCAGTTTCACTAATTGGTGTGTGTTACCTGGCTTCATGGACAGATAGAGCTGCGTGTCATCTGCATAGCAGTGAAAATTTATGCTATGTCTTCTAATGATGCTGCCTAAGGGAAGCATGTATAATGTAAATAGAATTGGTCCTAGCACTGAACCCTGTGGAACACCATATTTAACCTTAGTGTGTGAAGAGGACTCTCCATTTACTTGAACAAATTGGAGTCTATTAGATAGATATGATACAAACCACTGCAGTGCAGTACCTGTAATACCTACAGCATGTTCTAATCGCTCTAATAGGATATTATGGTCAACAGTATCAAACGCAGCACTGAGGTCTAGCAGGACAAGCACAGAGATGAGTCCACTGTCAGAGGCCATAAGAAGATCATTTGTAACCTTCACTAAAGCTGTTTCTGTGCTGTGATGAGCTCTGAAACCTGACTGAAACTCTTCAAATAAGCCATTCCTCTGCAGATGATCTGTTAGCAGTTTGACAACTACTCTTTCAAGGATTTTTGATATGAAAGGAAGGTTGGAGATTGGCCTATAATTAGCTAAGACAGCTGGGTCTAGAGATGGCTTTTTAAGTAAAGGTTTAACTACAGCCACCTTGAAGGCCTGTGGTACATAGCCGATTATTAGAGAGAGGTTGATCATATTTAAGATCGAAGAATTAATTAATGGCAGGACTTCTTTGAGCAGTTTTGTAGGAATGGGGTCTAAAAGACACGTTGATGGTTTGGAGGAATTAATTATTGAAGTTAACTCAGAAAGATCAATTGGAGAAAAAGAGTCTAACTTAACACCGATGGTACTAAAAGTAGCTGTAGATAATATTACATCTGTGGGATGATTATTGGTAATTTTTTCTCTAATGATAAAAATTTTATTTGTGAAGAAGTTCATGAAGTCATTACTAGTTAACGTTAAAGGGATTGTTGGCTCAGTAGAGCTCTGACTTTTTGTCAGCCTGGCTACAGTGCTGAAGAGAAACCTGGGGTTGTTCTTATTTTCTTCAATCAGTGATGAATAGTAAGATGTTCTGGCTTTGCGGAGGGCTTTCTTATAAAGCAGCAAACTATTTCTCCAGGCTAAACATCAAGTACTGATGCAGTTAAATGGCTTTTTTCCTCTGTAATGGACAGGATTAGTGCTACAAAGCAGAGCATGTAGCAGAGGAACTTCAGAGGCCACAGACGACGGGATGAATCTGAGTTTGGGTCCCAGTTTACTTTGGCTGATAGCATTAATGTTCATTAAACAGTAATGAACAAATAATGGCTTATTTGAAGAGTTTCAGTCAGGTTTCAGAGCTCATCACAGCACAGAAACAGCTTTAATGAAGGTTACAAATGATCTTCTTATGGCCTCTGACAGTGGACTCATCTCTGTGCTTGTCCTGCTAGACCTTAGTGCAGCGTTCGATACTGTTGACCATAATATCCTATTAGAGCGATTAGAACATGCTGTAGGTATTACAGGTACTGTACTGCAGTGGTTTGTATCATATCTATCTAATAGACTCCAATTTGTACATGTAAATGAGGAGTCCTCTTCACACACTAAGGTCAATTATGGTGTTCCACAGGGTTCAGTGCTAGGACCAATTCTGTTCATCATTAGAAGACATAGCATAAATTTTCACTGCTATGCAGATGACACGCAGCTCTATCTATCCATGAAGCCAGGTAACACACACCAATTAGTTAAACTGCAGGAATGTCTTACAGACATAAAGACCTGGATGGCCGCTAACTTTCTGCTTCTTAATTCAGATCAAACTGAGGTTATTGTACTCGGCCCTAAAAATCTTAGAAATATGGTATCTAGCCAGATTCTTACTCTGGATGGCATTACCTTGGCCTCCAGTAACACTGTGAGGAACCTTGGAGTCATTCTTGACCAAGACATGTCCTTCAATGCACATATTAAACAAATATGTAAGACTGCTTTCTTCCACTTGCGCAACATCTCTAAAGTTAGAAATATCCTGTCGCTTAGTGACGCTGAAAAACTAGTTCATGCATTTATTACTTCCAGGCTGGACTACTGTAATTCATTATTATCAGGATGTCCTAAAAACTCACTGAAAAGCCTTCAGCTAATCCAAAATGCTACACCAAGAGTCCTGACAAGGACTAGAAAGAGAGAGCATATTTCTCCTGTTTTGGCTTCCCTTCACTGGCTTCCTGTTAAATCCAGAATTGAATTCAAAATCCTGCTAATCACATACAAGGTCTTAAATAATCAGGCCCCATCTTATCTTAATGACCTTGTAGTACCATATCACCCTATTAGAGCACTTCGCTCTCACACTGCAGGCTTACTTGTTGTTCCTAGAGTATTTAAAAGTAGAATGGGAGGCAGAGCCTTCAGTTTTCAGGCCCCTCTTCTGTGGAACCAGCTTCCAGTTTGGATTCGGGAGACAGACACTATCTCTACTTTCAAGATTAGGCTTAAAACATTCCTTTTTGCTAAAGCATATAGTTAGGGCTGGACCAGGTGACCCTGAATCCTCTCTTAGTTATGCTGCAATAGACGTAGGCTGCCGGGGATTCCCATGATGCACTGAGTTTTTCCTTTCCAGTCACCTTTCTCACTCAGTATGTGTTAATAGATCTCTCTGCATCGAATCATATCTGTTATTAATCTCTGTCTCTCTGCCACAGCATGTCTTTCATCCTGTTTTCCTTCTCTCACCCCAACCGGTCGCAGCAGATGGCCCCGCCCCTCCCTGAGCCTGGTTCTGCCGGAGGTTTCTTCCTGTTAAAAGGGAGTTTTTCCTTCCCACTGTTGCCAAAGTGCTTGCTCATAGGGGGTCATATGATTGTTGGGTTTTTCTATGTACCTATGAAGCGCCTTGAGGCGACTTTTGTTGTGATTTGGCGCTATATAAATAAAATTGAATTGAATTGAATTAATACAGTCAGCATAAACAAGCAGCACATCAAAACATCCACGGTTTCCCAACCAGCTCCTTCTCAGTGACCTCTTTTCCACTTCACACACCCATGTGAAGAGTTCTGCTTGTAGCAGAGTGCAATGAACAAGTTAAAAACAAACAAACTACAGGGGCACTTGGAGAGAGCAAGCTTTGCCAATGTTAAAGCCTTAATGTGGATACAAGAAATAAACTGTGTGTGTGTGTGTGTTAGGGGTAGGATCTCTGTCTTTATAACAAAGCCAGGTTTACTTGAATACATATACTACTTAATACTTACTTAAACAGCATTGTTTCTCAACTTGACCCCTGCAATATTAATGGTCACCCATAGGGATGGGTACCGGTAGTAACATAAACGGTAGTAACCAGACCGAAAAGCAGCGCACATTTCGGTGCTTCATTTCGGTGCTTTTTTTTCCTGAGATGTCATACACTTTGGATTCGAGCCAATCATTTTACCTTTGCAAGCGTAGTAGGCGGGCCCAGGTACACACGTTCTTTTAGAGCAGAGCTACAGATTAAAAATGCCCAAGGCGAAGCAGTCAGAAGTCTGGCTGTACTTCACAGCAAAAGATGCAAACTCAGCAGCCTGCAACAAGTGCTTTAAGCCGATACTGTGCAAAGGAGGTAATTCCTCGAATCTGATGAAACACCTGGCGACGTATAGCATTTTGTTAAAAGCCGAGAAATGCGCCGTATTTGATAGCTTGCTGCGAGACCTCACACCGTGCACATCTACTGCGGGTGGGTTGCCTGTTATTGGACCCGGAGTTAGCAACATCCCCCAAAAACCCGAAGAGTAGAGTCCTGGCCCCTAGCCCTGTCAGCGTAGCAGAAATGATGACGGATGATGATGGCAGCAGCAGCCGTTCTCCTCTGCGTGAGTAGCTCCATGCTGTCCATGTGTAATTTACGTTGAGTAGGCTAACCACTTATTAAATTAATGCATGTAAGGTGAACTAGCAAACACCGTCGTAGTTACATGCGGCTGTCTTCTTGTTTGATGGCAGATACTCCCGTCACCCTGGCCAAAAAGGCTAAAATGACCAAAGAAAAAGTGGAAAACAGTTAAACATGAGAGGTTTTTGGACAAAGTTTGTGTTTTTTCCATTGATTAAGCACTGCTTCCAGCCAAGAGTGATGCCATAAATCCCCTATAGCTGCAGAAAAGGCTAACATTGTTATCTTTTTACAAAAAAAAAACAAAAAAAAAACAGCTGAACATGAGAGGCTTTTGGACCAATTTTGTGTTCTCCATTCTTTAAGCACCGGTTCGAGCACCGGTTCGAGCACCGTTTAAGCACCGGCACCGTTTCAAAAGTACCGGTTTGGTACTGGTATCGGATAAAACCTAAACGATACCCATCCCTAGTCACCCAAGTGCATTTTGTAACTCATTTCACCATTTAATATTTTCCATCCTCAGATAATCTCCATGCTCTTATTTTGAAACTTCAGGTGCTTCTTACCAGCCAACCCTGTGACTTTGCATGTCACATTCTCTACACGGCAGTTTGATTCTGTAATGGCCCTTGATGTCACACAGCTGCTTCTCCACACAGTCTCTCGTGGACTCCAGCTCCGAAGCCGTGGATCGCAGCTAATAACAGTACTTCTTACCCAGAGCACTTGCTCTGCCTTATTGGATCCTGCAGTTCAGGTGGAACTGACAGGAAAGGCAGTCAGTTACAGATGTCCTATTTATTGTTCAAAAGTAATTATTTTATCATTTTTTTGGATTTATAAAAGTGCGCATGCCGCTCTTGTTGCATGTGTGGGCCCACTCATAAACTCATTACCTGCAGCTGTACAGGAGAACGGATTTTTGTCCTGCCACATGTTGAAAACTCCAAAAGTGCTTTACTTCAATCGAGACTCACTCTGATAAAACTTTTCATCTTATTGTCAAAGGAATTTGCAACTTCTTTGAGTTGCTTGAAGCAACTCAAAGAAGTCCAGACGCTTTTCTTTGCAAATTCCTTTGACTACGATGACCTGGATGACTGAGAACCTTCACAGACATATTTTCATCTTATTGTTTATATTCCTTCGTTAGCCTGATAAATCGGACTTTGGTTTTTATTCTGACCAAATATTAACCTGGCAGCACAGCTTACCACATACAGAGTTCAACTTCAGTTGTTATTTTTATTTTTCTACATTAGTTCTTGCTTTATTTCTTTTTTAGAGAAGGCTTGTGGCAGAGACAAAGGGAAGCTTGTCTATCTGTGCTCAGACACAAGATGACTCATTAGTGGAAAGAACAGAGTGGGAGCGCCTTGGAGCCGCCAAGCACGCAGGTTGTGGTGCATCAGGGTACTAACCCCAGTGAATCAGGTTAATTGAAAATCAAACGTGCAGCGAGGAGTGCTTTTATCTCACAACAGCATTACATGCAAAATATGAAATGGGATGGCAAGCTGCGTGAGTTGTGAGTCAGTGTGTATCTCCATGTCAGTGTGGGGGATTGTGTTTGCACCATGCATATGCATTAGTGTTTTCATGTAGCTGATTTCTAATGCTCCAGATTTAATGATCCTCCTCTCCAGAATGTGACCCAGATAAACGCCACCCTGCTGCCCTTGAGGTTCAAATAGAATAATTCCACACATCTCTCTCTCCTTCTGTGCATCACCCTGTAGCAGTCTTTGGAGTGCTATAGGGTGTGAGGGGTGCGAGAATGTGCATGCGTGCACATCATCATGTGAACTGAATTATTAAGGCCCCTGGTTGCAATCACACTGCAGAAAGTTGACACAAACCATGGTGAAGCTGAGTGCCAAGTGGTACCACTTCAACAGGCAACAGCCGACTGCAAGGGGAATGGAAACTTCCTCCACGAAAACAACCTCAAACCAGCAATCTGTAGTAAATCTAACTCATGCACAAACACAGATAGGCAAATAGGAAGTGCAGGTTGTGCTTCGACAGCTTTCCTTAAGTTTAGGCTGAAGGTTCTGAATATTTAATGACAGTCTGACCAAGCTACTTCGCACAGGCTCTGATATATATCAACATAATGAAAATGTCTTGTTGTCATGTTGGGTTTTTTTGTAGTTGCTGAGTAAAAAACCTGAAAGACAACCCAGGATGTGCAAGATATTCAGGTGTACCTGATACTCTCATAGGACAAGCAATGCAAATTATCATGACATGACAGATACAGCAGCAGCAACATGTATAGAGTAGTGAGGGCGAGCGCTAAAAGAGGAGGGACAGAGGGTGAAAAAAAGAGCTAGGATGGAGGGATTAGGTGGTTTGGGACCGGCAGACAGTAACGGCACATCTGGGCTGGGAGAGGCTGACAGCAGGGACCCCCCGGAGAGCGGAGTGCTGCACTCGCAGCTCGTCTACAATAAGGAAATGGAATCACCTTAGCCGAGCAAGAAAAAAAGCCCAGAGCACAGCAGGTGGTTTGGACAACTCATTCTGCTTCAGGCAGAGAATAGGAGGGGAGAAAAAAAAACAGTTACTACATTTACAACTCTGATTTTTATTCGTTTAGTCCTCATAAACAATCATCTAAAACATAAAAGAGTTCACAAATGAATCTTGCTGAATTAAAAAGGGAAAGGGAATACAATAATGATTAATACTATAGAGATACATGCACGATTACTCTGTCCATATTATATATTTTCATTACAGAAGTGTTGATTTTCTTCAATCTGAAAATGTCTCCTATAAATATTTTAATCCACTAAAGGGTCACAAAATATCTGAAGTCTGAAAATTATGTCTTCACTTTGCGTTGTTTCTTTATGTGATCAAAGGTTTGGGCGACTGGAGAAAGATGTTAGCCATCATTGACTGAGTCAATTAGTGATTAGCTTTTTATTCCTTCATTTTGGTGATTTTGTAACAGTTGTATGAAAATCCTCAAATGTCTCCACAATGTGAACTTATAATGAGCTTCGAAATCTGACCCTTTTCGCCTTTGTGACCATTTATTTCACCATTTAAGCCAATGGGTTATCATTCTTTAAGAAATGATGGTATTCTGGATCATAGTAGCAAATTACTATTTTCAGTAATCCTAATCTAGATTATTATCACAACAGTTTATCAATTTAAACACCATGCCTTTAAATGTCCTGTCATGATTTCTATGAAACAAATAAAAAACAAAGACTTTGACGTGGTGGACAGGGTTAACTGGTGGTTGGGTAGGCCAAGTAAGGCTAGCAGAGGCAGGCCCAGTAAGGCTAGCAGAGACAGCCATCCAATATGAAAGCAGTCCATCTTTAGAGCTCCTTGGAGAGCCACAGACTAAGGCAGCTACAGGCAACATTTAATGAGCCTGCTATAGTTTGACCTGTGGAGGCCCTTATATGACTTAACTTCCAGATAGATCCTCTAATTTATGAGCTTATGAACCAGTTCATGCTGCACAAATGACAGTTCAAACAAATTTGGGGAGAAAAGAGACAATTACTTTATTTATTTACAAATATATTTCTAATATTTACCTTGAGTCATGTGGAAAATCGCATTAAAAAAAACACTGGTTTTCCACTAGACAGAAAACCCATTGATAACTAATCATTTCTGCTGTATAGACGTTATCTACAGATTTGCTGTGTACCGTAAATAAATTCTTCAAAATGTTCATTTTCAAAGCCACATTGTTCTTGTCAAGCTATCAAAGGCTTTGTTTGTCACCAGAGATTAATTGTTCAATCTGTGACCTTAGTAGCAGTGAAACAGTGGTTCGATGTATTGATTGGTCATTTGGCAGAAGCTGAGCTGATGATGTTTTGTCACAAGAATGTTAGAGCTACTCGAACGTGAGGACAGGGTTGTTTTTGCTCTTCCACCACCATCAGCTGAATCCCACTGGCTTCTTGACATATGTAGAAGACTTTTTCTTTGAGCTCTGGTGAAAGGGCAGCGTCACTGTAGATTAGTTCATAATGATTTACCACAGCCTTTAGTAACAGGGCCAAGGAAAGTGGGCTACTAGGCTATACATACAATTAAAAGGGCACATTTAAATCTCCAGCCTCTCTACCCCACTCTACCCACTGGCCTACATAAAATGACTCAGGGTGTTCAGCTGTGTGTGTGTGTGTGTGTGTGTGTGTGTGTGTGTGTGTGTGTGTGTGTGTATGTGTGTGTGTGTGTGTATACAGTGACAGAAAGATGCATTGTGTCACAGGTTATGGGTCAGGCAGCCCACAATCTGGACTCTGCCAAGCGGCCAGCCCTCCCCTCTTTGTGCCCCCGTCCCAGGGTATATCTAGCCAGAGAAAAGTTCCAGCAGGGGAACAGCCACTGTAAAAGCCATTGTTGCATACAGTCTCTGCCAGAGAGAGGGCTGCCTTGTCATCTATACTCCCTGGTCACATGCTTGGGGTCTTTAGAAAAGTGACTTGCATCATCAGCTAGCCACTGGTCTGCATGTGACACAGAAAACATGACTACACACTGAACTGTGCACTGCTTGCCACCTCCTGAGTTACACGTCAATATTCTTGGCAGGTCGGGTTCTCACATGCTGCTAGACTCGTATTCCTCTCATACTTGACAGAATCCCACTACCCATATTTAGGTTCGAAAATAAGAATTTATTGAATAAACAAAAAATTCAGGTCTAAAATGGTGGATTTTTATTATTCTAGGTAGGAAAAAATGATATAAAATACAGAATATAGTCATGCTACACTAAAGCACAAGGGAAAAACCAACTGTCACATTACATGCTTTCATGGGCTCCAATATCTTTTAACAGATAAGCTTGTTCTCCTTTGTCGTCTGGTTGACCCACATAAAGGTCTTGGTTGGGTAATTGACTGTCACAGAGCTGCTTCTGTAGAAAGCAATTCAATTTCCACTGGGCGTGTTTGACCACATTATCAAGAATGCCGCCATTGTTTTTGTCAAGCCAGCAATAGCACGTAAAGGCAGTTCAGACCGCCAAAGCGCCCGTGGGCCTTGAACAGAACGTGTACCGGGCAGCGCAGAAACTGGGGCAGTTGGTAACCCTGAGCCATGAGGTGGTCCCCTCCTGCTGAGTGGTGCTGACAGCGATCTGGAACGTGGCTGTCACTAGGTTGGATGGCATTTACGATCGGGGTCAATGGGTTTGCTTCAAAGGAACAAAGGGGCATTGGAAATGGGACCTGATGAACCAATGGGATGGTTCAGAACGGAGAGGTGTTAATGCTGCCTGTTAAGAACAAGAATGGATCAGTTGCCCAAAATGTAATCTCGATCTGTCAGCTATTTATTAGGGTTTTTACATTTATTTATAGTCACATTTGGACTGTAAACTATGACTGGTGCGTAGAACTGAAAATATTAACCTGTATATGCATTGGTCATTATCCAGACATCTGCTGGTTACATTGGAAGCCCCAGAACATTGGTCTTTGCCCCCATAATGGTATTATCTGATACCATTGTAGCCCCTTTTAATCAAAAATAAATGTATTAAGGAGTCCTGACAGTAAAGGTTGTTTGCTCAACATGATGGTTTGGATCAGTTTTAGCTGAATAAAAAATACCAACAATCTGCAACAACTGCTGTAGCCCTGGTTCCTTTTTATTATCCTCTATCCAAACTATGGGATGCATCAGGATTCTGACAATTCTAAAGGATGAACTGAACATGTAATTAAACTAATATGATTACATTTAAAGCAAACTGATGTTTCTGTGATTGGCTTTCCAACACCCTCATCCTTAAACAGTGTCTCATACACAGTATGCTTAACATATCTAAAGCGCTGCAACCTAGTAACCAGTGGAGTGGCTGCTATCTGCCTAGAATGTCACCATGGTTGCAAACGCCCACTCATTTTAGATCAATAGAGGTTCAAGAGCCTGGGGACTGGCTGGGAGATCAGCAACAAACATCTTTACTGACCACCAGGAGGGGGTCCTGGCCCGGGGCACAGAGCACTCACACAGACCCCAACTCTAAGAAAGGCAGATTACTCGCCTTTCAGTTACCACCGAGGGTTTTTTAGTGACACCCCAATAATAAGGAGAGTGAATTTGTGAATTAAGCAACAAAAAAGACATGGAAGCAAACAGCAAGCACTCTAACTGTCCATCTACCCAAGCCATCAGTATGGCACACTTGGCATTTGGATAAGGTGGGGTTTTGTGATTTGCCATGCCACAGTGAGGGTCAAGATAAGCACATTGTTCAACAACATGTTGGTGTGGGATGAACAGGAGTTTGGAGGGAGGGGTTTAACCCAGGAATGTACCGTACACAACCCCCTTAATCCAGATATGTAAGAAGATTGCATTCTAGTATGTGTATGTGTGTAGAGCAGTGTGCCTAGGCTGACTAGTAAAGCCCCTCTGTCCCACAGTTGCCAGTGCAGGAAGCTCAGCCATTGAAGCCTATAACACTTTTCAGACGATTATGGCACTCCGGCACGGTCCGTCTCTAGGTTAATCCACTCAAAACAATGTTTCAGTAGTAGTACTTTTCAGAGAAAACAAAAAATACATTCAGGCTTTAGTGTGCCATATATGTTATATTATACACAAGCTGATTCCCTGATGCACACAAACATGAGACTGTAATACAGAAAGTACACCAGAGGGAAGTAAATCACTGTACTCAGACAACTGATCTTTGTCATGGGGCTGCTTTCAGGATTTTATTTGTTTACTTAGTCAAGACTTAGTTTTTCCAATTTAATCTTGAAAATGAAAGATGAAACAAATTCACACAAAAAAATTAGTCCTGATCTATCTAGAAACTTCTAGACCTTCACAACACCTAAAAATCTATCAGAGATAGACATAAAAAAGAACCAAAGAAAATAAATACAGCAAATATATTTAACCATAATCCTGTGCTAAAGTGCCAAGAACTGCCGCTCCTCTAAATGCCAGCATTAAACAACTTAATTACAGCCTTGTACACAAAAGTGGTCCTGGCCAGTATGGATGATTTCCTAGTAAAATGATTGCACCTCAGGTAATTTATTTTAACTAACGCATCTGCTTGAACTATGAGAATATTGCAGTTTAGGGGCATGGCTGCTTCGATTAACCGTGTGTCAATGCCAGCTGTAGCAGGTAGCTGCCAATTCGGTTCATTTGAAGCACTGACCTGGAAAACTTGACTGTGTTTAATGAGATCACTTAGCAAATAATATGGCCTCCTGTATGGTACAGAGCATCCAAGAAGTCTGCGATTCAGGTTTGGTGAGTGGAATTCTAGTGTTTAAGAGCCTGTTACGCTGTACTGATCAGCAGGAATGTATCTGGGCATTACTAGCTCCATAAATGCTTACGCTAAGGTTAATGGGTGACACCCTGTGGCTAATGTTTATATCTTATGATCAGCATATGCCAAAAGGAACTGCTAGCTGACGGCCTTTCACTGTGGAAACAAGAAGAATTTAACCTCTATTAGTGGTTTCAGTCACATCCCACAGCTAGGGATCGGCAATACAGAAAGAGAGAAAAAGAAAAATCATATCATGCCAAAATTTCAGATCAAAATTTAGATCAAATCATCTTTCTATGAAGCTTAAAAGTTTGAAAGTATTGGGAAAGAACCCCACAAACACAAACAAAAAACCTTCTCTATATATCAAATGAGTTCAAGAAGTTTTGTACACAAAGAAGAACATTAACTGACATATTAACTCAGTTGTGGTCCCTTATGCTCCAAGAAAAAAGTACGACCACAAACCTGATATATACGACACAGCTGTTCAACTTTCTCCCTATACTGTGTGTGGCTGAGGATGTGCAGTCTAGGAGAAATTTTTAAGGCACAGAAGTTGGTAGCAAGAGCCAAGTACTGTAACTAGATGCTTAAATCCAACATATTCAACTGTGCTAACTGGCACTAGTGCTGGGCGATATGGAAAAAATATTTATCACGATATGAATTATTTTATATCACGATAACGATATATATCACGATATACCAGCTGACCTGTGGTCATCTGGAAAGTATGCAGTCTTTAAACAGCGAGTGGAGAGGGTGCAGTCTTTGTTTTGAGTTACTGTAAAGCATGTCGCAAATCTGGGTGCACGTAAAGCAGCACCATGTTGCAAAACCACAAGACAGAGTTTCTTTGCGAAAAATATCATTTTTTTATACTTTATTTTCTCTTGTTAAGAGTATGTATAGTGAGAAGACAACACTAATATATTTGCACAGGCTATTTAACCCTTTAAGACCTACCATAGAACCAAGTCCGCCAGAGCTTATCTTTACATGTATTTATTTTGAGTGTCTTCATAGTTTTATTTTTGAGATACACAAATTTTTATATACTACAGGAAAAATGAAAATAAATAAATGCAAATTTGCAAAAACACAGCATGTGCATCAAAATAAACTATTTACAACAGTGTAATTTGACTTCTAAGCATCCCAGAAACAATACAGAAAAGCATAAAGTCAAACATTACTTTTAAAAACACCAACATAGGCTTTGAAGCTTAAAAAACTACATTTTCCGTTAAAATTACGTCACTTCCGGTTTCAGACAGGTAATGGCGGACATGGCTGACTTACGTCGACAAACGTAGGAAGTGTTATGAACAGCTGATCGGATCGGCAAAGCCTGTTTTTGGAATATTATGTTTTTGTTGCTGCAAGTCTGGAATGTTATGTTTTTGTTGCTGGAAGTCTGGAATATTATGTTTTTGTTGTTGGAAGTGCTTTTTATGCAATTTTTGCAAAGCTATATGTGGAAGAAAGTCGTGACCTCGGGCAAGCTAATGGAATAAGATGTAAGTACAACTCCTACGGTTTCATATGCAAAAAAAAAAAAACATTATTGCGCTACCTTACGTGGTTACAGTTCTACAGGGATTTAAAAATAGTTAGGGAAAACGGAGTTTGCCTGCTCCGACCGGTTGTAAAGGGTTAATGATATATTTTATGTAATAATTTGTAAAATTCGGGTTAGAAACGATAGAAACGATAGAAGACAAATGGCACGATAGACACTTTTCTATCGTCCACATGATATATATCGTCATATCGCCCAGCACTAACTGGCACCATGTCTTTTACAGTAAAGTAACCTGTTGCATTTGTGATATCACTGTCTCTCTTCATTTTCTGTTGAAGAGAACAGAATAGAATAGAATAGAATAGAATAGAATAGCTTTTTATTGTCACTGTCACAAGAACAGTGAAAAGTTTGGCATCTCTCCATGTGTGTGGAGTACACAATAGCGTAAGTATTTACACAATAACAGACATGCTGTAAGAACTGTAAAGTCTTTACATTGTGCGTGCATTGGGGTGTGCAGGCCAACCAAAGCAGTGTCTACTTCTCTGTCTGTCCTTATTTTTTGAGGGTTGGGTTGTTTCCTTTTCCTGTATCAACCTAATTCTCAACTATTCTCATCGTCACTGGCCTTTAGGATGAGTTCTATCAACTGTATATTGACCGTGTCTCATGTATGCATCAATGAAAAGTTTATAATTATTTTTTTCCCCCATTTTATCAACCGGCCCTAGCCACAGCCAGTGTGACAAACAACATTAAAGAAAAGCAGCAGGAGAAGGGAAAGAGGCTTAGTGAAATGATGTTTGATCAGATAACTAAACGTGTTGTTACGGAGAAACTGACAGAAAGAGGTGCAAAAAAGTATTTGCCCCATTCCTGATTTCTTTGTTCTGTTTTTGCATATTTCTCAAACTTAAATATTTCTGGTCATCAAACTCATTTTAATGCTAGACAAAGATAAACAAAGATAAAAATACAGTTTTTAAAAGAGAATTTGTTTTTTTTAAGGGGGTAGGGAAAAAAAGCTATCCAAGGCCCTGTGTGAAAAAGTAATTGCCTTCTAAATCTAATAACTGGTTGTATCACCCTTGGCACCAAAAACTGCAATCAAGCATTTGAGCAATGAGTGTTTCACATTACTCTGCTTTAGTCTACCCTTCTATGCTGTATTGCTTTAACTGAGCCACACCAGAGGCTTTTCGAGCATGAGCGTCCAGTATAAAGTCATGTCAAAGCATCTCAATCAGATTTAAGCCCAGACTTCGATTTGGCCAATCCCAGGAAGGTTCAGCACAGTTGCAAGTTTTTCTCCATTTGGGGATAATGGCTGTCAAACCCTTAGAAATGGCACTGTAACCTTTTCCAGACTGACAGATGGCATGACTTTGTTTCTCAGCTGTCTTTAGATGGGGGCATGATGTGCTATGTTTCAAGTCCTTTTAGCCTGCTTCACTTTGTCAGACAGTTCCTGTTTTAGTGATTTCTTGATTCAGCAGGTTGTACCTAACGAAACAAAATGAGCTTTCCAAAAGGTGTGGTTAATCACAGATAATTTATGATTTAACAAGAGGTGTGTGTCTTTTCCTTTAACAATTGAAATCACCATTTAAAAATTACACTTTGAAAGATTAGTTAAAACTTGAGTAAATACAAACTAATCTTAGACTAATACTATTTTCTGATGCTCCGTATGTTTATATTTTTTCACACCACTAGCTCTGAGCCCACTGAGAAAGACTTTGCCTTTAATGCTCCTTCATAAAAGTACTTGCCACAAGCTTTTTTGCATTGTTTAGAATTAATCTGAATTACTGTAAAGAAGTTTAAAAATTTTTAAAAAGGAGTGTTTGAGGCGGAGGTAATGCACTATGTCACTGGTTCCAACAATCCCCACCACTTGGCTGTTTTGCTTCCATTCAGCTAACGCTTACCTGAGCAAGGTCCATCACCAAGATCATGCTTTAAACAGCAAAGGAAGGGAGCAGAAAATAAGGGAAAGAAGGTGATCATGATTCTAAAGGTTCCACAGCCCCTTTTCTTTAATGTTGTAAAGCTTCTCAGATGAACTATGAACAGGATTGTGTCTCCACTCCTACACGAGCCAGTCTATATGTTTATGACGGAAACTAATCTCTCCCTGACAGAATAATCAACGAGCGGTCAATCAGTTATACAAAGAGGTGATCAACCCAGCCAACAGCACTGCAGAGCCAGCAGAGCATAGAGGGAGCACTGAGACATCCGTTACTGCAGACATATCCATTTCATTAATGGACACCGGGAGTGCCTCTCTGCCAATCAAATGCAAGGGCACTGAAAGTCTCCTGGCCTTGGAAGGTTCTTCCATGTGCTAAAGAGAACTCTGATCACCATCCTAATGCCTGTATTTTAACAGTGAGCTATTTCTGGTCAGCTTTGAGGAATATACAGACACACATACTGTATCCCCTTAAGGCAGGGTTTGGTTGGAGGACTCCCCACTGAGCTGAAAGCCCATCTGAGAGCAATTATAGGACGTGTGCTGAGGCTGTGTTAAAATTGGATTTGCTGTTTGGTTACAGAGCTGTAAAGCTGGCAGAAGGATCCGGACTGATCCATAGCGGTATAGTGTGTCCACTCCCTGTGTATCCCCTTTGTTTTTCCCTCTGTAGCATCTCTGTTCGGTGACAGATGCTCGTGGAAAGTTCTGGGGACAAAAACACAGTTTCTGGAAAGTCGGTTCAGCGGTAAACGACTATCTGGGCCACGCATGCTCGACTGCGAGCCTAAAAATGACCTACACGAACAGAAAGGATTACACAACCACTGCAGAGCTCGTCTAACTAATGCTTATAACCTCAGTGCCAAAAAAATCAACACTGTAGCACTTCTTTGTGCTACTGAGTTTTATGTTGTTGTTTTTTTAAGTAGGTCAACTAGTGCTAGGCTTTATGCCCAGTAATTTGACTAATAATATTCTGGCAGTTCCATATTATATTATAGTACTAATATTACTTTGGGAGGCGGTATGAGAGGGTCTTTAGATAGCTTCACAGTTGCTCATACCTCTGTCAGGAGTATACAGAATGTGAAACATAAAGAAAATATAATTACACATATAATAGACTATTTTTGATCAATTTGTAAGCTTCTGATGTATCTCTCTTCATCGTTCATATGACATTTAAATGTGACAAATGGTGTTTTCATCCCAATGAAAAGACATTTAGATTATTTCTTGCATATCTTGTCTCCACAAAATGATTGTGCTTTGTTTTTCTAGGTACTCCTGCAGCACTCTGTGGTGTGTTAGGTCAAAGAGCAACTGTACCAGCCCACAGCAACAACTCTACACCTTTCCATGCGCCTGTACACTCCACCAGATGATGTGACAGACCAATTCCATTCTCCCTTTAACAGTAAATGACCTCTGGCAAGACAGCCGCCATCAGAACAATTTCGGCATTGATCCATTCACTGCTCATCCTTTGTCTCTTTGGCAGCTGCACTAAGTAATTAATGATAGCAGCAGCATATGACGGAGACAATACGTGCCCCTCGATGCCTCGAGACTCCTACGCTCTGATGCTTTCACCAGTCCTCCCACTCGCTGGCAACCAGCCCCCAGCTGCAGGTCTCCTGAGGAAAACACTGAGAGCAGAGAGACACAGCAGATGGTTCTCAAATATTGTCTTTGATCTGCAGGAAATTGCTGCAGTGTTGTGCTAAATTGCTGAGAAATACAAACTGTTACACTCAAAGACAGAGTGCAACAAGTCAAAGAGCAGCCAGAACCCAGGGAAGAGGGCGAGAGGGGCGCAAGAGTTTTTTATAACACACTGATTAGTCCAAACTCTGACTTTACATGCAACGCCATTACCTGCCAAGTTGTGCATTTTGGATAGAAAAGCTGTTAAAGAAATTGTTTTTGAATTGTAAACATTAGAAGCATGGTGACGTGATTTCAAAATTCAGTCTTTATGCAGGCGAAACTAGTGTAGGCGAAGAAAAACAAACAAAATGCCAAGAACAGTGGGATACTGATGGTGCTTCACTTCAGCGCTGCGCTGACTGTGATCCCTCAAGGTGAAAGCACAAACCTCAAACACAGATGCAAAACACTGAAAATTCTAGCACTCTATTAGTCTGTTACTTAACACTAATTAGCAGATAAATGTGTCTGTGCACCGCTCCGGCATGGTTTATGAATGTAGCTTGCTAACCTTGGGTGATAACAGACGCAGCAGCTTTGAGCACGCTGGTCATTTAACAGCATATGTTATTTATTTAGAGACTGAAATATTCAGTATACTTAACAATGGCTTTATTTAGGTCCTAGTTGATTTGTCCACTTTAAAACAAAATTAACACCAATTAGGTAATTTAGCCTCCTTTTCTGCAACAAGCAAGTGTGTGCTGCCAGATACAGTTTTTATCATCAACACAGAAAATGCAGTATTTGTGAGATTCTTAAGAATAGCTTGACCTGACCACTCATCCACACCAAGAGGCTGCTGGAGGGGGTAAAGGACTAGCAGCTGTTTAAAAGGCTCTGGACACAGCGAGAATCAGTTATGTAACTACGCACTGAGAGCCCAGTGCCCTGAGCATCATCACTTGTGTGCAAACAGACCTCTGTGGAAAACACAGCGGAGGGGGAGCTGGCCAAGTTACTTTCTAAATAAATCCTACACTAGAACACCCACACGTGCCCAGCACCATATCAAACACATAAGCGTACACACAGCAGTTGGTGCTGTCGGTCTGAGTGTTTCAAGGTGAAATGCCACAGGCAGAAGGGAATGAGGTTTCCACATTGATTACAAACAATAGTGAAGGGGAGGGAGAAAGCATGGACAGGGAACGATCCAGAGGGGGAGAAAAGACCAGAGGAAGGCAGCTTGAGAAAAATAATTTAGCCGAGTTATGAAAAGCAGCCCAGAGATAGGTGTTCTTCTTACCTTTTCTGGGTACATGCTGTCCCAGTGCATCAAGCTACAGCAGTGAGCCAGGCTCAGAGAGAGAGACGTTGAGCGACAGGCGAGGGACTGGCTAAACCACAGAGCGGAGCAAGGACGAGCAAAGCGGGATAGCCGGAGCGAGCAAATTAAACAGGTGATGTACCCCCGTCATCCACTACGTGAATAGGCAGCACGCTGCCTCACAGGCTGACAGGCAGAGCAGCTTTAGGGACGCTGGATACAGAGAACTGCAACTAAAAAGGGAGACAGAAGAGAGGCAAAGGCTTCGGTCTCTCCTGTGTCAGCTCTGTTCTTCAGTGACATGCGGCTCACTTACATGTCAAGTTTACACTCATTACCTCATCTTGGAAGAACACGAGGTAATGAAGATGAGTAATAACCGAAGGACTTTAAACACTAACCAACCTGTCACTCTCACTTGAAGGAGAAGCTGCAATCAAACCAATGCAAAACCAATGTTAAATGATTATGAACTACATAACCTGCTTTTTCCCAATAAATGTAACTGCGCAGATGTAGAATATTATGGTTTTCTAGAAAATCACTATAGGACAGCAACCCTATTAGCTTGTGACACAATAACATGTTCTCTTCCAGAGCACTTCTTTGTTACTGAAATGCCTAAGGTCACATGGAGTATGTATGCATTTCAGTAACAAAGAAGTTGTTACTTCTGGTTGTGCCAGGTTTTGTTTATGCCAACTGCAAATGAGGAAACAAGCATTGACAGAACTTCTGCAGGTTAATATAAAGTAATTTGTGCATGCACTGCAGCCTTCACCTGTTCTACACCTCAACTGATAGACGGGCATCTGAGAGCAAACATGCAATGTAGTCAAAGAAGATATCAAATGATCTCCAACCTAGTACATGGTCTGTGTGTTGTCTTACTGTGGCAGTTTCCCTCTCAATCTTTAGCTGGCTAATAGGAGTGATTATTGGAAGTACAAGCTGAACATCGGGGGAAAAAAGCCTCTAAAAGTGTGCGCTTCTTTGGGGACCACCAAGTGAGAAGTTACCCTTAGGGTATCCCCAGAACTGTTTGGGCTGAAAACTCCTGATGTCCTGACATGTCTGTGTAAGTTCTCAGTTATCCAGGTCATAGTTTTAGGAGCTTGGGGAAAAAAAGGCAGCTGGACTTCTTTTTGTGAAGATGTTTCACCTCGAATCCAACGGCATCGGAGGGTGTAAGCAGCTTACACCGATGCCATCGTTCCTCTGTTCTGAAGTGAGCGGTTTCCGTCATATTTCTTGCCTGTTTTCAGAACAAAATGACTGGGTGTGCATCAGAAGTTAGTCCGGATAATGTCTGCCTATGTAGTTTACTAGTGCTACCCTTGAAAAAGCTGGAAACCTTATCTTATGGTCAACAAACCACATCTTTATCGATATATATGGAGGTGTCAAAACTCGTCATTAAGGGTACTAGGTGAGGTCATCAAATGTCGTCTTTATGGGGGAAGAAGAAGAATTAAACTGGTGTGACACTTTATAACAGATTGGTCTTTCTGGCTCCTTTCATGTGAACGCACACTGTGACTTGAGATGAAATCTTCTTATATCAAAACATTAATAAAGGAAAAATGGAAAGCAAACAATCCCCCATAACAGCAAGCCTTAATATCAGCTATTATGGGTTTCTTAAAACCTTGCTGCTAGGAGCTTGTGGATATAATCCTCTTGTCGCATCACAGAGGCATGCATCGGGATGGATGTGGAAGAAAAAATAAATAGAAACAGTGGTCACAGTTTGAAAAGTGGACCAAGAGGAGCCATTCGCTAAACTCCAGAGACAGGTGTGCAGACTTATTTACCAGAGGGAGCAGCAGACAGACAGAGCGAGGCAGAAAAGTAGAAGAGAAACCTCAATGCCCAGACAGAAGAGAGAGAAAAAGAAGAACTAGGAAGAATGCATGCAGCCAGACGCACGCACTCGCAGAGACAGACGCTCACATGAGCACAGCAGATGCACTGTTTGCTCAAGTTTATTATTAGATTACCAAAAGGTCCAGTGCTGCACTTCTGAGGGAAAAGCGAGCCTTCATTGATTTTACTCGCTTGTTGCCTCACCGTGAGTGAGTGTGCGTTTGTAGGCACTGATGCAGGAATGTCAAGCACGCGCTGGAAAACAAGCAGGGGCCTCCTTTTCAGCCAGACCGGTAGCAAGTCTCGGCACAGGAGATGGTTACAGCGCTGCTTGCGCTCATATCTAGTGGAATTTACTGTCTTTATGTAATAAGAGTGTGTGCTTTCTTCAAAAGCTTTCAGCTTATTTGGAAATTGGCTGTAAGGAGTCCCTGCACATAATTTTAGGCTGCATGCACAAAGGGCCCATTTAGCAAAACATGCAATTAGCAGGTTATTGTGGTGCTGTGTGTTTAAGAACAGGTTGTTTCTGTACAGTAAACTCAAAGAGCTTCCCAGGATATTCAAGTGGGACAGAAAGGCTTTTCTCACTATCCACCTCACTGTCCTTTCTAAGAACAACACACACATTCTGCTTCACGTGGGAGAAAACGCACGTAACTGAACTTTAATGAGCCGATTCAGCACAACCAAAATAACAGCGGTAAATTCATCTAACCTTTCAGCAAGCGACTGCAGTTTCAAAGTGCATTTAGGAGTCTCAAGCAACCCCACGTAGCAGTATATTTCATTACACTGCTAAACCCCTGATGCACATTCCCAAACTTTGCTCTGTTGCACAAGTCAGCAAACATACAATGCAGGAGGACGGGCCCAACGTGTGCACGTGCTTCCCTCTGTGTTTCATTCACAGGAAGAAGGAAACAGCAATGAGCAGGCCATCGAGCTCCCAGTATATGCTCACACATTCACAACACCCGCTTTTAATGCTCTCCTCCCATCTTTAATGTTGACCTTGTAGTGTCGCTATTCTGGATCACTCATCTCACCGTGGCAGCTGCTTAGAGGTTCACGGCTCACGTTCCCAAACTAATCTCCTCATTCACCAAAAATATGACAATGTAT
Organism: Oreochromis niloticus; assembly: GCF_001858045.2. Taxonomy (NCBI): domain Eukaryota; kingdom Metazoa; phylum Chordata; class Actinopteri; order Cichliformes; family Cichlidae; genus Oreochromis; species Oreochromis niloticus. The sequence continues at coordinate 29,953,233 of NC_031974.2, forward strand.
CTGTCTGGGATGCCTTTGCCATCCCATAACCGGGTACAAGCAGCACTGTCGGGGTCCAGGGCCTCCAAGCCCCCCCCTCTATCTCTCCTCCTCCAGGCACCGCTAGCAAGCAAAAAGACCACACAGCAGGCTGAAGGCAGGCAAACGCTGGCCTCAAAACAGCAGCTCACTTTCATTTTTAACCCCTCTGAGAATCCAACTGGATGCATACAAGCTTGTTATGTCACTGTGGCTACACAGCAGCCCTTCAATGAGATTTCTCTGAGAGGAGAAAAAAATAAAAACACAATACTAGAAGACAGCTTATTTAATGGGAGTGACTGATCCATCTTGTAATCTCAGGGAATTACCAGTTTCATCACAGAGAGTGGAGCCTGTGAGGATTTACTTAACAGCCAAACGTGTTGGAATTATGAAAGAAAGGGAGGGTCCAGCAGTTTAGACACTGATTGTGTCAAATGGTATAAACTCTGGGATGAGGTTGGGGGCTTCAAGGCCTTTCTACCTGTGAGTGCCTTCAGGGCAGCTGAGTGAATCCATGGAATCAAAGCACAGATGCAAACACTTCCAGGGCCACCACATCTGCCCCTGGGTGACACATCCACTGAGAGAGAAAACAACCATCCGACCTCTCCAAAAATCCCACAGAGTAGCATTCATCTGCTCATTAAGTCACCGTGCTTTGGAACAAAGAAAACTGCTTCCAGTCAAAAAAGAAGAAAAGCTGAGTAAAAGCACTCCTGAGGAACCTGACTCAAAATAACTTTCTTTGTGGGGATACACACACTGTGTGGTCAGACAAACAGACAAAAACAACAGATAAAAGCAGAGTAAGTGTAGAGAAAACCAAGATGTTTATGTGGAAAAAATGGCTTTAAATCACATGTTTGCTACATTCAAAAAAGAAAATATACAACAGATCCTACTGCGAGGTCCCCCGAGAAGTGAGGAAAAGAGGCTTATTTTGCCCGTCCAATAAGAGCATAGTAGCTGCGCTGTCTAGACGAGAGGGGAGGGGGAGCGTTGGTTAATAAAAGGGAGTTCGTTTGGATGGGGCTATGTGACCACCGGCCCAAGCAACCTCCAGTGGTGCAGAGGAGGCGTGGAGTGAACTGTCAGTCTCCGCCAGAGCCGAAGAGATAAGCAAATTACACGAGGAAAGCATGAAGAGACACGGAGGCGTTAATCGCCACCCGCACATCAAATCAAATCAATTAAGAGGGGGCCAGCTGGCACTTGAATGGAGGCGTGTCAGTGACAAATCCTCCCATCCAGTCTCCAATACATTCATTCAGAGGCTCCTTCGGAGTCGATGTGCTCAGGAGAGGAAATGTGTTTGTGGATGGGTAGCATTGCCGCAGCTTTAGCCTCTTCTAATAACCTGATTTGTGGACATGGTTTGTCCTCCTTGAGTGGTTTTAAGTTGTAGGTGGGTTAAAATTAGTCTTATTAGATGATACTGCCACTCCAGACAGCCTGACAGCAAGTGTATTAGTGCCTGGCAGTCCGCATTTTCACTGCACTGGCATGCTGGGACACTGGACATGCTCGTCATCATAGAGATACATCATGACATCATGGTTTTGCACCTTCAGTAAGGATCTGAGATGACTGCGATGTTTACTGCAGCTTCAACAGTGTTTGCTACCCCACGTTCAGACCAGCTTCAGCAGCTTAACAGAGCACCTGTACGTCATGAGCTACTCAGCCTTCAGTGTTAATGGGCTATATACTAATATATCGGCCACTGTTTTCCCCTTTCAGAACATGAAACAATCAGATTTCCCTAAAATTTGTTATGTTATGTTATGGGGAAGAGAGAGAGAGATGAGGAACACTGAAAGTGCTGCGAGGTTACGCAAATAAAAGTTATCATCTTGTTAAAATGGAGTGTTCATAAGCTTGGATTCTAGTATTTATGTGGATGCTAATTTGAAATGCACCACCTACCTAATCTGTTCCAGATTAAGCACACTCTTCATGGCACTTGGCAGCTGACACCTCCGAGCAGGATACTACGCACTGCCACACCACAAAAACTTAAGGGAGTCACACAAGATCACAATTTGCAGAGCGGGGCTGATCCAGCACGAGATTCATGCTGGATCAGCCCCGCGCTACACACCACAGCACTGCCATATCTATGCCTCAAAGGTCAGAGGTGCCGTGGTACGATGGTGGCCTACCTTGGGTTAATCAGGTCTCAATCACAATATTAGGTAAGCACCAAAGATACAATTAATCAATTTTTAAAAATCACATAAAAGTGAGTTTTGCCACTCTGGCACTAACAAGTGTCTAAAACCAATTTCTAAAATACAATATTGCCTCAGCAGGAACCTCCCTCTGCCTCTCTCTCTTCAGGGGGGCAGTATGCCTGCACCCGTGCAATGGCAGGAAGCAGTGGAAGGAGAGGAGCTGAAAGAATTGGGCTTTCTGCGGGGTCATTCACTTGCCTGGCAACAGGCCAAACAGGACAAGCTAACACAACACCACAAAGGTACAAAGAGAGAGGGTGTGGGTTCCACCTGCCTCGGCGACTACAGACACCGCAGAGCTTGACGGGGAGCTCGGGCTAAATCCTGTCTGCTGTCTGTTACTTATGCGCCCTACCAGCTCTACTGCAGCCTGACAAAAAACACCCCAAAGAGCTGCCCATGCAAATGTAAATGCCTGAGAGTGAAATGTGTTTATTTTGGCCAAGCATATAATTAATTCCAAAAGTTTAGTGAAGACAGGCAAGTAACACAGAAAGTAACCCTTTTCATTTTTTTTTTTTTTTTTGGGGGGGGGGGGGTATGCGACCCACTAACCCGTTAGCCATCCAACAGTACATCTGTGGCTCTGACGCCGTAAACTGTGTTGGTGTGCTGCCTTTCTCACTTTCCTTCACATGGCGCATCACACATGGCATTCGCACTCACACGTTCTCGCTCACACAACGGTCCCCGCAGCGGGGTAACCGGGGGCTACAGACTGATCCACGGCAGATATGACCTAGTTTCTATTCAGGCCCGTCTCTTTGTTCACTCCACAGTGGAGGAGGCTGCTGCAGCCCGTGGAACAAAGAACACAAGCAGCACTTGGAACCTTGGAACTAGCTGACCCTGCCTGGATACGGCCGGCCCAAAAATGGCTCGTAAAGGCAGAGCCGCATGGCCTCCCACTGTCTTCAAATCTCCTCCTTTTTCCTACTTTGATCTACCAGCGCTCCAGACAAGGGAGGATAAGCCCCAGTTCCTGCAGTCCTTCACAGTTCCCCTGTCTGAGAGTGATGAGACAGATATCTTGTGGCCTGAGTTATCAGTCTGTGGGACTGGAAAGGGGAGGGAGGAAATTAATTTTATGATTCCACTGTGTGTGTGTGGGGGGGGGGGGGGGGGGGGGTTCAGGAAGTCTGGATCTCTGCAGAGATAATCTATCTCAAAGCATTAGCCCTAGCTATAATGATACCTTTACACACCTTCCTGTGGTACAGCAACATAAAAGTGCTTGAAAAGTGACAACAAACCTGCACACCCGACAGCTGTGCCAGGCGGACCCTTACATTCAATCTACCTGAAGACTCAGTTACAGAAGCCTGCATTTAACGAGCAAAACCGTGAACACGCCATTTAGTCGTTAATGACCCAACTCCAACGCAACCCCCTCACCCCACTCCGTCTGTACAAACCCGACAAATTCTGCTTCAAGGGCAACAGCAGATTTTAATAAGCACGTGCAACTGTTGATGCTTTTACTCAGATCTGGCAAACGATGCACAGCTGATGAACGATTGCAGCTAAGCGAGATGATGATGAATGAAGAAGCTGGAACTTCTCACTACGCAATGACAGAATGTGACTGGGACGAGGGCAGCTATTTGCAGATGGCCCAGAGGAAATGTGAGCAGAGAGTGTGAAATAAACCAGGGAGAGAGGAAGACGTGGACAGAAAAGGAAAAAAAAAACATAGCTGAGAGAACAAAGAAACACAAAATGAATGGCGATCATAAGAGTGAGTCACTTTTGTTTGGAGGGGAGCAGATACAGACCCAAAGGTGTCACCCTGTGTGGTATTTGGTGCACCTGCAAACTTGAACTACCAATGCACAAAGCAAGGCTTACAAATAGAAATAAAGCAGCAGCTTACCTGCATGTGTTCTGTTGAGCTGCTGCTCAGCTCGTCTCCAGACTCCGAGTCGTTGCGGAGCTTGTTCATCCCCTCTCCCGGCAACTCGCTCAGAGGGGACGTCTTGCTGCCATCTGGGCTTTTATGGTTGTTCCCCAATTTTGGCGTTGGTGAATCCGCCCGCATTCGTGGTAATGTGGAATTGTTGGGGTGGTGGTGGTGGTTGTTGTTATTGTGGAGAAGTACCAACTCAGCCACCAGTTTGCAGTGGTGGGGACTCCCCACATTCTGGTTAGCATCCTTGGGCAGTGCGGGCGGCGTGACGCGATCAGAGGATGGAGAGGGGGTGGAAGAAGGCGACGGCCGTCCAAAGCTGGACATTTCTGGCTGAGGCCTGTTGAGGTTCTCATTGGACGCCCGGCAGATGTCCAAAACGGCGGGCTTGGCCCTCAAGGCGGGTTTCTGGGGGGGCATGAGCGCCCTGCGCACCTCCCTGACGTACTGTGCTGGCACATAAAACGCCTTTGCACCCTCGTCCTTTCTCACCTGCCACCAGTCCTCATTGGTCTTCTTCACCAGCATATAGCACTCTCCCTGTCGGATAGTCACCATCTTGTCTTTGGCCTTGTACTCGTAGTCATATTCCACCTCAATGTAGACCTGTCCCGGAGCGATGGGCAGCCCCTCTCTGTCAGCCATGTCTGTGGGAACAAGTGCTTGAATTCTGACCTCAACTGATCAGCAACCTGGGCCTGCAGGGTTCCTCATAGCTCACTAAAGAAGATAAGACAGAGAAGAGAATCATAAGTTGTTTACTTTGATTTTTTTTAAAGACAACAAAACTTTGAGCAAAGTTGAACACACATCCAGTAAACAACACAAACCATCTACTATTTATCTGGTATGGGTATCCACACCCCACTTCATTACTCACCTTATAACCACAACCACAAAGCGCTACTGCTGAAACATGCTCACATTATAACACGATGTTCCCCCAGTCAGACGTGCTCGGATGGTGAGTCAACCACAAGCAGGCAGTCAACACTGACTGGCCCTGATAATGATACGACCACTAAGGATATCCAGCCTGGTAATCCGATCGTCCGCTGCTGAGCTAAAGGTGATGACAACATGACCCCACACACTAATCTTAATGACTACAATGACACTGTGGAGGCCACGTTCCTTCAGTGCCTGCACTTAAAAATAAAGTCGGCATCATTTTATTAGCTTCCTGTCACGCACTGTATAAAACCACTACCAGCCCTTGATAACCTTTGTGTAGCTCTCAGGCACACAAGCAAGGCTGCACTTCAGTAAACGTGCTTCACTCATTTCATGTCATACTATAATAGCAGCAGATAGGGAACGTTGGGTTTTTTATTTTATTATTTCAACTTTTTTGTTTTTAATCATCATTTTAGATGAAGCCGGTGTCGTCAAGTAGCATTCCCTGGAATAAAGGATGGGTGTAACTCCCAAGTCTAATTAGTAAAGCCCAAGTGCAAGTGTCTTCAACATGGAGTGTTTTTAATGGCCATTAACATGCAGTTTCTCAGGGTGTAAAGAGAAGTCCAATTGGGAGAAGGTCTATGGGAAAATCCACTTCCTTCTTCCTTGATCTATGGCCTCAATAAAACTTTTCCTCACGAGTTCAGAGTTTCAGTTGATAATGTGAAATATTACGAAATAGATTGTTATGTTTAAATTTAGGTCCCAATTAGTCTCCAGAAACACAACAAATAATGTATAAAATTATTTTAGCTCAATTTCACACGTAAAGAGCCATTCGTTTAGAAAACAGAAGCAATACAGCTTGAGATGTGCAATTTCAACATCCCTAAGTTCTTCCAAACTCAACGAGTGTGTCATTACATGGATATTACAATTTACAGATCACACTGGATCTAGAAAGGCACAAAACCTTCATTTAGAGATTTGTAAGGAAATAACAGTTTTCTGGTTTTCATGATCCAAACCATTTGTTTAAATTTTAAAAAATAATAATTTAAATTGACATACATTTTTAATCGCATGTGTTTGTAACGCTGGCATCGTCGCACCAGGAATAGCTCTGTATTTGATTTAAAAACTGTATCCTCTTGCAGGCTGGTTCTGGGCCACATGATTGGCATCCCTGATATAAAGCCTTTGAGTCCTGCTCTGCAGTTTTGGCATCATTACTCATTAATGCAGCTACAAGACACTGTGGTGAAACCTCTTAAAAGCTTGAGGCAATCTCTTTGCTATATCATGCACACTCAGTGTGTGAGTCAGAAGACAGCTGGGCCCCACACCATTCCTGTGCAGTTTGTTTTGGGATGAGACCTGTCATTGATCCATCGGATAGTATCCTTTCGTCGGTTAACTTAATATCTCCTCATATTGAATCCTTCTTCTTCTTCTTCTGCCCCTGAAATAGCAGCCGCCACGGACTGAAGTCTCGGCGGTAAAAGCAGCTGCTTTTAGTGAGGCGTGAGAACATGCCGCCGAATCTACAAAGGGGCCCATCCTTATGTAAAGAAATAGACAGCTACACCCAGAATAGTGGTAAGAGCCGTCTGGGCCGGAGTGGGAACTCATGAAAGATGTCCATAATGAGCTTTAATAGTGTCTGTTTTATCTGTTTCAACACTATGAAGTGTTACAGTTGCATCAAGCCACAGCTTTCAGGGTGTGTGTCTCTGACAGCAGCCCGGTCCAGGCTTGTCCCAGCACAAGCTCCAGCTGTAATGTCAAATTGCACATCCATCAGCCTTTATGAATGACCGTCTCTTCAGGAACATGCGAGGGCAAGAATGCACCACTCAGACACAATCTACAGTTGACACCATGAGCAAAGCTGCCAAAGATGTAGTCAGGCGCCTGTCAGGGCTTCCACATGATAACACCATTATCACTGTTGTTTGCATGGCAGCCACTGTCCTGACTCCATCACAGGAAGCTCACACAGAGAGCAGTGAGTTTAAGCTCTTCAGTCCCTGATCGCATACGTAGGAGTATGCAAGGTTGTAACAGTTTTTTATCTATTGGATAACAAACTGTTACTAGCAGCTGAAGCTGAGGCACCTACCTGAAAGGCTCCCAAATATACCCAAGGAAAACCATTTCCCACACTGACCAAAAATGACCACGAAACCAAACGATTAAATCTGCCTTAATGGGAGCATAAACCAAAAGAAACTGGCTGGAGATCAAGCATGACATCACTAGCCTCGGAAGGGCCCCCCAGCTCCACTAGTCACTACTGTTAACAATAATTAAAAGCAACTTCTCAGCAAGAATGCAGATGAAGTTTGGAGCTCCTCGTCTCTCCTTTCAACTGCTGTGGTTCTGGCAGAGGACTTGAGATTAAATCTTGTTGGAAATAAATCCCCAGCACTGCACAGCACGGTGTCACAGCACTGTCCAGCCTCACAGGAGCGCACTGGCCAACTTGGTACTCAGCAGACTCTTACAAAAAAAAAAAAAAAGGGATGTTGCGCAAATACTGCCTGTCCCTGTTGATATGGACCTTAATAACCATAAACTTGCTGTGTTTCTTTTGTAGAGTTTCAAAAGGGGAAGCAGATGGTTTGAAATCCTCAACTAGTGACAACAATCCAGTAACAGAAATGGTTCTCTGGAAAAACATTTTTAAAGATTCTTAATGAACATGTTAATGACTTGCACTGCTGTACACCGTTAACATGTCAAATCAGTGTTTCTCAGCTAATAAAAGTTATTTGTCGCTTTTGCAAATCATGATGGCACAGCTTTAACCCGGTATCAGTGGGTGCAAATGGAAGAATATCAAGCTAGGCATCAGCAAGGAGATCACGACCAGAGCGTTTGCCTGCATACATCTGCAGACCAGCCACTGTAGCAGCAGAAACACCCTGAGACCTGCACTGCCTTTGTCCCTGTGCTTCACCCAAAGCAGATGTGTGGATGAGCAGCATCCACTCCAACATGTGCTCCTGCTGCTGCTGCATTGCAATCCAATCTATGCAGGTTATTTGCTGCATATGTGGATGAGAATCAGTGGGAATAAAAACGCTGCTTCTCCCTGACACAGCACTGGAAAAGCCCCCTCTAAAGGCAAGCAGTCTATAAATTGTAGGAGGGGGTTCAGAGCATGCCTGAGGGGGGCAGGCGATGGTGAGGGGCGGTATAGGTGGGGGGTAGGGTCCCTTACACACACACACACACACACACACACACACACACTGCAGTAACGCAACACAAAGGAGTTTAATCCATGTGAATTCATGACAAAGGGTCTCCGATTCGACATCACCAAGGATTCCCAGGAGCGAGGGCAGGGCAGGGCATGCCTGCCAAAGAAAGCCCCCCCTCCTCCTCTTTATGTCGCTCCCGACTGGGACAAATAACCAAAAACAACGCGAGGAAATTAGCCCATCAACACGGAGGGATGCTATCACGTGGAACCTTTAATTATCCTCTCAGTAGAATATCAACAACGTTTCTTTAGTTTATTTTCCCACTAGCAGACATTTTCGGGACATTTTCGAGAAGCTTCATGCGTGGACAAAAGCACTGCAGGTTCACTCGAGTACGAACCACCGCGCGCTCTGCAACAGCGTGCCATAGCAACAAAGTAATTCCGACAGAAGCCAATAGCCTCGCGCTGACCAGCGCGACCCGCCTGGATAAAATCACTCACCTCGAGAAAAAAAAGAAACTCCCGCCTCGTAGCTCTGTGCTCCGTGCCGACCGCAGACGTACTCCGAGGGAACTTTTTTCTAACCTATTTCAGTCCCGCCTGCTCCGACTGAGTCCGCAGAAGACCTCAAGTCCTTCAGCCAGTCTGTTCGCAATCCCCCGCCTCTCCACAGGCTGTCAAGTTCCGAGAGAAAACAGCGCACATCCGGTCATAGCTGCCAAAATAAATCTGCCTCCATCAAATTCTACTATAAATAGCTATAGACTATAGACTAGAGATAATCACGATAACGCTATCACCATAAGAGCCATATTTATATAAGATTTGAAACATAATACAAATAATAACATTATTAGTAACAGATGCCATTGCACATTTCTATTTCTTGGAAAATGAATTACACTCGATGCAGTCACACAGGTGTGGGGCACTGACAGATTCTATACCCACAAATGGAGAAAACAATGGAAAATAGTTTTATTTAATATCATATGTGCATTATTTATACATTTTGGACGTTTAAAAAACAAAAACACAATTATCCGATATCAAATCAGCAACAGATAATTATATTTCTTGGTTTGTTTATTATTTTATTGCCACGGGAACTTTATAGGGAACTTTTGTTTTGAAGTTCTTTTGCATCGTAAAGGACACCTTTTATTATATCGAATATATATTTTCGTTCACTAAAATTGATATCAATACTATGCAATACTAATGTGTCCAAGCATAACAATCTCCTCGCTGAACGGAGTTGTACTTGTCCTTGGACTGTGCTACTATATTATCATATTAACACATCCGATCTCAAATGAAATCCTCACCCATAAGCACACATTTGTTTTTGTTTTGTTTGTTTTTTAAGAAAAATTTTACTGTGTAAAGAAAAATAATTTCTGAAGGCTGGGGCAGTTAATTGAACTGCGTTTATAATCCTACATGATTTGATAAAGTAATCTGCAAAATTTTCAGCTGAATAGTTTTTAGATTTTTGATGTACTTTTATTTTCATGAACAAACAAACTTGTTTCCGGTTTCAGTTCGCGTACTTTCTTGCAGCCAGTAGCAGTTGGGGCATTTAACCCAGCAGTCGTCTGTCACTCCCCCTCCGCCCGTCTGTCAATGCTGATAGACGGGTTTCAGAGCCTCAAGGTCTCCCTGGCCTCTCCAGTGCAAGGTCCGCGGACACCCTGGGGGTCTTTGACTTTGTTCTGGTAAACTTGGAATAGCTGTAAATTTCCTTAAGGTAAAGGTCATTACAGTAAGCTGAAATTATTTCCCTTCAGAAACAGGCTTTTAATTTTCACAATCTTTAAATCATGTAACATCACCAACAGTGGCGGTCCTAGCCTGTTTGGCGCCCCGGGCGAACACTCCCTCTGGCGCCCCCCCACCCCCGCCTTCACACACACACACACACATAAAACATATTAAGGAATGCACATTAACATAAAACTGTTGTCCACACACACAGAGAGAGAGATTATGCATAGTATGCAAACGGCTACCAAACAGCCATCATAATTCGTCATACAATGAGAACAGGACAAATCAACAACTGACAATGACTAATTAATATTAAAATCTGTAACATAATGTATTGTTTGGAGTTTAGTCTGTTACTGTTACTATTTTTACCATTTCTTCTTGGAGCAACTGTAACCCACATTATTTCCTTAGGGATTAATAAAGTATTCTGATTCTGATTGTTTCAGGATGACCTGCCATTATCCAATGACACATCTGCTTACCTATATCTTTTGCTCGTTTCTCCTCCTCTTATTTTTTCTTTTTTCTAAACTGAGGACCTGATGGCTTTGAACTTTTCTTGTCCATCTTCCATTGGTTTTAATTTTGCACTCCAGTATGAACACAAACCCCCCAACTTGAGGATCACCACAACATAACCTAATAGACCTACACCTTAGTTCACAGATTCACTTTGTCTAGGGTTTATTTCTGGGATTTCACACAACCCAGGATTCAAATCATGAATACATAATGGACTTGGATTTACAACATTATGAATGAAATGTGCTCTATTTAGAAGCAGCCGGCCCCTCCCCTTTCGACAGGTTGTGTGTGAGACTTTAAATCATCAAACTGTAAATTATAAATTTTAAATTGTTATTGATCCCTTTACCCCGAGTCCTAAAATGTATATTTATTTTCTTACTCTTCTTATATATATTGTTTGTTTACTTGCACTGCTGTAACTGGAGCCTCGTCGTCTCGTCTCTCTATATACTGGACTGTATGTAGCAGAGATGACAATAAAGTTTACTTTGACTTCAGCAGCGAGCAGGCGCACCGAGGGCTCTCGCGCTCACTTTTCGCGTATAGAATTTCGAAAAAACATTGTTTGTTGTTTTGTTTTTATTTTGTTTTATTTTGCGAGTTGGTTATTAGATGCTGCTCCAGCCAGCCAGAGAATCCCCCGCCACCCCGCCCTCTCCTCCCTGTGCCGCAAGCAGCAGGCGCACCTCGCAAACGGAGGGCGCCCTTACTCCCAGCAAATGGGCGATAGAAAACCGATCGGTGCCTATGACATTCCCAATATGCGCTGGCTGATGTCGGGGCAGCATGAGTACGAGCATTTTTTTTTTTTTTTTGCCGATGCCCGTGATGCCGCCCCCCACCACGATGCCGCCCCGGGCAACCGCCCGTGTCGCCCGTATCAAAAACCGCTACTATTTACCAAACACAAACACTGAGCTGAAATTTCATTTGGTGATCAAAGAAGAGTGTTTTACCATCCAAGCAGGAACATGAATGATTTAGTGACAGGAAGATCCAGGGAGGCAGAGAGGCTTCAGTGGAGTCACTCACCCAGACTTAGCCTCAGGCAAAAACACTACAACCATAGTATCTTAGAAAAATGTACGAATGTGTGCATAAACAACTCTATGTTAAAACACAATGTGTTGTTGTAAAGAGGAAATGACAGTCCCGAGCACTGCGTGATTTCAGTACACATCAGTCTTGTTTAGAGAGGTTTTTTGGGTGTTTTTGCTCGTTTTTTAACGTTTTGCTAGCTAGCAACTCACTAACTTGCTTCCAATTTTTTTCAGAAAATGTTCATTCAGACTTTTATCACTGAGGGCAACACTGTACTTTTTAGGTGCATATTGCTGTTCCTTTAGCGTTTGCTGTTTCTTAGAAGCCCTATCCTCCTTTTCCCAAGAGGTTTTTCCCTTTTCCCAGGCTTCCACTGTAAATAATGGTGTGATCCAGATTAAGTCGGAATTTAAATTTTGGAATGCTAACTCAACTTGGATTTCCTACTCAGAGAGTCAGAGCAGCCCCACGGACCACAAGTTAGCAATCCAAGATGGCGGCCTTCAATATAAACAGTAGAAAAAAAATCCTGGTTTTTTTTCTCACTTTCCTGACGTTAAAGCTGGAACGGGCTAACTTGGGAGAAACTCGAGCATAGGAATGCTTTCAGTGACTTGGTTGACTCAGGACACCATCCTGTGGTACAAATTGGTATGGCACAAAAGAACAGCCAGGACCTATTTCAGCTCCAGTTGATGTTGTTACAGCTCAGTGCAAGATTGATTCTGTTGCTAGTTTTACTTACTTTTATATTACTTGTAAACACAAATTATTCTTAAATATCTTTAAGATAATGTTATAATAATTGTTGTTTTCAGGCTCAGCAACAACATACATAATCATGTGTATATGATTTTTAAAAGTCATCCCACAACAGAGATACATTTATAATATGTAACATGTTTCATGTGTTGTTGCTTGAAAGAGATTTCTTCTTCTTTAAAAAAAAAAAAGGAAAGGTAAAGATAAATCCTTAAAAGTTGTCTGATATCAAACAGAATCTTCACTTGTCAAAGTTTAGATCTAGATTGTGTCTCCCGCGCTAGACTGAAGGTGAAAAAAACTTCCCAAAATACAGGAAACCAAGTGTCTGATGCTCAGAATTTTCTGAGGCAGGATTCCCCACCTAATGTGTTAGGTAGGGGATTTGTTTTTCTTGTATGTATTTTCCCCCTCGTCTTCTGGCTGCTCTTTTTAAGGATCGCCACAGCAGATCATTTGCCTTCATGTCACCCTGTCCTGAGCATGCTTCTCTGTCAAACCTCTGTACGGCCCATGACACCCATGTATCTTCTCTGTGGTCTTCTTTTCCTCCTGGCTGGTAGTTTATTTTCATACCCTCTTATGTTTTCTACATTAATATGCTCATCAAAGTCCTCCTTTCACCTTTTCAACACTCTTCATTTGTTAGCACATTTCCATCTCTATCCTTAATCACGCTGACTCGCTGCACATACTCAATCTCTGTCTGCAGCCAATCACCACAAGTCCCTTTCTCCTTCCTGTCCAGTCTCACATACAACTCAGTATAAGCTTTTTCCTTTGCTTCCCCCCAAGTACTCCTGTCTAATTTCTTCATCTCCTCAACTAACTCCCCCTCCATTGAGTTGTCCCAAAGGTATAGGAAATAAAGTCACCAAGCAAGCTTTCAAATTAAAGTTTATTACATTCATATATAAATTTGAAAACTGCAGTGGAAGCTGAACCAAGCACTGTAGTAACAGATTCATTTAATAAAATGTTAAATGTTTAAGAGACCAAAACCTGCTGCTTCAGCATCATCGTTATTAGATTATTAAGCTATCACACCAAAATATGACAGAGGTTCCAGATTGATTTTATTGAGGTATCTTTACAATAATAACAATTATACATAGGCAGATCATTCTCTGTTCTACAATGCTAGACACGGTCATGCTTAATGCTTATGCCAATTCTGCCCTCTGCTGTCTCCAGCAAAAGGTGCTGCAATGCAGCAATGCAACTTCAATGACATAAACTAAGACACAGTAGTGAAAAAAACATTTTTCACAGTACTCTGTGCAGTCCAGTGAAAAACTCTGTACAGCCCACAGTTCAGTAGCTCGTATAACCTCCTTTAGCAGCATTAACTTGCAGTAATTATTTTCTGTATAGCTTTATCATCATGGAAGAATTTTGGCCAACACATCTTTACATTGCTTCAGTTTGTTGAGTTTTGAACTGAATTTATGCCCAAGGCCATTTCAATCAGGTGGAGGTCTGGACTGTGACTGAGCCAAAACAACACCTTTTCTTTTTGTTTTCAGCCATCCTGTTGGAAGTTTGCTGCTGTGCTTGGGATCATTGTCCTGTTGCATGACCCAATTTCAGCCAAGTTTAAGCTGTTGGACAGATGGTCTCACACTTGGCCTCATCTACCCAGAGAAGTTGTGCAGTTCATTCAGATGCAACTTTGCAAGCCTAAATCATGCCGCCATGTTCTTTTCAGATAGACGAGGCTTTCTCCTGGCAACCTTTCCAAACAAGTCCTACTTGTGCAGTCATTTTCTAATCGTACTGTCATGAACGTTAGCATTTAACATGCTAACTGAGGCCTGCAAATTCAGAGATATAACTCTTGGGGGTTTTTTTTGTTTTTCAGATTTTCAGAAAACTCCACAATCTGACCTTGGAGTGAATTTCCTGGGATGCCCACCCCTGGGAAGACTGTGGAACATTATTAAAACACATCTGAATGCTCCAGACCAGCAAACTGGCCAAACGTCTGTTTCATAGAAGCGCTCACACTTGCTGATGATCTGTTAATCAAGTGCATTTGATTACCAGCACCTGGCTTCTATGTGCCCTCATATTTCCTATTGGAGCAGTAAGAGTGGACTGCACAGAGTCCTGTCAAAACTTTCTTTTTCACATGAGTATAACTAAAGTGTTTTATTTGCCATCAAAAGTTTTTGTGACATCTGTGAACTGCGCATGTCACTTCTTAACCAATCAATAAGTCAACAAACAGACTAGAGAATCAAGGCTTTTGTTTAGCCTTGTTTTCATCTCTGCTCTCATGCTGAGGTGGCCATCAAGATCACATACTGTAAGTACATGCATGTTGGCACAACGTAAAATGTTATCTGTGCCTGGGAAAAGGAAACACACCAGCCTGTCATAGTAAAGCGGATTTTGCAGGACACTATTACAGGTTATGATTGGTTACAGAGCTTAAAAGAGCAGCTTTGCAGCTTATGCTGTGCTTATATACAGTAAATACACATTTGGACATTGGAAGAATAGTGCAACGATTCAGCTGATGGCTGTCCATGTTGGTCTGCTTCTTTGGCTTTGTGTCTGAGTGAGTATTAATACCATCAGGGGCTGTGGGGGGGGGGAATTTTGACAACAATTAATAATGAAGTCCATAAACGTGGATAAATGCAAAAGAATAAATGAGAAAAGAATGATCTTAGAGTTGATAAGTTGTTCATCACTGGCTTGTCACATGTTTTTGGGTCCCCCTTTCTACAAGACTGAAACAATCAATTTTCAATCTAATTAATTTATCTCTATCAACAGGACACCTATCAGAGGCTTTTAAGGCCACTGTAATTGAGCCATTATTTAAAAAGCCTTTACTTGGCCCAGCTGTCTTAGCTAATTATAAACTGGGGGGTCATCTTCAGACACACGGGTTACTCAAAGTATTAGGATGGGATAGAAAACAGGAACACTATTTCATAAACCTATGACTGCAGGGAAACAGGGTGCATGCTTTTCTTGCCTGTTATTGCCGCCTCCTCCTCCCTTAATGCCGGTAGGGTGGTTGTTCTGGATGAGGTTGGACCTGTTGACACTGAAGTTTATGGGAGCCCCTGGCAGCTGACCAGGTCTGATAGGCTTGGCTGGGTTGGACACAGGGAAACAAAAACAATCATTTACAGAGTGAAGGTTAATGGCTCACTGATATTTTAAAAAAAAACAACCCAAACACTAATTTCTTTCCGTTTGAGAATTAGATGAGAAAAATAATAAAATACTGATGTATATGCATCACTTTAGTGCTAAAGCTAGGCGGCTGTTAGCCTAGCTTAGCATAAAGATAAAAAACACTGATAATGAATGATTAGCCTGGTTCTGTCCAAAACTTTAAAAAAAAAAAACTACAAAGCTTACTATAATAATCACAGTGTATATATATGTTCCCTGGTCCCTAACTCCTACTAGACTTGTTAGTCAATCTGGATAAAATTTACTATATAATCTGAACAGAGTACCAAAATTATCAACATCTATATAGCTTTTGGGAATTATTTTTAAAATGTCTGCTACCCGATCTCAAAACAAATAGCGAGATTACATCAAGCTTAGCTAACTGCTACCTTTTGGTCGTGTAAAAGGCGTCGCTTTTTAAAACAACCTATCTACCTATCTGTGCTGATCCTCTCCTGCCCATGTTTTTAGGCTTGACGGCATCCTTAATGCGCTCCACCTCCTGTTGGTAGCGTTTACGATCACGGGCTGCATTCTCTTTGGCCTCCTTCAGCGCGGTCTCCAGGGCTTTGACCCGTTCAGCTGTGGCCCGCAGGCGCTTCTCCATCTTCGGGATTTCACTGCGTAGGTCGTTGTTGTCCCGTACCAGCTGAGGAAAGTAAAACAGAGGAGGAAACATAGAGCTTTTAAGCTCGAGATGCCAGTGTGAGTGGGAGACACTCGCCTCACTTTGTTTGCATCTATTTCTACCTGCTTATGAACTCTGGTTAGCTGCTCCAGGTTGTTCTCCAGGAAGCTGATCTTTTGCTTCTGGGCAGCGCTGCTCTCTGTGTCCTCTGAGTTCATCTGAGCATTCTGTCCAAGCACAGCAAGCAACTTTATTATCTATGTAATTTATTTTGTTGCTTTCAGTTTTTCAAATCCGTGTCAAAGCAAAAAATAATTCTGTAACCAAAGAGCCCTGATCCAGAGAATCCCATCTGTGCCTAAATGTGGTGATAAGTAGCAGTTTTTGGATGAGTACAGCAGCGCAATATATTCTCTGTGTGCTCCAGGAAAGCCCGCTCTGCCTTTGTCTATCCCATCAAGCTTCCACCGGAAGGCAGGAGATGAGCAGCACACTGAGGGCCCAGGTCCCTAAATTACAGCTGCTACCTTTGAAGAATCAGATGGCCTACTTATTGCAGACACTTTCTGTTGTGTTCCCTGGATTCATTAAAATTTCATCATAGTGCAGATTAAATGGGAGTGGTGCCGGTGCATGAGCGAAATATGGAGCTGTTTGACTCACTCCAGGTAAACGTCGTGGTCAGGGCAATGAGAGCTCATGTGATATTGTGTCTTAACAGATGAAAAATCAGATCACAATATGGCGATTACTGTGATGATCCTCCATGGCAACATTCGGGGAATGGGAGGATACATGTCTGCTCTGAGAGCTGAAATGTGCTCCATCACAGAAACGCTGTGAGGACTTGTACCTTTTTTAATCTTGTGGATAAGTCTTGGACAAAGAGCCTTCTCAGGTTGTGAAGTGTCTGCAGCTCCCGTGCCTAACATAAGACGAGAAAGACAGGTTTGCAAAAAATAACGGTGACAAGAAATCGCCCTCCAAACTCATGTCACAATGTATCATTTGCTGCTGCTGGCAACAAATCTGGGTTATATCAGGGCTAGTGAGCCATATAAATAATATTGAGGCTGTACTGAGATGTCACATCATGTCAGTTCGTACCTAATTATTGCACCCAAAAAGTAAATCTTTGAGCACCACTACTCTTTGTGCAAAAATACATGCATGTGACAGGAGGAGGTCACATGATTAAAGCTGATTTAAAGGAAACTAATTACACCCATTTCACTAGAATGGCTTTCCATAATCCTTCAAATCCATCCATCTAGCCATTCATCCACCCACCCATAGACACCCATTCATACTCACATTCACACCTATTGGCAATTTAGAATCCCCAATTATCCTAACCCCACTAACCTCATGTCTTTGAAATGTGGGAGAAAGCCTGAATACCCGGAGAGAACCCATGCAGTCACTGTGAGAACATGCAAATGCTGCTTTGCATAAATTAAAGTTCAAATTAATAATTCATCTTCGACTAGATCGTGGTGAGCCATTTTAATTCATTTTTAATCTAAAATTCATTCCAAAATGACCAATTTTAGCTTAATTTCCCCAGCTTTCTTCTGATTGGCTGCCCCTTGCAAACAAGGCTTAAAAGCTTTTATCAGAAGATTTCTTCAGTTAGATTAGGACACTTTAGGAATAACTCCTCTCTTTCATGTCCTAAACGCTGTATATAACAGATGGTTATAGTCACGGTGGTGTCTGCCTTTGGTTTTTGGACTCTGCATCATGAAATCTTAACATTAGCATTTTTGGATTCCGCCATGTTTTTTGTGGTGTTTTTGGAGCCAGAAGTGACCATATTTGCTAATGCTAGCTGAGTGTTAAAAATGTAACTTTTTTTCCTCTTACCTCTGTTGTTTTGGTGGAGACATAAATCTCCATAGCAACATACTACTGCTAACAGCTACTTACATAACAGGTTTGTGGTGAACTCATTTTGTAAGCAAATACAGATTTTAAAACTTGTGGCAATAACTGACCACAGTTTCCTCCAGTCCCTTCAGGTCCTGTCTGGCCTGCTCCCTCCTGTCCTGCTGCACCCTGCAGCACATGTAACAAGTGTTAATAAGACTGGAAAACAGTTCTGCTAACCAAGTTTGCATTTTCCTGTTAAATAAACGCGAGAGACATTACGTGAGCTCTTCCAGCTGCCGGCTCTTTTCCTGGTCAGCAGCCTTGAGCTTCTCATGTTCCACTCTGAGCCTCTCCTGCTCCAGCATGATCTGCTGGTTCAGACTGCACAGAGGTCAGGGATAAAATCAGACGAGTCATGTAAGTTTCACTCAAAGAGACAAGCATTAGGTGATGTGGTGTCTTACTCCTGCAGCTCAGTGATAAGCTTCTCCTTGGCATCAAGTTCATCTCTCAGGTTGCTGATCTGCTTCTGATGGGCCTCTCTGTGAGTCTGGATCTGCTTCTCCACAGCTTCCTGAAGACACGCAAAAAAACACAGCTAGTCACTGAATGAGATGAGGTGGGCAATTAAAAGCACACTTTGTACGTGTTACAGTACCTTGACTTCATTTGCAGACTGGATCTCGTTCTCTTTCTCCATGGCATTAACCTTCTCTGGAAGGAGAAGAAATGATCCATGTTATTGGGAACAACTGGGATATAACAATAGATCTTCTTTAGTTTCTTATGGCACAAACAAGTACAAACAGTATTTTTCTTAAGCTTGCCACGTCATGTAAACACTTTTCATAGTTTACTGGAAACAAGATTTAAAGGAGAAACAGGTATTACTTTAGCATGACTTTCAGGAAAATCCATAAACACAGACACTTCTTTGAACGTTCAATGCTAATAATCAATACTTATGACTTATTCAACTTTAGTTTTACAAATTCAGGTTTAAAATAATAAAAATGTCATGGTCCCTGGATCTTGGACGCAGGATTTTATGTTTCTTTATGGTCTTAAGGATGCCTTTAAGTTTGCCATTCATTATATTCTCAGTTTGTAGGATTCTAGTTCATCTTCTTGCTTATTAAATCTATATCTTTCGTGATCCCTTTGTTTCCCCATTGATGCCCCCATGTCTGTCTAGTCTTTCTGTGTTCTGTCTCTGTGTTTAATCTTCTATCACTGTGTTAGTATGGCATGTCTTAGTCTGGGTCTCAGTGTGTATGCTTGTTCCTGTTTTATTGTGATAGTCTTATGTCGAGTTTAACTTCCCTTGTCTTGTTATTCCTGATTTGTTCCCACTGTGTTTCCCACCTGTTTCCTCTCCCCTCATTACCTGCTGTGTATCAATTGTCTGAGTTTCCCCCTTGTTCTTTGTCCGTTAAGGTTGAGTTCTGTTCTCTGTCCTGTATTTGGGACCTGCCTGCTGCACAGCAATGCACAACAAAAAATGTATCCAAATATTTTTCAAATGTGAGTCGTCACAAAGAATTAAAGCAGCTCTGAAGGCATAAGGGTGTCCAACCCATTACGAGCACCTTGCTTGTAATGAAATGGCTGGTACATATAATAAAAAGACTTTTAAAGAAATGTGGATTTTATGCTATCTGGTCAATAGGCCTAAAACACCAGAGAAGATTTTAAAAAATCCTTTTATTCAGGGTTGTTTCCAGGACTTTTTTAAATCAGTATGTGAGACTTTGTTTGAAGGTCACCATTGCACCACTGTAGCCACTTGCTTTAGCTTTTATGTCCTAAAACATTTGAGTGACTATGCAGACAATTACTGTTTGTTGCAGTAATTTACATGGGTAGTGTGGTCCTGAAATACTTAGCTTAAGGAACTCTTACAGCAGCTTCACTGCCTTCTCCACAACACACCTTTAGTCAAACAGGGCTCCTTGTGCAAAAACAGAATGGAGAGCAGAGAGTGTGTTGCTCACCTTGGGCCCTGATCCTGACTATTTCCTCACTGAGAGAGTCCACATTCTCCTCCAGCTGTCTTTTCTTCTGCTCCACATTCTGGAGGGACTCCGTCAGGGACTTGATTTTGGCTTCTTGCTAAACAACGACAGGCCAACGAAAGACATGAAGAGGACTCATACAAATTAAATGACAGTTCTTTTAGGCCAGATCCCATTGTTAGACCTGCAGTAAGCAGAAACCCATCCACTGTTTGATATACAACCACATAATCTGACATCTTAACTATATGTCACTATGGCGACAGTATCCGAGATGGCAGCAGTTGTTAAGTAGCTGTTACCTGGGAGATGCGGAGCTGACAGGCAGTCAGCTCGCTCTCAGTCTGGTCCAGCTTCTGGGTGGTCTCGGTCTGTGTGCTCTCCAGCAGCTTGCTGCGCTTCACCATGGTCTTCACCTCTGACTTCATCTTGCTGATGTAGAGACGGGCCACGGTGAACTCTTCGTCAATGAGACCGCTGCTCTCTTGTTGCTGAGGACGTCAGAGAACATTACGCAGGTCAAAGACATTCCTCAGATTCAGTCCCAGACAGACCATCCTCTACTTCCTCTCGCATGTTTTTCTCAGTACTTGAGAATCTGTTTGTTGCAGTATTTTAAATGGGTAGAGTGTGGTCCTGAAATAGATGTTGAACTCTTTTCAGCGGAGGCTTAGAGTTTAAAATAGATTAGGAATTTATCAAAATTTCTTGAAGAGCATGCAGTTGGAGATACACTGGAAACCAGTGCAAACAAAACAAGATGCTCGCACTGCCTATTAAAACTAGACAACCAACTGACTGGCTGTCCTCTGATCATAAAATATGCAGAACATTTGTCTGCTGAAGCGTTTTCTGTGAGCATCTTTGTGCTTTTACCTGTTTTACATTTGAATCAATCAATTTCAGACTGTTGGTTCAACCAAGTCTATTTTACCAATTTTTTAATGACTATTGAAAGTCATTATCTGCAGAAATTCAACACTCATAGTTTAGTTTCTGTTTCTTATTTTTCAAGATTGGGTGCTTTTCGGGGGGGGGGGTTTGTGATAATAAAGGTTGATTTGAAGTTCTACTTTGTCTGGAACTTGATCAAGGTTCATGTTCCACATTTTCTGACTGAATCCAGTAAAAAAACTGAATGAGAGATACATCCACAGTGGAATTAAGTGCTTGCAACCGGCCCATGCAAAACCATTCAGCAAGGATCACCTGAATACCTGATGACGTTGATAGTTCTTAGACCACAAGTTGTTAGGTTGTGGTCTAAAGCACTATTCTTTCACAGTTTTAACCCAAATGTCACTTTTCTGAATATGAAACAGTGTATCAGAGCCAAAACTGGGAACCTTGATGTCATTGCTTCCCACAGCGATGCCTATCTCAGCCAGGTCTTTGAGTAATGATGACATCATCTCAGTGACCCTCTTTTTCTGGTGGTTGGTCATCTCCTTCAATTTCTGAAGCTCTGAGTCAATGGAGGCCAAGGAGCTCTGGTGGTGGACGATAACACACATCACAAAGCATCTAGGATTAGTATTAGCGTTTTTACTTCCAGCAAATTCCCCTAAAGCTTCAAACTGCTCACCGATTTCTCGTTCAGCTCCTCACTGAGAGCCTCAAACTCTTTGGTTTTGTTTTCAACTTCCTGACTCTTCTGGTCGTAGTTGACAGCTAGCTCCTCCAGGGCCTGCAGCACTTCCTTCACTTCCTCCTTGGAGGCTTCATTCTCCGCCAGCAGCCGGTTCAGCTCCGTCTGCAACGTGTCGTGGTCACGGCGAGAGGATGCTAATAGCTAGGAGAGGTAAATGATGCTCAGCGATGCTCTCATATGGTCAGGTTCGAAAGTAGATTAAAAAAAATGTATCAACAGCAGGGACTACAAAACAGATTTCTGAACAGTGAAGAAAAATATGCTCAATCTGGTGAGGCTCCTGTGCTTGCTAAGAGTGAGTTACAGTTTGACCTCTCCTGCAGGGCTACTAATGGTCTGCAATCAGCTGTCACACCAGGTTTATGCTAACAGGAGTGCCTAGGGGGATGTGGAACAGCGGGAAGGCACAGGGGAAGGAAGGAAAGAAAGACAGGAAGCAAGGGAAGGCGGATGCAGTGTCACCTCCTCCTGATCCAACATCTGCTGCTTCAGCGTCTCCACCAACTGAGACTGCTGGTTGATCTCATCATCCTGCAGGAAAGGCAGAGGAGAAATCCAGTAATGTTTCATTCACATAATTATACTGCCAAACAGCAACACTGAACTGCAACCAATTGCGCCACCTGCTGGTCAAAAGAAATAAGTTCAATTGGAAGATGAACGTTGGTTTTCGCATAAATATATTGTCTTTATTCCAATATCAAGAATGAATTTACATTATTAAAACAAAAGAGAAAGACGTGAAGATATTATGAAATTTCATGTGACTGGAATTGTAAAACCTTACCTAGTTTATGTCCTGCTCTCACAAAGTCAAAGTACTACCGAAATAGACTCAGTGTTCTACTTTTTACTGTTATCCTGCTGGAGATTAATAGCATGTCTTGCCTGAGGTAATGTCTATTTAAATATGTTAAAAAATCTGTCAGTTGCTACTGCAATGCACTTAATCTGCATGTTCTAATATATATATCTAATATATATAAAGCAAAACGGGCAGTACTGAGATTACACTGTTTGACAGATTTTCAGAACTGATCAGCAATGAGCCAGCCTAAATACACAGTTAAGATGGAGATAAAGACCAATATATATATTATATATCTCTATCTATCTGTCTGTCTGTCTGTAGATATAGATATATATAGATATATATACTGTTACCTATACTGGGATTTACTGTTACATCCCTACAGTATATATATATATATATATTATATATCTCTATCTATCTGTCTGTCTGTCTGTAGATATAGATATATATAGATATATATACTGTTACCTATACTGGGATTTACTGTTACATCCCTACAGTAAAATTAAGAAAAGGCTCTGAAATGAAGAAAGGGATGTTTGCCCACAGGGCAAAGCACAAAGCTGAATATCAATTATTAGTGCTCAAACATTTGTGATATAATAAATGCACATATATGTGATCCTGACTTGCATCTTTCAGTTCAGCTTAAATCAGTTCAATACTTAAGGTTTTTGAACTTTTGCATTCACATTTTTTTTAGCTGGTCTTCATTTCTTCAGCTTGACCAAAAAGGCCACAAGTGGCGCGTACAGCAAATTAAACCAACACCAAAACTGTTGTTTCGTTACCTTGTCGTCAAGCTCTTTGTAGAGCTTGGCCATTTCCGCCTCATACTTCTCTTTCTCTGCATCTGTGAGTTTGACTCCAGGCAGGGAGTTTAGGGCAGGTTTGGGTGGCGTCTTGTCATTGTGGTGGGTGCTCTCCAGGGCCTGAACTTCTTCTTTGGCCTTTTCTTTGTCAAACTGCTCATCCACTGGCACACTCTCTCCTGCAGGGAGCAGCAGAAAGATGATATAAGGTCTGTTTCCTCCCTCTCTAGCTCCCCATCAGAGAAAGATTATGACTGCTATGTTTCACAGCAATCCTTTTCTTAACAGGTTCTTAATAGTTCTTAAAAAGAAGAAAAGAAAACTAGTTAAAATTAACGAGCCTTCATGTGTAGCATTAGTGTAGGACAGGCATGGTCATGAATATTTTTCTGGGGGACTGTTTGTGGTTATTAAATATAGAAACAAGGAGCTTTTTCTTTAAAAGCCTCCTGTTAGGATCCATGTGCAGCTCAACTCTAATTGCTAAACACAAGGACACAAGATTTAACATTGTTATGAAAATATCCATACTAACACATAAAAACAATGATCATATGTCTGCAAAATCCTCTGCCTCTGCTTTTATGACCCACACATAACCTGCCCGTAACGCAGCCTTTGGCCCTCACCGCTCCTCCAGCGGTTCAGCTCATTCTCGAGCCAGTTGACTGTGTTTCTCAGTGTCTTGTTCTTCTCCTTCTCTTTCTCCCATTTGCTCTTCCACTGCTCTGCTGTCAGTTCCACATTCATACTCACTTGGTTCTTGATGGTCTTTGCTCTGGTGAGACAGAGAGGTGAGAAAGTGGTAGCAGTCTGTTTTGAATACTAACACCACACAGTTGAGGTTGGTTTCACCGCAGAGCAGCTCGCTGTTTCCCAGCGTCTGAGCTTAAGTCGGTGCCCTGTCTTTATGGAGTCAGACACCAAACCTATGGATCATTCATATTTATGACTCTAGACCACAGTCTTCTTTGCCTCTTATCTTTTAATATTAAAACGTAGCTATTTGTGGAACACCTTTCAATTCAGTGACATCATTTGTACAGATATGATAACAGGTTTGTGTCTACGTACCTCTGTCCAAAAAGCAATGTAGACCTGGTCTCTGCATCATTGTAAGCCGAAGGTGAGCAGCAAATGACCATAGTTGTCCGACAGTTTCCTCCCAGGGAATCCTGCAGGATTCTGGTCATCTTACTGTCTCTGTATGGTATGTAGGACTAGGCAGATTGAGAGGGACCATATGTCGCATTATATGATAATTCTGCATGTCACAAACAGCATTTACAACAGTGAAGTCTTTTGTGATGAAATGTAACTGAGCAACTAAAATTAAGGACTGCGGTCCACTATCATGTACTTACAAAATTAAATATACTCAATTTGTAACATTTTAGCAATATAAAAATGCTCTATGGAGGCTCCTGAGCAGTGGGCCGATGGTTCATCTCAGGGCTCCTAGATCTTTGAAATAGGTGCAACTGCTGGGATATTTAGAGTGGCACAGATCAAGGCTTATGATAAATTCTATGGTACGTAAAAGTATTCAGGTTCTATAATGCCGACCTACAATAAAAAGAAACAGTAAATATTTAGAAAAATGTCTCCAGCAGCAGGCTGATGTTCCTATTTTTGCACACAAGATTGTTCCACAGTACTGCAAGTCCTTTAACCTAAACACCTACACTGGTGGTTTGTACTCTCTGATGATTTCACAACTTGTCATACATACACACCATTGCCTTCACATTTTAGCGTGCTGGGGTCATCTTTAGCATTATTTTTTTGAGGTCCAATCTGGTCTGATAGTCCCCCCAGAACTGGAAATAGTCATAGTAATAACCAAGAAAATGGAGATAGGGTGTGATCAGTAGATCAACATCTATCTTGCACACATTACATGGTGATGTGTACATTTACCCAGTGTGTTAAGTGTTTAAGGCGCAGATGTCAGCAGTAACAGTACAATAAATTCTTCGAATTCAGCGATCTGCCTCCATCTCACCCTGTCCCTATCATCCCCTTCTGTCACACCAACTCTCTGCATGTCGTACAACACTACATCCATGAATCTTCTTTGTTGTCTTTATTCTTTTCCTCCTGCCTGGCAGCTCAATATTCAACATCCTTCATTCGACATATCCACTCTCCCTTCTCTGAACATATCAAAACCACCTCAGCCTTGCCTCTATTACTGTCTCCAAACTGCTCATTTCGAGCTGTCTCTGATGAACTCATTTCTAATCTGGTCCAGTCTGGTCACTGCCAGTGGAAGTCTTAGCATCTTCAGCTCTACCTCTCCTGTTTTTTTGTCAGCCACCGTCTTTAAACCATACATAATGGCAGGTCTAACTTTCATCTTGTAATTTTTCCCTTTCACTCTTGCTGCTGTCCTTCTGTCAAATCACCCCAATGCTCATCTCCACTCACTCCACCCTGCTTAGACTCTCTTCTTCACCTCTCTTGTGCACTGTCTGTTGCTTTGGATGGTTTAAGGTATTTAAACTACCCCTGCTCCTCCAGCTTTACAGCTATACGTGTCTCCTTCTTATTCACACACATGCATTCTGTCATGCTTTTACTGGATTTCTTTATGCATGCTCAATCATCCAGGTAAGTAAATCCCAAAAAGTTGATTCTGTTCATCTGGATGTAGCGTTTCCAGGTGGAGAAACGTTTCGTCACTCATCCAAGTGACTTCTTCAGTCTCAGCTCACTGCAGGTTTCCCCAACCTTATAAACAGTACATTGCACAATGACTGAAACTAGCACCACCGAATGAACAACGCTACGTCCAGATGAACAGAATCAACCTTTTGGGATTTACTGGATTTCATTCCTCTTCTCTCCAGTGGATACCTCCAGCTCTCCAGACTCTCATCCACCTGTTCCCTATTGTCACCAAAGATCCAAATGTCCTGTGTAAACATAATGGTTCACAGAGACTCCTGCCTGACCTCTTCTGTCAGCCTGCAAATAAGAAGCCACTCAGAACTAATGTAATCCCACCCCCACCTATCTGTCACTCCTAGTGCACACCTCAGTGCTCTCTCACCACCCTCATGCAAATACAACTTATGGGATCTTTTAAAAGATCTAGAGAACGAATCGGCACATTTGTGGTAATGAACTCACTTCAGCCTCTCCTTTTTACGAATTTCATTTATAAACTTTGAATCACATTTTGGAGTGGCAGTAATTCTAACGCTTCACCAAGCAGAGTCGAAAACTGTCTCACCGAGCCTTCTGCCAGAGCTGAGATGACAATTCCCAGTGCAGACAGGGACTTGTTGATCATCTTGGCTTCATCCAGCACTGTACCCTCTGCTCCAGTTTTACCAACCTTTGAAACACAAAAACAGCACAATTGTTACAGTGAAGCTGAAAACTGTATCACATTATAGATGCTCTGAACCTTTTTCTTTTAACAAGATCAGCTTATTAAAAGACAGTTGACAAAGCATGTTAATGGCTTTCCTGGAGTTTAGCGCTATGACTGGTCTGTTAACATTTTACACTTTGCTGATGGAAGATTGTTCTAGTTTCCCCCCATGAACTGAAGTGGCACCACGATCGCATCATTAAACTTTTATCATACAGATCCATTTAATATAGAGACACTTTGCCACTAGGGAAAAGGGAAATGAGAGTAAAAGAGCTATTTCCACCCTGAGTTTTAAATCAGGCCTGGTTTCTACTCTATTAATAAACAACTAGTCAAAAGCTACTCTTTAGCTGGTTCAAGTCAGAGGCGGGCTCTTGGAATTGGGAAAAAACACATTTGCAGAGGTTATGAAGATGAGAGAGGTCAAAGAGGAGGAGAAGGAGGAGGAGGAGGAGTACTGAGAATCATACTTTTTCACTCCCAGCCAGATCGACGAGGTACAGCTTGCCAGTTAATTTCTGTTCAGTCTTACTGTTTTCCTGCTTGATGTTGATGAGGAAGATGCTGTGACTTCTGGAGCTGTGCTCATTCATGTCTGAATGTACATGTGGGCACACACACACACACAAAAACAGTTATTACTGATTATATTATTCTAGGTTACTACGCTATAAAAATAATGGCCCGTTAAAGTGTTTTTTCTGAGGCATTACCAAGGTAAAAGAATGAGACTTAACCAGACTAGAATATATAAAACCTCCAGCCGGGACTAACACAGGTAGCTGTAGCTCATTGGTACCTAAAAGGCCTCACATCCTCTAATTTTAACACCTCTTGACTGTGCTTATGCTGTTCTTGCCTTTTTAATGTAATTACTGAACATAGAATATGTCCTGCTGTGTGGAAAGAGAAATGGAAATAGACTGAGATTTTTAAACTTGCAGGCACAGGGAGGATATGCAAACTCCAAAGTCCAAAACCAATCCTTGACATCTGGAATGGTGGTATAGTGGTGAGCACAGCTGCCTTCCCAGCAGATCAGCATCTCCTTTAATCTTTACGTCACAGTGTTAAATTAGGAGATCACACGGGACCTTCCCACTGTGTTATCCTGCTAATCACAGGTAGAGCAAAAACGTTTGTTGTGGTGGCTGCAGATCAGAAGGCAGACTAATCAGAAGACTGGTGGTTGCTCCAGTCTGCATGCCAAAGTATCGTTGGGCAAGATAATGAAGTTGCTCACCAATGCTTCCATTGGAGTATGAATGTTAGATAGAAAGCAGAAACAAGTGCTGGTGTAAACTGTTGTGCTATGTAAGAACCAGTCTATTACCATCACAGTGGTCTATGCATTGACCACAGTGGCTCATGAAACCAAAGTCTGCCTAGATACAACCAGTCAGCTTCCAGCTTCCAGGACCAAAAATGTTGTCTGGTGCTTACAGATTCTGCATGTTCATATGCAGATGTCTATTGATAGAAATGATAATTTTCCAACAAACTTAACTGATGTCATAATGGCATCCATTTAATTATGGAAATAAGTGCATAATTGAGTCAGCTCAGCTTCAGTTTAAGCCTTGTGCCCATGGTTAGAAAGAACCTGGCTTTAATGTGTTTTTCACAGATGTCTTCTTGGCTCAGCTTTTGGGAGTGTGACAACAATCAGGAGACTCAGTGAGGATGAACCCATGAGAGGCCGCAATGTATGAACTCACTTGTGACAGCCACGCTTCGGTTATTTTTGCCTTCGTCTATGGCTTCCATGACCTCCTCAGGAGTGCAGACAAAACGCTCGGTACAGCCCTGGGGACACATGAACATCACAAGGAAATATTATGCTCAGTAGCCCCACAGCAACACTGCTTTATAGAGACGCATTTATTAGCTAAAGGGACCGTGACACGCTAACAGTCTCCACTGGAGATTTATGAAAAGAGAGCTAGTGCTTCATGGTCTCAGTAGCTTTTATATCTGCTTGGATTTCTTCATGAAATCATGGTGTATGTGACTTCTAGCTGAATGCCAAATGAAATACAATGATCGGTAAAGCCTTCTTGCCCTTAATACGTAAAACCCTGTAGGTAAGCTATCACAGTGCATCATTGTTTTGCTCTGTTGTTCATAACTAATGCATTAGAACTGGCTGGGAGAAGTTTGTGACTGTATGACTGCAGAGTTTGAGTTTAATCAGAAACAATGTTGTGCCTTGAAAATGAAGCACTCAGTCTCTTACCTTGACATAGGGGACCCTGTTCTTGTCCTCATGTACAGGAAGGTTGGTCTTTGACACTGTGGAGGAAAATGAAAGCAAAGAATGAATCATGGTCTCTGTAACGGGTCTGACTGATGATGAGCCCCTACATACCATCCAACAAGTCCCTAATTTTGTCCAAATAGATTTCAAAATATGAAACCTGCAAAACAAAAGTGCGCAGTGAGACTTTACCAGATTTTATCATCTGCGCCTGCCTCACTGCTCAGCTACATACTTTGATGTGGAACTCCAGGTTCTCATCCATGGAGTAAATGTAGTTAAAGATGTCTTGCACAATTCGAGGAATGATTCCCATCATTTCAGGGTCATGAAGCTTCCCCTTCAGGACATGATGATAAAAGTAAGACAACACAGAATCTCAGGCTTTTCCTGGCTATTTTTAATATGTTTGACCAGTGGAAAAAAACCCAACAGCTGATACTTCATAGTACCTCCATTGTGTGTGTTTTGCCTGAAGATGTCTGCCCATAAGCAAAGATGGTCCCGTTGTATCCCTCCAAAACATCTGTACAAAGAAGTAACACATTTAGGATTGGGGTTTGGCTTTGTATTTTATGGACAGATTCTAATGCACAGCTTACCTTTCACTATCTTCTGAGCCACAGCATTATAAAACTCCTCCTGAGTTGTCTTGGACTGGAACACACGGTCAAAGTAGTATGGTTTGCCCTTTAAGAGACGAAGCCGTGAGAAACAGTAAAGTATATATCTTAAAAGTCAGCTCTTCAGGGGCATTGCTTTGCTTCGATTTCCTGTCTTTGCTTATTTCCCACCCTCAGCTTTGTATGCATTTACATTAGCCTATATTACTGTTTTCTCCTCATGCCATCATTGAGTCATCTGCTTCTAGATCAGTGTCCCCCCGTGAGTGTCCTGGTTTGAGATTTTGATTTTTCTTTCTTTGAAATGTTTCTTTGTTGAACACATTTTTTATATTTAGCAAATGGATATTTTTAATGTATCCTTTGGGATGGCTGTGGTTTGGCAGGTTGAGCAGGTCATCTACTAATTGTAAGGTTAGTGCGGTACGAATGTTAAAAAGCACTTAGACATTGAAGAAAGTGAATGTTCATGTTCACATGGTCAACTGCTCCAATGCAGTCACATCAGCCAATCACACTGCAGCAAGTGCATTCAGACATGTCGGCATGGTCAAGATGACCTGTTCAAGTGTTAACCAAGTATCAGAATGGGGAAGAAATTTGATTTCACTTTGGACACAGCTGGGTTGTTAGTGGAATTATAAATGTGCTAACTTGTCAATAGAATCAGAATTTTACAACAAAATATTACACGTTTTATTCAACAGTGCAGTTTTACTGAAGGCTAGTGCCTGGGGAGGGCTATGGCAAAGTGCCAAATAGTGCCAGATAGTGCCAAATCATAACAACAGTCGCCTTAAGACACTTTATATTGTAAGGTAAAGACTCTACAATAATATAGAGAACCCCCAACAATCAGACGACCCCTCTGAGCAAGCACTTGGTGACAGTGGGAAGGAAAAACTCCCTTTTAACAGGAAGAAACTTCCAGTACAACCAGACTCAGAGAGGGGCAGAAATCTAGGGGTGAGGGGAGGGAGACAGGACTAAGTATATAAATATATAGCAAATATCAGGGCACCCAACCACAAAAACGTATTCGATGGGGATTTCATTAGCCTTAATTAAAGGAGGGCCGCCGGTTTAGCTCACTTGGATGAGCCGCATGTCTCCCCCCCCTCACTCTTTCCTGTCAGTCTCTACTGTCTCTATCAAAATAAGGTGATAAAAAACGAGTAGATAGTAGTACATCAAATAGATGATGTAATGTTGTTTATTGCACTGTTAGTGCCTCCAAAATCAGCATTTCCAACCCAAAATATAGAATGATGTCAAACTTTTTTTTTTCTTTGAGGACACAATTTCACTTAATAAAATATGAAACTCACCCCGATCAGCACACAGTCGTCCCCCTTAAACTTGGGTATGTACTGGTCTCCGCGGGCCACCTCCGCGCTGTTCAGCGGCCTGAAACGGCACACCACCTTGATGGTGCACTCCGCCGCCGCGTCCCCCATCCTCGCCGCTGTGGATGGATTGGATGGATGGATGAAGCGCTCAGAGAACAAAAATGTGGTGCTGCTGAAGTTGTCTGTCGCTCAGTTTAGAGACTTTCCCCGCAAAATGAAGTCAAAAGTAAAAACTGTAAAACATACAATCATTTGTGTTTCTATTCAACACTTTTCAGTGAAAGCTGACAATAAAAGTCTGATAGAAGAAAACTAACAGCATGCTCCCCTTCAGGCGCAGCATTGATGAAAAAGCCTCCTCTTTGCAGGGCTGAACTAAACAACGATTAGAGCACATGACAGATGAACAGAAGCGTCACATTGCTGGTCAGGATCTGCGACGCTGTTGACCACCCGACGGTCAGAAGTCACGTTTAACTTCAGGTATTTTAAAAGAAAGAAGGTACATTTACACTGTAGGGAATTTGAAGTAGGAACTCTGGGTATTTTTACAAGAATATATATCTCACAAGAAAGAAAAAACAAGTGACACAGTGGGTGTTCACTTTTTATATAAGTGCTGTGGATATAAAAAGTGACCACACCCGTGTTACAATGCCAGATTTTTGTACTGTTAAAAAAATTAGACCACAATAAATCATTAAAAAGAGAGCGTGATGAGAAAGATGATCCCATTGCTGGTGAGAACTGAGATGACTGCATCAGTGAGGATTGTGAGTATGATACCATGAATGAGGACGAATTGGAGAAGTTGTTGAAGATGAGATTGAAGACACCCGACTTCATTCCCCTCTTATTCACCAGTTACCTGTAGAAGACACTCTGCAGGAATATTAACGGGCTTGATACTTAAACCTCTGAAACAGATGTTACAGGAAGCTGTTCTGTCAACTTTGTCTTTAACAAAGAGAAGCTTGGAAGTGATCTGCACAGAGAAGGAAAGTACAAAAAAAAAAAAAAAAAAAAAAAAAAAAAAGCAGAGGGATGCTGTAAGCAAATCCCAAAGTTACCAAAACCCTCAGCTTTCTAGCCCTTTAAGAGGCAGTCAAACAGACACAAACTACAAAGAGTGTGCACCGTTAGATTCCTGTGCCAGGGCCTGTTTGTACATATATAAACATGCACTTTAAAATACTGACAGCTGTTCTTTGCTTCTCTACTGGGCTACATTTGCTTTTTTCTGCATCTGGCTCGGTAGGTCCTGATATAAATAAGCAGGGGTTTTTTAACCTTTTAAAGGCAAGTGTATCATATTTGATACATGAGTTTTTGAGACCACCCAAAAAGACGAAATTAATAGCACAATATATTTTTAAGGAATAAAATGCAAAAAAGTTGCACCAATGTACTAAATATGATACAAAATGAAACTCATATATGCAAATTAACTTCTTTTTTTTTTATTGTCAGAATGTTCACAGAATTTTGTGGCAGTTATTTCATGGTTCAGGCTCTGAAGGGTTAAAATAAATCAGCAGCTTTACACTGATGCTACTTTTATATCATTATTCTAATTTGCCTCTCATGCTCAGCACTGCCCTAAGCTTTGGTTACAATGTGAGGTTCACTGTCTGGCCCAAGCAGGTCAAAATGTTGACAATGATTAAGATCTAGTAGATGATCTAGTATAAAGACAGCACAGTGTACTGTCAGTGTAGAGGATCGAAGCCTGTACTCTAAAAACACTATTGACTAGTCTGCATTTGAATCCAGAAACACACACAAAGGCACAAGAAGAAGAAGAAACCAAGAAAGTCAAGATTGCAGAAAGATGAATCATCAGGTTTGAAATGAGAAGAGGGGAACATGTTCTCTTTACTGCATGTAAAAAGAACATGGCTCCCTCGTGTATGAGGTCGTCTGATTAAATGTAAACTGTTCATGGCATTTTTTTTTTAAAAGCATCCCTGCTTTACTTTTAGTGTCTGAATGGTGGCAAAACATCTTTCCTCTGAAGTAACTAGCAAATCACAAGCATTCTGATTAATTTTGAGCTTCAGTCTGCCTTCACTGTTTCCTGAGAGATTACCAAGTACTGACTTAAGGTGCTTAAGTATTTATAATAACTTATTAAAAAAATAATTAAAGGATTATTCTATTCTATTCTATTCTATTAAAAAAAAAAAAAAAAGTTATATAAGTTAATAAGTTATTAAAAAAATAAAGTTAAAATCTTTTAAATTGAAGTATTTTCATTTTGGAAGTTTGGAAGTGCAATTAAGAGTTGAAGAAAAACCTTGACGTTTTGCAGAATGTTGATTGGGTTGCTTTAATTGCAAAAATCAGACTTGAATGAAAAACACGCAGGTCTTGTACAGCTTACCTTCTTCTTGTCACACTTACAGTTAATAATGGATGAGAAAGCATTTTCTGCACCCCTGTGGAAAAAGGTCAGGAGGCTGTACAGTATCTTGAGGCGGTTGTGCATTTTAAATGATGATGAATCAGTTGTGTACAAAAACCTGCTAGATTTACTGGACTAGTGATGTCACATAATGAAAATGCACCTTAGACATTTTACCTTTGTAAACATATGTATCATAATTTCTGCCCATGATGTTATGCATTTGTAGCACAGTTACGAAAATGATATTGAGAAACTGGATGGGAATGAGACAGAACTAAGGCGTTGTCTAAAACACAGGAAATTTATACCCACCTGCAGATCAGAGCAACTTTCAAAGCAGATATTTTTTCCAAGACTGTAGTGGAGGATTTGTTTGTTGTTTTAAATGCAGCAGCTCCCTCTGCTGGTCTCCAGGCTTTCCTGATGTCCTTCTGGGAGAAATATCTTATTAAATTGAATAATGTCTGCAAAACGTCTTGATTCATGCTCAGTCATCTAGGTATACTGGCCATAGGGACGTCTCCAAAATAACTTTGGAGCTGCTACTTTTACCATATTGTTTACCTTGTTCGCTGATCATACTTGTGGGATTTTGAAAGGCAGATCTAAATTTCTTGTTGAGGTGCCTTGTTGAATGGACTGCAGTACTTTAACATTTCAGTCCTTTGCAATATTTTGCAATTCTACAATGCAGAGTTTAGTCTGTCTAAACCAGCTGTACTCTGATACTGATCACACATCACGTGATTTTCAGGTTAATACAAGTTCAAGCAACAGTCTGACTCTGACTCTCTGGAGTCCTTTTAACTTAAATTCATCTCAAATTTACATTTGAGATGAACTTTACATTACATTTGGAGCCTAAATGAAAGGCAGTTTGTCTTGTATCTCATAGACTTCATCCATCCATTCGCTTCCGCTTATCCTCTTCAGGGTTGTGTGAGGCACTGGAGCCCAGTACAACCAGCTGTCTTAGGCTGAGAGGCAGGGTACACCTTAGACAGGTCGCCAGTCTGCCGCAGGGCTAACACACAGACAAAGACAACCAATCGCATTCACGTTCACACCGACGGGCAATTTAGTGTTTCAAATTAACCTAACACCACTAATGAACTAACTGTGGGAGGAAGCCGGAGCCCCCGGAGAGAACCCTAGCAAACACAGGGAGAACATGCAAACTCCACACAGAAAGACCCTAGCCTGATCTGAGGCAACAATGCTAACCACCGTGCCACTGTGCTCATAGACTGTACAACCAAATCAAGTTTGAATAAAAACGCTGTCATATGTTACAGCTAAAAAAAAATAAAATCAATTTTAAAATTCTCTCCCTTCACTCCTCTGTGACCGTATGTCTGAGTGCAAAGATCTCATACTTTCAAAAGCCACCCACAAGGCTTATGAGGAGGGTACTTGTCACACAAATCTCACATATCACTGTAATGATCTCATTGATGGAGAAACTAGCTGAAAAAAAGACCCCAAATAGTAAACATTCAATATTGGGACTTTTTTCATCTTCTCTTCAGGGGCGGAGCTACAGGGGTGGTATGGGGAGGCATGTGCCACCCTAAAATAATCTCTTGCCACCCCTAGTGCCACCCTTGTTTTGTGCATATGACAATGTTGTTTATTGAAATAAGCTAGCATTAACACTTTGAGCCAAGCAACAATTAACGCTGAATATAAATTCTAAAACTGGATATACTACATAGTGTTACCCTCCCTCCCCACTACTAAATGGTTCAGCCCTGCAGACCGGCTTTATTTCTTGTTGTCAGTAGCAACCAATGCCTATGATTGTGCTGAGCACATTTTGAATCAAGAGTTTATCAATGAGGTCGATACGGGGACGGCCCTGCTCTTCATACTGTTTGTTCAGAGTGCTCCCGATGGTCTTTGCTTGTCTCACGACAAAAATAAAAAGTGAAAACGCACAAAGTGATAACGTGCTCCATGAAAAGCAGACTGTGGGTTGGAAGAGAAAGAAACAGATCTTTTTAGTTTCACTTTCTGTACTTTGTGGTTGTCTGTTTAGTTCAAAAGTACAGGAAGCAGCAACAGATGCAAATACAGTTATTAAGGTGTCACACTTCTTCCTTTAATTCAAGGGCTTTCACAAAGTTATTGCATTAACTGTTTAGAAATGACAACCATTTTTATACACTGTCCCCTATTTTCAGAGGCACAAAGGTAACTGGACACCCTGATATGATTTAAATGAAATGATTGTTTTTAAAACTTTGATGAAAATCCTCGGCAGTCAGTGACTGACTGAGGTCTACATGCTCTGCCGGACCTTTACTGCAGCCCCTTTCTGTTTGTTTGGGTGTCTGTCTGCTGTCAGTTTTGTCTTTGGTAAGTGAAGAGCATGCTACGTTCACTCAGACTGACAAGGTTTCTTAAAAGGGACTCAGGCGCAGGCCAGGTTTTCCTTAGGCAAAAGACAGTGCATTTATTTACAGTGAACAAAACAAAAAAGTGGATATATACAATGTGCAGGGGAAAAGGGGGTCCGAGTTTCCAGGGTCCGCGGGGAAACAGGGGTCGGAAAGAAGTGCTCCACACTTTCTGTACAAAATCCAACTCCTCTCCACTGCTGCTCCTCTTGTAGTCTGTTAACCAGGTTTCAAGAAAATCTACACACAAAAGGTCCGATTAGAAGAATAGTCACAAGACTCACAGATTCAGATTTCAATTCAATTCAATTCAATAAAACTTTATTGATCTGAAGGTTGACCCCGAAGGAAAGAAGATTTGCAGGTTCGCAGGTTGACTGACGCTGATAGCTCAACGATCCAGCGAAGACTAGCGTAGAGCCGCCATCTTAAATAGTGCTGCAATCAGCTGGGATCGGCGACCGGTGTGGTGATGAGAGCAGGTGTGTAGGCCAGCAGTGGGAGCCCGCAATGAGCATTGCCGCGGCGAAAGAGAGAGAGCGAGAAGGGGAGAGGGAGAGCGCGAAAACAAAAAACAAACATGTTGCCTAACAGAGAGTCGACCGTCGAGGCACGGGGACCATGACAGTACCCCCCCGTCAACGGGAGCCTCCCGGCGACCCACCAGGCTTACCAGGATGAGACTGGTGGAACTCTCGCAGCATGCACTTGTCCAGGATGGCGGACCGCAGAACCCAGGAGCGTTCCTCAATACCATAGCCCTCCCAGTCCACCAGGTACTGGAAACCATGCCTGCGGCGGCGAGAGTCCATAATCCGCGTATTATGGAATAAGCAGGCAAGCCATCCACCAGCCAGGCGGGAGGAGGGGACCTGGAAGGAGGGCACAGAAGACTACACTGGACAGGTTTGACTTGAGAGACGTGGAACACATCGTGAATCCTCATATTGCGTGGCAGCTTGAGTTTCAGAGAGACAGGATTAACCAGTGCCGAAATCTCGAACGGGCCAATGAAGTTCTGAGTGAGCTTCTTGGACTTGGTCCTGAGAGGAACAAAGCGTGTGGACAACCATACCTTCTGTCCTACGGTGTATTCCAGAGCTGGTGTGCGGTGGCGATCCGCGATCTGTTTGTTGCGGTCCTTGGTGCGTAGCAACGCCGTCCGTGTGGCCCGCCATACTCGCTAGCACCTACGCAGATGGGGCTGAACAGAAGGTACAGACTACTCACCTTCGACGGAGGGGAAGAGAGGTGGCTGAAAACCCAGATGGACTGGTTGGTGGATGCGATGCACCGTAGCGCTGCCTCAAGTTCTTGGTTGGCTAGATCACTGTTTTCTCTCTGCTTCTGTTTCTCTTTTCAAGAACAGAAGCATTCATTTTGTGAACACGCTCACACTGACCGTTGCTCTGGGGATGATAACCAGAGGTTAAACTGACCTTAGCCCACCACAAGTAGCGTTGGAGGAACTTGACGGTGCGGTGGACCTTTGGGTGGCAAGTAAAGCGGGCAGTGTGAGCCCAATGCAGTACTTGAGATCAAACTGACTGAGGAACGAAGAGCCGTCGGGCCGGTCCACCTCCCGGATCTGGTTCCGACTCTTGAGGCTCCCGAACAGCCGCCTCGATCTCCCAGGAGATGGCGCCCACGACGCAGGTAGCAGAGAGAATGGGGCTGAAGCGGGCTCAGTCCCTCTGAGGCTGAGAACTGACGGGACAGGGCGTCAGGTTTGATATTCCGGGAACCAGGTCTGTAAGAGATGGTGAAGTGGATACGGGTGAAAAACAGGGCCCACCTTGCCTGTCGGGCGCTGAGCCTTTTAGCTGATTGCAGGTACACCAGGTTCTTGTGGTCTGTCCAGACGACGAAGGGTTGAGCCGTGCCCTCCAACCAATGCCGCCACTCCTCCAAGGCTAGTTTGATCACCAACAGTTCCCGATCTCCGACATCATAGTTTCTTTCTGCAGGGGACAGGTGGCGAGAGAAGAAGGCACAGGGATGGAGCTTACCTTCTTTCTGTTGTGATAGGACCGCTCCAACCCCCGAGTCAGAGGCGTCAATTTCGACCACGAAAGGTTGCATGAGGTCAGGTTGAATCAGGATGGGGGCTGCGGCGAACCGTTTCTTGAGTTCCTGGAAGGCCAACTGAGCTTCTTTGTTCCACTGAAAAGGAAGCTTGGGAGAGGTTAGTTGTGTCAAAAGGTAAAGCAACTCGGCTGAAGTCCCGGATGAACCATCTGTAGAAGTTGGCAAATCCGAGGAAGCGCTGCAGCTGATGCCGATTTGGCGGTTCTGGCCATTCCACAACGGCTATTACCTTCACCGTGTCCGGGCGGAGGTCTCCTCGGTTGATTATGTAACCCAGAAACGCAATGGTGGGGACGTGAAGCTCACATTTCTCTCCCTTGACAAACAACCAGCTCTCGAGGAGATGTTGCAGGACCTGTTGACATGGTTCTCGTGTTCGAGCTGGTTTCTGGAAAAAAATCAGGATGTCATCTAGATAGACAAAAACAAACCGGTTAATGAAGTCTCTGAGCACATCATTTACTAAAGCTTGGAAAACCGCTGGGGCATTAGTGAGACCGAAGGGCATGACTAGGTATTCGAAGTGCCCGAGGTGGGTGTAGAAGGCGGTTTTCCATTCGTCCCCTTCGCGGATGCGGACCAGATGGTAGGCATTTCGTAGATCCAGTTTGGTGAAAACAGTTGCCCCCTGGAGAAGTTCAAAGGGGGAAGTAAGGAGAGGCAGTGGATACTTGTTTTTAACAGTGATGTTATTCAGTCCGCAATAGTCACTGCATGGCCGGAGGGTTTTATCTTTATTTCCAACGAAGAAGAAGCCAGCTGCAACTGGAGACGTGGAGGCACGAATGAGGCCGCCGGTTAGGGATTCGGTGATGTGTTTTTCCATAGCCTCTCGTTCAGGAAGTGAGAGACTATAAAGGTGACTGGTGGGCAATGGAGCTCCGGGAAGCAGGTCTATGGCACAGTCATAAGGCCTATGCGGGGCTAACTGAGAGTCAATAAAGTTTTGTTCTGCTCCGGAGTCGATTAAGACCGGTAGGGAGTGATTCTCAGAGTGAATGGAGATTTTAGCTGGTAGGGTTAAATGGGGAGGAGCTTCTTCTTGGCTTAGCTCGCCCACCAGTACTCCTACCATCACTGGCGGGCGCGCCCTTTACCTCGCGATGGGCAGGTGGCTACAACATGTCCCTTACGGCTACAATAGAGGCACTCACTGGCCGAAACTCTGTGCTGACGCTCCGCAGCTGTGAGGTGGGAGCCGCCTAACTGCATGGGTTCCTCTCCATCCGCGCCCTCGCGTGCCCAGGAGGAGCCCGAATCAGCCGACGCCTGAGAGTCCCACAGACTCATGGGAGTTGTAGTTCCGCTGCGACTGGCGAGCCCGCAGCCGTTCATCAACCTTAATGAACAGGGACATTAGATCATTGAAGGAGACAGGTAGATCATGCATGATAAGTTCATCCTCTCGAATATTATTCAACAAAGCGCTCCGTAGCGCCTCCTGGCTCTATCCCTTCTCTTCAGTCAGAATCCAAAAGTCTATAGCGTAGTCAGACATGCTCCGCTTACCTTGTTTGTAGTTCAGGAGACTGAGAGCAGCGGCCTCAGCCCCGGTGCCTTGGTTAAACACATTCTTAAACTTAGAGAGAAAATCAGTATAGGAAATGCCGGGATCTGGGCCCATAACTCTCAGAAGTTGAACAAAACAAGTGATTTTTGCCCCATCATTGTTATGAAAACGTTGCTGCTCACGAAAAATTAGAGAAAACTGAGCCAGGAAGCCAGCACATTTTTCGGACTCACCCGAGAATGGTTCCGGCGTGGGCAGGGGTCCGTCTGCGGATGGAGTGGCCCGAGGCAGGCTAACTGTCGCTGCGCTGCAGGTGGTGCCGCCTGGGGAGCGGGGTTAGCTGGCTGAGGATTTCCCAGTTGCACATTTCCTGGGGGCGCGTTCCCTTCCAGCGGTATTAACTGGGCAACGGCCTGAGTTAATGCGGCAATGTTGTTCCGTAACTGCATGAGCATTTGTTCATGACCGGCAAGAGTGGCTTCCTGAGTGGCCAGAGCCTGGCCCACGGGGTCCTGTCCTGCTGAGTCCATGTTGGCTGGATCGTTCTGATAAGGTTTCTTAAAAGGGACTCAGGCACAGGGCAGGTTTTCCTTAGGCAAAAGACAGTGCGTTTATTTACAGTGAACAAAACAAAGTATATATATAAAATGTGCAGGGGAAAAGGGGGTCCGAGTCTCCAGGGTCCGTGGGGAAACAGGGGTCGGAAAGAAGTGCTCCATACTTTCTGTACAAAATCCAACTCCTCTCCACTGCCACTCCTCTTGTAGTCCGTTAACTAGGTTTCAGGAAAACCTACACACACAAAAGGTCCGATTAGAAGAATAGTCACAAAATTCTCAGATTCAGATTCAGATACGCAGGTTGACTGACACTGACCAGCAGCTGGCCAGCAGCGGGAGTCCGCAATGAGCATCACTGCGGCGAAAGAGAGAGGGGGAGAGGGAGAGAGGGAAAACAAAAACAAACATGTTGCCTAACAGAGAGTCGACCGTCGAGGCACGGGGACCATGATACAAACAAGTTTTCTGAAAAGCATCTCCAAGCTTGAAGGCTGGGCAGGCACAACTCCATTTATTGGTAACGCTCACATAGTACTAAGTAAAATGCCATCGCCATTAAATGTTTAGAAGTAGTCATCTTCAAGATCATAATGGAGGGTCAGAGTGTATCTTAACACTTTCCGTGAAAATATTTAATGTAACAAGTAATATACAATATGGTTTCTTTTTGTTTCCATGTCAGAGCCACGGTGAACTGAGGACTCAAACGCGGGACTCCGATGCTTGGAAAGAACACAGATTTAGTGCAGGAAAAGTTGCTATATACAATAGTGCCAGGGGTAAAGGCTCTGGGAGATCAAGTCAAGTTAAGTTATGATCCAGCGATGAGTAGCTTCCTTTTCTCAGCTTAAGTAGTGGCAGGGATAATGAGGCGCAGGTGTTCACTCTTAACAGGTGTGTTGGGCAAGGGCAGGAACCCACGGAAGGCTGTGTCCCAGTTCAGGGTCTGCACGCTTGAAGTACGCACACTACGCACACTACGCACACTACGTACGGTGCGTACTATAAGTACGAGAAGTGCAGAAGTGAGAGGCTTGTGAAAAAACAAACATTTATTTTTAGGTCCATTCTGCTGCTGATACATACTTTAGGTTTCTGAATATTAAACTTGTCTCTGCCTTTCATAGTGTTTAACTTGAAGGCCCTGAGTACTTTCTCCCACACTGAAAACACTGGAATGATAAAATTATTTGAACATTACCTAATAAGACTGATTCAGGACAGACAATTAGTTATTTTAAACTTTTCTAGCAGTCCTTCACAAACAGGGAACAGTCTGTCTATTCTCTCCATCTGTCAGCTGCTGCTGGCTCTTCCTCCTCCTCTTCCTCATACACTGCTGAGTTTGTCCTGGTGGATCATCAGGGGTGCAAAGCCTCACAGATGATGTGCAGCAGTGGGTCCCTCAGTCTGTCCTCACTCTGGACACTTGCAGTTGTCACACATGGAAATCAAATGTGTGATAAGCTGCAGGATTCAAACAGAAGTGTAACTTATAAATACATGTTCATACTTTTATTCCACAATCAGAGAGAAAGAAACAGAGAGAGAGTGCAGGACAGACAGACAGGTGACAGTCTCAGGTGTATACACTGCTACAAAACAGCACAAGAGAAGAAGGATTTAGTGTTTGTGTTATTACGAGTGCTAAACAAGAAGAGTTCCCAGATGGTACAGTGGACACATGTGTGACTCCTGTGATTAAAGCATCTTTCTTTCAGCTTAACGAGTGAACCGTCAGCTCGTTCAAACACACGTTAAAGTCCGTTTGGCTCGACACCACCGAACAGAGGCAGCAATATAACATAGCTGACATTAACAGTGCAGTGAATCCTGCTTGTGCCGTGATATTCAGGACTGCAAACCGAGCAGCATCACTGACTGTCAGCTTGTTGTGTTTGTGGATATATGACTGACTTTAATTATCCATAAAATCATTGCATTCTCTGAAAGATTAAGGTCGACTATATATATATTTTGAAGTAGAGGCTTTAAAACCAAGTTAATGCTGAAAGTACAAACATCACTAATGTCACATAACTTTCCCGGCAAAATTATCCACACCCACCGCCGCGCTATGGATTGTGGGATATATGGGACC
Source organism: Oreochromis niloticus (assembly GCF_001858045.2). Taxonomy (NCBI): domain Eukaryota; kingdom Metazoa; phylum Chordata; class Actinopteri; order Cichliformes; family Cichlidae; genus Oreochromis; species Oreochromis niloticus. The sequence goes on from NC_031974.2 coordinate 29,995,284, forward strand.
ACGAAGCGTGCACCGGACCACGCAGTAGCGGTTTTAGATACGGGCGACACGGGCGGTTGCCCGGGGCGGCATCGTGGTGGGGGGCGGCATCACGGGCATCGGCAAAAAAAAAAAAATTGCTCGTACTCATGCTGCCCCGACATCATGCCAGCGCATATTGGGAATGTCATAGGCACCGATCGGTTTTCTATCGCCCATTTGCTGGGAGTAAGGGCGCCCTCCGTTTGCGAGGTGCGCCTGCTGCTTGCGGCACAGGGAGGAGAGGGCAGGGCGGCGGGGGATTCTCTGGCTGGCTGGAGCAGCAAAAATTACCAACTCGCAAAATAAAACAAAATAAAAACAAACCAACAAACACGAAAACACCAGACATTATGATACAGACTTATAATTTGCACCGATGTTTTTTCAAAATTCTATACGCGAAAAGTGAGCACGAGAGCCCTCGGTGCGCCTGCTCGCTGCTGAAGTCAAAATAAACTTTACTGTCTTCTCCGCTACGTACAGTGCAGTATATAGAGCAGTGGTTCTTAACCTTGTTGGAGGTACCGAACCCCACCAGTTTCATATGTGCATTCACCGAACCCCTCTTTAGTGAAAAAAAAAAAAAAAAAAATTCAAATTCAAGACATAGATATGTTTTTTACTGGTGCACAAAATGAGCCGTGCATGAATGACCTTCTTATGGCCTCTGACAGTGGACTCATCTCTGTGCTTGTCCTGCTAGACCTCAGTGCTGCGTTCGATACTGTTGACCATAATATCCTATTAGAGCGATTAGAACATGCTGTAGGTATTACAGGTACTGCACTGCAGTGGTTTGTATCATATCTATCTAATAGACTCCAATTTGTGCATGTAAATGGAGAGTCCACTTCACACACTAAGGTCAATTATGGTGTTCCACAGGGTTCAGTGCTAGGACCAATTCTATTTACATTATACATGCTTCCCTTAGGCAGCATCATTAGAAGACATAGCATAAATTTTCACTGCTATGCAGATGACATGCAGCTCTATCTATCCATGAAGCCAGGTATCACAGACCAATTAGTTAAACTGCAGGAATGTCTTAAAGACATAAAGACCTGGATGGCCGCTAACTTTCTGCTTCTTAATTCAGATAAAACTGAGGTTATTGTACTTGGCCCTGAAAATCTTAGAAATATGGTATCTAAGCAGATTCTTACTCTGGATGGCATTACCTTGGCCTCCAGTAATGCTGTGAGGAACCTTGGAGTCATTTTTGACCAGGACATGTCCTTCAATGCACATATTAAACAAATATGTAAGACTGCTTTCTTCCATTTGCGCAACATCCCTAAAATTAGAAATATCCTGTCTCAGAGTGACGCTGAAAAACTAGTTCATGCATTTATTACTTCCAGGCTGGACTACTGTAATTCTTTATTATCAGGATGTCCTAAAAACTCACTGAAAAGCCTTCAGCTGATCCAAAATGCTACAGCAAGAGTCCTGACAGGGACTAGAAAGAGAGAGCATATTTCTCCTGTTTTGGCTTCCCTTCATTGGCTTCCTGTTAAATCCAGAATTGAATTCAAAATCCTGCTCCTCACATACAAGGTCTTAAATAATCAGGCCCCATCTTAATGACCTTGTAGTACCATATCACCCTATTAGAGCACTTCGCTCTCGCACTGCAGGCCTACTTGTTGTTCCTAGAGTATTTAAAAGTAGAATGGGAGGCAGAGCCTTCAGTTTTCAGGCCCCTCTTCTGTGGAACCAGCTTCCAGTTTGGATTCGGGAGACAGACACTGTCTCTACTTTCAAGATTAGGCTTAAAACATTCCTTTTTGCTAAAGCATATAGTTAGGGCTGGACCAGGTGACCCTGAATCCTCCCTTAGTTATGCTGCAATAGACGTAGGCAGCCGGGGATTCCCATGATGCGTTGAGTTTTTCCTTTCCAGTCACCTTTCTCACTCACTATGTGTTAATAGACCTCTCTGCATCGAATCATATCTGTTATTAATCTCTGTCTCTCTTCCACAGCATGACTTTATCCTGTTTTCCTTCTTTCACCCCAACCGGTCGCAGCAGATGGCCGCCCCTCCCTGAGCCTGGTTCTGCCAGAGGTTTCTTCCTGTTAAAAGGGAGTTTTTCCTTCCCACTGTCACCAAAGTGCTTGCTCATAGGGGGTCATATGATTGTTGGGTTTTTCTCTGTATTTATTATTGTGCTATCTACTGTACAATATAAAGCGCCTTGAGGCGACTTTTGTTGTGATTTGGCGCTATATAAATAAAATTGAATTGAATTGATTTGAATTGAATGAACATCACCTTGTTCAAAGAACAAAACCAACACAATGCATGAACTTACAACCTATTACATACCTCCAAATCAGTGTGACTTCTGTTGTTGCCTTTGAGAGACCAGTTCAGATATGAATGGCTTCACCTTGGCAAGTGCCACTCTCATGTCATTTTCACAGAAAAGTCTGTTCCTTTTCTTTGTTTTTATGTCCAGCATCGTCGAAAAGGATTGCTCGCAAAGATATGTTGTAACAAATGGTATAGAAACATACAGGGCTTTCTTAGCAATAATTGGATACTTGTCCATTTGTCGACACCAAAACGTTGAAAGCGTTGTTGTTCTGAAGAGTTGCTGTTGAACCTGGCTCTGCTGAATTTCAATGATTTCGTCAAGGTATTCATCATTGACATCTGCTGTCTCAACAGCAAACGTGAATGGCTGTCTCACCCATGCTGGATATGACTCTCTTGTAGGGAAATATCTGTCAAGAGACTTTGCAAGCTCATCTAAGTGCGTTGCAATTGTTTGCTTCAGTTCCGTGGATACAGGAATATCTCCGATTCCAGACACATCTTCGATCTTACTTACACAGTTGTCCAAAAGAGGGAAGTTTGTGAAGTTGTTGTTCTCTGTTCGTCGTTTCCATAACATTAGCTTTTTTTGAAAAGCCTTCAGGTGTTCTTCCGCTTCTATGATATTGACTCCACCACCCTGCATCTGCTGATTGAGATGATTGAGAGCTGCGAATATATCAGCCATGTACGCTAAAATGAGAATGAACTCAGGATTTTTGAAGCAATCTGCATGACAGTGTTGGTGGTCTTGCAAAAACAGGGCTAATTCCACACGCATGGCAAGAACACGATTCAGCACCTGTCCCCGGGATAACCACTGAACATTAGAATGGTACAGAAGTACCTCGAATTCAGAGCCCATTTCTTTACACAGCTCACTGAAGATGCGGTGCCTCAGAGCACTATTTCGCACATAGTTCACACATTCCACCACAGTTTTTAATACTTCTGCCATTTTTGGAGGCAAGGTTTTTGTTGCCAATGCATGCCTGTGCAAAATACAATGAGTCACAATGATGTGTGGTGCATCGGCTTTTACTAGCACACCAAAACCAGAGTTTTTTCCCAGCATGACTGGAGCTCCGTCCGTACAAACTGCAGAAACCATGTCCCATGAAAGATTGTTGTCTCTGAAGAAGAAGAATCCACAAGCTTCTTCATATCGGCTGCCTTCGTTGTTGTTGTAAGAGGCTTACAAAATAAAAAATCTTCTTTTATCATGTCATCTTTCACATAGCGCACAAAAACAGTAAGCTGGCTTAGATTAGCAACATCTGCGCTCTCATTGAGTTGAAGGCTGAATTTTGAATCAGATCGGCGACTACTTGAGCCAAGATGTCTTTACTCATGTCTTCTATTCTGTCGCTGACGGTGTCATTTGAAAGAGGAATTTGGGATAATTTACCTTCGGCCGCTGTTCCGAGTATCAGATTTGCCATCTTTAACGCAGCTGGTTTCACGAGTGTTTCACCAATGGTGTGTGGCTTGCCCTGCTTTGCGATCAGGTAAGCAACTTCGTACGATGCTGTGAGGATCGGTTTGTTAACGAGTACAAATCCAAGAGCAGGCAGAGTGGGCCTTTCATCAAATCTGGCTCTCTTCACCTTGAATTCAGCAAGTGTTGTCTCCATGCAGCTTCAAGAAGTGTTCCTTTAGTTTTGCCGGTGCGAGACTAGAGTTGCTCAACTTGGCATTGCAAATCATGCAGATAGGACGCTCACTCCCATCATGTTCCATGATACATGTGAATCCATATTGTACATATTCGTCCGACCACTTTCTTCTTTTAGCCGACATAGTTAGTATGGATTAAAATGTTAGAAAAAATCACACGAAGTACTACCACAACATTCACATGTTGACTACTGCGCGCACTACATTCCCCGCAGCGCTGATTGGCCAACCAGTGTAACATGATCATCTGCAGCCAGTGATGGCCAGAAGGGGGCGTGTCATCACAAATTTACACGATAATTCGGGTGTGTCTGGACCTCTGCGACATCCGTGGTGGAGGCTCTGCCGAACCCCTAGGGTTCGATCGAACCCAGGTTAAGAACCACTGATATAGAGAGACGAGACGACGAGGCTCCAGTTACAGCAGTGCAAGTAAACAAACAATAAATATTTAAGAGTAAAAAAATAAATATACACTTTAGGACTCGGGGTAAAGGGATCAATAACAATTTAAAATGTATATTTTATATTTTGCTGATTTAAAGTCTCACACACAACCCGTTTTTAAAGTTTAAAAAAAAAGAGAAAAGAAGAGGAGGAGTGTAGCGACTTCCACAGTCGCTAGAGGCCGGGGACTGAGCCTGCCGATTTGCCTGACGCGCTGTCAACTTTACGCAATATTGCGAGAGGTGAAATTGCTTGCTTGTTTATTAAAGTGCTTGAAAAGTTTACAGAGCAATGTGATCGGCTTGCGATTCAACCTCTTAAAACATCACAGGCTCTAATGCAACAAGGGGAAACTCGTTGTGCTGCGGTCAACAAAAACTACGGCTACCCAGCCCTGCTCTGTCAAAATCAAACCAGTGAAAGACAGACTGACAACGCCCTCTTAATGTCGCCGCTAGCACCCACGTGACTCCCGTTACATATCACCATAGCAACCAAACAAATGAAAACCCAGTGACCATTAAAATTCAATACATTTAATTATCGCTCCTACAAGGAGAAACGAGCAAAAGATACAGGTAAGCAGATGTGTCATTGGATAATGGCAGGTCATGTATCCTAAAACATTAGGAATCAGAATACTTTCTTAATCCCTAAGGAAATTATGTGGGTTACAGTTCCTCCAAGAAGAAATGGTAAAAATAGTAACAGTAACAGACTAAACTCCAAGCAATATATACAATAATATAATATTAATTAGTCAGTATCAATTGTTGATTTGTCCTGTTCTCATTGTATGACGAATTATGTCTGTTTAGTAGCTGTTTGCATACAATGCATACTCTCTCTCTCTTCGTGTGTGTGTGTGTGGGGGGGGGGCAGAGGGGTGTTCGCCCAGGGCGCCAAACAGGCTAGGACCGCCACTGGGACCACGCTTGATATTTGGGGAACTCGACGGCGCTTTGGAGTATGCATTTGAAGTACACTTCGAATTGGGACAGCCGTCGTCGCGTGGCGGTGACGTAATCGCACTTAAAATGCGTACTTCAAGCGTGCAGACCCTGAATTGGGACACAACCAATGAGTTCCGCCCCCAGCGAGAGAGAGAAAAACAGTAACACTGCTGATCATCTTCATGTTGGTCCACCGGGCCGTGACATTCAGCAACACGAATATGGAAGTGTAAAGAGTGTGAGGCACAAGAGACTACAAGATCTCAGTTATTGAAGCACTACAGGTTAAACCATGGCCACTTTTGCCGCAGACACGCTTATCCATGCACATATTTAAATTGTCCGTGCACTCGAAGTCACCTATGTAGATCACATGTTGATCAGACATTGCAGAGACCAGTAGACTGCTGGTGAGGTGATTGAAGACAAGCTGTTTGAATGAAGAGTTTGACAAGAAACTGCAGGAAAACAGAGGAGTAGTAAAAGACTGTTTAGTGTAACCTTGAAATGGAACCGCAGAACACTTGGACAACGGTTTTTGTCCCCAATCATCAACAGAACTGGAATATTTTGGATCCACACATAGAACTACCTTCCAAACCGTCTTTGGAAATGATGTCTGAATATGTTTTAGCAGACTTTCAAAGTGTTCATATGAGGTTTTCATTCCATGTTGGTCAGCGAAGGGGGAAAAATAAAAATGGAGATTGTAACAAAGATTGGCATGAAAGAGGGGGAAATAAGAGATGTCAGAAGGGGTGTGTACCATAAATAAAGAAGGAAAATGTGTATTGATAATCAGAGGGTTGAATATCTGTGTTTCATTGGTAATAAATATTTGTTCCACAAAACTAAAGTGAGGTAATTTGAATTTACTTATGTACACTGTGTGGAAATTGCTGACATGTCCTGGTTTAGTAAATCAATTTAAAACTTTTACGGTTATACCAGTTAAAACAAGTTAAGTGAAATAAAATCCAGTGATTTGCCACACACACTAATTTAAGTCAGTTAAGTTGGAGCTGCAAGTATTTTTTGATTGGTTTTATTAAATACAGTTAACCTACTTATGTAAATAGAACTTAATAAAGTATAATGACATGTTTTCATCTCTGAAAATTTTCATTCATTTCATTTTCATCTCAATCGACAAATTCAAGCATTTTTGGAGTCACTTTAATTAGGTGAACACAGACCTATTACTTAAATCAAAGTTGACCAGATGAGTTTGGAATTACCTGATTTGCTTATGTGAGTTACAGTTTATAATCATTTAGAATTATGCAGAGCAAAAATCAGCTTAGTGGAAATTGTTGACATAACTGTATTAAGTAAATTGAACAGATTCTTTTTTTGAGTAGATCCTGTGATTGGTTTGAACATTCAAGAATATCCCATTTCTTTGCTTTGGGATATTTTGGGCTTTCTTGCAGCCAACCAACCAAACTGAATCTCTGAATTCGAGCAGAGATTGTAGTACTGCACTGCGCACTTCTGAATTCATTCTGCTGCTCCTATCAGCAGTCACATCATCTGAGGGGAACCAGTGACCTGATTCCACTGCAGGCATAGCTGGACTGGCCATCGGGCATACCGGGCATGTGCCCGGTGGGCCGATGGTGATTTTTCGTTTTTATGGGCCGAAGGTTTTCTTTCTTTTTCTTTTTTTCGTTTTTTTCCCCGTAACGGTATAAACACTGAAAGGTGGTGGACTGGCCAGATGCTGGGAGATGTGTAAAAATAACTCAGTTGTTTGGTGGTGGCTATTGCGGAGCTTCCACAGATTCAGTAACATTAGCAAGTGGTGGAGGCCAGCAGATGCAACACGCTGGCAGGTGGATGACGGAAACGCAGAAGGAGCAGAGACCCGAGGCAGTGAACTGAACTTCAGGTAAGAAGTTATGACCTGCAGTCTATCTGGGTCAGATATAAACCAAGTTTAGGTGGAGTTTATTTTCGGTATGCTGACTTTTTACAGTTAGTTACAATAACTCGTACTGCTTACTAGCTAGCATGACGGAGTTTCTATACAGCTGGGCGGGTGCTATGATATTATTGATGTTGAACTTGTTTTATCTTATCTTATTTATAAGGTTAGTTATTAGAGTCTCCAACCGTCCTGTAAAAAACGGAATCTTCTCGTATTCAGAGTAAATATTGTGCGTTTCGTATTGAGGTGAAAAGGAACACAGCTTGTCCCGGACTTCAGCTACAATGAAAAAGACACAAAGCTGGAATTATTCTGTGTCTTTGCTGCAAAGCTGCCTCTTCTTCTCCCATTCTCTCCCCCTCCCTCTCCTGTTTCTACTTCAATCATGAAACTGATCAATAATCAGCTGATCGGCTTTTCTCTCTTGTTTGTTTATCGCCCACTTTGCGTCAGAAACAGGAAACCGGATGTCGCGCTAAACAACAGCAGCACGTTTAAGCTTAAACAGCTGTTGTTAGAATTTATTTAATATTAATTTCTAGTATCAGCTGATGTTTGCTGGAGCACAGCTGTAAAAGCTGTTGGTCATGATATCGGTTTGGATATCTGGTGAGAGGGAAACATGCAGATGAAACCAGGAGATGTCCTTACTGAATCATCAGAGCTGAACAGGTGATGGAGAAACAGGTTTACCTTTTAGGTGACATGAATGAGTTGAAGGGAAGTTATGAACTGTTTCTGAGAGACAAATAACACCAGAATCCTTTTCTGAGTAGCTGACAGCTGGTAACTGTGCAGGGGCAGGTCTAGCAAAGTTTTGCCAGGGGGGCAGGTAGGGCATTAACAGGGAAAGGGGGGCACAAAGAAATACTTTTCTTTCTTATTCTCATTTGAAATGTCTAGTGTTACGGGTTCAAAATATTGGGGATGGATACAAGAGGAAAACCAGAATAACAACACTGGTCCAGCCGGGTCAAGTCAAACGATGATTTTAATGAACACACGTGTGGGAGATGGGACACTGTACGCAGACAGCACCAGATCTCTCACCGAAAACCACACAACAATAGTTTTTATGAAAATCAGGGTATTGGAACGCCCCCTCATGCGTACAATACAATCAATGTTGACAACTTTTAACACATTAAAAGAACATCATCTTCTTCCCGAGGCCAGATCCTCTGCTTATCCCCTGGAACAAACTGTCTCTTCTGCAAACATAATCTTACAGCTACAAGGCTTTGCAAACTATTATTTAAATATTTGAACTCTCCCCTACACATGAGTTTAACTACTGCTTGTGTGTGCTTGTGTGTGCGTGTGTGTGCGTCTCGACCTCAGCATCCACTCTGTCTATAAGGACAGAGGCCAACTCTTCATGTGTGCAATAACCTAACTGAAACCATACATGTAATATGTTGAATAAATGTTTTCATCAAATGCCACTATTCAAAGCTTAATAAAAGAATATAAATGAATAAAGGATAATAATAAATCGCATAGTATATGTGTTTTGTAAGCGTGTTCTTTCCATAGCTCAAAGTCCTTAACACAATAGATTGTTCGAACCTCGCGCCGAACAAAGCTTCCGACCCTCCGCTAGTTGACCGAGCCCCCTCTTTAGCAAGCACAAAAATACAATGCATGTATATGAAAAGAATTATCACTGCACCTGTAATAGAAAATGTTAATATGGGATTATGACGATACCTGTAACAGAAGTTGTAACATAAGGCCGACAGCCTAAAGAAATTCTTTAATGCAGTAACAATTAATGATGATGAGTAAATGAAGTAATGAGTAATTATTGCCAATGCACACTACTTAAAGTTTAACAAAAGATATAGCTAAATAACAGATCATAAAATAACATGATGTAAGTGTCTTGTAAGCATGTGCGGCCTTCTACACTCTACGTCACTTTACTCAATAGATCAGCCAGACATCCCGCTGACTGTAGCTTTTAACCCTTACTGACTTGAGCACAACTCAGGTTACACCTGCAATGAAAGATTATATGATTATACTAACACCTGTAAATAGAAGATTAACATGAGGTTATAACAATCACTGTAATACAAACGTTAATGTAATGTCAATAGTTTCAATAAATGCTTTAATGCAATGCTTATTATATGATTTCTGATGCAATGATAAAATAACAGTAAAATACCTCCTCTCACTAGCTTTTAACAAATAATTATCTGAATCTTACATCAAACGTTTTCATCTGATGTAAAATGTATAGAAATCCATTATTGTACATAGTAATTTTTTTAGGGTCCCATCATAATTTCTTCAGAAGTAGCTAAGTACTGTATATGATGCCAGTATTTTCCCACATTTTCTAGATTCTGTACCAGTACCAAAAAGTCAATTAAGTTTTATTCTTTCTCACCTGTCTTTCTATTTCCTTTCACTTTTTAAAGGTTGCCATGTTAGAAAAAATATTTTGCCCTGCCATGCTGTTTATTGATGTGGCAAATGAATGGTTTATGAAAATATATCTAAATCTGTCATCAGTAATGATCATGTCTCACCTCTAGTCTTCTCTGTCTTAATTTCAGGTTTTCAACATGTGTTGTAGATAGTTCAGGAGGTTAACTCGACCAAGCAGTCGGGTACTCTTTAGAATACCAGAATAGGGAGGATGGTGTAGGTTTAAGTTTATTAGACTGATACATATATAGCAACAAGACAGTGTACATCACTGTGACAACAGCGTTTGTTTTCATTCAAAGGATTTATGGTTTTTCCTATAATACCTGGTGGGCCGGTCTCTAGTCAAAATGCCCGGGCCGATTTTTTGTCCCAGTCCAGTCCTGACTGCAGGCAGTCCTACGCTATAACTTTGCTTCCATCACGTTTGACAGATAATGTGGAATATGCTTTGGATTGTGATCCATTTCTATCCTTCTCTATACTCTTCCCATTATTCTGGTACATCTTGGTCTTTTTAATGTCACAGCTGTCTGATTTTATGAGGCTATACTGGATAAAAGAGGCTGGTGGGGTGAAGAGGGTGACTGTAATTTTTCAGTTTTATTTGACTTTACAACATTTACGGAGAAAAATTTTCACTAAAAATGTTATAAATGCAGCAGCATATTTAGTTTAAATTCTAATGCATAAATACTTATTCTCATTATCTTATCCTATTCCAGTGGGTTTTTTTTATTTATTTTTTTTTGTAGATTTGGATTTTCCCTCCCAAATTGTGATGGTCTGGTAGTCTCCGCTGGTCGGCCTGCCTGTGTGTATGTTTTTTGGTTTGGCTCCCCTCCCAGTCCCTTGCCTCCTTCTTTATGTGTACAGAAGGAAGACAGGATAAAATACATGCTGTGGAAGAGAGATTAATAACAAGTGTGATTTAATGCAGAGAGGTCTGTTAACACATGTTGAGTGAGAAAGGTGACTGAAAAGGAAAAACTCGATGCATCATGGGAATCTCCCACAGCCTATGCCTATTGCAGCATAACTAAGAGAGGATTCAGGGTCACCTGATCCAGCCCTAGCTATATGCTTTAGCAAAAAGGAAGGTTTTAAGCCAAATCTTAAAAGTAGAGATAGTATCTGTCTCCCGAATCCAAACTGGAAGCTGGTTAATAGAAGAGGGGCCTGAAAACTGAAGGCTCTCCCTCCCATTCTACTTTTAAATAGTCTAGGAACAACAAGTAAGCCTGCAGTGTGAGAGGGAAGTGCTCTAATGGGGTGATATGGTAATATAAGGTCATTAAGATAAGATGGGGGCTGATTATTTAAGACCTTGTGTGTGAGGAGCAGGGTTTTGAATCCAATTCTGGATTTAACAAGGAGCCAGTGAAAGGAAGCCAATATAGGAGAAATATGCTCTCTCGTGCATGTACGTGTGTGTGTGTAATATATTATGTATGTATCATTATTACATACAGCCTGCATATCTGTAAAAAAATTGCTTTGATTTTGCCACCCCATTTGATTTATATGCCACCCTAAGAAAATTTATCTAGATATGCCCCTGCTTCTCTTCCCTCACCCCTTTACAGATTGGGGAAACCTGCAGTCAGCTGAGACTGAAGAAGTCACTTGGATGAGTAATGAAACGTTTCTCCCACTGAAAACGCTACGTCCAGATGAACAGAATCAACTTTTGGAGATTTACTTACCTGGATGATTGAGCATGCATCAAGGCTGTTATTGCATTTTATTATGGAAATGATACAGGGTTACACTAAGATTCATATTATACAATATAGTGTGAAGGTTTTGAGCAACCCTTCATTTCTTTATATTTAGCTGGGAAAATAGGAGTGAGGTAAACATACACAGTAATACAGTATAAAAGGTAAAAGTCAGTATTTGGTATGACCACCTTTATTCAACACAGCCTGAACTCTCTCGGTCTGCTTTCTTGTCATTTGTTGAAGCAGTTTTCAGGACTCGTTCTCCAGGTTTCTTAAATCACATCGGCAGCTCCAGCCGAGACCTTTTAGTGTTAAGATTTAGTTTAGCTGATCATTTTTAATACAGACAAAGTTTAAATAACACGACACACAGTTTTGCTTTGATACTTCCTTCATTTAAGACAACTGTTTTCTAATACGCGTGCATGCATTTAGTAACGAGTTACGTTTTCTGTTTAAAAAAAAAATTATATTCTAATAATAGTCAGCTCCAAATAACTGGTTAGCTGGGCAAGAGGGCCTTTTATAACAAGAGAAGCAGGAAATGGAAGAATGCAATATTGGTTTAAAGCAGGAAGCGTGGTATTGGAAAACTTGTAAAAGAACCTATTTTAGAAACGTGATTATATACAAGTTTAATCTTGGTTTGCAGTTAGTATTGTTTCCTTTGAGCAAGAAGGTCTTGGGTTCAAATCCATCTGACTGAGGCCTTGGTTGTCTCTCACTCTGTTTTAGCCCTGTGACAGGGTGCTGACCCCCCCCCCCATCCCAGATGTTTCTCTCAGGTCCTGTGTCAGGGTTTGCTCCGAGCAACACCATGTGCATCATCCACTGTAGCCAGCAGAGGTCAGCAAAGACTTTCAAAAAATGCTTAGTAACACAAGCTGGATTTATCATAATACACATTTTCTAACCTTTCTTCATATTAAATACATAAGAGTGACAAATGAAAGCAAAAACACGAACTCCTTACATGTACAGTGTGGGGATCTGCTGGCCAGCTATGCATGGGGTTAATTGCAGGTATAGTTTGAGTCTAATTGTCAGTGGAAAGGTTTTGGCAAAGTAATACAGAATTTCTGTGCTCTCTCATATGTTAAAGCCAATGGAACACGTACCTATCAGTGAAATGTTAAAGAGCAATATTGGTGCATTCCACGACTGTCACAAAAACACTAAAAAATGGAAGAAATTGGTGCCTGCCTCCAGTAGAGTATCAGAGACTTGAAGAATCAGTGTGCTGAAGCAGTCCTGTCAGTATGTGTGGCAGTATCTAACTGAGGAAAAATGAAATGAGAGCCATCGTGTATGCATATATTGTTTATTCCATAGAAACTGCAGCATTAGACAAGTGCTGAAGCTGTAAACCATGTTGCAAACACAAGATCACACTTTATTTTCACCACTTTCACGCATTCCCTTAGCCACACACATTCAATCAATGCCAAGCACTGGTGCAGGGAGATGAGCCAGTAAACACTGAAACAGAAGTCACACAGTCACTCAGAACAAAAAAAACTAAACAAAAAAACAACAACATTACAGCAGGGCGTTTATTTGTGACACCAACTGACCTCCTTAACGGATAGAAAATATAAATTATTCCTACAGCAAGTACATTCTCTCTAGTAAGACCCATAAATATGCGTTTGAGAGTTCAAATTACAGTATGTACAGAGGTCCATGCATCCACGATATACATACAGAACAATAAATATCAGATATAGTCACAATACAGCATCAAAATGGATATCTGTGGAGGGGGAAGCAAGCAAGACACGGCCAGAGTCAGCATTCATAAACCAGCTGTGGAAAGGCATTCACAACCTGTGAGTGAATGGAGTGGTCTTTGTGTGGCTGTGAAAACAACAAATAAGACGAGAGGGAGGTCTGCAGAAGCACCAGTGAGCTTTTCCTCCAGGCTTCAACCTGGCTCACGATAGAAAGGGGAAAGGGGGGAAAAGGGGACAAGTGAAGGGAGAGATTGATGCAAAGTAAAGCAAATCAAAAACCGTTACCTTTCTCAGCACTGGCTGGAAAAAAAGAATCTCAGAGGGAGGGGGAGACCTACAGAGGAGCAAGTGTGAAAGAACGAGATGAGGGGGGGTCAAATCCGAGACAAGACTTAGTTTTGGCAATGTGGGATCTGGCTGCGAATTAACGGTCTCCGAGTGTATGACAAGCATCTCTTTGAGGTTTTCACCTCCACCTCCTTTCTCGCTCTCTCTCCCTCTCAGCGAGCGAAGGCCTTTCCTGAGCAATGAGTCAGTGAATGCTGGCAATGCAGAGACGGAGCGGTTCATAGTCAGACTGTCAGCAAATGAGACAAAGTGCTGGAACCAGAGCACCTCTTGTTTTGTGTTTAGGTTTTCTGCAGGGTCTTTCTCAATGCACAATCGGGCCATCCTGACAGGTGGAGGAAAAATCAACAAAATTTGTCATCAGCATGAAAAGCAAAAACACTCAGTGGTTCAACTTAGAAAAAAAAAGATAAAATCAGTCAACAGATAAAATGCATGACATCCTCACACTGTGCTGTATCGGCTCATTCACATTCTTCATTAAATATTCAGCGCTTCAGAAGCCACATATTGCCTCGTGTGTTTCAGACTGCTGCCTACTGCCTCTCCATTCACAGATGAAAGTTGGTGGAGACGCTTTGCTAATGAGCACTAAAGTGATGTAACAACACTCATAATGGCTTCTTCTCTGATTCACTGTTTTTTCCCCTATCCAGCATCTATACTGCTGAAATGAAAAGCCCATGTTTTCGTTGTGTCCACTAACTGAGTCTCTGTGAAGGGCGATGGGTCTGTGTGGACATGAATGAAACCTGCACTCACCCCTACACAGATAAGCTTCAAACACATGAAAAGCTCAAGAAGGCCTACTTAAGTTTATGGGTCTTCTCATCGCAGAACACTAGATATAGCCGATTTATTTCTAGATGAGGCCCAGGCTGATTTAAAAGCACACTGAATCTATTTGTGCGGGGGCACTAAAACCTGCTGAAACAATGTGAACTTGTGTGAGCAGGCAATATACACTAATCAGCCACAACATTAAAACAGGTGCAGTAAAACACGATGAATCGCCTTATTATAGTGTAACACCTGTAGGAGACTTTGGCTGTAGTACCTTTGACGTCACCATCAACACTGTTACCTAGCATAGAGTATAAAAGATGGATATGGCAGATGTCATTCACTGATTTGCGACGCCTTGAGCTGAGCGTTGTCAATGTTTTTATGACACCGCAAACTTAAATATTAACGACTTGTCAATAACAAGGTAGCCCCGCCATAAAGAATACCCTGCGTTCTCGTTTTGTTTTTTAAACTCTACTAAGGATCGTAATATTTGTATTCAGTAAGACTCGACAGCTTTAAGGCACTTTCCAACTGGCTTCAGGTTTTGGACCTGGAAGCCACATCCATCCTTGCAGATCAAGCTCCCTTCCATGATTGTCCCAAAAGACATCGACTTCCTTACAACTATCACAAATCCTGCCTGGAGCGTGATCCCAAGAACTGAACCCAACCCCAAAACTGCTACCCCTAATCCATCCATCAGGGCCCCACCCTGCAACCCACAGGACCCCAAAGTTGTTTAAATTTTATGGCTGATTGGAAGATACGGGGGTTTTCTGAACCTCTTGAGTTTTCTAAGTGTCACTGGAGGTGAACTTGCAACTAAGTTAGCAGTGATGATATAGAAAGAGTATTAAACAGGGTCAAGAGTTGGCAGTTCGTCTTGTAATCGGAAGGTTGCCGGTTCGAGCCCTGGCTCGGACAGTCTCAGTCGTTGTGTCCTTGGGCAAGACACTTCACCTACTGCCTACTGGTGTTGGCCAGAGGGACTGATGGCGCGATATGGCAGCCTCGCTTCTGTCAGCCTGCCCCAGGGCAGCTGTGGCTACAACTGTAGCTTGCCTCCGCTGAAATTGATCAGCACAGCCAACTGCTAACATCTACATGGTTTTGGCTTTAATCAGCCATAGTCAGGCCCTCGTGTAGAATATGAAGGCTCATAGCTCTGCCTTTATGCAAATTCCAAATCCTATGACTTATGGTGTTGCCTCCTTTGAGATGTGTCCTCAAGAAAGTCTGAACTGATCTGAAAATTGCATTTTCTATCGGAAGAGATAAGCACATAAAGTATTTACTTGTGCAGAAACAGGGAGGATTCACAAGAGAATCGAATGGGAAATTAACCAGAAATCACACTCTCAGATCTTTGACGGCACCAAAGTGCACAGTCACGGAAGACTTTACGAGAGTGCATAAGGGCCAAACAGACCTGCAAATAAAATGCTACCAATTAAAGCAGAAATGTCAGGTTTTACTGCAATAAAAGTTAACCTAAGTCATAAGCTGCCTTTAATATGCTGTAGGTGTTATATTTAGCCTCCAACCTTTCCCTCCCTGTGTGTGTCTATCTATATTTAACCAGCAAGAAAGGCAAATCATTCACCTCCAGCTGAACTCAACAGGGACAAATAAACAACCAGTTCTACTTCAGCAGAGAACTATAAATCAAACAGCAGTAAAATGAGTTAAAGGCCATATCAGGGGGGTCCCAAAGACCTCTCCTTTTTCCTATGAAGCGCCTATTTATCTAGTGTCTTCTTCAAAGTCAACCAGCCCTCAGGTTCATTTCCCAAAATCTGTGTTGATGGTGATAAACAATTCAACTCTGAAGAAACAAGTCCAACTTCTGTGCATGTTCTTTTTTTCTTTACATAGCTATATTTTGTGAGCTTATCTGACAAAGGGGGAAAGTCTATATGCAGATTTGATAAGGCGTTTGGTACACACGGGGCAATATTTTCCCTGGAGTACTGAGAGGCAGCTTATCAGTGTCAGACTCAGTGCTTTTCATGCAAACTATTTAGGCAAGAGTGTTTTCTGGTTCTTCAATTTTTGTTCTGTGGCATGAGGGGTTTTAAAGAGGGCCTGGCCTCAGCAAAGCACTAAACAGTAAACAATAAAAGAGCGCACACAGACACTCTATGATCTATGAGTTCATGGGCGACAGTGTAGTTGTGCTGCATTCTGATATAGTGCATTTAAAGAGAAAACATAAAGCTTTTCACAAGAGACTCTTTTGGTCAATATCCGATAAATGGAAATAAGAAGCTGAATGCTCCGAAGGCCTCAGTCTGCTGTTAATCTCCCACAATAAGCACTGCAGGTCAGTCAGTGAAAACTTCAACATAGAATAAATACCCTGACACTCATCCAGACATGTTCCAGTTCCTTGGTTTGTACAAAAAAACAAAAACAAACAAAAACCCATACAGTACTGATTTAATTCTTTAGACAAAAGCGTATTGTTGCTCCATATTATTTTTATGTACATTTTCAGTAGTCGTTACATATTTAGTATTTCAGCACAGCTTATGGATAGAGAATGCATATAAAAAAAAATCAATCTTTTGGCTTGTGGGTTGGTGTTATTCCTTCACCTGCTTCGACTGATGTTAAACTTTAAGTTCAGCCGTATTTGCTTTCATCACTTTCTGATGGTTTGTTTCTGCTTTCCTGGAAGCTGGACTGTGAGTCACACACCTACTTGTTCTGTTTTCTGATTGGTGGGTTAAACTGTTATGTGCATTAGTCGACAGCTGATGAAACTTACAGCATACATTTCTGCTTACATAACAAATGTAAGTCCAGAGCTGCATTTGCCTTTGTCCAGATAACAGAAAGCTGTTGGGAGGACTGGGGTTTGAATTAAGTTCCGATTAAAATATTAACCAGTGTGGGGACTTGTAGTACTTAATAATACTAATTGTTCTGAACTGCAAAAGATCAAAAATGTGCTTGCTTTTGAGCAGTTTGAAACTGCTTCACGGCCACTGCTCATCTCTTTTCCACCATTTTTGCTATTTACAAAGCAGCAAACATGGTCAGCTTTGAAAAGCAGGTGACAACGTCGCTGCAGTGTTTCCTGCCATGCTTACGGCTGTGTTAAAACTAGCTAGCGCACAGTCTGATGTGCACCTTCCCAGGAAACAACTGCGGTTGGTCTGTTTGGTGTTGATGGTCTGTGTAAGCATAGTTTACTGATTAGCTTCCTCACTATTCTAATGCAAGAGCTATTAATCTTCCAGTGTAGACGGATGGCGTTTTCTTGTTTTCATTCCTCTGACAATCCATGTATAAACTAAATAAATAAGTTAGATTCAATCTTGACGGCAGGCCACTGCAGACAGCGCTGTAACCTACTACGGCACTGGCTCTATAGGGGTTCAAAGCAGGACTTTAAAGTTAAGCTTTAATTATGTACTGTTTGGTACGGCTTTAGTGTTGTAGTCTTCTACAGTACCACAACCTTTTGCCTAAAGTTGCATATTAAAACAGTCTTTGAGTTTCCGTGTCAATGGACCAATTTCCCAAATCCTCTTTAGTCTTTAGAGCACACTGGTGACATAGATATCAGTGGAGTGAAGGAACCTTTTAGTTCCTTTAAAAAAGCATTTCTAAGAGTTAAAACTTCTATGAACTTGGGTGTAAACGCAGCGAAAATCTTTACTTTTTATGATTTGGCTCTTTAGTTACATCAAGTAGCTGTGTCTTTCTGCTGTTTGGTGTGGGGCTGGCAGCTTACATTGTGTTTATCACAGCCATGCTATGCTATGTTTGCTAAAGCAAACATAGCATGGCTGCTGCTGGAAATAAGGTCAATGAGAGTGGTGAGAGCGACGCAAAACCAAAACACTGAAACATAAGCTAAAAGAAGCTAAAATGCTGGACGCATATCTGAACTGCTCTTTTTAAAAACACTTAATATAATAATTTTATGTAATAATTGAAAGCAGTAATCAGTGGGTGCGGGGCCAAGTGCCGAAGACACTGTACTGCAGTCAGGAATTATTGACAGATGGATTAATGCTACAGGGTTTGATCTTTAGGCCTATATGAAATTTTCCAACAATAAGAAAAAACAAAAAATAACACCAACCTTAACACTTTGAAAAGTTATTTTAAAAAAAAAAATTAGTCGCCCACACTTTGCTACACTATTTAATTTGCTGCAAGTTCTCAGTCTTACTTGAGGTCTGGGCACACCACACAGGCTTGCAATTAGTTTGCAGCAACCATTGCACAGCAGTGTGAGAAGGAAATCTGCACATAGCTTGCAAACTTACATGCAAGACTGTCCGCACATCAGTGTAGATACGTGTCACACGGGATTTAGTGGCTACAATGATAGCATAAAAAGAATCAGAGTACCGCTACACTGACCAACCATGCAGGTGATGCACAGCCGACTGGAACTGCATAAAGGCATACCATAGTTTACTGCTAACCCTTTATTTCAGACTCTGAGAGAAACTAGTGCCCCTTCTGCCTGTTTATATTGCATACGAAAACCAGAGTCCTCTGGGGAAAAAAAACAACAACATAAAAAAGAAAACACCAGCCAAACGATTGATTCTTTTTTTCTCGTTTCACACACATAGGAGAAACATACGGAGCAGACAGAGCATGACTAAGAAGCACAATGACTTGTTTTTTTTAACATTCACTTGGTAAAACTAGTACTAAAAGTACTTCAGATTACAGCAACAACAGACTGGCACAATTCAAAAAAAGACTATCGTTCTTCCTTGGCAGTCCTTGTTCGGACCCACAGTGTAGGGCGTGTGTCTTTCTAGACCAGTTAAATAAAGTTCTAGACCAGAGGCGCAAATAACTGTTTGATCAAGCAGCCAGCAGGGGTGATGAAAAGCATATGAAATTGCGAGTATCTGTTGGTGAAATGGGAACATTAGAAGACGATACCCGCGAGGACGCCTCCTACTGATCGACCAACGAACCAGCAGATAGCTTCACTCCCTGATATGCCGCCACTGTAGGTCTTTCTGTTGCTTGATTTAAAAGTGCATCTCCCCAAAGGGCTTAAACCTGCTGCCAAAATGAAAAAAAAAAGCTTCTTTATAAATAAAGTTCTGATTATTAATCACATTGCTTTTCCTACCGCTGAGGCCAGGAAACCTCAACTCCCTGCACGTCCTCGTGTAAAGCCTCTGTAACAGTGACAACACAAATTTCAACACAAAACTGGAATCCGACAGCTCTGTGAAAAAACTTCCAACAATGCCGCTCGAGCGCCACTTTGAGTTTTAAAAATGCTAACAGTAGAGGGACATCCTACTCCGCCGCATGGCCTCACTGATCAGATAAGCTGGGCTGACCTCTGGTTCTTCTGTCATCACCACAATGTTCTGCCACTCTCCGCACTGGTTGGACTTCTTAATTGTATCCACCACACACAGAGCATATAGGCAATCCTCAAAAGTGGCAGCCATTGTCAGGGGCCTCCCGTCCCACGTCCGCCGGTCGTCTTGGTCCTGGAAGGCCTGCCGCACAGCCTGGATCATGCGGATTGTCCCGGTGAGGTAAGGGGACGGAATGTCACTGAAGGCCTTCTCCGGCAGGGAGGCCTTCTCGAGAGGCGTGGTGTCTTTGAGCAGGAGCTCAGGGCCGCCACCACTTTCTCCACCGCCACTGTTCTTCTGTCCATACAAGTCTGTCCCTGTGACCGTTAGCCTCCCGTCAGTCCCTACAACTATCACCTCCTGCCTGAACTCTCCGGGGACATTGAAGTTGAGTGTGACGGTGCAGCAGGCGCCTCCTTCCAGTACCATTTGGAACGTGCAGAAGTCGTCACTGGTGATCTGACGGATGCCCCGGATGTGGTCGGTCTGTTTGACGAAAGTCTTGAGGAAGCCGTGGACTTTGGCCGCACGCTGGCCTGTCAGAAACGTAAGCAGGTCAATAATGTAGCTGCCCACCGAATGCAGGCCACCACCTCCCATCAGATCATCGCAGCTCCAGTTGTATTTTTTCCCAAGGAGGCTACCGCTGTGGACCTTTAAGACAAAGAGGACAACAGAGGAGGGAGCACAAGTCTTTTAGATTTTATTATGGCTCACTTGACTGTGATCAGGAAAAGCAAGAATGAAAAGGAGATAGCTGGGTAGTATCTGGGATCAAATCTCAAGTAAAAGCACCAGGGTACCACCATTGTCTTGTAGCAACATTGATTCTTTGCTATGTGGATGCTGCTATAACTCTATTTAATATCAAGATAAAAGCATAGGAAACAATTTGTAAAAAAGTGTCTTCACACAGCAATAAACAGAAGTAATTCTGGTCATACCTGGGCCTCACAGACCAGAAGTTCTCCGATGTAACCTTCCTCCAGGAGCTCCTTCATTCGAACAAAAGCTGGCAAGAAACGCAGAACATTTCCCATAATGCTCAGCAGCTTGGGGTAGTACTGGGCAGCTGACATCATTCTGAAGGCATCCAGAGGCGTGGCGGTCCTGTCGCAGATTACATTTTTGCCAATACCTTATAAAATAAAGGAGAGACAACTGTGAATCAGACATGCAACCTTGCAACCATTGTAGTGAAAAAGCCTGACAGCTTACTTGGAATGTTCAGATGAAGGAAGAAGGTGGAAGAAAAGAGACGGAAAGAGAGAGAGTCATAATATCCTCTTGAGCATAAAAACATCCCTTCCCCTGAAGAAACAATGCAAAGCTGCTAAATGTGGTAACTCCCACAACAACTGGCTCAAGATTTCATGAACTTTCAAGTATTTCCCATCTGGGTCGTGAGAACTGTTAGTGTAAACTGTGCACAAACGGTGAATCCATGCAAAAAAGGCAAAACATATGTTGAGTCTATAGTATAGGCTCCACCAGCCAAACTTAATGAAGATCCTCTTCTAAAGTCACTAAAAGCCATTTAGATGGGCTGCTGGGGGATTCCAATGATGCATTGAGTGCATCACCTTTTTCACTCACTATGTGTTTATACACCTCTTTACATTTAATTATTAATCTCTAGATCTCTTCCACAGTGTGTCTTTGTCCTGTCTTTATCCACCTACCCCTAACTGGTGGCAGCAGATGGCCGCCCCTCCCTGAGCCCGGTTCTGCTGGAGGTTTCATCCTGTTAAAAAGGGAGTTTTTCCTTCCCACTGTCGCCAAAGAGCTTGCTCATAGGGGGTCATATGATTGCAATTATATTGAATTGATGTGGTCTTGCTGCTGCTTTCCCCATTTTATGACCTTGGAAGCAGAACGCAGCTGAGCCATAACCACAGACATGAATGGCTCGAGACAGAAATGTCATTGGTCCTGACTGAAATTTATTTACCACACGAACTGTAAGATGTGAAGGTTTTATTCACATCTTACAATTAGTGCAATGAAATGAAATGGCTTCTTGTTTATTGTGACTCTTTGTATTTTTTCCTGCTTTGTCTTGTCTCTATCCATTGCCCATTCAGACCTACATGGTGCCTAAAGCAGCCATCTTTGTGGCAGACAAAAAGGAGGATGAATTGGATGCCCTGCTGAACAACATGCGTGTTTATGGCACTTGTTGCCTAGCACTAATGGCAGTAGTCGTGTTTGTTGGGGTCAAATATGTCAACAAGCTGGTTTTCTCTGTATTATTGGCTTTACCTTACAATATAAAGTGCCTTGAGGCAACTGTTGTTGTGATTTGGCACTATTTAAACAAAAACTCAATTAATTTGAAAAGTTGAATTATTGTTGTCAGGCATGCATGATATTGCAGACATAACCATGGTGTACAGTAAGACCACAGAGGTTTAGACAGGGTTCACTTGTATTACTGGAGCCTTATGGAAGGCTGATAAAAGGAAGTGCAGAAGAGATGAAGAAGAGAGGAGAAAGAGCATGTATGAAACCCAATTAAAATCACTTCCAGCACAACAAAAGGCCCACTGGTGCCAGAAACATCCAAACACAACCAAGATGTGAGGCTGTATGTCCTCAAATCACCATTATAGTGATGGGAGGGTTTTTTTTCTGTCATAGCTGTTTTTCTGTTATGGCTACATAGAGAAAAACGGGACCAGCCATATGACTGACCTGCAAAATATGCTGTTGAGGAGTAAGTTGCTTTGTATTTGTTGATTTGTTATTCAGTTTCTAGGCAGACGAAACAGAATTAGGCCAAGCACCAATTCGCTCATTTTGCCTGGAGCCAACAGTTCAAAGAAAATCAATTCTGAGTGACGGAAAAGAGAAAAAAACACAAAACCCTGAGATCTGTCTGCAAATTGCAATCGATTGTCAAACTGGATCTGAATGACAAAAACATTGAAACAGCTGTGCTGTTCTTTACTACATCTTTGCAAAGAACATCAATGTTAATGAATAACACTGAGAAATTTCAATACTGTACAAAAACTAAAACTATCCATCATGAGGACGCCTTGAATGCATGAAACTAATGTAAAGCAGAAGTAAACAGTCTCTGTGGCCACAATAGTAAATGATGAAACATACTGTAGAACAAAGTCAACATAGTGACACAGTATAGTTCATAGTATAGAGAAATGTATATAAACTTCAACAGTAGCCCGTCTTTGTTTGCTAGGTGTGGCCAGTGCCATAAGGTTCCTGTCAAAAAAGGCTCAGTGAAGTGGGGATGTCCTGCGGTTTGGTTTACTTCCTCACCTTCAACAAAGCATTTTTCATGCTTTCCACTAAATATGGCACACACTTAATGTAGCACTAGCCACCAATTAGCTTATATGTACTGAAGAGTTTATTTTTTGTCAATGTCTAATATGAAGATAATGTGTTACATTCAATTTCAATTTTTTTTATTACATGTGTAAAGACAGATAATGTGAATAGTAATCTACATTAACTATCTTAAATATTCTAGCTTTTCACAACAGATACATACAACCCCTGGCATGCACACGAACAGAAACCCTGCTTTCTTTAAACCGCGCAGTTCAACCTTTTCTCTTGTAAGACCGGTAAATACAAAACAACGGCTGGCCTGTTCCATATTAGAAAACTCTGACTGACCACACGTGGTATCTGTTGTACTGTTTTAGTTTGATAAGAATAAAGAACTCAATAATAAAGGTGCAGTAAAAGAATGTGGTATTTTCTCTGCATAATCATGCTTTAGGTCTTAAAACCTTGACTGACTGACTGGGGTGGGGGGGCTGGGGGGTTGGCTAAGCCTCCCACTAGTGTTGGGCCGTTACTAAGGATTTATTTTGACTGATACGCTGACACTGAGCGGTTCTTGTGGCCACTTCTGCCACTGTTAGCTTAATGCACTGTAAATGCTCTAGATTCACACTGTCAACAGGGAGTCAAATAATAAAGGATATGTACACACAATCTAAAAGCATTGCTTCACATACTGTACACATTCCTTGGGCCCTCAGAGTGTGAAAAGCTTCATAGTGGAGTCCTGGCTGAGGCTTCCTGTGGATGAACTAGCAGTTTTGGAAGTGAACTTCAGCTCCAATTAGCCAGGTCAGGATATTAATCCCTCTGACCCAGTTTTGAGGATCGCTAAGGGAGCCCCCCCCCCATTACCCAGCCACTGTGCACACACACAAAGTCAAGCAAAAAATATTTACCCACGTCCCCTTCATCTTGGCAGCAACACACAGAAACAGATACAGGAAAAGACACACTGCCTCGGGTGAGACTCTTCAGGCTAAATGCTAAATGTTCTTGACAGGGGTTTTTGGCTTTCATATGAACCACTAGCTTGTTACAACACAATACAGAACAATAGAATACAAACAATAGAAAAAGGACAAAGAATACTGGAAGTTTTTATACTGTGTCATTCTCATGGTTGTGCTGTCGTGCCAGACTAAAGTGTGACCTTTATGGAGATGAAAAGCAGCTTCTCTTCAGATCAGCAATGACCTTTCTCTCCTTGTCTACAAAGCTCTGAAAGGTTGAGTCTGGCTTAGGCAGGTCAGACTGATGAGTCAAGGGAGCTACTCTGCTGAAGTGTGACTCAGACAGTGAGAGGACAGATCGTGTGTTTGCGCAACAGATTATGGATGCACCTGAGCACAAGGTACAAGCAACCACTGCAGTAAACCAACAGCTGGGAGGTGAAATGATACAGCGCTAATGCTGTGTTTGGCAGACCAGAATTAAAAGGGAATAGAGGAGCGTGAGAAGAAATACGAGTGCAGAGCACAGAGCAAAGAGTAAAAAAGAAGAGGAGGATGGGAAATGGAGCGAAAGCAGCTGTAAATTTAAGAAATCAAATGGGAATCCCTTGAAAGATGGGATGCCAAAGAAAGATACAGTATCATCAGTACAACTAGGATTATAGGCAGAACTTCCAAGAGTAAACAAATGGCACTTGAATGGATAAGGACTGAGGGTAAAATGCAATACTGCATTTATGTACCTACAGTTGTATTGTGGGACATATACAGCTCCCCCGTAAGGTACCTGAAGAGCTCAATTTAGTGGGCGACCTATGCCCCAACATGAACATTGGGAAGTGAGAAAGGTTGAGTGACTGTGTTAATCTCTAGACATATCAGTGTATTTTAATAGATGTGCTAGCAAAATTGTTGAATAAGCGTCTGAACACCTCTCTTCCTTTCTGCATCTGACATTTTTGTTAGTTACAGAAAGAACAGCACCAAGTAATAACCAGTCTCAGGGGAAACCCTGAGATCAGGTGTACTGGTGCAATTAATTCCTAATAAGGAATTAATTAGAAACAAGACACATAATAACTTTTTTGGCACACAGATTTAAGGTTCCAACTGAATTTATCAAGACAGTTTTGTCATACGCTTGATGTAACCTAACATTGACCGTAAACAGCCTGCTTTCCTCTCAATTTGTTTAGCAAACACCTCATATAAATCCAGTATCTGATTTTAAATTGCTAAGTTGATTGAGGACATTACATGTAAGCTTTTATTTCCAGTATATGTATTAGTACATACCAAGTAGTCCTGATCGGCTGGCATCTGCACCTTACAGCTAGCAGACACAAGCATTGGAAAAAATTTCATTTGAAATAAACTGGCACTTAAAAAACCCTTACTCTGTTTATGCTCGCTCCTCTTATGTGCTACTAATTAGATGTTCAAGCACTGCAACCAACTTTACATCTGCACCATGAACACATCACAGAAGTACCTTCAATGGAAGCGAGACCAGGCTGCCAGACATGAAAAATGAACTCATTTGACAGTAATACACACTGACCTGCCTATCAGATTTAAGTGGTCATTAAATTAAGGTGCAGAAATGCTGTTCTGGATTACTGGAGTCCAACCTAGTATCTAACAACTGGGATAAGGGCAAATTCTGACTTGCTTGGTCGTCATGAGGATGATAGGAACCAGCCTATAACCTGCCTCTGTTCCTGATGCCATTCTGTTAAGGCTGCTTCTCTCCTGGCCAACCTCGCTTTATTGAAATACTGTATATTGCAATTGACCTGGACTTTGAGCCTTCAGTGTGTTAATAGTGGTGGTTGATAATCTGGTGGATTTACAGCTAGCAAGCTTCTTCTTTTTCTTATTGTGTGCCACATGTGAGAACAACAGTGGAAAATATCCTTAGATATATGGTAGGTTTAGTGTAAAGGCCTGGCGCTGGGGGTTAGGGTTGGTTGAATAGCTACACTTCCTCAGGATTGGTAGGGTAAATTGAAGCTCAAATCGCAGGTAAAGTTCCTGGCCCAGTGGGAGAGCAGTAATGGAGCAGAAAAAACCCTTGAGCACAGTGGCTCAGTGCCTTAGCATCAATAATTCACATACAGGACTTATCTAACCAATAGACTTGAAAGGCAAAGAGAGAGAGGCCCTGCATTAGACGGATAAAGGACAATCACACTCCTATAGATATGACAAGAGTATTAATAGATTATAAAGGGGCCAGTAATGGAGATGCATCATTCTTTACTGTGTAAATCCAGACAAAGTACCAAGGAAGCAGGTATGCAGCAGGAGCAGCAGCACTGCATAAGAGTCATTGACATTTTGCAGAGCAGGTTATAACAAACTGCCATTTTTTAGCTTTCTAGGATTAGAAGCTTCCCTCAGTGAACAGTGGTAGCACGCGTCCCTCCAGGTGCCTTCAGGTGCCTTTGATGTGCACGCTCCTGACAACTTGCCTAACGAATCAGCCGACCTCACAGACTGAAATCACACCCCATCGCCTCACAGACCTGACGTCCAAAAAAGAAGTGAATTGCAGAAACGTGTTCCTGCTACGAGCTGGAATGGCAGAAACACCACCCAGCAGGTGACTAGTTTTAATTTATTTGCTCGCGCATATTCTGATCATGACCCTCTAGTGAAAAACAAAAGTTAATTCCTTAATCTCATTGCAGGGAGAGGAGAATGAGGCAGACAGGGGCTTTATAATTAATTGGATGGAACAGATGAGTCACTGAATCTTGAATGGATGAGCCATGTGCAGCATGTTAACATCGTTACAGCAATAAGTATGAGATCGTGAGCAATCAATTTTAACAGTTCAACCACGGCAGCAGTTAGCAGCAATTTCTACTAAGTTAACATTTGCAGAGAAAAAGAAAAAGCGTTCAAAACATGCATTTCTTATCAGTCATACACATAAAAATTGCTGAATTTTAAACCCACTGTCCTCTGCATACACACAAAGCATGCATCACTTCCTGCAAGTTCTGTTTATAAAAAACAGGATGTACAATGAAGATGGTGACATGACAATTTTACAAACTCCTGTAAAAATTCTTATACCTGCATTTGCACTCTTTACTGTCCACGCAGTATTGATCAAGTGCCAGCTGTTGTTAGAAAACTTTACTGATGCCAAAACAAACAAAGTGCATTAGGTGGAGATCCAATTAACTGTTTATTTATTCAAATTAGGTCACGTTTATCAGTGTTGGCTTCATTTTTCAGCCCAAAGAGGGTCCCACTTGATCTGGCCCCTGAGTTCATATATGGCTGATATAGAAACTGTTCACTGCTAACTGTTCATCTTACTTGTTCTATGATATTTACACATCAAAATATCAAAAATTACAGTGAGTCTTTAATTCAGCCAAATTACCACAATGAACAATTGAAATTCTTGAAGGTTGGGGATTGCTTCAGGTCCCCTAAATATTATTATTTTTGATATTCTGCCATTTTGCTAAGTCAACACTGGCTGGACAGAGACACTGACAGAGGAAGGCCAGGATAGAGAAAGAGAGAGCAGCTGCATCATTACAAGTGAAGGCCAACTCTCTCCAGTCCAGTGCTCCTCTCGGCTCGCTGCCACACACATCATCTGGGCCTCTGTGCACGACTCGTGGCGTATCCTACCGAGCACCAAATATTCACTTCAACAGACACAAACACAGGGCACGGCCTTGAAACACAAGAGGGAGGGTATGAGGCTGTGTGTGGCAGAGGGAATGCTTTCATTGCATGAGATCTCACACCTCCACTGTACAGGAGTAGCACTGCTGAGGAAGGAAAGGCTGGAAGTGTTGGCTGTGCAGGAAGGTCGGGCTGGGTTTAAGTGAGGGCGAGGCTCACTGAATTGTTTTTGATGGCAGAGCAAATACTGATCAGCAACACTGATACAATAAACTTGACTCACTAGCTGAAGAAACAGGGACAAAACCAGACCACAAGACCAGAGTTAATATTTTAATCCACCTCTAATGTGGCCCTGTGGAAACAGCTGGAAAGGAAAACCAGGTGGCTCGAAAAGGATGCTGAAGGCATCATTGCAACAGCCAGCACAATAGGCCTTCCACCCGAGGAAGCCAGAAATAGGAAATCTAGGGGAACTGGTCAGGAGAAATAGCCATCTGCCACGCTGGGGCACGCACGTGCTCCTGCAGGGCGAGGGTCAGAATGAGACGTGTTAGGGAGGAGCTTTGTACATTCCTATCCACTGATGAAATCGATATGTAGTAAAGCAGAGTTCACATGCAGGATTAACTGGTATCATGATGTGTTTGAGTAAACAACACAACACAGATTCTCTAAAGCCAGTATTACTATTCTCAGCATCTTTGAAGCAGTTTGTGCCTCAGTGAATGGCTCTTCAGCACCAAATAGGAGCAGACATTAAGCAAGGCAGGCCAGGCTCATCTTTCTGCTGATTATTCCAAATTAAATTTAAGTTAAAGCAATTACACAGCAGAGAGGGGGTGGCAACAGAGCCCAGACAAACATGGAGAAATAGACATTCTTATCAGTGTACACTGTATGTTTCTGGCTGGACATAAAGCAAACAAAAGCCAGCTGTCTGCTCACTAATTTGCTGTTTTTTGTGTATTCACACTGTGAAATTAGCATGTCAATAGTGACCTTGATAGCAGTGATGGATGAATGCAGCAATGTTTGCTCTACTAAGGCAGAAGGGAACCCAGTCCTGCAATGAGTAGTGTCATCTACCTTCAGGTAGCAATTTGAAATTAGTTTTCAAATCAATCTGCTTCGAGTCTGGAGGAGCGCAGTCACTGTTTAATGGAAAGAAAATTTAGTAATATTTGGTGTCTGTTTCAAAAATGTTTAAAAGATAAATTTTTTTTTCCTAACTGATTAAGAGATGTACACATGTTTGATTTAGCATATTTTTACACTAGTTACAAACCCCAGAGTATGTGTGTTCCCTCCCGGGATTGATTCAGAGATCTTCTCATTGTTAGGAGAATGTGTACACCACTACATCATAGAACCATTATCTGTCTACTAACCAGCGTTATCCCTTTCCTCCTCAAACACCTAGTGGATAATCTGAATGACATTTCAGTAGGAAAACTTCCTTAAAAGGGGGTGTGCAAACAACATCAACTGTTATACAAGTTAAAGAAGCATTAATGAGTTGATGTTTGGTGCAGTTTTTTGTTAACATGTGTACACAAGCTGCTATTTATTGAGAGGTTAGTATTCTCCAAGTGGAATTTTATTGCTACATATTATCGGTTATGGTTTTAAATCTATTTTCTGTATGCCAAAGATGTCAAGTGCCATTCATGCATTTTACAGCTGATGTCAACTGATGACAAAATGTTCATTTCCTGTGTGTTTTAAAGTGTATAATGTTATTTAATGCGTTTTTCTACAGTAATAGGCAATAAGTTTGGTGTCACCTTCTTGTCAACTGTGCTTTTGCTTGGAACCTTCCAGCTAATGCAAAGGCAGGGCGCAGGTGTGGATGCCATATAACCTCTTTAACAAATCCTGGAGAAGCCCCAAACACTAATCTGCCTTATTTAAGATAATATTTACGCCAAACAGGAGTAAGAATTTGGTGGTGTTCATAGTGTTACGAGTCATGGAAAAAAGCACAGCCAGCAGGAGTACATCCAGCAGATGGACAAGAATGATAAAACAGCAGGTATTCCAACTATAAGTCCATTAGGACACAGTACAACTATGAATGATAGGAAGCATTAGCCTCATTCAACCAACTTTGGCCTCAGCTAAAGCCCTTCACAAGGAGTTTAGCATCCCTAAATGTGCTTAAGTGCAGCTATTAACCCCAGCACCAGCGTGGCCCTCTGGCAACTGCCACTCCTTTGACTGGTAATCAAAGGAGTGGCTTCCAATAAAAGCACAAGCACTATGGGCATGCATTAAGGTCGCTACTGCCCATTGATGCTGCAGGTATATGCTAACAGAAATGGCCATCCATACAATATGTCACACTCAGCTAAATATTCCTACTGTGCAATGATAAAAATTATGTTAGCACGAACAAAAAAATGGCAAAATTAGTCACAGGCTGGATGTTTATGTTTACCTTGGATCACAAAGACTTTGCACCTGTCTGTAAGCCTTCACCCCCCACCCCCCACCCCCATGTTCCTCCAGAGTCTAATTAACTGCTGAGCTACTATGTCTACTTTTCCTCTCTCACCACTGACACACAAACGAAGCATCCTAATCAGCACACTTCCCATCATGGCTCACAGTAACACACACAGCTGAGACAGATAGAACAAGCCTGGCAGTGTCAGAGTTGCCTCACAAAGAAGCAACTCTGTGCCATTTACATTTTACTGTCAGAGCTGCCTTTAATTACTATGCGGATCAGGCAGAAGACTACCCAGACGCACATGTTTTTCCTCATGTAATTGACACTTTAATCTGGTTGGGCTCATTTACATATAAACGATTGCTTGCGGTCAGGCAAATATCACTTTAGATGCTTAGTCATGCGCACGTGTCAGCTCATTAGGTACAGAAAGAATAAAAAGTCAGACGAGCTGGTTTGGTTAGAAAAAACGAGGACCGCAGTGAGCAAACCTGCTGTCATCAATAATAAATATGTAACTGACTCTTTGTCCCAGAGAAGCTGCTCTTAGGTGGCCAAACTAACTGGCATTTAAAAGCAGCCTGGGACAATGTGACAGAAAATGTATACGTGGTATATGTTAGGGTAAAGGACAGATGCCACACATGAGGTAAAAGACACACATGCAACTCTCCTGTAGAGTTGCTGTGTACAGTGTGTGAGAAAAATATTGCCAAGTTTGAGCTTTTAAATAAAAAACAAATTGCATCTTCCAAAGGGATTGCACTAACAGGTGAGCATGCTAGAGTGGCCGTGTGGAAGAAGTCAGGCTTTGTCAAAACAAGAGGTGAGCTCCAGCCCTCCTTTCACTTGGCTTCTTTCAGAGCCATGAAGGGCGTCTTTGTGCCAGACGGAGCTGCTGTGAAGTGAAAGAAGGAAGCGACGGGAGGAAGGTCAGAATTGTAATGAGCAGCAGTGAGCAAACAGTTATCGTAATGGACCCTGTATGGAGCACATGACAGCACGTGATTGTTAACGAGATGACTTGTTAAGCTTATTATTTCTATACTGTGGCCTGGCAGAGAGGGTAAAAAAGGGAGCGGGGAAGGATAAAGTCATTCCATACTGAACTTACACATCGCTGAAGACCCACAGCTAACGCTACACAAGGAAGCAGACAGCTGTACCATAAACTGACACGTGAGTAAAGGGCAGTGAGCAATCATTAATAATCATTAATGTCCTGATATGCATGGGCGGCCAAGTGACTTAAGGCGCACGCTAATTAATTGGCACGTTTTGATGCAATTGTGTTCACAACAAAGACGTTCCATTATTACCATTTATTACTGGAGAGGGGTGGAGACACGTGGAGAGGAGGGAAAACACTTATGCTTGGGCCAATCAGGACTGTCATCATGGTGATAACGGACCCCAACAACCCTCGTGATCTGCCTGTCATCTGTAAAAATAAGGCTCTATTAGTTCCTGTCTCTTTCAGGTACCCGTCTCCAAAAGGGCACTTTCTTCTGATTGGCTGATTTGTGGAAGCCTGCCAAGGAGCAGGTGCTGCCTCGTTCTTTTGCCAAAGTGTTGGCACAGTGTTGTAAAACTACTAAAAAACTGTGACTGTGGCAATCTCTCAAATCCAGCCAAGCGTGCTGGAGACTGAATCCAAACCAGAATTAGAAAACACAGCACAAACATGACAACGATTACTGTGGAACTTTGTTACACACATCAAATTACTGCACAGGTAACATTGTATCAAAAGCTGTATAGAGTAGTAGCTACATATGACCCCGTTAAAAGGAGTAATTAAAAATATGTTACATTTCCTTACTAAAGTAACAGAGCTAGTTATTTTTTTTCCTATTGGCAAACAACTCTTTATTATCTCACTTCATTCTTGATTAATTGCATGCTGGAATACTTAAAATACTACTTAAGTAGTCTATCGTCTTGCAGTGATAACAGTGCTTGTGATGTAGCCTGTGTTAATTTCTACTCAGTAAGGGCTCAATTTAACTAGTTACATATGAACATGTGAACAAAGTGCTGTCTGAAGAGGCCCCTGATCAATGTGACAACTTCCCCACACATAATTCTGCCAAACATATCACTTTAAGTGTCAAACGTATTATTCGGGGGGTCACTAACATCAGGGGGAAGTCGTGTTTCCCATCTCCATAAACAACATTTGCTTGAAACATGGCCCAGTTACAGAGTAACTGCTAAGACGTGACAAATAACGGTCTTAGGACCTGCAGTCAGAGACTCTAAATCGACAATGACGTTACATAAATCAACAGAGATGACCTCCATCAGCTGAGACAGACACACTGCCTTTTGAAACTTCTCTTTTTTTTTGACCCAGTTGAATTTGGCTGGCAGTCTCTTGGCTGCTTTGGAGGACATAACTCACTATGGCTGGGTTAACAGCAGACAGGGCACTGACACAATGCCTCATTCATGTGCCGCTCTTCTGGAGTCGTGAGATAAACAAGGTCGAAAAATGCAAAGCGCTTCTACGATGACTGTGCAGAGAACAGACATCACAATGCGCCGCAGAAGAACATCGACGGCAGGTCTGTGGGACTGGCTGAAAGAATGCTTGAGCAAGATTGTGAAATATTGTGAACTCATCAAATTCTCCCCGAAGAACCAGATGTGCAGTGGTATGCAACTACACAATGACACATCTGTGATTCTAAGAAATCCACAAGGGTTGTAGTGGCCTGTGCAATTTGAATAACAGTGCTCTACTGTATGCAAAATCACCTACAGTATTTGCATCTTTCAGTCTGATTACATGATTCATTTGCATATTGTGACAGAGAACAGCGGCTCTCAGCTCCCTGCTTGATTTCTAGGCTTCTCATGGGGTAATGTGTGAGCAGTCGTTTCACATTGTCACTGCATTGTGGCATATCATTGAAGCACCTTCAAGCCCACCTTCAGCCTTTCTCCTGCAGACCTGAAGGCACCCCTCTGTTTGAGGTGCCTTCCACCATATCCAAATGAATACATACATTATCAAAATGCCATGGACTGTATAAAAAAGATGCATTTAGCTCATCCATTTTGATCTTGAGATTTTTAGTCATGTACATAATGAGTTTTGATGAAAGGGATGGATCTGATTATGCAACACTGTAACACTGCATGCCCATACAGTACTGACTTGGCATTTATTTTCCAACAAATGATCCAAACAGTAAGTAAATAACACGTTGTATTGAATATGATTTAGTAACTGGGTCCATATACACATCAGAGAAGTATTTACTGAGGTCAAAAATTAAGTAAGGCTCAGGATAAATTCTAATAGACTTCTATGCAATCCGACTTCTTTTTGCAACCGAGTAGTTGCCCCCTGCTGGGAAAATGCAGGTTTAAGGAACTTTCATGTTGGCTTCACATTCAGACCCAGGGACAGTTTTTATTTTCACTGCAGCCTACAATCAACACTCGTTTCTGGCATAATACCGGACTTAAACCCAGCTCTTCCAGGAGAAAGGCCTCCGCTTAACACATGACAACACTTCTTAATTTCCAAGCCGGCTTTTTCTAGTCTTGATACTACCGACCTGATTTGGTTTGAAAAGATGTGTGACAGGCCAAGATCTTCCATCAGAGGCTAGAATTTCTAAAGTCAAGGCCCAGAGGAGGTGCAGCAATTTGGCTCCTTCTCAGACAACTTAAATTACAATATACTAAACAGTTTCCATGAATTTCCTTTATTCAGTGACGTCAAACAGACTACCTAATCTTATAAACCGAATGCGACATACCTGGGGAGCACTAAAAATCAGAGAGCCAAAGTTAGCAATTATCTGGACTGCACAAGCAGAGCTGTTAGGGGCTTAAAAATCAGATATTTCCCTCAGGGAGGAGGCTGAATATATAACGTATGGCTAGAATCATGACTTCAAACAATGCTGACAATACTCAACTACTTCTGCTATAACAGTAAAAAAGAAATTGGGACACTGATAACATGGGACCCATAGCACCTTTAAAAACTGATGATTTTAGACAATTCCTTTAAATAATGGAGATTTAAATGAAGCTGGTTGCACGAAATCGCTCCTTAATGGTATCTGACTTCCTTTCATGCACCTGGCTGACTGGGATTGTGACTGTGATAATAGAAAGTCAGGGGGAGACTGCAGGGACACAGTTACACCTGTGGTATGAGTGAGTCATGCATGAGGGCAAGCTGGAAAGAATTTGTGTGAAAAATAAGAAGGATGGAAAGAGACATGAGTCAGAGAGATATATGACCAACAAAGACATTTTTGATATGGAAAGAAGAAGAGAAAAACCTGATCTGTTTTCTATTTTTATGAATCGTTCCATCTCTCCGTTTCTTTATTGGGCAGCTGGATATATTTCATGTGTTACACACAAGCACAGAGAAAGAGAAGAATGCAAAGGGTCACCTGTCATTAGCAGGAAGACGCTGAAAGAAATCCTCAATGTCACCCAAGCGCACACTTCCCACACACAACAGGAAGTGAGACACACTTTGCTACAGAGTACTCAAGTATCACTTCCTGTTGACCGCGTTGCTGCGTCGCGCGTTACTCCGCAATGTCAGTTTGTCAGTTTATGCTTTTTTTTGTTCAAGCGTGATCTAAAAAAAGGCCCACCAAGGTTAAAAAGAAAAAAGTGCAGGGCATGCCGTGGTTACAATAATAGTCTTAGAGGAAAAACCTAACCAAAAACTTGGGGGCTTTAACTCGTATCCGCACATGCCTCTTGTCCCTGGTCCCTGACGGCCAATTAAGACACACAGACGGACCTATTCCTGAACACAGCACATAAAAGGACATCTGAGCAGATGTGTAAAAGAACAGCATTACCTTGGGAATACAGAGGACAAGGCAGGGAATAAAGAGCCACATAAAGCTAATGACACAGTGTATCAGCCGGCAGCATGCTAGAGAAGATGATGAGAGATGTAGGAGGGGATGACGGGGCCACTGGTTAAGTTTGTGCAAGTTGAAAATATTACTCAAGTGGTTTCCCAACACCGCAGCTGATTGCACAGGTATCTTTGTTTTGGCATGCCACAGTTAGCTACATACAGACACTCAGTAAGTGGGAGTGTTTTAACAGGTTGATCAGCGAGGTGTTTTCAGGCCGGGAAGGAATTAAGTAGCGACAGGTCATAACAGGATAAGATATGAGTTAGTGTTTAGCCACATCGCCTGGCTCTTGTTTTTCACTGAATCATGTCACGTACATGTGGGAAACGTTATAGCTTTATTTATTTTTATTTTTTGAAAATGGTACAACTCCCATGCTCCTCTAAATATGTCTAATTTAGTCTTTCGACCATGTGTTATTCTCACATTGCTCAGTCAGGCAACATGTAAATGTTCAGGGCATCAGTGTATGTGTGAAGATGGCTTGAGTGTCACCAACAACTTATTCATTTCACATGTCACCCATGTGAACTGGTGATACAGCTATAATGATTTCAACCATTATTTACCAGTAATAACTGTTACTGGTAACTTATATAATTCAGAAGCTATAGATGGATGGATGGAATGAGAGCCCTTCCACACACTGCAGATATACTGACTGACACTAAACGAGAAATCTCTGAAAGCTTCTCTTCATTCCTCTGTTCAAATTTAATAATAGAGGAAAATATCCTCATTAAGACTTTAGTCTAATAATGCAGAATTATTCAACGCTGAAAGCCTGCCTCAAATCCCATCCTATACAAAAATCTTGCCTCTCTAATGCCCTTGGATTTAAAAAAACAACAACAACAAAAAAACCCCACACAATGTGATTCCTGTTCCAAAGCCTGCACCCCAAGTTCAGTGCCACACAACAGTTTCTAATGGGTCCACGCAGAAGAAAGCGGGCATGTCGAAGGGGCAGGGACGGGGAGGTTTCTACTTTCCTTTTCTCCAGGAATGCTCACTTGTCAGCACAGCGTGGCGGTGAGCTGAAAGAGCTTTCCCCGTCCGGCCATTCATCCAACACACAAAAGCAATTTAACAGGATGACAAGCTTTCTCTCTGCTATTCTTCCTCACTGCTCCTCATCGTCTCTCGGTTCATTCCTCTGTCTCTAAAACACACTTTTTCACACTTGTGCTCCCAGGCTGTCATTAGCATGTTAATGGACATCCAGTAGAACATGAACGCAAACCAGTGGGAAACTTGTGGTGAAAAACACAAGTGCAGAAAGCAAAAAAAGAAGGCCTGGGAATGTCAGCATACCACTCTATCTCCTGGCTGACTCCGTCTGCGAGGGTGGTTAATTTGTCTGGAGCTAAACCACTCGGAAGGACCGCTTAACCAAAGGGCCCTTCATCCATCAGGCTGATGAATGCAAGCAAAGTCACCCTGAAGAAAACTGAGCCCTTCTGTAGACTACATCAGAGGTGCTTTCTTCTTTTGTACCTTTTTATCATTTAAGAATGTGGTAAATACAGAAAAAGGTTATTTTTCCATAATAAGTGACCTGCTGTGGTTATAGCAACTCAAACATAAACCGCTAACACTGGTTGGACTCCCTCCTTTATACATTGTGGAGTAACCACAATGGTGTGTGTGGTAGCTGGAAATAACTCATCAGTTGACAAGGTGACTCAAATAAATTAAAAAAAGAAGAAATGTGGAAATAAATAGAAATGTTAGCTAGTTAATATACACTTTATTAACCCCCAAGCTGCTTTTCTGCAGCCAATATTTAGCTGTTCCAAACAGCTTGATTTTTTTTATATCATATCAGTGTTTATCTAAAACAACATGCCATGATGTGGTTATAGTTGGAAATTTGGAAAATTATGCATCAACTGTCCTGACATACAGGCATACATTCGGTGGTGTGGCCTACCTAATGCATTCACACATTTGTAGCTATGACTGGCCTAGTAGAAGCTAGCTAGTGTTAGCGTAGCTTTCACTTTAACAATAGAGAACAAACTCCACACACAAAGCATTTTCACACATGCTCTTATGCATTATAATAAAGAAATAGATTTTTTTTAAAATTTCAACATCTGGCAAACACACTGAAGCAGTAGACATAGAAAAACAACTTTATGGTTTTCAGGCTATTGCTAACAAAGGAAATGCAAGCTAAGCTAAGATGTATTTTTAATAACGCATGTACAATTAACATTTCTTTTGCTTCTTAACAATATGAATGTTAAACTAATTTTACATTTGCTTTTTTTTCAGTGATGATAAATTTGTGTCAAAAAGCCTGGCTATTCTCTTGTAATTTGTACATTTGGGCGTTGTTTGCACTTTAAACATGTTCAGTGGGCTGCCAGAGAGCTCATCACCAGTCAAAAGTGCTGTTAGGTATGAGTATCAGAGGTGGAAACATGTATTTATGATGACATCCTTAGTATTCAAGTTATAAATAAACCTGTGCATTTGGGTGGCCCTGCAGAGCAGGTGTCTGAGATCTTATGTAGTGCTGATGAACCATGGGCATGATTTAGATTTAAAACTACTGCAGACATCATCTACTGTTAACTGTAGCAGTAACACACTGCATTTTTTGTGTCACTCAAACCCCCTTGACCTGATCACTGCTAGCTTTTAGTCTGCATAATGCTTCATGGTTACCTGTTATCTACAGACTGTTCATATTATTCATGCAGGAACAACACAAACACAGGGATAGCTAAAGAAAATGTTTGGATTTGTTTATGTGCTGGACTGGACCAAGACAGAAAAGCTGAATGCGGTAAAACCTAAACAGTGAACTGAAAGATGCTAAAATGTCCCATAGAGCTACAGCTATATTTTTCTGTGGGCTTTCATTATAGCCAACAACCTTCACATTACACACAGTCACATTATGGAGATGAGTGATTGCCCATACTGTTCATCTACTGAGCTTTACATGCTATAATTAGCAGGTACAGTCTGGTCCAGCCAGCAGTATGAATGAGTGTCTGGCTGTGCAGCTTAGTACACACCAACCAGACACATATCTTCTATCACTGAGATGAAAGAAACCAGATTCATATTTGATAATTCAATTCAATTACAGTCTTATTTATATAGCGCCAAATCACAACAACAGTCACTTCAAGGTGCCTTATATTCTAAAGTAAAAGATGCTACAATAACATAGAGAAAACCCCAACAATCAGATGACTTCCTATGAGAAAACATTTGGTAATACTGGGAAGGAAAAACTCCCTTTTAACAGGAAGAAACCTTCAGCAGAACGGCACTCAGGGAGGGAGACAGGACAAATGTACTTTCATAAGGACTGAGGAAGCTTTCGACGGTGTTCTGATTTTACTGTGTCCAAGTAGGACTTTATCCCAACACCTTTATACTCATGTAGCCATTCAGAGATCCCACCTGCCCCATGGAAGGGAGCATAAGACCACTCTTGACAGGAAAGAATTGTTAAAGGACTAAAGTGATCACCCAGTACAACTCTGCAATTAGAGTGCTTGCCAGGTCAATTCTTGCTCAAGGGTTCAAGTTTTTCTGTTGACTTGTCATTATCACGTATGTATTACTAATCAACCTGGTTATGAGTAACGACTGATGCAGAAAACACACCCCAGTGCTGTCAGTTTCATGCTCAGCAGTCATGCTGTGAGGCTGCTTGACCTTTTCAACTTCCTTGTGATCTATGTTGCATTTTTCTCAGAATTACAACAGAAATCAATTTTGGAATTTCACAATGACACAAGTGATGAAGTAAATAATTGAAAGGGATTTTACACAAACGTCACAAGGCGCCAACAGTCGCTTTAAAAAGACACAGCATGCTGTGCTGTGCCTGTTGCTCGTCACTGTAAAAGTGCACCGCAGAGCTGAGCTGAAGGGCTGCACTTCCTTTGCCTATCAGCAAAACAGAACCACACGAGGGGACAGAAAGCGCACCTGAAACTCATGCTTGTCTTACATTTCAGTTCAACTCTCAGATTCCCCATCAGCGTGTGACCCACAGCCATTCAACCTTCTGCCCAAACGAGAACATTTACCAGAATAAAAGCACAATCTTAACAAGGTGATTAGTGACCCAGTATGCTCATTTCTACCTTTATACTTTTATCCTTGGCCTCCACTAAAGTAGTGTTGTGTATTACACATTTCAAACTACTCCTAGTCATCTTATCCTGCACCTTTGTGTGGTTTGTTAAATCATTCAATGGCTAACCTTGGCCATTTTAGCTCATCTCTGCTCTGCCTTTCAGTCCCTTCCCTTCTGATTTCCTGCCCCTTGTAAACAGACTGTACAGCAGAGCAGAGATGACCATATTAGGGATATCCAGTCTCACTGACATCACAGATCCAAGAATAGAAAAAAACATCAGAAATGGAATGTTTAGAGCAGCCCGAAGCCTGGGCTTTTGTGTAAAGTCACTACTCGAACATATAAAGACCTTATTATTAGAAACTTTGGCTATATTTGAATATGAGTGTCCACCACTTTAACATTATATATGTGACGGAAGACAAAGAAAAACTTTAAGTAGTGTGAGACTATAGTCCAACTCTCAGACAATTACCGGACCATCAACAGTCTGAAGTATTTTTGTTCATGCGAGGAAACCTGAGAACCTTTCCACAGCCTTTCGAATGATCCCAAAAACAGGACTGGGCACTTACAGGATGACAAACTGGGGCATCAGCCTTCTTCTTTTTCTTGCATTGCTGCATATTTTCACAAAGCATCTACCCAGGAGGAAGTTAGAGAACAGAAATGATTCTACTGCAAAGCTATACAAGACACCTAAAACCAACAGACTGAAATGTATCGTATCGTCTCAACAACCTGAGGGCATTACTTAGCATGCAGCAAACTAGAAACACTAATACAAGCTTCACGCCTCAGGAGTGCTACATTAATAAGAAAGAGAAACCAGAGGAAGAACTGCAAAAGAAATCCCAGTGGAAGCCAACAAGCTGCTCAACAAGACCGACAGGTTCACTGTAATGTAGACCAAGTATGCTTATCTGCTTATGTAAAACCTGAAGAACGTGTGTGGTGCTGTTGGCTTCCACCGGTGATTTTCCATTTTCCTAAAATCCCCGTGGTTATTATTAGTTCTTAATTCTGTACTCAGTCATTCAAGTAGGGGTAAAGGGAGGACACACAATACAGAGAAGGCTGGCTGGATGATGTAAATGTTAATATTAACAGTCAGACTAGCATTT
The DNA here is from genome assembly GCF_001858045.2 of Oreochromis niloticus. NCBI lineage: Eukaryota > Metazoa > Chordata > Actinopteri > Cichliformes > Cichlidae > Oreochromis > Oreochromis niloticus. The sequence goes on from NC_031974.2 coordinate 30,035,556, forward strand.
CACTGGGTAAACAATTGAACAAGTAGAACTACCCAACTTGGATTTAAAACAAGTAAATATTGAATATTTCTTTAAATTTAATTTGGTGAGATCAATTAAAACAATCATTTTATTGTCTGTTGGAAATTCAGTTTATTTAGACAGCAGCTGATATGTGATTTTCAATTATTTATCACAGTTATTTGCTGTATTATCAAAGAAGATTGCATGTAATTGCCAACTAAACTCCAGTCAGTCTCAGACTGATGTCAGACACAAAGCAGACTGACTCTATCTGAGGGCAAAATTTATGACAGGTGTTAGCAACAGTGATCTTATTTTATACCGATTGAAATATAATAAATATAGTGAGATAACTTTATTTTAATGAATAAAACAGATATATAGACAAAGTGTCAGGGGTCGTGTGCGGAGGCGAGGGAGAGATGACCCACACGCAGGACTCTTGGTGCAGAATGAGGAGGTTTATTGGAAACGGAGACCAAAGATGACAGGATGGCTGGCTGAACTTAATGGACTGGTAGACTAGCTGGCTTACTGAACTGAACACGCGACAGGAACAACATCACAGGAACATCAATGACACGACAAGGAACGAGTAGAAACAGAGGACTTAAATACACAGACTGATGAGGATGATAATGAGAGACCGGTGAGTACACAGCTGAACACAATCTGGCTAATGACACGAGACGAGCTGACACAGGGAAAGCAGGAAGAGGGAACATTAGTGTGGCAAATAGGGCTGCCACAAACGATTATTTTGATAGTCGACTAGTCACCGATTATTTTTGCGATTAGTCGACTAATCAGATCATGCATCCATTGGACGTAAAACGTACAGCTTATCGCACCAGCATGCATCTGCTCTTATATAACTATCATTAGCTTACAGCTTTAAGTGTTTAGGGTATGTGCTAACTAAAAATAAAGACAAGATGATAGTTTATTAAATTTAATGAGATTTGCAGATTGTTTCGGTGAAGTTTAATAAACTCTTTGCTATCTAAAATATAACGGGACACCGGAGTATATTCTCGAACATCTCACACTTCTGATAATCAGTTGTCTGCTTGATGTTTATTTAGCCGTGTATAAACTATAACTTTAATCTCAGCCAAACCGATTTACTCAGGAACAAATAAAATACTAAAAAAAAGGCCAAACAATAACATTTTTACGTTATCTAAGTGACTTATATATGTTTAACCTGAGTAGCGAAAGACGGTGGTGGGTTTGAAAACGATTTGCAGGGAGTCCGGTGTTCTCACGGGCTCTAGTGAGCCTTGACCCCGGGTAGCTATCGAGCTAGTGGGTAACAGACGTCTCCGAAAACGTCGGAGCGCTTTTGAAAATATGCGGTGTCTTGATAAACTGAGCAGATATTTGAGGTTTACACAGCTACATTCTCGCCTGAAAATATGTTAAACGTTTATTTTGTGACCCAGAAAAAATAATAAGAGTAATATTAAAACTAACTAGCTGCCGCCATTGTTGAAAACTGAGCAGGGCCGCGCTATGAATTCTGGGACACTGCTTCTTCTTCTTCTTCTGAGTTTAACGGCAGCTGGCATCCTTGTACATGCAGTGCTGCCATCTTCTGTTTCAGTCCGTCATTACACTCTTAAATCCTACTACTTATTCCTGCGTCTTTTGTGATCTTACAAAGCTTCAAACGACGCGTCGACTATTAAATCAGTCGTCGACGATTTTGATAGTCGACGTAATCGTGACTAGTCGACTAATCGTGGCAGCCTTAGTGGCAAACTAAACTGAACATGAACAGAACTGAAAACACTGGGTCACCGACCCAGGAACCCTGACACAAAGTTTAACTGTCATTTGATTTGATTTGACAAAAGGTGATAAATTGCAGTATATTTTACTACAACACTCAGTGTACTGCTAATTACTAAAAATTATATAATATTATTATATCATGAATGACCTATTGTGATAATATCTTATCGGGCAATTCTCACCTTCAGCATAGAGCATCCTAATATGAAATAATATATGACTGTAAGCTTTTGTTACCCCAAATATCCAACTATTATGGACAGATTATAAGACGACAAACACACAAACCAAACGTTTTTAGTTTTATATCTAATTTTGCATTCTAAGTATGTTGAACTGAACTCAATTGTTGAATTAAATGCTTGCAAAGTATAATCAGTATTAGACAGTGTGTTCGTGCAACACAAAAGTCAAATGAAGAGCGGGAAAAAACAAACTGGTCAGTGTGGTCAAAGGTAGAGCTGGGTGATATGACCCAAAATTCATATCTCGATATTTTTTAGCTGGATGGCGATATAAGATATATATCTCGATATTTTTTTAAAGCCATAAAGTAAGAACAAAAAGAGAGTTCTTAGTCAAAGCTGTGTCCCAGATGTCACACAGGCACTTTTATTAACATACAGCATAGATGTACATGAAAAAAACTACTCAAAAATAAATTATGAGCATTTATTAAATAATGATGCTCTATAAATAAAAGAAAACTATGTTGTTTTGTGCATAACAAAGAGCTCACAATTGTGCAGTCAAAATGTAAACTAAAAGACGCTGAGCATAATAACATAGACAGATTTCACAGCTGCTCTGTTCCCAACTTCTACTGGAGTTTGAAATCCGCTTAGTAACCATGTCTCTGAACAGGTGCCATTTATGGTCCTTATACACACACAATACGGTAATATTACGTTGAAGCACAGTACGTATTACTCCGCGAGGCTCCTCGGTAGCCGTAATCCTCCGACAACCCATCAAGCGGTGCAGCTCCGTAGCTTACCAAAGTCGAACTAAAACATTTTTTCACAGATTGCTGAGCGCTGTGTACCACATAAAATCGGTTCGCGGTCATCAAGCACAACCAGAATTCATACAAAAGGCGCGCAGTCAACTTTTGAGAAAATGAAAGGATTTCAGGCCGTGCATGGCGTTAGCGTGGCTAGCTCGTTAACACGTTGACGCCGTCCAGCCCCACGCAGGGGGCGATGCGCAGTAACTCATTAACGGAGATTTGCCGTGTCCATCTTGTCGCTGCCTGCAGGTGAAGCGATGGGGGAGGAGGGGGAGTTGTGTTCAGTGAAGGCGAGGCAAGGTCGAGTAACGTTGCGTAAAGACAAAAGTGGACGAAAGAGAGGCAAACTTGCGGCTCCGCAACTATAATTATAACGTAATATAGACTATATCGATATAAAGGATATTATCACATCTTACATCTCGTATAAAAATATATCGATATTTAAAAAAAAACAAAAAACTCGATATATCGCCCAGCTCTCAAAGGCAAAGTTCACATTCTTCTGTTGAAGAAGCCTGATCACATTTATCATGTCAGCTCATGAGGTAAGCAATAAGCAATGAGCAATAAGCAGGCCACAGGCAGATTACTATCAGCTTACACGCCCTGATAGAAGAGGAAGTTTTAGTGCTTCAGTCCCCCAGGTCAGCCAATCAGTGACTGCGTAAGACTTTCAATTCAATTCAATTCAATTTTATTTATATAGCGCCAAATCACAACAAAAGTCGCCTCAAGGCGCTTTATATTGTACAGTAGATAGCACAATAACTTTCACAGAGCTGTCGTGAAAACAGTGATGTAAGAAATAGCAGGAGTGTAGCCGTGTCTGCTGATGAAATTTCAGTGGTCAGCTGATATCATGATTCACTGGAATCTTATTTTCAACTTTACCACCACATCTGCCGTCTGTAAAATTTACCACTGCTTTCTACGAGCATCTACTTAGAGTTCAAGTCAAGTCATGGTGCGAGTGCGTATATCTGATAAACATTACGCAATTTTATAACAATTATTAACCACAAAAAGTGATCCCAGAATGTGGCTGTTACATCTGCTCAGTGCGTATGTGTAACACCTGAAGTAGTTATCTCTCTATCTTGATCTTACCTTTCTATTTCGGTTTCTTTTCTTGCATTACAAACTAAACTTTCTACACTAACAAGTTAAAATGCTGTTTTAATTCAAAGCTTTGACCAAACACAGTGGAGTTCACCTCTCATCTGAAACCACTTTAAAGTTTTACTTTCACTTGCCGCTTACTCTTGTTTTCTCTGGCAAAAGATGGCGGTTTAGCTTAAAAAAACAAAACGGTATCAGAAAGACTTTATTTATCCCCAAGGGGCAATTAAGATATATATATAAGATATATAAGATATATTAGCACATGTTAGAGAGATGCATGTTCTAAGCTGCTGGGCGTCCAAGTTCTGCACCATGCGAAGCTGAGGACATGAGCATGTGTGCTAACACGGCTGCTGGAAGACACTGAGCTGATAATTAAAGCTTGCGCAAAGGGGGTGATTCTCTTGGAAAGGACAGTCCTGCATTAGCGTGATAAAATTCTGAATTTCGCAACAGCTGCCAGCACAGATAAAAAGGTCAGCAACAGATGCAATTTCTTATTCGTGTTGACAGTCACATGTCTTTATCATTTAATGGGGTTTAACGAATACTGAAAGAACATGAAGCATCTGATAAGAACCAATCAGGCAGCAGTCGGAGTTTTCCAACTAAAGGTGGATGATTGCAGATGTTTAACTCTTTTCAAAGTGAAAAATTACTATATGCACCTAATGGTGACATCGTTACCTAGCAATAGGTCATTCACCTTTGAGATGAATTAACTGAGGTGTTGTGAATCAATGCTCCATAAATACGATTTAACTGAAAGGAAAGAAAAATATCTGGACTAGCTGTTTCCCACTTCTTAACACATAAGCATGTAGCTGCTGAAACACTAAGAATTAGCATCAAACTACATGTATTACTTTGTGTGTATGTGTGTGTTCATTAGATCTACCCATAAACATTTATATTTTTGAAAAATCTGAATTTCTAACCTTTAAATTAAAACTGCTCCAGTCATGTTAGCGTGACAAAGCTACCTCCTAACTCAGAGCGAGCTAATGGCTCAGTCACATGAGTGAATTTCTGTTTATGTAGACAAATATTTGATTATTGCAGTTAACCAGCGTATAATCACAATCACAGTCTGATATCAGACTGATAACCGATATCTGACTGACTCCGTCTTAGGGCAATATTTATGGTGGCTTTTAGTGATGGCATTGCTGTGCAATCTTATTTTGTAGTTTTGCTTTAGTAAAGTTTTCCTTTAAGGACAGACTTTGCGGTTAAATTACATTTTATTGCAATATCACAATGTTAAGAAATTGCAATAACATCGTATCGTGAGTGAAGCACTGTGATGTCATGGTATCGTGGGTTGTCTGCTGATTCCCACCTTTAATTTAAAGGGCCTCAACCTTCAGGTGCCAGCTTCGGCTCCAGACAAACTCATCTGATCTCTTCTGAAGAACAAAGACTGATTGATTTAGAAATAGATAAAGAAATAAAAGGTTTATCTATATGGAAAAGCGTGTCTTTAAAGCAGTAAAGCAGGGGTCTCCAACTCCAGGCCTCGAGGACCGGTGTCCTGCAGGTTTTAGATGTGTCCTTGGTCCAACACAGCTGATTCAAATGGCTAAATGACCTCCTCAACATGTCCTGAAGTTCTCCAGAGGCCTGGTAACGAACTAATCATGTGACTCAGGTGTGTTGACCCACGGTTATATCTAAAATCTGCAGGACACCGGCCCTCGAGGCCTGGAGTTGGAGACCCCTGCAGTAAAGGAACCTAAAAAATGTACAGTATCATGTTTATGATATTCTGACTTGGTATAATTATCGAGCCCAATTTCAACAGAATTTGCAAACACTGTTTCATGTTTGTCCAACAGAACGCCAACAGGATCGGTTGGTGATATTAAAGTCCTGTTTGTGGCACATTAGTATATGTGAGGGGACAAACTCCTCAAGATGGGTGGTGACCATGGTGGCCATTTAGAAGTCGGCCATCTTGAATACAACTTTTGTTTTTTCAATAGGAAGAGGGCCATGTGACACATCAAACTTATTGGTAATGTCACAAGAAAAACAATGGTGTGCTTGGTTTCAACGTAACTTTATTCTTTCATGAGTTATTTACAAGTTTCTGACCACTTATAAAATGTGTTCAATGTGCTGCCCATTGTGTTGGATTGTCAATGCAACCGTCTTCTCCCACTCTTCACACACTGATAGCAACACCGCAGGAGAAATGCCAGCACAGGCATCCAGTATCCGTAGTTTCAGGTGCTGCACATCTCGTATCTACACACCATAGACAATTGCCTTCAGATGACCCCAAAGATAAAGGTCTAAGGGGGTCAGATCGGGAGACCTTGGGGGCCATTCAACTGGCCCATGACAACCAATCCACTTTCCAGGAAACTGTTCATCTAGGAATGCTTGGACCTGGCACCCATAATGTGGTGGTGCACCATCTTGCTGGAAAAACTCAGGGAACGTGCCAGCTTCAGTGCATAAAGAGGGAAACATATCATCATGTAGCAATTTCAAATATCCAGTGGCCTTGAGGTTTCCATTGATGAAATTTGGACCCACTATCGTTGTACCCCATATACCACACCAAACACCAAGATGTGCAGCACCTGAAACTACGGATACTGGATGCCTGTGCTGGCATTTCTCCTGCGGTGTTGCTATCAGTGTGTGAGGGTTGCATTGACAATCCAACACAATGGGCAGCACATTGAACACATTTTATAAGTGGTCAGAAACTTGTAAATAACTCATGAAAGAATAAAGTTACGTTGAAACCAAGCACACCATTGTTTTTCTTGTGACATTACCAATAAGTTTGATGTGTCACATGGCCCTCTTCCTATTGAAAAAACAAAAGTTGGATCCAAGATGGCCGACTTCTAAATGGCCACCATGGTCACCACCCATCTTGAGGAGTTTTCCCCCTCACATATACTAATGTGCCACAAACAAGACTTTAATATCACCAACCATTCCCATTTTATTACGGTGTATCCACATAAATGGCCCACCCTGTACATCAGTCCCATCCCTTTTGTTAGCTCACGTTACAGAATCAGGTGAAGCCAGGGAACAAACAAGGCAGCAGTGTGGGAATGAATGGAACCGCAGAGGCCTTATCTCCACACAGGGACACTGACTATTACACAACTATTACACTAAGAATCAGCAGCGGTTCCAGTATGTGGAAGACCGACTGTACATGGGGTTATACAGCCTGTCTAACCTGGCATCCTGCTCATGAGCAAAAATTTCTAACCTTCAGCTGCACCCCTGAGGAGGCCTGCTCCACGGCAGTCGCCCTACACTTGGACCTAACTTGACACAATGTTCAACAGAGACCTGACACTATAGAAATCTATGGAAGAATCCCATAATGGTAAAAATGGCAGCTGTTCCACCGCTGCACCCAACGAGCTTGTTACATTCAAACTGGTGCAGCAGTGCACCGGCTCAGCAGAGATTCAGCGGCACAGTGGCAAAAATACAGCATGTCTAATTATCATGTAAACATGAAGGTACGTGTACTTGTTGTTTTCTTGACTTATGATGATGTGATTTAGCGTGTCGTCTCTTCTGCGCTTTGCTAGCAGGGACAGAGACAATGATTGTGTCAGCACTTTGGATTTAAGCTGTATAACATGATTATAACACGCTGGGAAGAAAGCATGCCAAGCTCGTTTAAATAAGGGGTCTCAGACTCAAAGAGGTGCCCAGGGTCGTTGTCAAGCTGGCTAGTGGCAAGACTTGCTTCTGGAAGAGTTTTGGAACAGCCTCTCCTATAGCTCAGGGTAACTGTGCTCCCCAGGAGCATGACGACCGATGTAGAGGTGGCTGACACGTGGAGTTATGGTACAACAATAACTCAAAGTTTACTTGCTTGACTTTGAGTTAATGTAGTACAATCACATAAGACAGGACAAGTGGGATGGAGCAGGTCGAGTGTGTTAAGTGAAAGTGACAGTTACTGATAAGGGTTATGCTTGTTCATGCATATCTTTTATTTAGAATTTACTGCAGTTTTTTTGTTTTGTTTTATAAACCATCTCAGAACAAACCAAGAACCCACTCTGAGTGCTACACATGGTTCTGCTGCAATGTGAGCACCCCCCTCAGGCCTACTAAATAGCTTATAGGAGCTCTTGACATCAGATCACGTGACCTGCATGGAGAATGCCACGTTGTCATGGAACCATAGATGTTCAAGTGTTTTTTGTGCCAATGAGGATCACATGATTTTATGAAAAGCTTCACTCCAGCCACTAAAAATGAGAAAGAAATTGTTTAGGCCTGCTTGACTCTTATGGCACCAACTACAGCCTGTAGTTACTGGATGTTGCTGAAGTTTTAACCATTTTTACCAAGGTGGTGATCAATTTCTTTAACTCTACTTATGACTTACTTCCTTAGATGACATCCTGAACAATGCTAATATTTTATTTAAGTCTAATATTTAACCTTAGGAGACCTGGTGTGGACCCTGTACTGCAAAAAGTCTACTTCTGACCTTCCTGTCATTATTACAGTGTAAATGGTAAATGGACTGGTTCTTATATAGCGCTTTTCTACTCTATCTGAGCACTCAAAGAGCTTTATACAACTAATTCATTCACCCAATCACACCCATTCACACAAGCACGTTTTCTAGGTTGTTAAGTGCTTAGTATCTAACATTCATACACATTCACACTGCGATGGATGCATCGGAGAGCAGCATGGGGGATATTTGGCATGCAGACTGGAGGAGCCTGGGATCGAACCACCAACCTTCCGGTTAGTAGCTGACCTGCTCTACCACCTGAGCTGCAGCCACCCCAGTGATGACGCAAAAGTGCAACAAATGTAGTAGTAAGCTGGGGTGGGTTAAACTGGTTCTGCTACCAGACTGGTCGGTCCTGAAGTGTCGATAAAATGCGCATGAAGGTGCTGTAGTGTATTTACATTCTGTGCCAACGCATTCCAAAGCATTGGCTCACTTTATTTTAATGAAAATGTGGCAAAATGAAAGACAATGAAGCGCTTTTTAAATAAGCAGTGTAGCAAGTTTTACTGCTTTAGTAAAGCAGCATCTGCTAAACTAGTTATGCAACTGTTTGCACCTCAAGTCGACGTAGCATTAAAGTTAAGGTAATGTTTCCTCTTACGGTCTGTCATTAGCACTTCCTTAAATGTTCCTAATGAGTTGTCGCTGTCTGAGACAAGGGCTCCCCCTCTAAATGAGTTTAAACAGACTCCCTGACAGCCAGGGATTAATTAACCATGATTAATATAAAGTTAATCATCTTAACTTTATATTAATCATGGTTAATACTGGGGATATTTATAACTGTAGGGAAATGACTACAACCAGTGACACCACAGCTATATAGAGCAAGTCACTTGTTTCAGCATCTTAACTTATGTCATTATGACTGGAATATCTTTGAGGCTGTTAATGAAACAAAACAATGCAGCTGAAGATGTTACCTCTCACCTTGTTACCGTCCTACACACTCTCCTGTTTCCTGCAGCTTGGTAGCTAAGCAGGAACATGTTTTCCCAGATATAACCTAATACTTCCCCGGATGCTTTTGTGTCTTTGAACCCGTTTGTTTTCAATGTTCAGCAGACCTGACCTATTAAAGCTCACTGCCAGCTGAGCTCTGCTCCCAGACTGTGGGGCAAATAAAGCCTGTATGAAGTAGAGCTCGGCAGTTCTTGCCACCATTCTCTCACAGCAGGCTCACCCCTCCTGGATGTGATCTCCAAAATAAGCTGCACTGCTCCACATTCAAACTAGAACAATCTCTGTGTGTATGTGCAAGTGTGTGTGCCTGTCTTGTCCTGCATGCAGGCCTGGTCTCTGGGGGTTTCTAGTTTTCTGTGTGTGACAGTTTCACTAATATGGGTTAAATCTGCTGTTTGACTGAAGACCTTGCCTCGCAGGGAGTCCCCATATACTCACATCTAACCTGCATGTATTCACTAATGCATTATTTTATGAATGCAAAACATTATAACATCCTGTCAGAGACATTTGCAACTTGTAAACCCGTTTGCATGGGGGAGGAAAAGCACTGTTTTGCTCAGGAGCACAGCATCTGCAGAGCTCTGTGTTAAGGACACAAACAGCCTGCTGTAAGTCATCCAAGAGGACACTTTCAACGCTCACAGCTGGTGAGATAAAGCTCGGGGCATCTATCATTAACAACCACACCTGCTAACTAAGCTCCCACTTCTAGGTCTCATCCATTGCAGCACTGTGAGCATACTAAGGCGGCATGTGGTGTTAAAGAGTGGCCCGGTGCAGCCTGCACGCTAGGCCCGCAACATCCATCCTAACAGCAGCAGCAGGAGGAGCAGCCAGACTCACCCAGTGTCTTGACAGCGATCTGCCGCGTCAGAGGCGGCGGCAGGTTGATGCAGACCAGATCCACATCCTGATGCAGCAGCACGTCGTCGATCCTGTTGGTGTAAAAGGGCACGTTCATCTCCTTGGCCAGCTCCTCCGCCTCCTCCTGTGTCCGGCCCCACAGCGCTTTAACGGCGAAGCCTTCGTTCTTCAGCAGCGGGATGATCACCCGTGCGGTAAGGCTGGTGCCGAACACACCGACCCCAGGAAGCATAGCTCCGGGTTATTAGTTGGATTTGGTTCTGTATGGATTCGCTCGGTGTTCGCAGCTCCGGACGCCAGCAGAGCTGTGAAGGGAAGCGGCGGCGGGGACCGTCAGGTTGGCCATCCACCTGCACTCACACAATCTCTGTGCGGCATTTCCACGTCGCCCCCTCTCTGCGATCGGACACGAACTGTCGTTATCACCCGCCGAAAAATAACCCGAGAACAGGCGGAAATCCGACCACGCTTCCACGCTTGAGCGAAGTCTATAAATGAACCATTCCGCTCTTCACCTCGTCCACGCCTGACAGCTATCACCGCACTGACTGCGCCAAGCAGGCGGAGAGCGTGTCTCCTCCTCCGCGGTTTGCTTATTCCTCCCCCTGCAGGACCCTCCCTGAAAATAACGCGGGCTGGAAGAAACGTGAGCCGGGAAAGCGCTTGGTCTGACGGCAGGCTGCCGGAAACACCGCCGTCGCCCTGTGCCCGCTCCCCGTAGGATCCTACAGCGGCTGCAGTGCTACGGTGCTGGAGCGCGCGCACACACACACACACACACACACACACACACACACACACAGGAAGCGCTACTAGCAGCACCATTTCAAAATAAAAGCTTCACGTAGCATGGTTGTTCGTGTGTATGTGTGATTCATATGAGTTACAATCAACCAGTCGATTAAAACTTTAATTCTACAGCACTTTCCATACAAACTCAAAGTGCTGTACACATTCAGAGCAGAAAATAAACAAAAATACACACACGCACCCTCCCACCATCACTCATTACACCTCCGACCCCTACACCCCCAAACCAAATAAAGAACAAGTGATACATATATTATATTATATATATTTCCGTGGTTTTTATAGGTGCTGCAATTGAAGGTTTACTCTCAGAGGTGCTATTTCAGATTCAGATTCTGGCTATACTTCCATACACCAAAAGTTATTGTCTGCCAGCTGAAGTCAGAGGAAGTTACTTTCTATATTTTCCACCCTAGTTTTTAGAAATATCCAGTAAGACTCAGTGTTCACGTTAGTGTGTATAAGAAGCGTCACAGGGCAGCTTTTTAAGCTGTTCTTCAGCTGTTTAAAGAGAACTAAACACACTATACCACACCGTGCTGTCAGAGGCAAAGAGCTCATTTTCCAGGTTTAAGATATGATAAAGCTGAGCTACTGTGCACTCTACAGCAGGGATCAGGACCCTTTGAAGTGGATAAAGGATATGAATTTCATCGTGGCCACAGTGTGCTTGGTTCCTCAACATATCTGCTTTTTCTGGTGTTAATAACGCAGGAACCACACACACCAACAACACTGTAGCTACATTTACTGCAGCTACAGAAGCTGCAGAGGACCACATTACAGCCATGACTAAATTGTGTTTGCTTACTGTTACATCTTTTTGATTTACTGTCTTATTATTAACTCATAATAATTTCAGATTTTAGCAATGCTAAGGCAGAAATATTACAAGATTTTCACGGTAGTAAATGGTTCCCAGAAGATGTTCCCTAACACTGTTCATTCTGTACCATTTCATGTTTTAGCAACCTGAATGTTGACCTGTGCATCAGAGTAATATGATATGTAATATGAGTGTCATATTTGAAATTGTGTTGATCCCTGTACTGTCATTGTTCATTCTATGACCAGATACCTCCAAAAGGTGTCATCACCAGTCACACCAGTTCACTTGACCTAAGTGCATCTGGTGTGATTGCCAACAGTATGATAATGGTATTCTAACCGCAGACTGTATAGAAAGATGTAGACCTGCGTCCTCACCCATCAGTCACCAGACATCACAGCACACAGCAGATCTGAGAAACTCATTACAAACACCTTGCCTTCTGCCTTTTAATCATAATTTAGTAAAGAACATCATGTTTTGTGGAATAAGTCTTGAAGACTGGCAATTGAGGCCATATACTCATCAGGCAACTACCAAGGGTATAGATCAATGAAGTCGAAGGCCCTTTTTTCACTGACTCCTACAGGACTATAAATCTTTTGGCCATCTTTTATATACAGTCTATGACTCATTAACCCTTTCACACATAGTAGTCGCTACAGTGGACCACTATTCAAAGGCTGTTTTCTTGTATTTCTGTCAGTGTTGATGGTATACTTGCACATAAACCACTAAATTGGACATTGATGTGCCACTCCATATCCTGCCACCCACTGGTCGTTTAATGTTACTATAGATATATGACGTGTTTCATTGTAATTATTGTTATTTAGCCCTGTCATGCATGACTTATAACAACCCCCGTCAGGATTTTTTTCTTAAGTATTTTTATTCATCTTTTCATGCCTAAAGATCAATAAAAATACTTAAAAAAAAATCCTGATTGAGGTTGTCATAATTCATGCACGAATGGTAAACTTCCTGATCACACAGACTGAACAAATAATATGCTTAAGTTAATCTTTCGCCCTGTTTTATCTACATATATTTGTGCGTGTAAATCATTGAAAGAAAACATCCTAATGACCCAGCAGGACCTTGTTCAATGAATGGAAAAAGCTGAATGTCATAAATCAATACAGACATGAGCACACAATATTGCATTACTGGACTGTTATTTTGGTTCATGAGGGATCTGAAACACCAGTGAGATTTCTTTGTGTCTGCCAATAACACATTTGTGCAGATGGATGGAAACATCTCCGTCTCCAGATCATTTGCTCAAGAAGGAATGAGGGAACAGGAGAGAGAGATAGACTCTGAACTTGCTAGGTGCAGACTGCACACAGAAAGCAGCTGCTGGCTGTCAAAGGTCAAAGCTGAGAGTTCTTTACTGTTTCTGACACAGCGTGTGTCTGCTCAGAAACACCATTTAAAGAAAAAGCTTTAAGGATTTTGTAGCACACACAGTAACTTCCTCCTGAAGTTATAGCATCAGAAACCTGTCGTCCATGTGCCTGTGGACTATTGAAAACATGGTAGTAACTGTTCTGACTTAGGGAGGGATAAAAATGTAAATGTTTCAAACATCACAGTTGCACTGTAATTGACTCATGTTTTTTGTTTGTTTCTTTTGTTTATGTGAGACAGGAACTGTGCGGCCAGTTGGGGTCAAACCCGTCAGCGCCAGTGTTGGTCAAGTTACTTGAAAAAAGTAATCAGTTACTAATTACTGATTACTTCCCCCAAAAAGTAATCCCGTTACTTTACTGATTACTTATTTTCAAAAGTAATTAATTACTTAGTTACTTAGTTACTTTTTAAAAACACGATTTACAACCTGAATAGGTGATAAAGCGATAGATCTTTCAGCCCAATTCTACTTTTTCTGCATAATTCATCATACAAAATGTAATCAAATGGAAAAGTCTCTTTTTAAAACTTGTTTTATTAGTTTTAATCTTTTAACTTTATGCATCAAGCAAAAATTAAATTATATGCAACATTCTCTGACTGGAAGAAATTTGTTTAACATTTAAACCTATTTTCTGCACATTCCAGCACATAAAATAAAATATTTTTTTTGTGTTTACACTCACTCTTTCAAATAGATGCAAGTAAAACACAACAGAAAATAAATAAAATCAAAGACTAGCGGACTTCCGGCGGGCGCTCCAAGATGGCGGATTAACTTTTTGACCGTTCCTGATCATAAGTGAGGAAAACTCCACAAACTCGATACAATAAACGTATTCACACTGACAATGATATACAATGCGTGGAGGCAGATGTAAAAAGACACAGGGGGGCTCCAAAAGTTACGGAGAGGCAAAAGACACCTTACAGGACAACGACGGCGACGGAGCTAGCATGAAGAGGAGCACGGAGCAAAGTGAGGAAAACGAGCTAACAATGGCTAAAGCAATACAAAATTTGAGCGATAACATCCGAGAGATGAGGAAAGAAATCAAAGAAGATCTGAATAACCTAAAGGCTGAGATGAACCAGAAGCTACAAGATGTCATCGTGGATATTCGTAATCACGCCACAAGGTTAACTGAAGCAGAACAACGTGTGAACGAACTTGAGACAGTGAATGTGGACCTGAGAGATGCGCTAATTCACTGTCTGGACCAGCAGAAAACTCTCCAGACCAAAGTCACGGACTTGGAAGGAAGATCGCGCCGCAACAACCTCCGTATATACGGAATTAAGGAAGGTGCTGAGGGGAATGATATGATGGCATTCATTAACAACTTCATGAAGAAAGAACTTGCCCTTCCCGAAGATGATGAGTTGCAGATTCAGCGCGCTCACCGATCACTGGGACCAAAGCCGCAAGACATAGCAATTGCAAGGTCTATTGTGGTTAATTTCCAGAGGTATGACATAAAAGACAAAATCCTGAGAGCAGCTTGGGCCAAGAAAATTTCGTATGAGGGCAAAACTATCACATTTACACACGATTTACCGACTGAGATTAACAACAAGCTCAAAGAATACAAGGACATTAAGAAGATCCTCAAAGAGCAAAAAATACGTTTCCAGACACCATACCCAGCTAAGATGAGAATTCATTGGGAGAACGGTCCACGCCTGTACAGGAGTGCATCAGAAGCGGCAGAGGATATGAAGAAGCGGGGTTACGCTGTAGAGATGCCACGCTGTGGGGACGTCAACTGGGAACAAGTTCTCACCCGAAGCGCACATTGGGAGAAAACGGATAGCTCACACTCCGAACGTGTCCGTGGAAGGCTTCGTGGATTTCTTAGACAACAAGTATAAACTATCTTGTGTTAAGCCTCACCGGACTAAGCGACTAAAATACCTGTTTTTGCTCTGTAAGTAGTTTCCTAATCTCAGGTTATTATAATAGAGGAAGAGGTGTTTAGCCTTCCTATTACATCTTATTTAAGATTTATAAAGAAATGCCTCTACCATATGCTGGCATTGTACGCATTGCTCCCGTAACATATTTACTTTTTACCTTATACCATTTTTTTGTGTTAGACCTGTGTCATGTAAAATATGTTGATCAATGTTGATCAGGACTGAGAGAGAGAGATACTTAAAATGTTCAGAGACGAGAGAAAGCTGCTGGATGCAGCGAGGGAGCTCCTACATATGGTAGGATTTTTTCTCCAATATTGTGAGAATGGACACTATAGAATGACGGGGCACTATAAAGCCCCAGGAGTGGAAGTCAATGTATCATATGTTCAGTTTTTGTGGTTATTTTGTTCTTATAGTTCTAACTATGTTCAGAGCGTCGACGTAAGTGGTTGGAAATACCGGTATGAGTAACTGTGACTTTAGAGCAGCTTCATGGAATGTAAATGGACTTAACAACCCTGTTAAGAGGAGTAGAGTCATGTCTAAGATAAAGCGGGAAAAAATACAGATTATGTTTCTCCAAGAAACTCATTTATCTCAAACAGAGCATGAGAAGTTAAAGAAGTTTGGATTCACAAATACATTTTACAGCTCTTTTAAAACAGGTAACAAAAGAGGAGTTGCGGTATTGATACACAACTCCCTACATTTTGAACTTACCAGACAAGTAAAGGATAGTGAAGGCAGATATGTGTTAATTCAAGGTAAAATAGAGGGCAAAATGGTAACTCTTCTTTCAGTCTACTTACCACCAAATTATGATTTGAAATTTCTTAAGAAAATCTTTGAATTGATCTCCTCGGAGTCTCAGGGTGTGTTAATATGCGCAGGGGACTTTAATACAATTATGCATAAGGATGATACCTCTAATAATAAGAGGATAGTGACTTCACAGAGTAAATTGCTAAGAAAGGGCCTGGATGACTTGGGCTTATTGGATGTTTGGCGAGAAATGCATCCAAAGCATAGAGATTTTACTTACTTTTCACCCCCCCATGCCGTATATTCAAGAATAGATCTTTTTTTTGTCTTTAGAAATGATAGACATAGGGTAAAAAGTTGTGACATAGGTACTAGGAATATGTCAGACCATTCACCAATTTATCTAACAATTAACCTAGAGACTAGACCAAAAAAAACTATATGGAGGCTAAATACAGGTCTACTTAACAATAAGACTATTGTAAAAGAGATAAAAGCCGAAATAAAACATTTTCTAGAAATAAATGATAATGGGCAGGTAAATCCTAATATTTTATGGGACACCTTAAAGGCAGTCGTTAGGGGCAAATTTATATCACTAAGTGCAGCTCTGAAGAAAGCTAAAGAGAGTCAGCTAAATGGACTTGAAAATACACTAAAAGATTTAGAAAACAGACACAAAAAGACTCAATCTGACCAGACCTTGAAACAAATTCAGAAAATTAAAAAACAAATTCTTGATATATATCAGGAAGACGAAGAGAAAAAATACAAGTTTTTGAGACAATCATATTATGAAATGGGGCCAAGGGCAACAAAATTACTTGCTAGAAAAATTCGTAAAAAGCAAATGATGCATTCTATATGCTCAGTCCTTGATCCCCAAACTGGGAAATTACAAAGTGACTTGGAAGGAATTGACTTGGCATTCCAAACCTATTACAAAATGTTATACACACAACTTGCACAAGCCAATACAGAAGATATAAAAATGTTTCTTAACTCATTAGATTTGCCATCAATTGGTGAGTGTCAAAATGAATGCCTAACCAAACAGATTCAGAAAAAAGAATTGGAAATGGCCTTAAAGAAACTAAAAAATAACAAAACACCAGGTACAGATGGCCTGCCGGCTGAATGGTATAAAGCATTTGAGGTGGAGGTGCTTCCAGTTTTGCTAAGGTCATTGAACTGGACATTAGAGAATATGTCCACCCCCCCATCATGGTCTGAGGCAATCATAACAATTATACCTAAAGACGGTAAGAACAAAATGCTGTGCAGCTCATATAGGCCGATATCAGTCCTAAACCAAGATTATAAGCTTTACGCCTCAATTATATCTAATAGGCTAAACTCATTCATCCCAGATTTGATTGATGAAGATCAAACTGGATTTGTTGGGGGCCGGCAAACCCAAGACAACATAAGACGCTCTCTCCACATAATCAATAATATAAGAGAAAATAATCATAAAGCGGTACTAATTAGTCTGGACGCCGAAAAGGCCTTTGATTGCGTCAGCTGGACGTATTTGTTTTTGGTCCTAGAACGATTTGGTTTTGCTGAAAACTCCATTAACAGTATTAAGACACTATATTTAATGCCTACCGCGAGAGTCAAGATAAATGGACGAGTCACGGACCGTATAAAGTTGGAAAGATCTACTCGTCAAGGTTGTCCCTTGTCTCCGACTCTTTTCGCTCTTTACATTGAACCCTTAGCACAGGCAATAAGAGAAAATAATAGTATTCATGGGGTCGTAGTTAATTCAAGAGAACACAAAATAGCATTATATGCTGATGATGTCCTCTTGTACTTGTCAAATCCAGACCAGTCCATCCGGACCCTTTTAGATTTGCTGGGAAGGTTTGGGATGTATTCCGGTTACAAACTCAACATGGGAAAAACACAAATTTTAAGTTTTAACTATAGCCCGTTGGATGAGCTTAAAAAAAAAATTTCTGTTGATTGGTCTCTGAAAGCAATTAGATATTTAGGAGTATGGCTGACTAAATCGTTAGATGACCTGTATAAAAAAAACTTTGAGCCCGTGAACCAAAAGATTAAAGAGGACCTCACTCAATGGTCAACACTTGTTTTTGATTTTAGTGCGAGAATGGAGGTCATTAAAATATCAGTCCTACCCAGACTACTGTATCTGTTTATGTCTCTACCTATCAAAATCCCCAAATCTCAGTTCCATGACTGGGACAAACAAATATCTCGATTTATTTGGAGGGGGCGGAAGCCTAGAATTAAATATAGCACATTATTAATCCATAAAGACAAAGGCGGCTTCTCCCTCCCCAGTCTCCGAGATTACTACCTTGCTGCTCAACTCAAAATAATTATACAATGGTGTGATGACACTTATGGGGCTCGATGGAAAGAGATTGAGAATATGTGTGGGGTCATTCCAATACAAGCCTTGATAGGAGATCAGAAGCTGACAACAGCCTACCAGAAAGAGCTGAACCCCTTCACATCTTTTACATTGCATATCTGGTTTGAGTTAGTGAAAGAACTAAATCTAAGGAACCACATTCAAGTACTTAAGTGGGTGGCTTATGACTCTGAGTTTAAACCAAACCAATTGGATTTACAATTTAAGAACTGGTCACATAAAGGCATTAATGTATACTGTAAAATACTGGATAAGAATGGCCTGCAAAGCTTTCAAACATTACAAGAAAAATATGAGCTAGGAAAAAGTGATTTTTTCAGATACTTACAATTACGGCAATATTTGTCCTCAAAAGTGACTAAAGAGACTAATACACAACCTAATGAAATAATTAATCTGATTTCACAAACATACTTCAAGGGATGTAAGTCAGTTATCTCTAAACTCTACCAGGGCATATTGAAAAGTAGGGGGTCTTCAACAGCTTATATAAAGGAAAGATGGGAGAGAGAGTTGTCCTCAGTTATAACTTCTGAGCAATGGGACAACATGTGTGGGACTGCTATTTCAACCTCATCCTCTGCATACTGGCGAGAATTTAGTTGGAAAAACTTGGTACGATTTTTCATAACACCAAAACAACAAACACGGGGAAATTCTTCATGCTGGAGGAGCTGTGGGGAAACTGTTGCAAACCATACCCACATATTCTGGTCATGTCGAAAACTTGCTAAATTTTGGGGAGATGTTATATCAAACATAGAACAGACTATAGGCTTTAAATCAAAACAACGGCCTGTCATAACATTTTATTTAGGAGATCTACCCGAAGAATTAACAAGCAATGACAAATATCTCCTGAAGATTCTTACTGCTGCAGCAAAAAAAGCAATTACTCGTAAGTGGCTCTGTACTGACCCTCCTGTCTTGGATGACTGGTTGAGCGTTGTCGAGGAGATTCATAAAATGGAAAAACTTACCTTTTTGTTAAGGTTGCGAGCTAATATTTATACCATAAGATGGGACAAGTGGTTGAAATCTATCCGAAATTAGAAGTTGTTTTTTTTTTTTTTTTGTTTTTTTTTAAATTTTCAATTTATTTATTCTTTTTTTCTCCTGCTGTGCCTACTCACATCTATATAAACGTCTGTATGCCTCTCCTAGGCTGCTCTTACATCTGTAGATGTGTTGTCAATTCATAAATATAAAGTCATATTCTCACTACCAGAATTGCTTTGTGGGAAAAAGCTGTGCTTTTCAGTCGACTGCTTGTTTTGTTATTGTTGTTTTTGGCTGTTTGTTGTTTTCCTTTTCTGTTGTAGAAAATATGTAAAACCCTTAATAAAAACTAAGTAATAAAAAAAAAAAAAAATCAAAGACTAGCGGTCCTGTTGCTCTATTTTCACCTGTAAAGCAGGACTGGGGTAGGCGGAGGTTTACCCTGGTGCAGGTGTGCTGCAGCGGTCAGTGGAAGAATCCGCGAGTTTCTCTGTGAATTTCACTCGGTGCTTGCTTGGAAGTTTAGGGTTTTTTTCGCTGTAAAAAGAAGTTTTCTTCCCACGCACAACGGACACTAATGTTTTTGTCACTTTTTATGGAATCAAACTCAAAATAAGGTCAGTACTTCCACGCTTTAAACGCTGCATGCTACACTCTGTCCCGCACTCGATATATTATGATCTGCACACAGCTGTTGTCACGAACGTCGCACTGGCTTATGTCACTGTCATGAGACGTTCTCGCAAAAAATCACGGTTTTAGTAACGCAGTAACGCAGCGTTCCTACGTGAAAGTAACTGTAATCTAATTACCGTTTTTGCAATAGTAATCCCTTACATTACTCGTTACTTGAAAAAAGTAATCAGATTACAGTAACGCGTTACTGCCCATCTCTGGTCAGCGCTGTCCACGAGGGAGGAGCAGGTGGAGTAGGAGGAAGACGAAACCTGAGGAGATTACAAATGCTATAGATCAGAAACAGTATGCAGCTGGACTATTTCTGGATCTCAAGAAAGCATTCGACACAATCAATCATGACATATTAATGAATAAACTGGAATGGTACGGGATAAGGGGGGGTTGTACTGCACTGGGTGAAAAATTATTTAAGTGACAGGAAACAATTTGTGAAGGTGGGTGTCCATTCCTCATCATGCTTGGACATTGCTTGTGGTGTTCCACAAGGCTCTGTACTGGGCCCAAAATTATTTATTATTTATATAAATGATATTTGTAAGGCATCTGATATATTAAAATTAGTATTATTTGCAGACGACACAAATATTTTTTATTCTGGGGGGAATCTAAAGGAGCTGATGGATACAATTACTTCAGAAATGTGCAAAATTAAAAAATGGTTTAACAGGAACAAACTATCGCTAAATCTAAGTAAAACTAAAATAATCTTATTTGGGAATTCCCTTAGAAATGCACAAGTGCAGATTCATATAGATGGTGTGGAAATTGAAAGAGTACTTGAACATAAGTTTCTTGGTGTGATTATAGATGATAAATTAAACTGGAAGTCTTATATAAATCATATACATAACAAAATTTCAAGAAGTGTTTCAATCTTGAGTAAAGTAAAACACATTCTGGACCACAGATCACTCCACATTCTCTATTGTTCCCTGATTGCACCGTATT
The DNA here is from genome assembly GCF_001858045.2 of Oreochromis niloticus. Classification (NCBI taxonomy): domain Eukaryota; kingdom Metazoa; phylum Chordata; class Actinopteri; order Cichliformes; family Cichlidae; genus Oreochromis; species Oreochromis niloticus. Next base: position 30,056,638 of record NC_031974.2, read on the forward strand.
TGCATTACTGTGCAGAGGTTTGGGGCAATACTTACAAATGTTCGCTATCATCAATCTTTATATTACAAAAGAGGGCCATAAGGATAATCCATAAAACTGGTTACACAGATCATACAAATCCACTATTCTTACAATCAAAAATTCTAAAATTCACAGATCTGGTTCATTTTCTCACTGCACAAATTATGTATAAAGCAATAAATAACCTGCTTCCGTACAACATTAAAACATTGTTGCATCTCTCTGTGTGGAGTGAAGCTGTGGAACAGACTAAGTAAAGATATGAAGCAATATCCGAGCATGGCACAGTTTAAAAAGCGGTTTAGGGATATGGTTTTTGCAGGGTACAGGGAGGAGGTAGAGATTTGATAGTAGGGCTGGGCGATATATCAAAAATTTATCGTTACCGAAATTTATGACTCTCATCGACGTCATTTTGCCCATGTCGGTAAATTCGGTATTTAAAAAAAAAGAGAAAAGGCATGTGCAGGTTGGCGATGTTCATGTCCCTTTAAGACGCTGTGCTACGTTACAGATTTGACGCGGTGGAGTCACATGACTCTACTACCTGTCAGTGTTGCCAACTTAGCGACTTTGTCGCTATATTTAGCGAGTTTTCAGACCCCCTTAGCGACTTTTTTTCTAAAAAGCGACTAGCGACAAATCTGGCGACTTTTTCTGGTGTTATTGGAGATTTATTTATGACGACTTTTTGACGTGAAAGTGGGTATCGCTTTTACTCTCAACAAGCAGCGGGTGCTGCCGTGGGCACCTCGCCCGTACCAAAGCGCTCACAGGCGGAGGATAGTCCTCCCCCAGCTGCTATCAGGGCAGGAGATGTTCACACCTATGCGTCCGAACTGCAAATGAATCGCGCATGAGCGAAGCCGCTGCTCCCGCACTGACTGTAACGCAGTCAGTTCTTCTTTTACTGTTATGCTGTTTTGTGGATCACGAGGTTTAAAACTACTTATAAACACACACACACACAAAGTAACTCCACCAGAGTGCCTATTTCGGGTCTTTTTTGCCGGTCCAAGCAGGGTTGGAATTCTGACTTTAAAAAAAACAATAATTGCTAAAATAAATTTAATTTGTAGTTCTAAATAAATTCTAAATGCATTTAGGACGTTTTTTACTCACTTTATGTCTCTTCCACAATGTTATTTCTCTCTCCAACAACGTAGGTTACAATTATATTAGCATGACCAATTATGCAAATTAGGCGATGATGTCATTTAGCGACTTCTGGCGACTTTTAGGACAGCCAATAGCGATTTTCCTTACTGAGGAGTTGGCAACACTGCTACCTGTAACAAGACGAGACACGGGTGAACAAATGGAGGACGATTTAAATGTTGAAGCAGCAGCGACGGAGGTAGAGCTGGTGGAGGAGGAAGAGGAGACGCTTGTTAACAAAAAAAATGCATCATCAATCGTTTGGCAACATTTTGGATTCAACAAGGATGATATTGATCAAAAAATTGTTAAATGTAAACTCTGCAAAAAGACTGTTGCGTCAAGTCAAGGTAACACAACCAACCTCTTCCACCACCTGCAGCACAACCATGTGATTCGTTTGTTTCAACGTTTGTTTTTTTGGCACTTGGGGTGGTTATCGTCCATTTATCGTTATCGAGGTTAACTGCTCAATTTATCGTGATATGGATTTTAGGCCATATCGCCCAGCCCTATTTGATAGGGTGTTCTTGTCCAATATTTTCATGTGTGTGCGGGTGCACGGGTATGTTGGTATGGGTATATATATCTGTAGGTTGTGTATCATTTGAGGTGTTACTGGGGTTATTGAAAATGTGTACATGTGTGTATGTGTATATATGTATGTATGGATAGATAGAAATATATACACATATACATGATATATATATATATATATATATACATATATTTATATACATACATACACACACACACACACACACACACACATACATATATAAAATAAATAAAATACACGTAACATATAATGTAATTGCAAGGAGGTATTTCTGTAGTCTATTGATTACCAGATAGTGGAAAAGGGATTGGATTAAATAAGCTTATGCTTCTTCCTGCTCCTTTTTGAACAAGTTATTTGTAGTTGTGGTTGCTCGTTTTCCTTTTGTTTTGCTTTGTTTATTTGTCTCTTTTTAATTCTATGTTGTTGTACTTTTTGAACATGTTCAAAATAAAGATTCAATCAATCAATCAATCAATCAATCAACCTCCCACGGCAGAGGCACTGGTATACCTGACATCCTGCTGCTGCTGCTGGACATGATGTGGATGGACAGGAGGCTAGTAAAAACAAATCACACTGTTGACTTGTGTTTAGAGCTGACATCATGTGGTATAAAGATGCTCCCACGCTCTGGGGTTTTGAATTTGGTTCTGATATCACTCATATACAGCATCTATCGCATGGAGCCAGTTTGAAGAGAAGGCAAGGCTGCCCTCTTGTGGGAGCAGACCAATGCGACCACTGTCCTGCACATTTACTGCACAGTTTCCTGAACCATATTCAGGTTTGCAAATCAACAAACTCCTGCTTACTGCTCCCAACAAGCTGCACACAGTCTACATTTCTGAGTAAAACAATAAGTTTACCATCCAGCACAAGTGAGTTCACTGCTACTGAGACCTTGGCCTATCATTTTTTTAATGTCAGGTAAATTCAGAGTGGTTCAAACAGCTCAATAGCTATTTCTTAACACATACTTTTTGTCTGTAGTTTAGCACACTGCCTGTTTTACTAGTGCCTGCAAGTAAAAAGTTCATTTATGATAACTTACCCCATGCACCAAATCGAACCTTTATACTAGGTGGGGGGTGGAAAGGTATCTCATGCAGTATGCATTTTGCTAATATGCTTGAGAAGGCTGGATCACAGCCACACAGAAACTCGACTGAAGCTCAGTGGCAGATCGATGTGAGAGGTGACTTATTTTTTACAGTTTAGGGTTCTCTGATCTGCCAGCTTCCACTTTAACCCCTGAAAATGGGCAGTACACACCACAGCAGTATGATAGCATAGGCAGAACACTTTTAGATGAGAGTGGGGTTTGAATCCTGTGTGAAACCAGAGGCTGTGATTTCAACATTTTTAGTGTATTTGCTCATTTTCATCTGCTGAAAAGGAAATAAGCAAAGGTTGGAACACAATTTATACGTGCTGCTCCTTTAACTGTAGGGAAAATGAACATGCTTGCTGAATAAGAGGATCAGAATAAATAAGCAGGCAACTTTAGTTCTGGTTTGTTTCAGCACTTTTAATTATTATTTAGAGAGGCACAAATACAATTTACAGGGCTACCTTCCTCTATACGTGCACCCACATGCAAAATCCTGTTCCAGTCTGTGAGGCCTGCCAGCGGAGCCGGAAAACAGCAGAAACACACACAGCCCCATATCAGGAAGATACACACTTTTGCATTACTATCTTTGCAAGGACAATAAGTTAAATGTGTCACTCCCTGGTCCTACATAATACATATCACTGCTCTGTGTCTAATCCCAAGTTTTAACCCTCAAACACCCCTTTAAAGAGGGGTGAAAGGTGTTCTCACTCTGGTAAGTCTAAAGACTGGTCCACAGAAAGACAGCTGTACAGTACAAACACGCTTACACGTGCCTATTATTCTGCTCATTGTCTCACAAAGCCAGAGCTCTTTTACTCTATCTCAGATCTTCGCCTAACATTTGTCAAACAGCTTCATTTGGACTGGATTCAACCAAGCCTCAGCGACAGCTTGAGGTAGATAACATTCTGCAGTCACCTCAAAACAGAGCTGTGTAACACACAGGCACATGCCCCTGATGGAAACTTTCTTATTATTATATAGCATCTTTTGTTTAAGGGTTGACTGTTTTCTTTATGCTAAGCTACTGGTACTCAGCTCAGTAACCAGATTAAACAACAACAAAAAAAGAACTTCTTCAATAATTTATCTTTACAATTTTCAGCCATTCAGACTTCCTAAAACTCGACAGTTGATGGTTACTTGTCTTGTCATTCATCTTTGGCGCCTAAAACTGAAAAGTAAGTGAAACAGTGACATTACTTCATGTAACGTGCAGCAGAAGTCATTTGCTCCTGTCACTCCCGTGGCTTCACCCCTTCTTCTTAACGCTTTCCGTCCAGGGTGCCACTGTAACTAACTGCCCTGTGTGATGAGCGTAAAGTGTTTCTGGTGGGTTAAAACAAAATGCAAACAATTAAAAAAAACAAATCTAAAACAAATAACTTCCTCCCCTCTGCCTTGTCTCGTAAAACTTGTCTCGAATTAACAGGTAAAAGTAACAGAAGATCAGCAATAATGTAACAAACACTACAAAGACCATATTTGACCGTATTTATAGAGTAACACAGGCATATGATACATTAACAACTGAACAGAACTCAACAAAAACACACAAGCGACAATCAAAAGTTCCAGTTTTTCCCTGCAGGGCAGTGGGAGGAAAAGGGAACTTTCTGCTTTACAGAATACTGCGGCGGCTAATTTTGAAAAGAAACTGTGGAGGTACATGTGAGGAAGGACCGGGATCCTTTTTTCCTTCTTACTCTTGAAATGCCCTTGATAGCGCACCACTAGTTTCATCATATTCATTTCTTCATTCCTGGCAGAAATGAGGGACCTGCATTATAAAAAAAAACAAACCTTCATGCTTGTTTCTAAAGATTAAAGATGGCCAGAAACATCAGCTACAGTAGGTCATGTCCCAGCTGCAGTCAAAATACTTCCACAGTTTCTTTTAAAGTCATTTTGGCACTTTTTACTTTTTACCCCCCCCCCCCGAAATCTACTCAGTCTGAAACTTAAAGCCTTGAAGATTTTAAATCGGTAAAATGTTCTACGATCAACATTGAAACATGGGTATTAAACAGCATGAAGTGGTCTGCATCCTTGTATCTCCTGTTAGGAATATATTAGAGTTACCAAATGGAAAGTACACAATGAATGAAGACTGAAAACTGGTAGTGCAAAGTCAGCAGTGCTGCAACTGTCAGTACGGGGGGACAATACACTAATTCACGTGTCAATTTTTGCTTTTACATCTTAAATGTATGCGTTGCTAAAATCAAACAATTGAGAGGCTAAAATATAGATTAACTGTGCAAAAACCTACAAACCAATCTAATTATTTATTAAGCTATCGTCATACAGCTCTTAAAAACCCCCCAACATATTTCGTGTTCCCAACCAGTTGTTTCTCTAGACACCATAAATGTACACATTCATGCTTCTAGCTATGGCTTTTTCCCTATTAAAATAAAAGCTACAGTTTAAGGGTAGGAAATCAAAAATGCAGAACCCAAGATCTGAAAGGCTTCCACTCACTAAACTGGGATAAGACGCTTGTTCAGCATCCTTCCAACTGGTCCTTCCATCAACTCATTCAGCTGCAGACATGACTCCACCCCTCCACCCTTCAGCAACGTCAAAGCTCTCCAGTCTAAAACAGAACGGTTCAGCAGCTTCTCAACAGACTGACAACATTTCAATGAAAACATCACCCCACATGGAGCTTTGAAAACAGCAAAAGGGTCATTTTTGCACTTTGTGCATCTTAACTTAAATCCATTAATCTCTATGCATGTTTTTCTCAGGTCCAGCAAAACAAAACAAAGACTATAAAGCTCATATCAACACATTCACTTCTCCGCACAGTGAGTGCCATAAACTTGACGACATCGACACAAAGAGGACAAAGAGTGTGAAAATGTAACAGAACACAACAAGGTTGTCAGACATAAATGAAAGATATAAAGTGTCTCTATGCTCTATCTTCTGTGCGCAAGGGTTCTCTGGTCCAGCTGGACGCACGCTGTGCTCAACTTATTCGGCGCCCACAATTTCCTTCATCCTGACGTCTTTCAGGTCAACTGTCAGTCATAAAGTGGTCCCGCCTGCCAACAACCCCTGCCCTTCATTAAAAACCAAAATTAGGTTTCTTTCTCAGAAAATTCCACTGCGCGGTTTCCATGGCGATGTGCCAGTGTTGGGGTGCAGGGTAGGCCATGAAAGTTTTGGGGATAATTTTAGGAGTAGATGGTGATGACTTCACGGCCACCACCTCGAACCAGGAGGACCCGGTTCAGACCCTCGAGGAGCACCTCCAGGAACTCCATGTCTGAGAGAACAGCAGTCAAGGTTAAGCACACACACAGGCACACCAGGTGTCACACCCCACCTCCCAATGAATGTCCAATGAATGCGCGATCATTGGCCAGTGTGATGCTTTTCACCACGTGAGAGGAGCAGACTACCATGACATCGCCTTCAGTTGATATAAAAACATTATCTACTAATCCAGCAATTTCTAAGAAAACTATATGTACTATTTACAACTTTGGTTTCTGGATAGATGTCCACCAACTCCCGAGGAGGAGAAACATGTATGAAGAGAGCTCAGCTGGCTCTGTAGGAAGTGACACGGGGGGTGGGTCGGGATTATCTATGATGGACAAACACAGACACGGCACATGTTTTATGCCCAGCTGTTTAGACCCTGCACTGACACAAACCTTAGCACACACCAACCCACTCTATTGCCCTGCAGTGACTAATGTATATTTACATTATTAAATATTTGTATTTATAGTTATTGTGCTTTTATTCTATTAGGATATTGAGCCGCATACAATTCAACTGTTTTGAGCTATTGGCATGTTTGTTGTGTTTAATTTCATTTTTAACTGTTATCACAAATGAATTGTCCCGCTTTGGCATAAATGAAATATATGTTAGCTTAAATATCCACTTCCTCAGCAGCTTGTGTTCTCTGCCTGTGTCTGTCAGCTGACCACTCCACAGTAGGGTGTGTGGCAAGCGGCAACTCCGTGTATTACATAACCCTAATTAGCACTTACGTGGGTACATATATACAGTGGCTTGCAAAAGTATTTGGCCGCCTTGAACTTTTCCACATTTTGTCGCATTACAGCCACAAACATGAATCAATTTTATTGGAATTCCACGTGAAAGACCAATACAAAGTGGTGTACATGTGAGAAGTGGAACGAAAATCATACATGATTCCAAACATTTTTTACAAATAAATAACTGAAAAGTGGGGTGTGCGTAATTATTCAGCCCCCTGAGTCAATACTTTGTAGAACCACCTTTTGCTGCAATTACAGCTGCCAGTCTTTTAGGGTATGTCTCTACCAGCTTTGCACATCTAGAGACTGAAATCCTTGCCCATTCTTCTTTGCAAAACAGCTCCACAACTGCCCTGTGACGGCCTCACAGGTTGTCTAAGAGAATATTGGGAGCAACAACACCATGAAGTCCAAAGAACACACCAGACAGGTCAGGGATAAAGTTATTGAGAAATTTAAAGCAGGCTTAGGCTACAAAAAGATTTCCCAAGCCTTGAACATCCCACGGAGCACTGTTCAAGCCATCATTCAGAAATGGAAGGAGTATGGCACAACTGTAAACCTACCAAGACAAGGCCGTCCACCTAAACTCACAGGCCGAACAAGGAGAGCGCTGATCAGAAATGCAGCCAAGAGGCCCATGGTGACTCTGGACGAGCTGCAGAGATCTACAGCTCAGGTGGGGGAATCTGTCCATAGGACAACTATTAGTGGTGCACTGCACAAAGTTGGCCTTTATGGAAGAGTGGCAAGAAGAAAGCCATTGTTAACAGAAAACCATAAGAAGTCCCGTTTGCAGTTTGCCACAAGCCATGTGGGGGACACAGCAAACATGTGGAAGAAGGTGCTCTGGTCAGATGAGACCAAAATGGAACTTTTTGGCCAAAATGCAAAACGCTATGTGTGGCAGAAAACTAACACTGCACATCACTCTGAACACACCATCCCCACTGTCAAATATGGTGGTGGCAGCATCATGCTCTGGGGGTGCTTCTCTTCAGCAAGGACAGGGAAGCTGGTCAGAGTTGATGGGAAGATGGATGGAGCCAAATACAGGGCAATCTTGGAAGAAAACCTCTTGGAGTCTGCAAAAGACTTGAGACTGGGGCGGAGGTTCACCTTCCAGCAGGACAACGACTCTAAACATAAAGCCAGGGCAACAATGGAATGGTTTAAAACAAAACATATCCATGTGTTAGAATGGCCCAGTCAAAGTCCAGATCTAAATCCAATCGAGAATCTGTGACAAGATCTGAAAACTGCTGTTCACAAACGCTGTCCATCTAATCTGACTGAGCTGGAGCTGTTTTGCAAAGAAGAATGGGCAACGATTTCAGTCTCTAGATCTGCAAAGCTGGTAGAGACATACCTTAAAAGACTGGCAGCTACAATTGCAGCAAAAGGTGGTTCTACAAAGTATTGACTCAGGGGGCTGAATACCCCACTTTTCAGTTATTTATTTGTAAAAAATGTTTGGAATCATGTATGATTTTCGTTCCACTTCTCATGTGTACACCACTTTGTATTGGTCTTTCACGTGGAATTCCAATAAAATTGATTCATGTTTGTGGCTGTAATGTGACAAAATGTGGAAAAGTTCAAGGGGGCCGAATATTTTTGCAAGCCACTGTAGTCATTTCTGGTTCAAAAAACCCAACATTGTGGCTACAAACATGCTACTGTTGTGTTTAGACCAAACTATTTCGCAACGTACAAATACTCAGTACTGCAGTAATTTAAAAAAGAGGGAACCACTTCTTTCTAAAGTACAATCAATAGATGGATTAAATAACAGAAACACTTCCTTGCGATCACGACCTTTTCCTAATACAGTCGTAACATAAAAACAACCATTTGAAGGATACAGTTTTCATCTCCGCCTCTGTTTCTCGGTGGTCCAGGCATGTTAAGCAGAACCAGATGAGCTCCCTGTGACTTGTTGACCACCACCTCGTTCAGCTTGACAGCAGTGTGCATGCGACGAACGTTCGTCTGGTTCCTAGTTTGACAAGAGCATCCACAGTGAGAGAAGCCACAATGAAGAAAACATTAATGACCACAATGTCACTAAATGACAACAGCCGTCAGCAACGTTTTACGCAGTAACTCAGCACATTTGACATTAGCTTCAAACACACACGAGAAACGATGCTCGGCACAAGCATTAAGAATTTCACATAATGTGTAGAGGCAGCATTTTGAGAAAGACAGATGAATCTGAATCATGTCAACACTTAATTTAAGATTAGGCCGAAATATAATGTCTTTAGTGTGTAAAGAATCGGCTGTCTCCTTAAATGCTGCCTCTTCATCTTCACCTTTGCGAGATGATATACGTCAACTGCCAAAAGCCAAATTACAAGGCGATGTCACAGGATTCCCAATCCATGCTTTCCATTCAACTATAAATACACACTTTTAGTTTAATGACGTTCTGAATGAATGTTTTCTGTTTGACTATTTTTTAAAAACAGTCAATGGAAAGCATAAATTCTTGTGTTATAAGCTGTAAATGCAATATAACCCAGCAGAGGCTTTAGCCACCAACATGCTGTTTGAAGCAGGAAGATGAAGTCGGTGCACATTAGGGCATGCAAACAAGGACACCACAGATATACACGGAGGTACGAGCACATGAGCTGGAGCACACAGTCACCACAGCAGCAGAACACACAGGGCCTAGGGCAAAGAGAATGCGACTTACAGACTCTCCCACTCTCTAGAAGGAGGAAAAATGGGACAAAACAACAGAAACCAGCTTAGATGCTTCTACATCAGCTCTGCAGCTCTCCCCACCACACTGCATGCTTCCAACTGTCCCAAACGACTCGCAGTGACACCCGAAGGTGACTCGAGTAAACCCCAGAAAGTGACATGGAGCTCTTTGATGTGTACGGTGAGGGAATCTGAAAAGTTCTTCCCGTCCTGCAAGACTTGGGAGTTTTGGGTTTTAACTTTATGAGCCAATGGAAGTGGACTGGGGCGTTCTTGATGGAGTCCATTGACAGTGTGGACAGTATGGGAAGAGAAGGTGTTAGTCTATTAAGTGTGCACGCAGATTGGCCATACATTACAGCTGAAATGGCTGAAAGTGCACACACACGCACACACACCAAATACAGCCTGAATGCACACGCCATGCACAGTTGTCCCATTTCACCCTCTTAGGGTTGGTACTAACACTACTCCTACTCATGCTCCTTCTCTGAGGTTTGGCACCATCCTGAACTAATGTCAGTACTGGGTGAGCTTCCGGTCCCTCTGAAATGAACTTTCATGAGATATTAAGTTTGAGAAAAATGATTCAAAATGGTGCAAACGTCCCTCACAAGGCACATGCAGTAACACCATGTCACTTTAGTGTATTTTACTAACATAAACTTTTTTTTATCTTAAAATCCAAACATTTTCTCCTTCTTTTTAAATCTAGCTACAAATACACATAAATTTTGTTATTTTTTTTATTAAATATTGTTCAGGCATTCAAGTACTTACGGCTTCATGTTAAACAGGTCACGTACAGCAACGTTGGCATTGCACTCGCGGTTACGGTTACGCTCTGTGAGGAGCTTGTCCTTGGTCCAGGTCATGTGAACCTGTTCGGGTTCAGCATCAACCTTATCGTTTATTGTGGCGTGAGATGCCGTGTTTCTGTCGTGGATGAGCTGGGCCTGGAGATGATGCAGAGAGTAGGATGAGGACAAGAGCAGAAGATTAGTGGATATGATTATTACCAAGAGAAGTTACCAAGAAGAAAGGAAACAAAAGAGTAAAGGAAATGGGAACTCATCCAACATACCCTCAAAGGCCTGTCAGATGGACTTTTCTCATCAACAACACCTCTAATGTGAACTCACTTTATAACAGATCTGAACTACTTTCAGCTTATAAGTTGCGCTTACAGCTACTTTTTTCATTATATATTCAGTGACCAGTTTTAGATAATTGTACTTAGTGAACAGTTGTGGTGTAACCATACGCCGGTGTGGGGGAACTCCAGGCCTCAATGCTGGCGTCTGCAGGTTTTAGATATCATCCTGGGTCAACACAGCTGATTTAAATGGCAAAATTACCTCGTCAACATGTCTTGAAGTTCTCCAGAGGGCTGCTAATGACCTAATCATTTGATAAAACATCTAATCTGTACTCCAAATGACCTCAGCCGCCATTTGGAGTACAGGGAGCGCTTTTAAAGACCTTCTATGACTCTGTGGTGGCATTAGGGCTGGGCGATATGACCCAAAATTCATATCTCGATATTTTTTAGCTGGATGGCGATATAAGATATATATCTCGATATTTTTTTAAAGCCATAAAGTAAGAACAAAAAGAGAGTTCTTAGTCAAAGCTGTGTCCCAGATGTCACACAGGCACTTTTATTAACATACAGCATAGATGTACATGAAAAAAACTACTCAAAAATAAATTATGAGCATTTATTAAATACTAATGATCCATAAATAAAAGAAAACTATGTTGTTTTTGTGCATAACAAAGAGCTCACAATTGTGCAGTCAAAATGTAAACTAAAAGACGCTGAGCATAATAACATAGACAGATTTCACAGCTGCTCTGTTCCCAACTTCTACTGCGTAACTGACAGCCTGGAGTTTGAAATCAGCTGCATAACCACGTCTCTTAACAGGTGCCATTTATGGTCCTTATACACACACAATACGGTAATATTACGTTGAAGCACAGTACGTATTACTCCGCGAGGCTCCTCGGTAGCTGTAATGCTCCGACAATCCATCAAGCGGTGGAGCTCCGTAGCTTACCAAAGTCGTACTAAAACATTTTTTGACAGATTGCTGTGCGCTGTGTACCACATAAAATCGGTTCGCGGTCATCAAGCACAACCAGAATTCATACAAAAGGCGCGCAGTCAACTTTTGAGAGAATGAAAGGATTTTAGGCTGTGCAGCCCCTCTGGGCTGCATGGCGTTAGCGTGGTTAGCTCGTTAACACGTTGACGCCGTCCAACCCCACGCACGGGGCAATGCGCAGTAACTCGTTAACGGAGATTTGCTGTGTCCATCTTGTCGCTGCCTGCAGGTGAAACGATGGGGGAGGAGGGGGAGTTGTGTTCAGTGAAGGAGAGAGGCGAGGTCGAGTAACGTTGCGTAAAGACAAAAGTGGACGAAAGAGAGGCAAACTTGTGGCTCCACAACTATAATTATAACGTAACACAGACTATATTGATATAAAGGATATTGTCACATCTTATATCTCGTATAAAAATATATCGATTTTTTTTTTTTTTTAAAAACTCGATATATCGCCCAGCCCTAGGCCCTAGGTGGCATCCGTTGGTTTTTACAGTGTTGTATGTTGGAGCAGCAGTTTATCGGCAGCTGATAGGAAGAGGTTGGATAAACTCATCAGGAAGGCCAGCTCTGTTCTGGGATGCACCCTGGACCTAGTGCAGGTGGTGGGAGACAGAAGGACTCTGGCCAAAATAACATCTCTGATGGACAGAGTCTCCCACCCCATGCATGTAAATGTTGCTGAACTGCAGAGCTCCTTCAGTGACAGACTGCTACATCATAGATGCATGAAGGAGCGTTTCCGCAGGTCCTTCCTCCCTGCAGCTGTCAGACTGTACAATCAAAACTGCTCCCAACAATCATAGATGTTTACATCTGTGCTGTAACTGCAATAATTTAATCAACCGATTCGCACTACAACCTGGGTTTGCCTCTTATCTGTAGTTAATTTTATTTAATTTAATAACTGTACAGTACTCTGTTTATAGTAACCATTGTCCTTGATGTAAATATGTAAGAAAAAAAATTGTGTATGTTTCTGTTCTGTGTCCTGTTTGTTGTATATGTGTCTTCTGGCTGCTATTACAACCAAATTTCCCCTTGTGGGACAATTAAAGGATTATTCTATTCTAATCACTTGTTTTACTGGGCTTGATATATCAAACTATATGTAAAAATTCTATAAATAATAAATAAAGAGGAAAAAACGTTTTTTTTTTTTGTATTTACAGGTTTGGCTTGCTAGCTAGCCATTTAGCCAAAATATTAAGATAACAGTTTATTACTTTTTCCACACTCCTAACAATTTAACAAAAAAGCTAAGACTGTATACTCTTAGCAATCATTTTACATCTAGCTATTTCAACAGTTTTCTTTTGCCATTTAGTTCAATCAATGATGCATTCCTTTTACTGTTAATTTCCCCTGTTGTTCGGGTGTGCTTAAGTTTTCAAATACAGTCATCTGCAATTTCAGTTTTTTTCATACCAGTTGGACTAATCTTTCAGGATGCTGAACCTTTTGCTTGTGCACAAGTATCCCTTTTGGAACTTGCAGCCCTGTCTGGGGATTTGCTGACAGAGTATCAATGGTATGACAGGACTGAAAACAATAGGCTAGCTGAGGGTGATGGGAGTGATGACATTTAAAAGAGAAGATTGAATAAAGACAGAAATACAAACCTTTACAACACCACATGTGGTGGACGTGATGGTCCCAACAACTGAAACATTTATGTGTGGAGGTAGCGGTTACAGTAACGTATTGTGCCAACTAAAAGGTGATAAAAGGTGTCTAAATGTTAACACATGCTTTGCAAACTTTAGGTGTGTGGATAGCACAGAAATGGTGCACAGCATGATATGTCCCACGGCAGAGTGGAGCACATCATACGTGATTATTACATTAAATACCATTGAGTTTCGTTGGATTTGACAACAATAGGGTTCACTACTGTTCAATATCAGCAGTTACATCTGAACTAATGCCACTGACAGAGAAGGAGAATACATTATCTGCTGTAAAGCTGTGAACTGAGTTCTCTTTGTTCACTGGTACCAGTTTACATTTGACTGATGCTTAGTTTATCTTAAAAAAAACAAAGTGTTCTCTGGTACTTCAGTAGGCTAATAACACAGCAGATTTATTAAAGGTAGGATTGTTTTATTCACTGAAGGTGCTGCAAATAAATCAGTCTAACACAAATATTTTTGTTTTCTGCAGTATAGTATTTTTTAACCTGATACTACTTGCAGTCCTAAAACCAGACAGATATGGTGGGAAAGAACGAATGGTAGGAGGGTGGAGGGAGGGATGATGTGTAGGTGCTGACTATGGTTAGAATGCAGCAGAGAGAGGACAGTATTGTCATTTACAAAGATAGTAGATAAACAGCACCCCCCCAAAAAAAATAAAATAAAATTGCATAACAATGTGAGAATCAAACTGTTCAGCTGTAAACACATGAGTCTGATGGTATTAGTAACGTGACATGTTATTTACTCTCTTCAGTTTTCTCAGACAATACTGCCCACTCTTGCCAGGGAGTGAGGATGAGGTGGGGTGATGGAGGTAATGGGCCAGGCAGCAGTTTCAGGATGCAACGGGCTGGTATTCACAAAGCAGCTCTTGTTGACTACACAGTAGCAGGTAGCATTACTGTTGGGCTAATCTGGACTGGTGGCTTTAATGATCAGATGTTCTGGTATCATAAAGCATCTACTTTTGCTGGACAGTCATAAATTTAAAAAAAGGTTATAAGCAATTTTTAGACTGAAGAACATCAAACATGCAAAAAAATTCTGATTGGTAGGAGACACAAATCCCATGGGGGTTGCATCACAGAGGTTATCCGGCATTTAAAAGACAAAAGAAAATGATAAATAAAAATCTGCCAAATTAAGTATACGGTGTTGCCATGGTTACCCCTTGTGGATAAAAGGGGGGGGGGCTGAAAGAAGCTACTCAAACATCAGTTGGCTTATTACCAGTAACAGTAGGTTTGTAGTTGTCGGCAAAGCAGAAGATTGCATTTGTATGTCTTACTGCTGGTTTTGGCCAGACAGAACTGGTGAACTGGCAGCAAAGACTGTGACATAACATCGTTATTTATCACTCTAGTACCCTAAAATAAGCCATGAGCTGATGCTAAGGATAAACCCAGACTGGAAGGTTAAAATCACAAAGGGTTATCCAGAGAACACTGCTCACCAATTTTGTGTAGAGCTTTGATCATGACACTAAAGATGTGCATTAGACATCTGCTTTAAGGCAAGCTTGGTAAGTAGAACAAAACTGCATTTCCATCAAGAAGTCAACATTAGAGTGTTAAATGCTCAACTTGGAACAATGTCTTCATCATAAAGATGGGAATTGCGGGATTTTATTTACTTCCTTACTACATTTTCTCCAACTTTCCCTCTTTCTATCTTTATTTATTACAGTATGCATTACGTCTAATGTCCAGACTATTCCAGTAACTCAGTAATAATGCAACGCTGATCACTTGCACATATTTTTCTGGCAAATGTAGACAGAAAATGTCCAGATTTTAAACCGTGATGATGATAATGCAGCCAAATGATGAGCAACACCTGTAGCCAAAGATGGAGCTTTGTGAAGACGGGCCTCTGTCGTTACCAGTAAGGGAACAATGGGTTGACAAGATCAGCTACCTCGTCCTCCTGAGCGTCCTCCGTCGTTGAGGACTGCCGGCTGAGGCTCGCGTTCTCGGCAGGGCCCTGGTTCTTCCTCCGGATTGAGCTACGCGATTCGTCAGTGATACTCTGAATCTGAACGGTGCGGCAAGGCCCAGAAAGGCAGTGGCAGATGAACAGGAAAAGGGGCCAGCAGGCATTTAGCTTGATGTTGGGCCATGAGTGACTTCAGTGTCATAGACGTAGACTGTTATTTATGTGAATGACCTCTTAGTTGTTTTTTAAATACTATCTGGATGAGTCAGTAAATGGACTGTTGTGTGTGCTATTGTTGCGTGTACAACTCATTCACTTAACACTTAACACACTGTTTACTGCAACAGCTACACCCTTGCACATGTTCTTTTCAGCTATTTATTAATAAGTGACTTTTATGTATATATATGCCTGTATATATTGTGCTATTCTTAGTTAGTGTATTGTCTGTCTTTGTTAATGTTTGTTTATAATGGAGCACTGTAACGAAAAATAATTTCCCCTAGGGATCAATAAAGTATTCTGATTCTGATTCTGATTGATTCTGATCATTTTGCATGTACACATACACATGCAATGTATTAAAAATGCATACACTAGGAATAAATGGATTTAATTGAGCTCTTATTCCTCGTGTAAAAAAATTCATCCACATTTGTTGAACAGCAGCAAACAGACCAAGTGCAAGTTTGTTTTCAATTCTTCTTTACCTCTCTCTCCCTCTCAGTCCTGGAAAGGTGCATCTGTTTCAGCATCTGAGACCTCTGCTCCATCATCAGTGTCTTCTCATAGGTGAAGGCTGAGATGTCATTGTCATGCTGCAAAGGGGATAAACACGGGCATTAAAGCAGCCACATTACTTTTCAGGGACGATGCCAACATGGGTCCTCCAACAAACTCCTCACAACATTAATCGCATTAAGAAACAAAAGTAGGCACTGAATTGTTGAAAAACTTCAACAACCATCCTGATTCCCGTTGCACTTAGACATGAATACCATTCAGGGCTATCCTTGGCTGATGCTCAAATCTCACCATCTCCACAACTTCCACCTCTGCATCCAGTCGCAGGTGATAAAGGAACATCTGGAGATCTTTCTTCATTTGGATGCTGTTGTCATCCATCTGAGCGACAGTAAAGATGCGCATCTTACACTTCCTCCACACCTGGAGGGGAGAAAGGCACCATTATTATGGAAGAGATGAGAAACAGGACGGTAAACAGGATGGATGAGGGAGAGAAGAATGTCAGGCGGGAGAGATGGGTGTGAAATAAAGGCTCTGGGTGTTTATATGAAGAAAGGAATAAGAAATAGAAGAAAATGCTGAGCTTAAGATGGTTTCAGGAATAAACACAATCCAAACTAGCCCGACCAACCTTGTGCTGTCGAAGCAGGAAGGGCAGCAGCATCAGCAAGCCTCCATCGTGAACCACCCACCACACATCAATTGTGCCCTCTCCTAGACGGTCCTGGTTGGTGGGGAAACTGTCCACATTCTTTGCCACAAGTAAGGCCTGATGGGCTGCTGTGGTCTCCCGGATTGTTTCTGGATGAACAGAAGGACAGATAGTGCACCTATGAGAGATAAATCACTGTGTTGTAGGGCTGGGCGATATATCAAAAATTTATCGTTACCGAAATTTATGACTCTCATCGACATCATTTTGCCCATGTCGGTAAATTCGGTATTTAAAAAAAAAGAGAAAAGGCATGTGCAGGTTGGCGATGTTCATGTCCCTTTAAGACGCTGTGCTACGTTACAGACTTGACGCGGTGGAGTCACATGACTCTACTACCTGTCAGTGTTGCCAACTTAGCGACTTTGTCGCTATATTTAGCGAGTTTTCAGACCCCCTTAGCGACTTTTTTTCTAAAAAGCGACTAGCGACAAATCTGGCGACTTTTTCTGGTGTTATTGGAGATTTATTTATGACGACTTTTTGACGTGAAAGTGGGTATCGCTTTTACTCTCAACAAGCAGCGGGTGCTGCCGTGGGCACCTCGCCCGTACCAAAGCGCTCACAGGCGGAGGATAGTCCTCCCCCAGCTGCTATCAGGGCAGGAGATGTTCACACCTATGCGTCCGAACTGCAAATGAATCGCGCATGAGCGAAGCCGCTGCTCCCGCACTGACTGTAACGCAGTCAGTTCTTCTTTTACTGTTATGCTGTTTTGTGGATCACGAGGTTTAAAACTACTTATAAACACACACACACACACACACAAAGTAACTCCACCAGAGTGCCTATTTCGGGTCTTTTTTGCCGGTCCAAGCAGGGTTGGAATTCTGACTTTAAAAAAAACAATAATTGCTAAAATAAATTTAATTTGTAGTTCTAAATAAATTCTAAATGCATTTAGGACGTTTTTTACTCACTTTATGTCTCTTCCACAATGTTATTTCTCTCTCCAACAACGTAGGTTACAATTATATTAGCATGACCAATTATGCAAATTAGGCGATGATGTCATTTAGCGACTTCTGGCGACTTTTAGGACAGCCAATAGCGATTTTCCTTACTGAGGAGTTGGCAACACTGCTACCTGTAACAAGACGAGACACGGGTGAACAAATGGAGGACGATTTAAATGTTGAAGCAGCAGCGACGGAGGTAGAGCTGGTGGAGGAGGAAGAGGAGACGCTTGTTAACAAAAAAAATGCATCATCAATCGTTTGGCAACATTTTGGATTCAACAAGGATGATATTGATCAAAAAATTGTTAAATGTAAACTCTGCAAAAAGACTGTTGCGTCAAGTCAAGGTAACACAACCAACCTCTTCCACCACCTGCAGCACAACCATGTGATTCGTTTGTTTCAACGTTTGTTTTTTTGGCACTTGGGGTGGTTATCGTCCATTTATCGTTATCGAGGTTAACTGCTCAATTTATCGTGATATTGATTTTAGGCCATATCGCCCAGCCCTACTGTGTTGCATTAAGTCACTGCCATCTTGATAGATTATTTCACAGGCAGTTCAGAAAATGTCACATACGATGTCTTATCTTTATCTACACTGTGCATGTGTGCCTATTTTTTCAATTCTACTGCACGATACCTATGAAATTCCTCCATGACTGTGGGTCATTGGACTGTTTCCAGGCTCCAGGCCAGGCCATTAGGACTGTGTTGTGCTTCATGCCTCCCAAGCCTGCAGACTGGATGAGGTGTGAGACACCATCTCTAAGGTTGGAAGACACTACAACATGACAGAATCCTTTGGTACGCTCTGCAGACATGGCAGCCTTGATGTTCTGTTGAGAGAGAGAGAAAAAGAGGACGGGGATTTCATTGTTAATCATAAAAGAGACTAAAACTGATTCACTACTAGAGCCGCACCAACTGAAAAGACAAAATGTGTTTTTTCCAGAGAAGATATGGCTACACTACAGCAAAGTTTCCCTGCTTAGCTAAGCAAACACTTCAACTAACCTATTTGTTAGTTACTCAGATCCATTCAGGATAACTTGTACTGATGGATCTGAACAATAAATATTTTTGTACATCTGAAAAGTTGCTTCTGGGCATGACTGCTTCAACAGAAACTGTTATTAAGAAGGATAAAAGTAAAACCAGGCTGAAGGAATCACATGAATTGCTTATTACGGCCAGTAGGTAGCAGAGTTTATCTGCAGTTAGAGTCTGTAAAATCCTCTAAATGCCGCTTGAGAGTACAGATTTGCCTTTGGGTCGAGTGATGAATCTGCAGCACTTGAAGCCCAGATAAGATAGCAAGCATTACAACTGATATTATATTATTAGCAACTGCAGATGAATATTAATGACAATATCGCTGCCTGCCTTTTATTTGCACACTTCTGCGTGTGCTTTCCCACCATACCTGCTCAGCCTTTTTAGCTTCCGCCTCCTTAGTGAGGTAGGTTCCCTGCAAAACATTCCCCACTATCGTCAGGCCTTTCCCTGCCTTCAGCTGGGTGGTGAAGGACAGCAGGCGAGGGTGTTTGACAGCTTGATCTGAGTCCACGTTGAGGAGCACCAACAGCTGAGGCCTATGCACATCGAGAGGGGAAAACAGAAAGAAGACAAAGTCTGGTTTAATTTTATTTCATTCTTTTAAACTTTAGAATTAAAAACAACACCAACAAATATTTTGGATTTTGAATTTTTGCACAATTATTAGGTGCACAAATACAAATTACAGTGCAAGCCCTGTAATCATGTGAAATAACAGCTGTGTGTGAAAAAATACTGTTAAAATGTTGGTGTGGCAGCATTATTGTCTCACTAATGGTTCTCACTCAGCTTTGCAGGGACATATGTTGAAGGTAGACAGCGAAAAAGAACAGCTGTGTAACTGGAAACAACAGGCCCACTGGTTTGGAAAGAAGGACTTCAAGGTCAATGTGAGCCTGACAGTATGAAGGCTTATCAGCCGCTCATAACAGATTAGGAAGGGAACCAAAAGATTAATCAAATTTATCCTCTGTGTCTATTCTTGTCTTGTTATTGCCCATCCCAACACAATATTAACTGTAAACACCCATACCTCCAGTTCTTGGTGTGAGGTGGAGCATCCTCAAGTCGATTGAGGGCATAGCGGGCTGCATTAAGAGAGAGGCCTCTGATACCATCACCCCATTCCTTCTCTGCCCTGTTAAAGCACACAAATGAATGAAAAGCAGTGAATAATAATAGTAAAAGCAGCAATCCATGTAGGGCAGTGAGAACTCCTTTAGGTAACATATGCACACAGCTTGTTGTGGCAACATGAGCTACTTATAACACGGTGCAAGCAAAAATAAAACAAGAAGCTCAAGAGCTTCTCCCCAGATAGTTTCTTGGTCACATCCATGATCTCACAATCTTACCCTCGGTATTCAATGTATTTGTAGATGCAGCCAGCAATGACCATAGCAACAATAGCGTAATACCAGGAGGAGATGAACATAATAGCAAGACATAAGCTCATTCCAAGGAAGGACAGAGCCCTGAAAAAAAGAAAAGAAAAGATTACAAAACAATTTACATGCTCATTTAATTTTCTGTGCATTCATGGAAAAGTCTTTATAAAGTGAAAACAGCTCAGGCTAGAGAGATGAGAGGCTTAGGATTCAATAGAGTAATCAAAATCCACAGCTAACAATAGTGCTGCTTGCCATTGTCCTTAACCTGTGTAGTGGAATTAATTTTCAGTAAAGACTAAATGGATGTGCCTGTGGCTGTGAAGGTGTCTGTGTATGAGGGATTCCTGCCATGGGTCCAAAAATCAAAAATCTAATTTGATGGCTTCAAATTAAGGACCTTTCAACAGTCTGTGGAAAAGACACATGTTCGACATATAATATATGATCTAAAAGATATATGATCTAAACATGCAAGGATGTTTACTATATCACCCACCAGTGGTAGTACTTGAAGCGTGGTCTCCAGTTAGGCGTTCGTAGCAGGGTCTGAACAGCACAGGCAAGGTTCACAAACAAGTAGCACATGAGGAAAAACCTGTTGAGGGGGGGAAACAGCAGTCCAAAAGTTCTAGTCACTTTTCAAATAATAAATGTCCACTTTGTGATCTACTGTAAGTAGCTGTATACTTGAGGGATCACAGACTTGATCTGCTGAGCTGCTTTTATGGAATGAGATTGCATAATATTCCTTTCAGATACTGACATTGACAGGATGGGAGCCACAGCGTCCAGGGAAGCGATGAGGATGCCGATCTCACAGATCCCAGCAGTCAGCAGCAGAGCCCAGGTAGGTTCCCCGTTGGCTTTCCCGTGACCAAACACCTACGAGCAGATGCAGCCAATCGTGAATGCTGAAGCACATCAGACTAGAAACTGCTTGGACAGTATTTGTGTCTGCTGTTTGAGTCACACCTGTAGGAAGGGTACAATGCCATCTCGTGCAATAGCCTGCAACAGGCGAGGGGCACCGGTCAAACTCTGCAAACCTGCCCCACAGCAGGAGAAGAACGAGCCAATCACAATAACCCAGGGAGAGGGCCATGACAGGGTGCCAATAACAAGGTTCCCCTTTACAGAATCGCCATATCTGCAACGCAAAAACAATTATGTGGATGACAAACGCTGTTATTCACAAATATCGGAGGATTTAACAAACACTGACAGTACAGTGTGGTGATGTTTTTAATCTTGTTTAAACCAGCAGAAATATGATCCCTGTAACAAGTGTCACACTTCCTTCAACATCATATACTCTGATAACAACAACATGTAATGATAGTTTAATGTTGATTTTCTTCTCCTTAAACAGAACCCGATAAGCTTTTTTATCTGTTATATTTACAGTTACAGCGATGAACTATAATTCACTAAAAGGAGAAGCTAATCACAAGAATCAGGGCCTAAAATGGCACCAAAATCCACCAAATCACTAAAAGACAAATAAGGAATATTCTAAACTGCATGCAATGAAACTCCAGAACAGACCCAGAACTCATAGATCTA
The DNA here is from genome assembly GCF_001858045.2 of Oreochromis niloticus. Classification (NCBI taxonomy): domain Eukaryota; kingdom Metazoa; phylum Chordata; class Actinopteri; order Cichliformes; family Cichlidae; genus Oreochromis; species Oreochromis niloticus. The sequence goes on from NC_031974.2 coordinate 30,078,413, forward strand.
TAGTTGATGTGTAGCACTAGTTGTGGTGACATGCAAGGATTAGGCGCACAAATGTTCATTTCCATTTATTGAAGCTGCTAGAAGGGCTGGGCCATAATCATATCGTTATGATAACATCAATATAATTCTTTAAGTGATAGAAACATGTAATATCACAATTCTGAATCACATAGCAACGTCATGCACACAACAACAAGATCAGGCTCGACATGTCTGACATCTGAGTAGAGCTAGTACTGTGCAATACTGCACATTTTGTTATTGTTTGATATCAAGTAAATACAGGGCCAATATTACAGATACCAAAACTTTTAACCTATATAGGCAGCTACATAGGGAAGAGCATTGCGCCATGATTTGTGAGATGAATCATCTTCAACTTACAAATTGTGAACACATTTTAATGATAGCTAGATCACTTTTATTTTCCACAATAATTAGTTAACAAAACACACCTTTTTAATTTTTTGTGTATTTTGAAACTGGGCAAATGTGCCTGTCTCTAAAACACTTTGGCCTTTATTGTTTGACTGTGTTGTATGCTATAAGTAAAGAAGATGTGCATGTTTGAGGTACATTTACCCCCGCCAAAAAAATAAAGCTTTAACTCAATTGAGTGAGCAACAAACTGAACTTACAGAACCGAAATAAAGTATCAATCCTATCATGCTAGTATCGATCCAATGCCAGTACCTGTATTAGTACCAATACTATAGATATTTAGATCAATCAGACAATCTCTAGGGAGAGCCTTCTATGATTTAGTAAAAAGGGAACTGCTTCAACAATTGCCAAAATACAATGCTTTGCAAAATGTGCAAAAAAACTGCTTCTGCATGCTTCCCATGCAAAAACACACCTCTGAGCACAACAAGCTATGAAGGCATGCAAGGACTCAAATGACTCAGATGAACATCGCTGGAACACTTCACTCCACTCAATGGGAAGATTAAACAGTGGATAAAATTTACTGATGCAATTACATGGTGCTATAGAAGGGCTTTAAGCAGGTGGTTAAAAAACCCCGACCCTAGTTACATCATACATGAGTTACAGTAAAGTTGCTTTAGCTTTGGTTATTGTTAAACTGAACTGTTAAGCAGGCATGTTATACTTTCCGCGGTAAACAGACTTATGGTGTGTCACTACCATTTCCCTATAATGCTGCTCTTGCTGCTGATACTTTGTAGCAATGGATTCACACTTTGAAGTAGGTAGTAGGTAGGCTCGTAAGCTTACTAAAATTAATACTATTACTAATTAATTTTGCTACATTACTCAAAGTGATTAATCAACATTGTATTCAGGAGGTAACATTTCCATTCTTTCCATTTCCTTTATTAAAACACACACAGTAACGTTGAATATGTTGAGCTCTTACTTATCTCGAAGCAAAACACCTTCAATACAGGCACCAAACAGAACCACGGAGGTGATATCTGGGAAGCAGAGGTAAGGAGAATGAACTGATTTCAAAGCTGTACACACTGCAATCAGCCACATCCTGGCTGGTGTTTAATATTAGTCTTTAATTCTTAATGTTCCTCAAAGAAGTAAAAATCTGGCGACTGTTAGAAAATCTTCAACTGGCACGTTCAGTAACAAGCTGTGTGACTTGTTATCATATCTGGTGACAGTGCGAGGTTGAAGGATACAGATGACAGAAGTGGTAGTGATAGCGAGGATGGTCCCAATGGGAATGGACTTCTGGGCGTCTCTCAAGTCACCTGAACGGTTTGAACCAGCCATGATACCTGAGAGGCGAGAGGGTCACAGTCGAAAATCAAACAGGTCATCTTCAGAGACTCTGCTCTCTCTCAGCCATAACGGATGTTAAAAACTGTCACGCACATGTACAAAGAATGAGTCTGTTCCTTATGGCGCCAGCTTACCGGTGACAGAGGGAAAGTAGATGCCGACCAGCAGTGTGAAGAAGGTGGTGATGTCGTTAACTACATAGGGCATGTAGATGTCCTGGGTCGGGTCGCCACCCTCAAGCGATGGCAAGTTGCTCTTTTCCACCAACATACCGAGAGGGCCGTATGTCGACCACATATTTTCTACAAGAGAGACAGAAATATAGTAATTTATATCGGAAAACAACATAATGTGTAGTGAAGCGCGTGCACTTCCAGGATAGAAAGCTAACGAGAAAAGATGATGGGAAGCGAAGGAGGAACGTGTGTTTTAAAGTTGCGAGAAAATCCTTTGCCTGCTACCCTGAGAAATCCACCAACATGAAGCAGATAAAGTGACTTTATTTATCTGTTTAAATTGCATTAGTGCTTGGAAAAAATGAGACTGTAGTGTACTGTCCACAAATGCAACCAGAGAGCAGTCTCTACAGGTGGAACATTTGTTTGAGCTCAGTGAACTGTGCAAGTAGTAAACAGAGTAATGAGTCAATTGCGTGGCAGTTATTTAGTGTTGCTGATAAAAGTGGGACGGCAAGAGTGAAGATGTGCAGACTGCTTTTAGAAATGTGTGGCTATTCTTGGCACTAGATGACTATTCAAACAACTAATCAGCAGTTGGTCCTCGAGCAAAAATTTGTGATGGAAGGTGGATGTGCATTGAATGAAAATTTCAATTTAGGCAATTAAATTAATTTAAATGAAGCACTGCTAAAGTTATTGTGGCTAATGTTAGCAGCGCTAGTCTCTGTTTACTTGGAGGCAAATGTCTACAATGTCACTTTACTCAAATATATAATTGTTCCTTTTCTAGCTCAAAATAGCGCTGGACAAAGTGAACCTCTTTAGATTTCTGACTTTCCACGTAGCTTGTTTACAACATCCATTACATCCATTAGTGCAGGGTGAAGGGAATCTAAATATTAATAGACAAGAAAATGGTTTCATTGGTGCACCAATGAAACTGATAAATCATTTAATGAAAGAGTATTATTAGTGCGGTTAGATAGTGAGGGTAGCTCACTATCTAACCACTATCTAAAGTTTAATTCTTTATTTAAAAACATTTTGAATGTTCAATTAGAGTAGAAAAGTGCTATATTACTACCAGCACAAAGCATAAATGAATCATTAATAAAATTGAGATGGGTTTATAGTTCACAAACACTCTGTAACCAGACTGCTCTAAATCAAGAAAAAATTACATTGATTTAACAGAAAGGATGAAAGGATGAGGAGGCCAGTAAAATAACTGTCTGTTTTTAAGGAGACAGCAAAACAGTCGTGCATGGAATCACTCAGCACCTGCACAGGCTCGTCCCAGTTGCTTCACAAGAAATATGACAAGAATGCATCTGCACTGGATGTTGGGAGGAAAAGCAGTGTGTCCCTGCCAGCAGTTAAATAACATGAGGTATGCTCAAGATTTTTCATCGCATTCAAAAAACTACTGCAATCCATGACTTCGTGCATTCCTGCTGAGATTACGCAAACATTCTTCAATCATTTTCATTTATACTTTATAACAAGTGTTGAGTGTGCCTGATTGATGAGGATAAGTGAAATGCTATTAAAATCTGTATGATTCAAGCAAGTATACACATATCTTGGTAACTTTAAAAAAAAAAAAAATCTTCCACATGTGCACATGGCTACAGAAAAAATTGTGTGCTCCAACCTGAAATGACTCCACTGGTCAATCCAGGGATGCCCTGCAACTCGGTCACATTGTTGCTGGCAAAATACTCGTTGCATGTGGCATTGAGGTGAGATCCATCGCAGAAGAGGCTCCACAGCTGGGTAGTGACCGTCATGTTGTCTATAACCTCAGTCTTATTACACTTGTCAAACTGGTGGTTCTTTAGGGTACGATTCCCCAACATGCACACACTGTGTGAAGGAAGAGAGAAATGTTAACGCGAAGCACTAATTAAACTGAAATAAATCTTAATAAATATTAGCACTGACTCACGGAAAGTATGGCGGATCAAAGATGGTCTTGATGACTCCCGCATAGATGGCCAGGATGGAGAGAATAACACAAGCCAGGAAGACCAGTGCCAGCTTGTTGACATATTTGACCCCAACAAACACGACTACTGCCATTAGTGCTAGGCAACAAGTGCCATAAACACGCATGTTGTTCAGCAGGGCATCCAATTCATCCTCCTTTTTGTCTGCCACAAAGATGGCTGCTTTAGGCACCATGTAGGTCTGAATGGGCAATGGATAGAGACAAGACAAAGCAGGAAAAAATATAAAGAGTCACAATAAACGAGAAGCCATTTCATTTCATTGCACTAATTGTAAGATGTGAATAAAACCTTCACATCTTACAGTTCGTGTGGTAAATAAATTTCAGTCAGGACCAATGACATTTCTGTCTCGAGCCATTCATGTCTGTGGTTATGGCTCAGCTGCGTTCTGCTTCCAAGGTCATAAAATGGGGAAAGTAGCAGCAAGACCACATCAATTCAATATAATTGCAATCATATGACCCCCTATGAGCAAGCTCTTTGGCGACAGCAGGAAGGAGAAACTCCCTTTTAACAGGAAGAAACCTCTGGCAGAACCAGGCTCAGGGAGAGGCTGCCCTCTGCTGTGAGAAGGAAGACAAGATAAAAGACAGCAGAATAGAGTCTACATAAATTTTTGCATCACAAGCAGAAGCTGGACTGGAGATGTGCAGCAAATGTGCTGCTGCTGGCTGAAGCAGCTTAAAAGGTGCCCCCTATATGAGATGACCAACCAGATTTGTAGAAAGTATGAGAGAAGCCATAAACTGATGGGCATTGGGATCACTTAATCTACCACCTGCAAATCTAAAATAATCTACTTACCAGCAGAATCTCAATGGTACCCAGGATGTACATGGAGCCAGCAAAGGTGGTCCCCAGGTAAAAACAGAGACCCACAGCTCCACCAAACTCTGGACCCAAAGACCTGGAAATCATGTAGTACGAGCCTCCAGCTGGGAAAAAGGGAATGAGGGAGGAGGATATTAATATCTGTTAAGTCATCATTTCAGCTATAAACTGCCATACAATCCACAAGCCTGAAAAAGACACGTGTGTACTGTTATTCAAATAACCACAAGAAAAAGGATCCTACCTGGAACAACACCATTAGTAGCAATTGCACTCATGGATATGGCTGTCAGCATGGTCTGTAGAGAGATGAGATTAATGAAAAAAAGCTGAACTGAATTAAAACGCTTAATGTTGAAGATCTTACAAAGATGATGCAATGGTGTCATGTAAAAAAAAAAAAAAAAACCCAAAACAAAACATCGTCCTTGCCCACCCTCTAGTTCTTTATTTCCCTGAATTTTGTAGATTTTCCAAACAATGGGACCCTCTGTGGATTTAATGAATATGGAGTCCGTTAAAATACTTCTTATGGGCTTATGCTCTAAATCTTTTGGATTGGTAACAGATACAAGCTTTTCCATGAAATCAGTCATTGTGGAAGAGGATATTTACATCAGCCTGTTACCTAACAGAGCTTCCGGATGACAGAAAGGACAGAGCGGAGAGAAGGGCAGATAAGATGCACAAAGAAAAAAAGAAAGTAGAGTTAGAACTTAAAAGGGTGAAGTAAAGACTGAAGGAGGGCAGTGTGAAGGTGAGACAAAAGCAGGCAAATGAAAGAGAAGAAAGTGGGAGGAGGTATAGAGAAAGGGCAAGGGCATGACCAAAATAAACCCTGTACTCTTTGTCTGCATCCTGTTTAAGGTGTCAGACAGGCTGGAGTAAAGCCAATTAGCTGACAGTTTTACCTCCTGCTTCCACTGAAACCCTAAGAAGCTATACACCAGGTTGGACTTGACCACGAATGATGCGACAACTCGAAGTACAGAACTGGAAGGCATTTCTTTACTGATGACGTCATTCCCACTGTTCCTGCGTCACATGGACCAATTCGTTACTCTACAGCTACCTGCCACATGTCGGGAATTTACTTGGATTTATAAAATACTCTCAACTACAGCTGAACATTGAGCTCTTTGAGGTATCACAGTTTTAACTGAACATATGTGTTGGTCATCTAAAAGAAGTGTTTTATTCATGGACTTTAGAAAAAACCCTATTTATCTCATACTTGAAATTCACATGGAAATCTTTCTAATTCAACTTTCTTTTGCTGGCTGTGCTTAGCAAACAAAAGCTTTGATCATCAGGTGTGTGTGTTGGATTTTAACTGATCGTATTTATTTAACTGTGGGAAGCCAAAATCATGTGTGGCCCTACTTGCACATATAAAGCAAGTAGGGCTCGCACAGGTGGTAAAAGCCTTCAGTTGATCCAAAAAGCTGACAGGGACTAAAAAGAGAGAGCAGGAGTTTTTCCCTTCCTGATCTTGCCAATTCCTTACTCACAGTGGGTGATCTCACTGTTGAGGTTCCCAGTATAATATTATGAATTGCAGGGTCCAAAATATCTAATATAAAGCACGTAATAAGATCATTTATAACATGATTCAAATTTGGTAATCTGCGCATATTAAACATGTAAAATTTTGATAAGAATGGGTTTATTAATGGAAATGCACTTCATGGTTGATTCTTTGTTTAGGCAGTGTTACTCTTCAAACGGACAATGCTATGCCATTAGAAGATTTCATTATGAGACAAAAAGCATTTAGGGTTTGTTTTTTTCCCCTTTCTACTTTGCCTGAGTAAACTCAAATAATCCATTGCCTGCCATGGGATTGGCGAATATGTGTGGGTGTGGACGGCGCCATGTTTCTGACAGTTTGCAGATGGACGGATTACATGTCAGGCCAGGTACCATTAGAAGCTGGAGGAGCAGGAGAAATGGAGAGTCACAGTGGCTAAATATAGGAGGGATCAGTGGCCACTAAGTCATCTTGCCGGCCATTCATTATGGCTGTCAACCACTGTGACTGTGTACCACTAAAAACTGAAGCAGCTTCTGGACCCAAAATCAGCAAAAACACTCAGCTGCACACACACACACATGCACACACTCTTACATAATCCTGTTCTAATGAGTTAAAAGCTAAAGCCCCTGATAAAGAACAAATAATATTCATAGCTCCTTTCAGTTCCTCTTTTTCTATCATTTATCAAGACATGAAAATGGTTTCCATCATAAAAAATAATCAGGAAGTAAATCCAAGGACAAAGGTTTGGTGTGAGATGCAGAAGGGAACACAAAACACCCATCAACGTTTACTATGCACATAACCAGTCATACTTCCTTAATTGCAATGCAACATGAACCTAGAGTATGTTTACCACAATGATCATGGTAACATGGCCTAATTTCAAATAATAAGGTCAACGTATTGAGCATATGTGTAACTAATCCCTGTGAGCCTAAAGTTTCCACAGTTGTTTTCCACTTTGGATCGTCACAGATCACATCAGCCACACAGCGGTGGCTCTTTAAAACTTGCATTTTTATAATCTTCTTCTAATTTACAAACTCTTTAGGCCTTGAGACAAGCATTAATGTCTGGCCACATCTTAGGGGAGAAAAAGCAAAAAGCGAGAGACTCAGAAACAGATACATAGACTGTGATGATGAAGTACTCACACATGAGCAGCACAAGCCGACAATAGCCAAGGACTCCAAGATGCCGGCAGTGCCGACAATCCACGTAAGACGCAGAAACAGGATGACCCCCAGAATATTCTGGAGGCACGGGAGGTAGACACCCATGAACGTCCCCATCTGAGGGCTCTGTAGAAGCAGGAAGGGCAGGGGGAGGATTTGGGAAAGAAGCGACAAAGCAGAAGATGAGAAAACATTGCACAAACACAAAACAACATATTTGTGTTTGATGGAAGGAGTGATTAAGGATATGACAGCAGAGGAAAGAAGTGAAAACTGCTGAAACTCTTACAGCCATTAATAAAACAATGAAAAATATCACCCAAAAAAAAAAAAAAAAAAGCAGAAGCAAAGAGGGAAATAAAGACGGAGTGGAAACAAAAGTACACATTGTTAAACATTCTATAAGTCAAAACCACTACCCCCAAAGTACAACCAACAACCAACTACACATCCTGGACAGGGAAGAACGCTGGTTTGAGCGCGGAGTCAAGGAGGCCATTTACGTGAAAAGGGAAAGACCATCTCTGAATCAAGGAGGGGGGCTAAGGGTACATCTTTCGCCATCTTACAATGCTGTGATTGCAGCCATTCCCCAACTCTCTGTGAATGGTACTCATGGCCATTGATCAGTGGTCTTTGATCAGTGGGTTTTGGTCAGTGGTTGTTGATCAATGGTCATGAGAATTTGCATAATTATGATTAAGGAACTGACCTCCCAGCCCATTGTTCCTTCAGTGGGCTGGTTTCAGTCATTATGCAAATGTACTGTTTATAAGATTTGGGGAAACCTGCAGTCAGTTGAGACTGAAGAAGTCACTTGGATGAGTGACGAAACGTTTCTCCCACAAAACGCTACGTCCAGATGAACAGAATCAACTTTTGGAGATACAACCAACTGACTTCCTTCTTATTCCACGAAAGAACGGTATTTTCACAACAACAAGCAGAAAGACCGCAGGGAGAACGACAGGTCAAAGGACCGCCTACCCACCATCTGTTTCCAAATGTAAGATACCAGTCCCACTGTTTCAGACAAAGAGGTGCAAGAATGGCATCAGTTTCATCCACTTCTTTCTTTAGTAAGATGCTCCTAAAAGCCAGTGGGAGGTGCTCAAGGCACAGTTCTACGCATGGGGACAAAATGGGGCAACTGGGATGTGACCCGAGCTGTGGTTACAAAAGCATGGCAGCACTGAGGAAACTACTCTTTTCAAAGAATGACAAAACAAAAGCATCGAAGGAGAGGCTGAAGGAAAGGCTTGTGCTGGACGGATGATGGCGTTTGTCAGAATTTCATCTTTGAAATGAGCTTGACCCTGCGTCTTCTTCTTCGTTAATTGGCAAAATCTGTTTTTCACTGTAGCCGTTTCACAAAACAAAATGTTTCTGTGCCGAATAAAGACTCAGTGACTAAACAGACTTCCTCTAAGCAGTAATGCACACATGCATATACTTATTAATAATAATAATGTTTTTTTCTGAGGAAAGAAAAAGTTTTAAGAGATGCATTAAAGATGGAAAAGCACAGAGAAGGTCAGAGAACAAAAACAAACAACGGTGGCTTCATCGGTCAAAGACCTGGTTATGTAATGACAGTTCAGCAGATTTAAAAGAACAACTGTTATATGCAACTGTACATTACCATGTGTGTAATGCATGCAAACACAAACTAAAAGCTCCACTGCAGTGTGTGCTTCTTTACCTTAACAGCTTTCTTCTTTGGCCCCTCATCGTCATCAGCCTCCTCATGCTCTTGTGCACCCTGTGAGAGATTGGTGTAGTTTGCGAGTTTACTGAGGAAGGATGACACCATGGGGTTGCTGTCCATTTCCTCCTGCAATAAAGAAACTCATTTTTAACGGCTAAACAGCAGCAGTCTTGTGCAAATGACCTTTTCAAAATTACATTCAGTGGGAACTTTTATGTTCAAAATCGTTTTAGCTGAACTTTACTAGAACAGCCTTGTATGATTTCCTGTTCAAAATCATTCCTTTAGACCTTATACTGGGCTTTGGTGCAGCCAGTGCATCTACTGTCTTCACTTTAAACCATCTACCTTCTGACTGGCTGACTGTTAAAAGAAAATAATAGGCTGGTGGGGCTTTCATGCTCACAGACAGAGCCGTGTACTTTAGAAACATATTCAGGAAATCAGCTCTCATTAACTTCATACAGAGCCAAGAGTAGAAACAAAAAGTGTGTTTCAGAGCAGCCTGACGCTTGAACTTTTGGCTTGCAGGAATTATGTGTTCATATATATCACATGAAGGAAAAACTTTAAAGTTTAATTTGGCCTTTTGATGGTCAGTTATCGCATGAAGTCTTCCATTTGCAAAACAAACTGTGCAAAATTTCGTATTTTCATCCATTCAAAGCATCTTTGAATAGCATTCTTGGATCAACTTCAGAACCAAAAGCCGCGGCTGTCTTATTGATTCTTTACAAGTGCCAGTGACCACAGAGCACCAAGGTCTGCCAGATGGCAGAGGGAAGCAGCAGGCAAAAGTTCAGCTGAATGAAGTTAAAGGAATGTACCGGTTTTTATGGCAAATAAACTTCTTGACTGACACATTGTTGAGCTAAGGGTAAATTGGTGCTTTTACCTCTGCGAGTTTCTATTTATTTAGTTCACCACAACTTAGACTGTTGTTCCAGCATACTTGGCATTAATGAATGGTTTGAGCTTCACAGACTAGCTCCAACTTAGGCTGCAGATAAGGTTCAGGCAGGGTTCTGGTGAATTTATACTTTTTACTGTGGAGTTTGTGCTTTCTCCTTCACAGCCTAAGCACAGTCACATTTCCTTGTGTATTTAAACACATCCTTGGCTTGTCTATGGTAGCGACATCCACACAATGATGTTGGGCAGTTACCTCAAAAAGTGCCATGTTGGTGCCATCGTAACTGTTGCCTTTGTCGTCTGTGTTGTTGATAAAAGGACTGTTTTCCTTTGGGACTCCATCACCTATGGAAACAGAGCACAGTTTTTTCGTTATGGGAAATGCAGAGGAGGTTTAACACATCATGTAACCAAAATCCAGTACCAGTAACTGGTAAACAATCACTTTAAGAACCACAGTACATAATAATGCTGTTCATCGATCTTCATTCTGACAATGTTTGGTGGAAGTAAAGAAAACTTTAGCTGGTTTCTTATGCAAATCATTATCACATATTTCCATTTACAAGGCGCTCCTCTTCATATATCCAAGAACTTCCTGACAGTTTGGTTGACCTGGTGAATTAAAAAAAAAGGGGACTGCCACAAATGTCATTTGACCACACTGGTAGCAGAAAAACATAAAATGGGAAAAACCAAAAAGTTCTTTTAAGAAGACAATTAAACTATTCTCCAGTAGTAAAGCCATTGCAGATGGTGTTATCGCTGAAAAAATAGGATGAATTACCTTGGGCAAGTATTTATTCCAAGACATCTCGCCCATGTAACATCTAAAGTTGGTAAACGGTGGTCATTCTTTTTTTTCTTTTTTTTTTGAACAGGTTCAAAAATAAGACTAAATTTTGTTCGACAGTACAGTCTATTAGAACACGCCTGGATCCATTCATCCTAAGGACGGGGCAAAGTTTGTATTTTCATCCTACAAAAAAAAAAAAAAAATGCAACAGGTGGATGTGATTCCATCTAAAATTAATACATTACATGTTATATTCAGTGGCTCCTGCTAACAATTGTTACCTGATGTAATCAGTTTTATCACTTTGGCCTTGTGCATCTGACTCTCACACCAATGCATTTTTAATAACCCACATCATGGTGATGACTTCTCATCATATCCACAAGTAATTTATACCTAAACTAGAAATGTCTTACTCTATACGTGCAAGTTAACTAAGGAAAGTGAGAATATAGATGGAAAGACTAATATCAAAGACATTACTACAGATCACACAAGATTCAAGATCTTTTGAATCTTGAATCTTACTACGGATCACACAAAACATATTTCGTATGCTTAAAAATACATAACAGTGCAACCAAGAGTTGTGTTGTATTTTTTCTCACTGAAAATACAACACAAGTATTGGTCTCCATCTTTATCTTCATCAAGATTAATAACACTGGTTATTTTATGGTCTGTAGCAGAGGTTTTTGAAACACGCCGTCTTTCCTCTGTGTCTACTTTATCAACCACATGATGAACCTTGTAGTTGTTCTGTATTACTCACAGCAACCCAGCCGTCTTCAGAAGGGACATTCTAGCACCAAGCTGAGAACCACGTCTTTGCTGCTTGGGCCGACAAACTACACAGCAATGCACAGAACCAATGTTTTTGAATGAATGGAGACCGAGAGAGAATGTGTGTGCGTGTCATTCCATTAGTTTAATTTGCAGGTAATTACATTATAGTGTGAGAAATATTAAAGTGAGGGGGAGTGAACAGTCGTTTAAGCAGTTGAAGCCTGCTGTGCAGAGACTGAAACAGTCAAAAATAGGTTGTGTGTTTATGACCAATAAAACACTATAAATAAAGTCCAATGAGGCAAAAAATGAAGCAATAAATATGAGCTTCAAATGGAACTCAAGAAAAATAAACAGAGGTGGCGTGCGTTCATACTGACGCACCCACGCAGAACAAACCCATGACAGAAGACAGAAAAATTAAGTAGACAACTCCTTTATCCTGACACAACAAATGCAGCAAACTATGTTTTTCACAAAAAGCCACACCACTTCAAATGCTGCTTTCATGCATGCACACATAAACTGAGGTCAATTCTATCGGGGCAACCTGCTACTTTTAGAGATAGAAAGACTGTGCAAGTGATGAATATAGTCTCTTCAAGCACTCCAGCTCATTAGTTTTAACTTCAAAGAAGTTAAAGGGTCACAAATTGATCACTTTAAAAAAAGAAGATTAGACTGCTTATTTTTTAATACAGAGGTTAAAGATGAATAGATGTTATTAAATTATGCAGAAAAGCAGAAGATCTGCCATTATTTGGCATTTTGGTAAATGGCCTGTATTTATATAGCGCCTTTCTGGTCCCTAAGGACCCCAAAGCGCTTTACATATCCAGTCATTCACCCATTCACACACACATTCACACACTTTGTACTTTGTACACTTTGTACACATACACTTTGTATGTTTTCAACGGAAACATACAAAGGTCAGCATTAATACTCAGTGGATTCAAATGTAAATATGTGTAAATAAAGTTGCTGTTTGAAGCTCCACAGTATAAAATGAATCTACTTAAAAATAACACAACTGTGTGTGATGAGCCTATCCAGAGCAAAACAGCTGAAATTCAAACACTGGTCCAAAAATGAGCGCACTGCATCTCTCCACCTGTTTAAATTGATGGATTGTTCACAACCAGTCAGTGCTGGGCTTCTTCCATTCATCAGTGGAGCTGCCTGCTGCAGAGGGGATTTCACAAGTAACTTTTGCTGCTTGATCCAGCTGCTGGGGGAATAAGAGGCTTGTAGAGTGGCTTAGCCCGTTGGTAATCACAGAGAAAGTCATTACGTCCTTGTACTGTGACGCTCTGTAAAAGAGCGTTCTATGTGGGACAGCACGCAGAGAACATCAGGGAGGGACACAATATTTCACAAAGTGTGCCTATTGCAGAATGAATTTAATGTAAAGCACGAAGCAAGTGCAGGTAAAGGTGAGTCAGCCTGTCCGTCATCACATAGCTATTCTATTCATTGCTACACGCCACCGGTAATCATTGTCTTAAATGACTCTGGCTAAATCCTCTTTGAGACGAGGCAGCGGGCTAAAACTGGCAATGTTTCCAAATCAGGTGAGGTTTCTCTTTTAAACCCATATGTAAGGTGGTTAACACGTCAGTCAGGAAGTGAAGAGAACCGTTCACCTGTCCTCATGTGAAGGCGGGATCTTTGGTAATACAATCCCAGGCTGCACTTAAAACACCCTCATGGACTTTTCAAAGGCATCTCATTTTTATTAATAAAAAGTGGCTTGATATCTACATTAATATGTAGATATCAAGCCACGATTGTTTTATGAAGTACTTTCAATGTCAAGAGTGTTCAGGATTTTTTGTGATCTGAAAAGTGTAAAATAGTTATAAATGTTCGAACACACAATAAAGACAGTGAGTTGGTTTATCAGTTTAACTGCATGGTTGTACCTTTCCGAACAATGTTATCTGCGTGTGGAGTGATGTCTTTAAGGTTATTTAATAAAAACACTATACATACGAACTAGCAAGGAGCTTTACCGCTCCTTTACTACAAGCCAATAGAAACCAGAGGGAGACTTTCTGCATTATAAACTTTTGTTCATTTATGCATCTATTTTTCTTTGCTTCTTTATCTGGATCATGTTATTGTGTCCTACATGAGTCCTGATGTCATCACCCAAATCATAGCGTTAATTAAATCTGCAATGTCATGCTCCTTTGTTCTAAAAATACCTCAACTAGTACGTGTAGGGCGACAAATTTGTCTCACCCTGAGGTGATCGAATCCTGTGGCAACCTTAGGACGCACTTCGACATCCAAAATGAGGAAAAAGTGCCAGCTGCTGCAAATCCCCTCATACTGCAATTGCTGCAGCGATTGTAGCAGTGGATTATTTAGTGGAGGGAGAAAAAAAAAAAATCACAGGTCACAAACATGGGGGATTCAACAGAAGATGAAGATTATCTGCACATGTTCCTCTGTCTTAAGTATAATCTGGAGTGGTTTAGCGCAAATGTCATTGTATGTCTGTGAGTGTGCTGCAAGGAGTCCACAGGGACATGGTCAAGACTCACATACAGCTATGGTGTGAACAGATGTTGGCCTATGCTCACATCTCAGAAGTTGCCATTTACTTTGGACTAATTCACCCTGGTTCACCCAGATCCCATTTGATTGCAGTCTAGCCCTAAATTTAGTCTGAATTATGTCAACAACCATATCATAAAGAAACAAATAAACAAAAGTCTTGTTCTGGTTCTTTCCTCTTTATTTTTGCTGGAAACTAAAGCATCATGAATGACTGTAGCGTTTCAAATGAGCTTTATAAATAAACCTGCCTTGCCCCAAACTACCCCTTTGTTTGGGTGATCATTCTACCAAGATGGCAGCCCACTCCTTTACATTATTACCCATACTGCTTTGCTGACGCAAAGTCCTTAGACCGTCTGTTCTCATGTCAGCTCAAGATTGCTGATGGTGCACTGCAATGTACAAACTAGTTCAAAAGGAGCAAAGGATGTAAATGTTGGCAAATATGCACCTGTGAGGAAAAAAGCCAGTCAGTGCTACATGTAAAAAAAACAACAAAAAACCAAATGTGGACACATGAATAACTAGATCAGCAGTTTACAGTAAACTGTTACAGCAAAGGTTATATCACGTCAAACAAAGGACATACTCGGTTATGCTCAGCTGATATTCCCCGTCTCGATGTTCCTCTTATGATTATCCATTTATGTAACCATAGTAGCCTCTAAACACACATTCATCCCGCCCAGCATTAGAGGATTAAACCACACAAAACCAACATCAGTGTCCAACCTTCACTACATTTAAATGATCACAGCAAAGAAAGCAGGAGTCTCCTGCCAACCACAGCCTAAAAACTGCTCGTGCCTGATCTTTCACTGTGTAACCCTGCCTTCATCACACAGGTCATCACTTCCAAATCTTCTGTAATGTTTACTCTCACCACACTCATTAACCCCCCTCCCTCATTTCCAGCCACAACAAGCAGCTGTTTTCATCCAAACAGGCAGTGTCTAAACCAAAAATACTACAAGGCACCAAAAAAAGCAGATACAGCAGACTGAACATGTAAGGTAACATGCCTGTGATTGGAGCGGACCACCTCGCAGTTAAAGAGCCGCATATTCAATCAGAGCTGGTAGAGACTAAGTAAGAGCAACCATGTACAAGAACGTGTCCCTAACCCTGCATTAGCTCAT